>NC_133035.1:13123846-13758461 GCF_048771995.1 Taeniopygia guttata | reverse complement strand
GGCAGTGAAAGGAAGCACTTGGACTTGGTTAAATGGGCTGTGAAGATAGGAGGAACTCCAATCCAAAGCAGAGGAGCAAACCACCAAGATAGGCTCTCCAGTTCCGTTGGTATGATTTGTTCCCTCTCTCATTCATATCAGTGTTTTTATTATGACAAATAATCAGCATTCTCTGCTCCTGATGCATTAGCTCTACTTAGTCCTCTTGAATCTGTATTTAAAAGCTTTCTATTTAAAAATAATAAAATACGATAATTCTTCCCAAGGTGGCTATTTAGCAGGAATCATCTCATTTGCTTTAGTGTCTCCAGGAGGCAGAATTGGAGCTCCTGACAGGCTTGTCATTGTCAAGACAAGCTTATTTGAGCCTAAAATACTGAAATAATTCACTACTTGCTCTAACTTCTGCAGGCTTTGTTCCAGCTCCCCAAACTGCACCGAGTGGGGCATTCCCACAGCCCTGGGGGAGCTTTCACTGAGACATATCCAGTGTTCCAAATGATGCCAGATGCATCCTTCTGTCCAGCCATGCTTAGTTACACATATACAAACCAACAATTTTGCTTTCCCTTCTGGCTAACAGCCTTGTTATGAGACAAACTATTATGGCAGTCATATGCTCAGCATAAGATGTAGTTTTCCCTGAGTTTATTTAAAAACACTCAGTTCTGTGCCTCTCTCAGCCCCACCCTCTACACAAAGGCCCATTTCTAGTGTGGGGCTGGCTGACACCTTCCTTTTCCCCTGCCTGTGCAAAAGGGGAGGCAATATTGGTGAGGGTTTAGGTGAGGAAAAGCAGAACATTCACTCCAGAGGTGGCCTTGGTTGGAGGACAAGGTGGCCTGGTGCAGATTTGAGTCACCAGGCATGGGGTGTGAGGAAGGAAAAAGAACCAAAAGAACTTGGGGGGCCTTTGGACTCAGCTTTACTGGAATACCAATAAACAACAGACATTTGGAAGAAAAACATGCATGTTTTGTGGAAATAGACATGTATCCTGTGTGATTTTGACCCTAAGAACTTGTTGCACAGCATTTTCATATTGGGACACCAGGATGTAAACATGCCTTAAAGATACAAAGATTAAAAAGAGATCCTTAGGTTTAGAGGGAAAAAAAAAAAATATATATATATATATATAACCCAGTAGGTCACAAAGGTTGTTCAAATCAGTGAAAAATTATATTATAAATGACTACAGAAGATTTAGTGTCTTCATTCCCCAAATAGCCTCATAAATTGTATGTCTAATCCTCTGTCTTGACCACATCCCCATCCAATTTCATCTGCCTTGCATAAAACTTAGTAACTTCTCAACAAACACAGCTGACCAACAAGAGTGAGGTTCACATGTAGTATGTTAAATCCCTTCTCTCCAATAAATTGTGATGAGATCTTTAATGACCACTCCTCATCTAGGAATGTTTAAAATTATGGGACTGAGGTGATTCTTTCCACCATGTTTTTATGCACTTTGTTCCCATGGCTCTAGTGACATTCTAATAACTGTATTGAATTTTGGGCTATTCAAGGGATTTTGCTATTATTTATGAGAAAGGATTGATTTGTCTCTCATGTGAAAGAATATATGTAAAATTGAGTTTGGTTGTGGTTGTTTCTTTGTTCAACGTCTCTGATATGATCATGGCTTCATAACAACTTCAATATATTATTGCCAGAAGTATCATAAAACAGGGAGACATTATCCTTCATGTCATAATTCTTCCTCTGCTGAATAAACTCAAAAGCTTATTTTTGTTTGTTTGTTTATTGATCCTTACTTTGGAACACAGTAAATTAGTGCTGTTAAACAAGAGGCCAATTTCCCTTGTAGTTTCACCAAAATGGACTTCAATTAGCTATGCTTCTATGGCTGTGTTATGATGCTTTCATAAGTGGGTTATGACATTGACAACAAATCAGTGAAACTTAAGCTCCTGTTATTATCAACTCTGAGGTAAAAATTGTACATGCCTTTATCCCTACATAATGGGAGCTTCAGCCAGTGTGGTCAGAAATAGCTCTGACATGAAATACCTGCAAGTTATGTCAGCATTGTAAGACAGACCAGTCACAAAATAAGTCTGGAAAATGGAGGAAAGGAAAAAAAAAAAGATAAAAACAGAAAATATATTTCCTAATTTCTGCCTTCCCATTGCTCCAGCTGTGCAGCAACAGGATATTTGTGACCCACGGTCTGACATGTCCTCAAAGCCAGTGTGCCGTGGTCAGAATTAGACACCCATGGACACATGAGGAGGTTGTTTCCTTCTGCTATTATTTCACAGTAGAAAACACAAACAGGGAACTATCATGCACCAGCTCTTTCCATAAGACAGTGAGGGGTTATGGAATAAATTTAGTTGATGGCAAGTTCAAAACGTTCATCAGGAGATTACTCTGCATTGCCACAAGGTGTTGTGGATGCTAAATTTTTATATGGGTTTTAAAAGTGGCTGGACAAATAAGGAGAGGAAATTCTGTAAGGAATTATTAAATATAAGAATAGCAACTCTGGTTGGGGAAGTCCCTCACCTGTAAGCTGCCTGTCAGAATAAAAGGTGCTCTGACACTATTCACAGCCACTCTGCTGCTAGTGGCCAGGCTTAGAAGGTGCTTGATAAAAATAACATCTCAGCTAATCTTTAAAATGAGTCCTCACGTCCATAGCAGGGACTGTGGACAGAGAATGACTTTCCTGACGAAAGGCTGAAATTGCTGTAAAATGCAGCAGCATTATTGCAATGTCTTCCTCTTGGAGATGGCAGGGACGAGCTCTGCGTGCCAGGGAAGCCCTGTCCCAGTCTGCTGTTCTTAAGCTTGCAGCAGATCATCCTGGTTTAATTTTACTTGTGCTTGCTCTGTTTTTATATTTACACTGCTCACTGTGCATTATCCTCATGTCTACTAAGTGGATGCCCAGTTTAGGGTGTAAAATTCATATTTTATAGGAGAGAATAGAGGATGCATTGTCTGTGTCTTTACAGTAATCTCTATTTACTTCGCTGATGCCAATCTCACATCTTGTCCCCTACCACTCAAAAAAGCCACCCTTTAAAGCTTTTTTTATCCTATTTTGAAATATTTTGTTGCTATTCAAAGATTATTCCTTTGTCTTGTCTTATTTATTTTTCTTCCTTTTTTTTTTTCAGCTAATGGCTAAACAGCTGCAGCAGCATGCAACTTCGGAGCTCCCTGCTGCTGTTCTCAGAAACGAAACAATCTGTACTTAAACCAATTTGCTTGTAAATTCCTGCTTCCCTGCCTCCAGCCTGCTAAACTGTTCATGCCCATCATGCCAATCTGTTTTTCCAATGCAGAGATCACTCCATCAGTGCCAGTGAACCCCCTACAAACTAACGCTGCAGGCTGTGCCCAGGGAAGGAGAAATGATGTCTCTGAGCTCATCAGCTAACTACATTTTATTGGAGCAACACAATTTAGATTGACCACTGAGGTCTGGTTTAAAGGCAAGGTCATTTTAAAGGGGGAATAATACATCCCTGTTGTTGGGGTGCAGGATTTACCTCTGGAGTCCATATTAAAGGGAATGTCATGGCACTAAGGGAGTTGTGAATATTGTATTTCAGTCTGAGAGCAATGTACCTAACTGCAATGCAAAAATATGTGCTAGAAATCAACTTGAACTGGTAAGATATGAGACACTGGGAATGAACATAAATAATTCTAAGCCAAGGCACCAGCAGGGGACTGACAAAACATATAACCAAGAGACTGGCTGTTTGCTTCCTTTTTCATACTGTTTTATGATTTCATTTCTCTGTGCTGATTAAAAAGGGACTAAAAAACAATGCTGGAGACTGAATATTTTGGGCATGTGCTGCTCCAGTCTCCCCCAAACAACTCTGCCACAACCAATCCCTTTCTATCTTTAAATTAGCAGGTTTTTAGAATACATTTCCCCTAACTGACATTCAATATTCTGGTGGAATGAGATTCTCCTCTGAAATCTAAGCTGATTATGTTTATGAGTATCTTTTACCAATAGATATCTTCTTTAGGCTAAAGTACTCTTGCCTTTTCCTGGTGTGTACAACACTACATAATTCAATTTTTAGGCTCTGTAAGCCAGGTCTTCCTAATCCTGATAGTAGAAATCTCCATTCTTTCCAGCCACATTGTCCTGTTCTCCAACTGCTCCATGTTAAATCCCTCCTTCCTGATCAGCAGACAGCACATCAGGAAATCTGACCTTGCTCAGCAGCATCCATACTTTTTCAAGTAGAACCAGCTGCTATACTCAAATCCCACATTGACTTTTTAAGGGTAACACCTTATTGATGGCTCATCAATTGTTGCACCTATGTTTTTCTTTTCACATGTCATTGCCAAGTGATAGATCACAGTAAAGAACATTCCTACTGTTACCTAAATACATGGCACAGCAGTGTGTACTAGTAGATCCCACCCTGTTTTCTGTCGTTCCAGCTCTCAAAATCACCTAACTCTTCTTACAATGTTCCAACACTTCTTCCCATTTGTAAACTTTTCCAGGTTTGTACCCACAGGTACAAATGTTAAATGCACTTTTATACACTGAATGTATAAGAAAGGGTGTTCATGAGAGTTTAAACCAGGTTAGACATCTGGAAGTCCTTTTAGGATTGGCATTCCTATCTTGTTTTCAACCTGATGCTTCTCCCTTTATACAAACCTATTGTTGCTTCCCCTTCAGCTGTTTCTTTGTTTGCTTTACAGTTCCTGTGCTAAACCCCAGATCTGCCAGCAAAACTAATAATTTCTCATGCAGCACCATATCGAATGCTTTACTGAAATCCAGATAGATTAAATCTACTGCTTTTCCTTTGTCTAGAAAATCAATTATCTTATCAAAGAATGATATCGAGTTAGTCTGGCACTCTCTGAGTCTTTGTTAAACCTATCTAACATTTTATCCCATTTTGTGTTTACCTCCATGTCTCTAATTATTCTCTCTTTAAGAATTTGCTTGAAAGACTTTGTGTGAGCATCTCCATTTGTGATCCAAGTGGTTTTGACCTTGGTTTGCAGGGACCCTACTCAGTGTGGTTCATTGTTCAAATTCCAGATGCCTGTACAGTATCAAGATGTGCCCTCGAAAGTATCTGTGCAGGAATGCAGAAGGAGAACTAGAGCAATGAAGGGATAAAATCATCAGGAATTCACGAAGATGTAAGGGAAGCCTCATAAATTTTTGCACTGTTCTTACGCTGTTTTTTTAGATCACTGCCAAAACAGCTGCCCCTGTGCAGATATTTTAATAGTTTCCTGATGAGGATGTTCTGAGGTTACCCTGTTTCCACCGAAGTGTACATTGCACTAAAAGAAAAGGGTCTCAGAGGGTGAAGGTTCTGCCACAAATAAGCATCTGCAAATCTACTGAGATTGACTGAATTATGTCCTTTCATCTGCTCTGTCTTTGGTGTCCTAGCCAAGTCCCACAGGGAAATTCAGGTGTGACAACAGCATCTTCAGCCCTTCAGAACAGGACCAGTAACTGGTTTTGCTGGGGGAACACCTCAGAGAGAAATATTGTTGGTTCTTTACCTCTCTTCTCTTGTCACTCTTCTGTCCCATGAAATATATTATCATTGTCATACGGAGGCTTCTATAAATGAAACTCTTTCACTGCTGCCATTATAATCCCTACTTTTAAACAGTTTATCATTCAAAAGCAAAGATTCATTTTCTCCCCTCGTCACAATTGATGCTGGGTGTAAAAGTTCAGGCACAAGCTACTGTCAAAAATAAACTTCTGAATTTTAAACACAGCCATGAGCATTCTTGAGCAGAAATGGACCAAGAAGACTCTAGTATAAAGAGAAACTATAGGCATTTATGTCTATGAAGTCAGAAGCAGTGCTAGAATGCAAACTTGAGTAAAAAATACTGAATATTGTAACGATCCTTTATCCTGCAAACAGTCTTAGCTGAATTCTCACAGTCGGCCTCCTTCAGAGTTTGGAAGATACATGAACTAGATCTGTTTTTGTAATCTGTGCTCATAGAAAAAGAAATTATCTCAGCTCTTCCTAAAGCAGGCAGATATACAAAGATTTCCAGGAACCACAAGGAGACAAAGAGCAGAACACCGTGTCAATAACTCCACATAAATTTAAATCTCTGTGCAAGCCTTTGGATTCTATGGGAATGAACAGAGGAGAGAGCGATCCAGAAATGAAAGGGAGAAATTTGACCTGCAACATAAATGGATGATCTGGTGGTCAAAGAGTAAATGTGGGATAGTCCAGCAGCAGTTAACCTCCCGGTGTCTGGATTTCTTATCCCTAAAATTATAGTAATGATACTTGCCTTTGTGAAGTACTTTGAGATCTGTGGTGGAAAAGTGATGTACAAAGACAGGCATTGTTATTTCAAAGGAGCAGGGAATAGCAGGTATCATAGATCTGGAATTACACAATAGAGAAATATTGGAAGGGGAGCAGTGGGAGTCAGCTGTACCCTACAGTTTGTTGTCGCTTAAATAACATTGGTGGCTTTCCTGTCCAAGTGCAGTATTTCAGGTAATTACTCTGTTGCTTGCTTATCGGGGAGAGGATTAGAAATAATTTATTTTGTTGGAAGGCTATAATTAGAGCCAAACAAAATAACCTGGTATAGAACAATTAGCAAATTCACTTACTATGTGCAGTATTCCTAGAGAAATTTTCAAACACTTTTGTTCATTTGGAAGATTTACCACTTTTTTCAGGCATCAGTGCCTTTCTGTAACACCAACGCAAGTCACCCTGTGGGGTAAACACTTTTCCTTCCCCCCAATATCTACATATTTCATTGATGAAGATGGTGTGTTTCATGTGATTCCTCATCAGGCTGAGCACACCCATACCTGCCTCTCACA
This sequence comes from Taeniopygia guttata, assembly GCF_048771995.1. NCBI lineage: Eukaryota > Metazoa > Chordata > Aves > Passeriformes > Estrildidae > Taeniopygia > Taeniopygia guttata. Next base: position 13,751,599 of record NC_133035.1, on the reverse strand, counting down.
TGCCACTTCCAGTCTCTCCCAGGAAACTGTCTTGGGGCAGCCTCATCCTTGCTGAGCCCCTGCTGCTTCCAGGGATTGTGCCTGGCTTTACATTTTGCCTCCGTTCATCTTCCCCTGTGCTCCAGACCACTGCTTGCTGAGGGAAACCAGAATGAAGTGCAGCTGAGCAGATTAATATCCCTCATGAAGGAATATGGGGAATATGCCATTGTACAGACTGGATGCTGTGTGACAAGAGAAGAAAATCAAAGTGAAAAGCACATGCATCAGAGAGACAGCAGCCAGGGCCCTTTGATTACTCTGTGCAAAGTAGGCCTGGGGAAAAATCAGAGGGAATTTTGTCCCAACAGTGGCACTAAGGTCAGGGCACAGCTCACACCAATAACAAGCCCAAGCAGAGCACATCACAGAGCAAAGCTCATGGAAGCAGGCTGATGGCCTGCAGGAGGTGTAGGGCAGGCAAAATCACTGCAATGCATTCAGTGCTGTGTTGTAAGTCCAGAATAACTTCACCAGTGCTAACACATGGTCCTCTTTATATCCCTGACCTCATGGCCGTGGCTCAAGAAGTCTTTCAGGTGTCTAGGCATCTAAAGGCAGGCAAAAATTTCAACTTTTGGAGATGCTGGGAACAGCAGTGAGCAGGCAGGGGAGAAGGATGCACATATGCAATGGCTGCCCTGGTGAGCCACCATCCCCTTGTCCCCTGCTGTCCTGCCGGCTGCAGCACCAAGCTCCAGCTGGCAAATTGCCACCTAACGCCTGCACAATCACGGGCATTTCAAGTGGCTTTCGAAATCCCTGTCTGGATAATGATGGAGCGGGCACATCAGGCCAGGCCACCCTGCTGAGCTAAGTACAGCTCTGAGGAGCAGTGTGGGGGAGATGAGGCAGCTGGAAAAGCAGTTCCAGCAGGGTGATGCAGACCAGGCAGTGCTTCCTTCCCTCCATGTGCTCCCAAATCCTGCCCTGGGCAAGGCACTGTGAGGTGTCCATGGTTAGAGGACATGGAGAGATTGGCTTCTTCACCTCCAGGCTTTTCTCATCCATACCCACCCAGGAAAGGGATTGCTGCTGGCTGATGGCCAGTGGTGCTCCCTCCACCCTGCAGGTTGGGAAATCAGCATCTGCCCTGCCTTTCTAGCTCATCCCAATCCTCCCCTGCAAAACCCGTGTGGCTCCTCCATCTGCACAATTGTGCTACTCTGGGAAACCACTTTTCCCCCACCCATCCGCTTCTTTCACTTATATTTCACATAAGGAACTAAGAAACACTTGGGATAAAGTACAAAACATTCTCATAAAATTTGTATTACTCCCTTCAGCCCTTCTCCCCAGATTGAAACTAAATATAGCAAAAGCCAGTCTGCTGGTTGGAACAAACACAAATAGCTGAAATAAAGGTATGACAAATCAAGGCCAGGTTGCTCTCATCCTGCCTTCTGGATGAGGTGACTGTTGTCTGTCTATGATGACACAAGCAGGATTTTTATGTTCTAAATTGCAAGGGATTCATGATCACTGAACAGAGACATTACTGCAGAGCCTAGGGGTGGTTTGCTGAAACTTTAGCTAAAACAGCTCTGCATTGTGTCCAAGAAACAGCTGCCTGATCTCCTGCATTTGTAGAATCATTTTTAGATCAGAAAGACATTTTGGGATTATCTTCTTTCAGTGGGCAATGCAGATTTGGTAACAGCAACTTTTTTCAAATTTATATCTGCTTCACTGAATCCTTCTCAGAGGCTAAAAGGGGAATTTCGAAACTTCATTTTGACACTGAATATGTTACTCAGATCCAAACGTTTCATTTTGCCACTTTCAAAGAAAATGTTTTGATCTACCCTTTGCAAATTTAGTTTGGTTAGAATTTGCCTTACATTTTGTTTTGAAAAGTGTGCTCATTATCCAGCTGTTACTTCTCTTAAAGAGACAAAAGAAATGCTTTGCCCAAACCAAGATGTTGCTATCTTTGCTTTACTTTTGGCAGGGGAAGAAAACAATGGGAAACAATACAGAAGTGTTCTTGCTAGTGAACCAAAAATTCAATTATTCTCATTTCAGTAAAGGTCTTGTCTGCAGAGGGAGACGAGTGTTCAGCACACATTTACAACCCAACCTGTTGCATAATACTACCCCCAGATGGATCCCCTCCCTTGAGGGCAACATTAAACATTAGAAGTTAAGTTTTTCCAATCAAAGGCAGATTGAGGCTTGGATTCAGTCCACTTCCCTTACCTCACCCAAAATCTCAGTTGCCATCTGCACACGCTTGTTTCTTTCCTCTGGGTACCCAGGGATTCTGGGCCAACCATACATCAATCAGGCACTTGGGTGAAGACCCAGAAAAAAGGAATCCAAGCCTTTGGTGCCCATAAAGGAAGTCCTCCAGGGCTGGGGACTACATGACTGCATTTTGGACCGATTGTTAAAGCATCAGTGATACTATAAAACAAAACCAAAATACAATCTGCAGATTTTGGCACAACACCCTTCCTGTGAGGTTAGGCTGCCTCAGGAAGGTTATGGAGTAATTTCTCATGAGCTCCTCCATCAACACTTAGACCAAACCAGGGGGAATAGAGGATATGGAGAATGTTCAAGCAAATTTCCACACATCAAGGCCTTTATCTGAGTAGGTCTTGCTGCATTTACACCCGCTGAGAAAAGTCACTGAGGAAGATACTCCTGACTGAAAGGCTACTATCACCATCAGGGTAATTCTGTGAGCTCAAATAATGATCCTAGACTTGCCATTGGGGTGTGAGTAACATCTTCTGCAATAGGAAAAATGTAATATTGCCCTTCAGAATTTAAGAATCCCAAAAAATAAGGATTTTTTTTTTTAACTACTAATCTATTTCCCAGTCTACACCACTCTTGTTTATGCCTGAAACCTTCCTGCTTCTGACTCATCTCCATGCATGCTCCACCTTGTGCATGGGATGAAACCTTAGCCCCATCAAGTCCTGTCATCCAGAATGTAGTCTGACAGGGACTGCCAAACCTCCCGGGGAGGCTGTGAGTGCAAGCAGCTGCTAACGAAGGGAACTGCATGGAAATCCATACTCTGGCCTGCGCACTGTCAACACATCACCCTTAACACACATGAGATGCTCTTTTGTTGGTCTGGCTGAGGCAACCCAGTGGCCCTCCCTGGCAGAGCTGAGAGTGCAGGGAGGCAAATGCAGAGCTGCTTTCCTCCTGCTCATGGCCCCATCCAGGTCCTGTTTTCCCATCAACAGCAGAGTCTGCAGCAGGCAAGGGTGGAGGCTCTCTGCTCTGTGGTGCTACGCTGCTGCCTCATCCCCATCAGCCTCAGATGTCAGCAAGTCACAAGAGACTGGTACTTCTCATACTGATTTTTTCCAGTAGCTCACTCTGCCTTATCCATGGAAATCACAGCAAGTGCGCTGTGCCAAGTCCTGATCCCACTGAAGTCAGTGATGGAGCTCCAGTTGACCCCAGTGGGGCTGGGGTTTAAGTAGCACCATGTAATCTTGTGCAGTTTATGAAGCATATGTGCATTCTCTCCCTGCACGGTTATTTGACTTTCACACTCTTGATGGAAATGTGTCTTTATAAATTTACAAATAGCACAGCAGCTGTGTGTTTATGTAACCTCATTTGAGGGCCACATGTATTCTCACCCTTGTGCTATTAATATTTATACTGTCACAACCACATACACACAAATACCTCACGTAAATACACATGCATGCAGTGGAACAATAAAGAAAATAGATTAAAGCCCCTTCTGAGTCAGCCATGCCTTTGGAAAATTCCATGGGAAGGCAGATCTATGTTCTTGAAAGAGATTGTGAAGAAAGTTTTTGCTAGATCCTGGTGACTGTGCAAACTTCTGTTCTTCTGCACCATTAGTTTCTGCACAGCAGCACCACTCCCTGATTTCAAGTGACCTGAGTCCAAAACATTTTGTGGAGCAAAGTCAGATATTTCAGCCAGTTGGGAGACAGACAATTTATAGGGCAGCCAGGACTCCAAGTGCTGCAAGCTATTGATGGCAGGGCAAGGGACTCCAGCTGCTGCTGCTGCTGCTTCCCAGCCAGGGTAATAGCATTGTTCAGAAGGCCACAATGGAGATGGGGAGCAGCTTTTCATGAAAATTACTTTTTTTTTTTTTTAGGCAAAAAATGCTGCTTTAGTCAATCTGCAAATTACCCAACTTGCTTCAAATGCAAACATGGAAAAAACCTGCAAAACATACAGCCTAGACATTTTATTTTGACAACTCAGATGAAACATTTTGATTTCCTCATGCTGAGAAGCTTAGCATTCTTGAATTTACCTCCATTTAATCTTGTCTGTTCCAATAGATAAAAACCTAGTTGTCCTATCATAAATATTATTTTTTTTAAGTTTCTACTATGCTGGAGAAATTGGTTTAAATTATGGTTTAAGGTTGGCCAAGTGCAATTTGTTCTCCTCCCACTTCCACATTGATTTCCCAGCTCAGTTAAAAGACCAGCTTCCTTTAAGGAGCCCAGTCCATCCCAGATTTTGAGACCAAAAGACAAATGTGAAGGTGTGATAGGACAGGATTTGTGCAGAGAGCAAGCAGCCTTGCTAAGTCTTCTCCTTCCCTTTTACAAGGAAACTTCGCTGTGAGCCCGCATGGCTGTTCTGGTGCCAGCAAGTTCCCCGCAGATGGAGAGAGCAAATAAAAATGTGCATATTTACATTATACATGCAGATTAGATAGTGTGCATTCCTCACAGCCTGTCCCTGAAACACCCTCCAAAACGAGCGTGGGGGAGAATGCAAAGAAGTTGAGTCCAACTCTGATCTCCTATTGTCTCACTCCCACACTATGGGAATTAGACAATATGTACCCCCAGCTGATTAACCCTTTTTAGTGACCTGCATCATAGACAAAACTCTCAGTCTCTGGCAATCTCTACCATACTGCAAAAAGCAAAAATATTTGCTTACAGAATAAAATCTCAGCAGAACTATCTGCAGGGTGGCAGTGGTAATGATGGGGAAATTAATTACTGCATTTCTGAGCCTTTGCATGGTCTGGTGGAAGAAGAAAGTGGGAGTGTTGGTGCCCTTGTGTGCACACAAGGAGTTAGCCTGACACAGACAAAAATGATTTAAATATCGGACTGAAGTCCTGTTGTATTTACAAAGAACTTTTGCAGTCAGGCTGACTTCCTTAGACCACTTCACCCCTTGAAGCTCTCTCTCTGAACAGCCTTCCTCTTCACACATAAGCCTGCTCCCTCCCAAAGCTGGTTTCAGGCTCTGTGTGTTTGCCTCCCTCCAGCCTCACATCTCTGCCAGACTCACCTTCCTACTGTGAGGTCAATTTGGGGAGAAGAGGGTTGATGAGGGAAGTAAGAAGCCGGTGATGGGACACCCAAAGTCTGCTCCTGGGGAAGGTCAAATAAATCTCCTTGGAAAGCAGTAGGAAGACAAATGGGAGAGCAGTGTCAGACCTATCTCTCCCCAGACCAGGGTGAAGATTTTTTTGACCCAAATCTCGTTCCTTCTGCTGAGCTAGGTCTTGAATACCTGCCTAGGATGGAGCTGTTCTATCCCATCTGCACTGAGAGCACCAAGACCAGGGCTTGGGCCCATGGTGGAACACTCACCTTGCTGAAAGGCCTTGGGTTAGACACTTATATGAGAAACATTCTACATGGAAAGAAGTCTGGGCTCGTGGTGGGAGAAGACCCAGGGTGGGAGAAGCCTGCAGCAATCAGAGGCCATCTCCTGGGCCACAAGGAGCCACCTGCTGAGCCCACTGCTCCCCATCTCCTCTCCCACGCTGCAGCACCCGTGCCTGCCCTCTCAAACGTGCTTCCTCGGGGCACTTCTTCTTCTGTCTCCATCGAGCAAGCAACACTCTCACTCACACCTGCTCCCCTCACCCTCCCACGCAGCTCAGTGTTGCAACAAAATTAGGAAACCATGCCCATTTCTCCCCAGAAAATCCTTGCTGGGCTCTGCCAGCTGCCACCTCACTGACAGATGTTCTGCTCCAGCACTCGCTATCGTTTTTACATGGTGGCAGCCTGGGTAAATATTTCACGCCTCATGCCAAACTTTTAGTGCTCCCAGTTGGAGAGGATGGCATCACAAAATTCAGCCTGGGTCATCCACGACTTTGGGGTGCTGATTCCTGAACTCTCTGTGGTCTTTTTTGCTGGTGGGTCACATTTTTTTTTGTGTGGGAAGCAGTTTTCCTTGGAGTCAGGTTAATTCCAGCCTTTTGAGCTGTGAGGAGAGGAGCCTGCACAGTGCCAGTTAAAGGGAAGAGTTCGGCTGAATATAAGATGTGGAGGGATGAGAGATTCATGGCGTTTTCCAGGTAGATGAATACATTATACTTTTTGATATCTTTTTAAAAGTGCAGCTTTCCAGTTTATATCCATGAGGTATAAATTGCTTTTGACTTTTTCCATATAGAGTTTGTTTCTGACACTGATAAGCTCATGTGACTGTATGAGATCAAAGCTGTAGATTAAAAAAAAAATAAATAAAAAGCACCTGGTTTAGGTCCCAAATCAACCCCTAAATATATGTGTGGACTTAAAATTAGGAAATTGCTCTTGCATTTTTAAAGAAGCTGTTTGAACATTCAACCCTCATTCACTTAGCATATACAGTATTGCCCATTCAGAGCCTTGGAGCCCAGTTTATTTTAGTGTTATATCAATTTGGTGTTCCAGCACTGTAATTCTCTGCTAGGTCAATACCAATCCTGTTGAGTTTTTTCGAGGTGCAGGGTCTCAGTTCACAGAAGGGCAGGTGCAGAGTTAAGCAATTAGCCCATTGCCATCCTAGAGCATAGGAAAATGTAATGATGACCCAAGATTTTACTGCAGAAAGGGAGCCCCAGATGCAGTGTGTGATTGAAGCTGACAGATCACCGTTTTTACAGCAACTTAAATGCAGGTCTGGAGCAATTTTGTGTAAAATTGAAGGAAAATAGTAAAGTCAATGTGTCACAAAGTACCATGCAAATGCTGTGAATAAAAGCTTCAAAGGGTACTAAAGTGCCATTGATTACCTCTGAGAGGTTCTTTAAGATCTCAAGCCCAAGAAAAAGAAGTTCCATATACACTGTAATGTTAGACCATCATCTCCACATTTTTAGTAATCACCTCTTCTCCAGATGAATCCGGCCATTAGCACCCTGTCAGGGGGTTCTCAGTAAAGATACACAAGGAAATCGCTACATCCCTGCTAAGATCAACAGCATTATGCCCTTCAAAAGCCACCGGTGGTCACCTCTGCTTTGGCAGCTAAGATTTAAAGAGGGATTAACATGTTTATTCTGAGTGATGGCTTAATGTCTCCTGTATCCTGAAAGCCAGTCAGAATTCAGAGGTGGTAGCAAAATGCCTCATCTCCTTTCTTTAGATTTTCATTGTGCCTCCTACCATGGCTTGTTTTATAGATATAGAATCTAATAAACTAAGATCATATACTTTTGGGGAGAGGAGAAGAGGAGAAAATTACATGCTTGCTTGGTAATGATAACAAGATTGCCATAGAAAGCGTGTCATTTTGAGGAGGAATTTAGAGCAATGCAGTGCTCACATGGCCTGGGTGAAGCGGATTTAAACCTGACAGTGCAAAATGGAGATGGGGAATGAAAAGGGAAAACACCGAGTGTTTCCATGTGTGACACCCAAGGACTGGTGTTTCTAGCTCTCAGAAACACGCGTCCATGAGTATTGTCAGGCTGGGACGTGTATTTTAGCCCTTTTCAGCCCTCTTCTGAGGCAACAGGCTGAACACAGAGCGGAAGAAGAGTAGGAGGAATGAGCTGATATTAAGTACAGGCAGGTATCCACACTAGAAAGCTGTGCCAAGTCCTGGTTTTTACAGTTAATGAAAGCTGTTGGCAAATGAAAAGTGCTTTGGTGGGGAAAAAAAAAGGCAAGCAAATAAAAAGCTTAAAGAATTGTTTCAAAGACAAGAGATATCACCTTAGACTCAAATCTCCACCCAGGTACCTTACCAGGGGCCAGTTGATTGGCTGACTTGGATACAATTTGGAAATGCTTGCATGAGAAGCATTGGCAATAAACTCCTGCTGGAAGACAGAAACAACCGGTTACAGCAGCCTGACATAAGAGCTAGACAGTGCATTTTAGTACATTTAGCATAAAACATCCTCCCATCAAAACTGCTTATCTCATCCTTCTTCACTAGCACCTTTGCTGCTGTTTGAACCCTTGAGTGGTTTCTTCCATTTGCTGTTGACACTTTGGGCTTGTCCTAAGCCTGCAGAGTGATGACATTCCCTGAGCTGCTTTACAGGGAGGTGGAGCGAGAAGGAATGACAGCAAGGCGTGTTCTGGGAGCACCATTCTCTGCTTGCTGGTCTCCCATGGACATTTTTAGGGTCAGGCTGCCTTGTGAGGAGGGAAGTGAGCACCAGAGTCCCGCTGTCTCTGCCTGTGTGGCCAGCAGCTCTGTGCTGTTAACACATGGGCTGCGTGCACTGGGACAGGGAGCAGCTTGTGTTTGCAGGGACCTCCGAGGAGAACAGCCTGGAAACGTCAGAACTCCTTTCCTTTACAGGCCCACTCTTGGGAAGTGCAGGAAGAGGCTCAGTCCAGCCACAGACTGCAGTAAGGAGGGTGCTGTCATGCAGAAAATCTTGGCAGAAGCCTTCGAGTGCTGAGCCCTCTCCCAGCACCACAAACCAGCCCAGCCAAGCGAGCGACAGCTACTAACAGGCCATCTCCAGCCTGGCCCAGATCCGAGTGCCTGTCTGAGCCAATGCTCACTAGCACTGTGCTTTACCTAGACAGAGTTGGCCAGGTGGCATTGGCAAGGACCCAAGACAAGCAGTTCATTCCTGGGGAGTGCTCTTCCATCCGAGATTGCACGTGACAGGAGATGTGGCATGCATTGGCAGCGAGATCTGATGTGCCTTATAACAGTTTCTGAAGCTCTGGAACTAGTTCAGGCTTGAAATTTTGAGAAATTTGGTTAACTTGTTCTGTTTTGTCTGAATAGCACTTCTTTTTTGTGTGTGTGTGGGGGATCTGGCTTCAGCTCCTGTTGGGAGTGCTGAAATTCCATCACAAAAGCTGCCTCATCACTTAGCTTTTTATTATAGTCTTTCAGCACCACATGACTGTTAGTGAATCTCCAGCCATGCTGGAAATGGGAAAAAAAACAACAAATAGCTTATTAGATAGTGCAAAAAGACCATGTGTTTCTGCCAACAGCCACCCCCATTTACATTTCCCCTCTCCCCCAACTACCACAAGATGGGATTAACTGGAGGTCCCCATTACCTCCAGGATGATTATTTGCAGTGGGAGGTATTTTTCAAAGTGAGTGACAGCAGTGTGGTGGGAGGGAGAGAGATCCCTTGAGGGGCCTCTAATACCCCTCTTTGCATTTTCCATTCCTCAGTAATCACTCCTCTGCAGGCCTGTCCTACAGGGCTGGCCTGCCTAGCCAGTAATTGCCGAAGAAATCAAAACACAAAGTATGGCAGCTGCAGGCATCCAGTGGAAAAACATCCCTGCATGCACATGCACAAGACTAAGGGAGAGAGAGAGAGGAGAAAATGCACATTAAAGGAAAGGTAACACTTTTAACAGGCTGGAGTGTCCTTGACCAAGGAGACATCAAAGACAGCTCCAGTGATTTACTCTTTGACGGGCTGGCATCTCTGTGATTCACACAGCTAATCAATTAGCTGATACATTCCCCCTCCCTGCCACCCCTTTTTTTGAACAGCTTCTTGCCAAGAGTGGAAATGCTCCAGAACTGAGTGGGTAACCACATCCAGACCACGCTGCAGGACCTGACAAATATCATCCCAGTGGATCTGCAAGGGGGTCAGAGCTCTGCTAAAGGGGATTTGTCACTGGGCAAGGCAGTTTAGCTCCATCAACAGTACATGACACATATTCCTGGGTCACACAAGACAGGCAGTGTTGCAAAATTGTACAACCCCTGTATTTTACCGGATTTAGGGCTATCCCTACCTCACCCCTTCTGTGCCACATGCAGGCTTTATAAGACATCCAGCACTTCAGACCTTCAGGCCTGTGCAAGCAAAGGGCCCTTAAGAAGCACCCTTCTCTCTGAACACACATATCTACACCTGGAGGCAGCAATGGTAACCCTTCCTTAAACCCAAAGGGACTCTTCATAATCCCTCCCCTCCTTTTTGGGGGCGCATACTTATACACACAGGACTAACACAACAAGTTAGAGGCACCTCAGGGGCACACACAGGTATGTCCCACAATCATTTCCATTTTTTATGACCTGTCACCCGAATCACAATTCAAGAAGTTACATGTGCAAGCACTGACCCTGAGTTCACACAGGCTGTGCCATGTGTGCACCATCCACAATGCATGCACCAACTCTCAGCCAGTGGCTGCTCTGATGACTGCTGATGGGGGAGAAATTACTAAAAAAGCAGCATTCTCCTTGTCTGCTTCCTCCAGCTCATTCCAGGTGGGATGTAGGGAAGCAGAACATGGCTTTACATCTCAAACCAACAGCAACTGCAATAACAAAACGCTTTAGTGTTCAGCGTTGAATCCTTGACATCTAATGATCAAAAATAAAACACAGCAATCCTGCATTTTCCAAGCAGTGTATTGAGGGACAGCACTCTCCTCTTCGTAAGAAAACATCATGTTGGCAGTCCTATTGTAAAATGAGAGCCACTGTCACAGCAGAGAAATTCCTAGCAATTCTTGGGAGGCACAGAGGCTGGGAAATACATCACTACAGGCTTCTGGGACTGAGAGCTACAGCCAGCCCAGTACTGCAGAAAGAACTCCACATTTAATGTTTGTGCCTCCTCTCTCCTAATTGGAAGCTCCAGAAATCTGGTCATGGTTTAGTACAGTCAGGGAGAGAGCAGCTTCAGGGTTTGGGGAATAAATCCCTTCAAACATGGGATTGTCTGAAGATCATGGTCATCCCAGGACAGAAATCTTCTCAGGGATACACATAGGGACTAAACCATTTGGAGGCATAGCCAGAGGCTGAATGAGTTAGTCAGAACTTGAGTGCTGAGCCAGCCACATCAGTATTTGCAGTGCTTAAAATTTCATGGAAGATAGTATCATAAAGCTCTAGTCTTTGTGGCTGAACGACATCTTTTGAGCATGGCTACTGTAATGCTCCCCATATATGCATATGCTTATGCACAGCTCAAATAAACAGTCACAAATTGATGAAAATGTCTCAGAAAAAAAGCCACAGTAACTCTTGAAAAGTTACTCCTCAAAGAAAGATTTCTCTCTACTTGTCTCAAAGCCCAAGACATGACAGGAATTATCTCAGGGTAATTCTTGGCTGTTTACTGCTGATTTTTCCAGAAGATGATGCTAACAAAGACAAGAGGACAGTGTTGTGCACTGGCAGAGCATCATCAGTTTGTCAAGAAGGTGGGAGTTCACACAGGTTTTATCTCCACTTCTTAGGCTCATGAGACATTACATAATTGCATGGTGAAGAAATCCTCCCCTCTGGGTTCAGACTGGAGATGTCTCACTCTGGCTCATTGAGTTCAGAGAATGACAGTCTTACCCCATCCACTTCCCTTCGCAGCACAGAGTGCCCTGGGCATCCTGGGGTGCACCCAGCTGAGCCCTGGCTCTCTCTTGCTGCTTGGAAGTCTCCTGTGAAAACAAAGACATTATTGAATATTCTTTGATTTGATCTAGATGAAACCTCTCATCAGGTCCTGCTGCTCTTCGCGGCACAATACCCACAGGCAACTGAGTCCAATTTTTACCCGTTCAGCTTCAGGCATAAATTTGCTGTTTTCAAAGTGGAGACAGCATCAGATGGGAGAGTGAAGAGGGAAAAAAGTCCTTCACCAGCTGTGAAAACTGCCCTTTTAATTTTCATGAAAAGATATGAGACAAGAACAAAAGAAATGTTCTGCTGGCTGTTTTATTCCTTACTGGTGTTGTCGACAGCGAGCATTTCCTTTCACCATTCAACTCTTAGAAGTCATTAGCTGCTGGATCTCTTTTTAGATTCACTCCTTTTTCCTTGGTGAATTACAACCTTCTAGATATCACCTCTTGAATTCATATTTGATTTGTGTGGGGCAAGTTTTATCTGTTCTTCCTGTGAGATGAAAATTGTTGTTTCCTCTTCTCCCACACAGGATTCTCTGTTGAGGTAAATCCTTTACCTATTTCTGTTACTGCACTTTGAGGTCTGACTTCACATATAAGACTTTCTGGTTTACATCTACACTGGATCTCATTAAAACTGTGCATCAGTCCAGATTTCTCCTCATTATAACAGTCAGAGCTTTTGGGAGCACAGTTATAATGAGGCCAAAGAGTATGGCTCAAAAACAATTTCTAATAGCTCATTAGCAAGAGAAGATAAGTCAGATACCTCTGTTGTTCCCTTTAAAGATGAGAGCCATCCCTTTCCCAGCCCATGGAGCTTAGCAACATTTAGTCTTCAAAACCAAGGCAAAGCTGTCTTCTTCACTGAGGTCTGTTTCACAGCCTCAGAAGTGTCCTGGGCTCCTGTGTGCTGTGATAATATCTGCAGATGTTCAGGAATCACTTAATGAGCTCGAGGCCCATTTCCCACTTTCTCAGTGCTCCCACTATGCCTGAAAAAGCAGCACTACACACTGGCAACTCAACTCCTGATGCTCTTTCCTCCCGTGCTTCAAGGTGGATCTACTCCTGCCCGATTCTGTGCCTGTGGTGTTCTGCTTCCTCTCCCTCAGAGTTACTGAGGTTTGCACATCAGCCTGACACAGATCTATTCCAAATATTCATCAGAATCTTGGTGGTGGGAACCTAGTCTGAGCTAGTGATGTATGGTACACATGGAGGATTTCAGAATTCAGGCTTTTTTACACAAATGGACAAAACCAGAGAAAAGTGTTCAAGCTTGCAAAAAGGCTTTAAAAGACCTTACCTTGTCTTTTTTATTCTTCCCCTTCTGGGTAGCATCTAGCAGGAGCTACTATAGACTTGAAGGTGTTATCAAGAGCTACCAAGACTTTCAGCTGCAAAGGACCAAAAGCCATTGTCTAGGCTATACCCTGCCCTTACCCAGGCAAGGTGGCTAAACACTGTGGAAAATCCATGAAAAACACCAAGCAAGGACCTTAGAATTGATGCACTCATATTATTGCATTTCTGGGACATTTCTCAGGATGAAGCAATTCACACTGTAAAAGATCAGTGCACTAAAAAGCTCAGGAGGAGCCTCATTGCATTGACAGCGTGGCTCATGTGTTTTTATCAGCTGCTCACAGCACTTATCAGAGAAAAAGTAAATCATCAGTGGTATTTAATGCTGAACTTTTGGCTTGATTCTGTGCAGGCTCAAGATGTTGATGTTTGACAGCTTCACAAGATGCCGTGTCTCCTCCTAGAGCTGCCATCATGGGTGCCTCTTTTGAATGGGTGGTGGAAGGACTGCAGAGTGATGATGCCACAATTATGGAGTGTCCCATCCTCAGGAGCTGCGTGGCTGCCATCATCCATCGGGCTCAAACTCCTGTGCTGCAGCTGCAGGGCAGTGTGGAGCTGCCTGCTTTGGGTCTCTGCGTGCGCCCGACAGAGCTGCCCGGCTGAAGTGGGAAGGTGTCATCTCCCTTGGAGGAATATGCTCCTCACTCAGAAGCAGGAACACAACTATATTTGAAAGCATTTTATTTTTAGCTTATCATTCATAATTATGCTTGTGCACGTCACAGTGACTCATGCTTTGTTCCTTCTTCCTCGAGCTGGTAGTTGCAGAAACAACACAATTCCTTGTTTACTGCATGGTCTCTCTGTTAGAGGGCTTGTTGTTGCAGTGAGGTTTGGCTCTAGCAAGGGCTTCTTCTCAACCAAACACTATTTTGCCATTAGAGGTTGGATAAATGCCTTCTTTTTCCCCTAAGAAATGTGGTTTTGGTAAAATGTAGATGCAGTAAATGCAGATGCAGCTGTCTGAAACAGAAAAGGCCTCCAAATTAAAAAGGAGCTATTAACACAAAGGAGAGGAGCATCAAATCCTGTTCTCACACCACTGCCAAGCCCTCAGCAGATGTTCAGTCCAGATGATTCCCTAGAACATCTGTGCCATATCCTCTACCTGCTGCAAGCCACAAAATGTCATCCTGCAAGACCTCACAATAAACTTAGACCTTGTGTAGAAAAGACAAAACCTTCCAAACTGCAGTGTATTACAGAGAAAAATGAGAGACCAATGAGAAAGAGAGGAGCAGACAGCTCCTAATAGTTACCTCACATGTTCTACATGGTCTGATACTGACTTTTCCTGACTTTTCCTAAGGCACTGTGCTAACAACTAGCACTTTTTGTACCCTGAAGCTCATGGCTCACCTAAGCTTTCTCTGATCCCTCCAGTGAGCCATTAGTGCACCAACTGTTGTGAGGTTGTTTTAGCAACAGTTTGAAAAGTGATTTTTATGAGCTGTTTATTACCTTCTCAGATTTATTGTGTTCCATTCAGACTGATTATGTGAGGGAAAAAAAAAATCTCTAAAAAAACATGAACTAAACCAAACCAAACCAAACCAAAAAGTCTATATGTCTTTTCTTCCTTTATTTTTCTCTTTCCCCTACACATTTGGAATAAGTTTCAGAATTAATTTAAGTCAGCATTGTGAAATCTGTCTTGAATATTTCAAAGTTTTGGTATTTAAATTAAGGTTCTTGTGAGTGAATTTAGGAAGTGATTTGTGGATTCATTCCCAGTGATTACAAGGTGATTACCTGCTCCTTCCTGTCTCAGGAATCTGTGTCTTAGGCTTGACATGTAAAGGTGGATATACCTTTCATTTTCAGAGCTTGATAATGCTGATGAGAACTTCTCCACAGCCCAGACCTAAAAGGCTGCCAGGTGTTGCACCAAGTGGAGGTTTTGGAAAGAATTTCTTCTCCAAGGATATGGGACTATGCCTGTTAACATCCAACTGCTCAGAAGCATCTCAGCTAGATGGCAAAGGGGAGTTCTTCCACCAATAGCACCAATCTCCATGGCTGAGCTTTGGATAAAAGCTTGTATGTTGACAAATTAAGGGTCTTTTCTCTCCATTTATTCTGTATGTTCATATGATGGCTCCAGCCACAAATTTCAGCAAATTTCCAATGTTTGTAGTGGTTAGGAAGTGATTGTTCAAACAAAATAAGTACCTGACCTGCCAGTCCCTCAACACAGCTCCAGCAAGCCCAGCACTCATTTATCCCAGCCTCAGTGGCAAGGGATTTATCCCACTCCACATGATGCCTGTGGGAGCCATCTGGTGATTGTAAAGAAAGCTCTGGGAATTGCAAGAAGTTCTAGGAAATCCAGTGAGACTGAAAGTTGGACACACAGCTGAATGTTTTCCCTTTCCCCTGGCAGTTAATGAGAGGAAAGCCCAGGAGGATTTATTGCCAGTGTGGTGTAGGACAAGAATGTGGCTCCTGTGCAGTGAAGAACAGAGCACATGGAGCAGCCTCCTCCCAGACTTGATGGGATTAAACAGATCCCCTGGCTGTGTGGGGCACCACTGTGTTTCTGACTCATCACTCCTCTTGTGGGATTTTCCTTCTTTTTATTTTTTTCTTTCCCTGGTCTGTCCATTGACTGAAGAGGCCACAGACAATGAACTCTCCATTAGCCCTAAAAAATGGGTTTTCTTAGGTGTAGCTGTGATATCAAGACAGAAATTAAAATCTTCTGTCTTCACAGTAATTAATATCCATCCATCAGCTTTAAAATCAGCTATGGATAATAAATGCAAGAAGCTAAACATCTTGCTGCTGACCTAGTTGTCACCCAGGCACAACAAGCCTCTTGTTGAGGGTTCATTCATGTAATTCCTTTAAAGGCCAGACACAGCCTTAAGAATCCGAGAATTCAGAGATTTGCCCTGATACCTTGTTACCCTGTGTGATTATTTCTGATAAGTGCTCTTATTTAATCATTTCCCTGCATAAAGCCCCGGGTTCTCTTATGTTTGCCTGTGTCATATCAATAAAAGTCCATTTGGGAGGACGCTGGGGGTGGAAATTATTTGACCAAGGTTAAGTAACAATTGTACAGAATTGTTTTGACATTATGTTAATATCTGCTGGTGCATTATCCTCAATTTAAAGTTAATCACCAAAATTACCATTGTAGTTCCAAAAATCTAATGAAATAAGATTTGTTGAGGTGTGAATAATACAGAAATTGAGAAGCGTGCAGTTACCATAAAAAAATAACCAAAATAAACTGCTGGCTTTAACTCTCTGAGTGCTCACATAAACTGAGGTGAGTTCAGAAATGATATCAGGCCTTTAATACTTGGAAATTGTGGTAGGGACTGAGCAGGTCTGGAGCAGTGTGTCCTGCTCATGGGTTTGTGTTAGCACACAGGGCTCAGCACAGCAGGGTCCCACTCCTGTCCCAGCCCCTGGGGCATGCGAGGACATTTCAGGCTAATAAATATGAATTGGTGCTTTAACGGTCAGTGGGCTTCACCACGACTTGGCTGTGCTAGGATGAACATATCTGATCTGGGAAGATGAAGACAGACCACTGCTATCATGAAAAAGCATTTTAAAAAAATAATTACCATAAATTATAATTAAAAAAAAAAAAACCACCAGTGGGGAAATATTAGCACAAGGAATGAAAAGTGATGGAGGAATCTGTTTGCCTCTTGTGTTACACCTGAATGAGTATGGAGAAAATGAAGGAAGAAACATAATGCTGTATATGACAGTTTACTGGTCCACAGCTCACTGACAGCTGATTTAGATAAAACAAATACAAAAATACTTTTTAAAATAAGTTAAATCCAGACTCACACAGAAACTTGGTGCAGAAAGAGTTCAAAGACAAATTATGTGCTACTGGGAGAAAACAATAACAGCTATTTTTGTAAAATTGGAAATTGTGGTGGATTTGAACCAGGGTTCCAACCACAGCAAGAAAATATATAATAGTTCTGAGAAAGGGCATCCCAACAGCACACCTAGAGGCTTGCTGCCTTAGGGGTGTGAGTGGGTTATAAGGGGAAGGGTGGAAAAACTGCTGCAGGCTTGGCTGGAAGGGAGTCAGAGACAGGACTGAGAGCATGGCTGGTGCTCAGGGTGTGTTTGCAGGGACAGTGCTGCTCTCTGCTTCACCTCCGCCCTTTCCACTCCAGGGAACAGGCACAGAAAGGAGGAAACAGGTGATATGTGGGGGGAAAAAAGAGAAGATAAAGACAAAATAAAAGGATCAAAGAGAGGAATGGAGGAGAAATCAAACCCAGACAATTTCAGCATCATTCTGCAGATTTGCCACAGACATAACTAAAAGTTGTCATGAATTACAGAGCAGTAACATTTCCTTATGTCCAGACTGAAGTACAAGAAAGACAAGAAAGAAGAAAGAAGAAGCAGCCATAGATGATCCATTTTTTGATCCTCACTTCACACTCCAAACTGGCTAATTTACTGGGAGAGGCAATAAGAATCACAATTTTTTATAGAAGACTCCAATTTTCATGTGCAAAATGAATCAGTCTGCATTTGCATGTAGATTTCCTAAGGCTGAGTGTACAGAGATCTAGTCAGTCATGGCCCAACCTGTTCTGGCACAGTAATTGCAGCCAGTTTTGTGGATAACAAGTACAATTTCAAGTGAGGAAACAAGCTTGAAGGAGTCTGAAGACCTGATCCTCTG
The DNA here is from genome assembly GCF_048771995.1 of Taeniopygia guttata. NCBI lineage: Eukaryota > Metazoa > Chordata > Aves > Passeriformes > Estrildidae > Taeniopygia > Taeniopygia guttata. The sequence goes on along the minus strand of NC_133035.1, from coordinate 13,733,935 downwards.
TTTGCCTCAAAAAGCTACAGAATAGCTGCATTGTTGGCTTTAATAAATTCCCCATGGAGATTTCATATCCTCTCTAAAGTGGTTCCACAAAATCCTGTTTTCAGCTTCTTCACCTACCATTATCTGTAAAATGATCCTTGTTCTTCTGGTTTTAGGGCTTTTGCTGTGACATCTGAATGAGAATGTTTTGATTCATAGAGGTGAAGAATTAAAGACGCTTTTCTCTTGAATTTTTTTTGTTGTACAGTGGAGCCAAAAATCTATCAGGACAAAATTGATAGCGGCTGCCAGAAATAAGAGTAAAGTGCCCAGGCATAACATACTTAGTTTGTGGATGTAGCTGTATTTCAAAAGGAAAACTAACAGATGAATTACCCTACAAGTTACTAAATTTGAAATAAAACCATTGCCCCAACGGTCAAGAAGGAGGTGAATTTTACAAGTGCTGGTACAACAGAGAACCTTCCTTCTGAAACTTCCAAGTTCTGAGCATCATGAGAAAATTGAGCTAGGGGACATGTCCTCTTCTGGCCAAGTGTCATTAATGCCGAGCTGTGTGTGACAATGTCACCCTCTTGTAGCTAGGAAAATAACTGCAAGTGCAAGCCTTGTCGTGGCACAACCACCTATGGCCACATCAAGCTGCCTGCAGCCAGCCCAGACCCTGGAGGACAATCAGGGCCAGGCTGGGCTAATACTGGAGTGCAAGAAAGGATTGCAGCCTCTGGGGGGTCAAGCTAAAACCTGTGATCACAAACACAAAGTAAGTATTCAACCACAGAGCAATAAATCAAATAAAAGTAAAAATAAATAACAATCTTTCTATTTAATGGCTGTTATAGGCAGGGATCAAAAAGACAGAGCCCCACAGTGCTTAGCAGGGACTGAATGAGCCAAGAGCAGGAAAAAAAAAAAAAAAAAAAGGTCAAAATTGTTCTGGTGACCTTAATCCAAATATAAGGCCACAAAACAGACATCAGGAATGGTTGAGTAGATTTGTGATTTAAATTCCCCTCATTTTAAAGTGTCACACTTTAACTGTCTCAGTGATACCGAATGTGTTCTGTGGGCTGATACCCAGTTCCAGCAGGGAAGAATTAGGCTCTTCCAGACTGAGCTATTGATGTTGTTACATCTTTCTATTGCACGATCTCTTGGAATAAATTCCATTTCTAATATGGTGCTGTTAGCGTACACTTTTCCAAACTCCTCCAAATCAAAATGCCCACTGGTTCTTAGCAGTTGCTAATTAGACAAGATCAAACACCGTGGGAACCTTTGCTTTATCCTTGACACAACCATCTTGCTTTTAATTGGCAAAGGCTTTGTGGACAGACTGGTGGCTGCTCAGACATAGTTGCCCTATTTCTGATTAACAATCTCAGCACTCTCTGCATTTTTGTTCTCTTGCAGAGGCTTATGGAAGGTTACTAAGAAACTTGGGATTTCTTGTAAGACTGCTTTACAATACTACCTGACACATGTAAGATTATTTAATGCTTTAAATTTATTTAGTATGCTTGTAACTAAAATTTCAAGCTCTACCCTCAGTGTAGAGGCGATTGCTTTCTAAAGATTGTCAACAGCCAGAGACAGCATTTCCTAAGCAATCCCAAACTTCTCGTGTTTTGGGCACTGACAGGCTGTTTCAGCTTTACCTTCACCCAGGCTGCACTTTGTGTGGATGAGTCTGGCTTAGCCTCTTCCCACAGCAAACACCTCATCTGCACACTGAACTCAGGCCAGACTCACAGAATGGTTCACAAAGTGTTCGCTTGGCCTGAAGCTGGGATTTGTGTTTTCTGAGCCAAGTTTTAAGAGCAGCAGTGAGGGTTTGTAGGGTTGGGGGGGTGCCAGGCAGGTTGTGGAAGTTACGAGCAGGCGTTGAAGCCTGTTTCAGACACCATTTTCAGAGATGCAGACGTAGCAAAGTGAAAGCCCTGAGAATGGAAATTCTCTTTTTGGTGCCCAGGAACTGAAATTACAGCTCTCTCACTGCTTTTTCCTCTGGGGTCTGGCTGTCAGCGTGGGGCCCATTTGCACGTAACCTCAGTTTTGCAACACCTCCTGGACTTCTGAGTCACAAGTGGCTTCATTTCAGCTTGTGGTGATGATGCTTTAGAAACAAGGAGCAACTCCTGCTCAATGCTCTCCTTAGCCATCTCTCCAAGTTACTTTGCAAGTTTTATGGCTTCTCCAGAGACCCTGGGCTGCTTTACTAATAGTTTCCATTCCAGCCTGAGAACCACCATCCAGTGCCCTGCATAGAAGGATTAAAAGGTGCCTTAAAGCTCTGGGCTCTGGTGTGTGTGCTCTGCCCAAGCACTCCAGTGCTTTCTTGGGCTTTTTTCTCTCTTTTCTGCCTTGTCCTCATCTCTCCTTGAAGTTTCTCATGTTTCACCTGCAGGATCAAGGTCCTCCTATATTCTGAGAATATAAGGCATTGAGATGCTTAAAACCACAGAAACACACTGGCCAAGGGAATTTACAGGCTCAGCCCCTACACAATGAGCCTGAGATTTCATGGCAGAGACAGACAAATTAGATGGGAAAAGGAGCTTGAAATGTTCTGAGTCTTAAGGTGAGTCCTGCTCTGCGTCATAGGTCTAGTATACTCTGCTCAGGGGAAAAAAACAGATTATTCCCAAAATAAATCTGGGATCAACAGTATCGGACTTTTCATGTTGGATTTATTAATCCATTTTCTTTTGGATGTCTTGTTCGAGGCTTTCTAAACAAGAGAGCTGTGTAGCTTGGCTGGCTGTGGGGGACAAAGGTTAACATTGAAGACTACACAAGTTTCTGCAATTAGACAATTTCTTTGTAGCATAATGTAGGCACCAAGATGACCTCAGAGGCCTTTTTTGCTGTTGCAGAAGCACACTGGACAAGTTTTCTCAGCAGCTGTGCATTAGTGTTCTGTATTAAATGGGCTGATTACACATTACAGCAGCTTCCCCGAGATCTTCCCATCACTTTGGATTTCTTCACGGCAGCTTTTTTCTCTCCTTCTTTTCCCTTGCCTCCAAGGAGTGCTTTGCAAATATGTGCCATCCAGTGGGAAAGCAGATGGGGGATCATAGAAGTCATGTTTTATGGATTTACAGAAAGATTGTTCTGTCCTATTTCTCCAAAATAAAAATTACTTGTCTCATATTTCTTTACAGGAAAAGAGGTTTCAGTCTCTGGCAGTGTGAGTCTCACAGCCATGGGAAAGATCTAAGTGTGCACACACCACAGTAGCTGAAGAGAGAAAGGAGAGGTTTAAGACCTTATGATACAGGTCAAATTTTATTACAATTGTTTTGGTGCACCATTTATTTATATTCTTGTTAATCCCTCTGACCTGCACTCTCTCTTTCCTCATAACAGCAAGTTCAACAAGTGATGTATTTCTGGTTACTGAAGAAAAGAGCTCACTGAATAAATTTGGGGAGAAGGGGCAGGTGCCCAGGAGAGGACACACAAGTGCTCAGGTGAGAGCAGGGACTGGCAGCCCAGCAAAGTGGCTGAGCTGCTGGGAGCACTTCATCTCTCTCCTCAGCTTGCTCTGCTCACTGAAAAGGCCTGTGCAGGAGGATCTGTGCTTTAGAGTTGCTGGGAAAAACAGAGGGGGGTTTTTGACTGGGTTTGGGGGTAGATTTCCCCCCAAACTCTATCTCACTTTAAGATGTGTTGCTAGCCTTGATCCCCTTCAAATAACTTCTTTTGTATTGCCGTGGTGGTTTTCTTTCTCTTTCGTGCTATTTCTGTGTGGGGGGTTACATGTGAGGACTGTAGGTCTGGTGTGAGCAACTAGCAAAAGCTGCATTCTGATGAGACACATTTAATTTTCCAATTGCTTTCTGGGGATAACTGGAATGTCTGTGCTTTCTTAACTGAGGTGTGATGCTCTTTGTCATGGAGAAAAAGCATCCCAAAGCTCCTCTTCAGCTTGTTACACCCTTATCCTGTAATCAATAGCTTTCATCCCCACTTGCTACATGGGCCACAAAAGTTTGTGAGTGGCGTGATGAATTTTCTTGCAAGAATTTATGGCTTTGTTGCTCTCATAGGCACCTGTTGAGAGCCCTTAGAAGTGTTCTGTGGATCCCAGGAGTCCTTAGGCAGCAGATTGAAAACTTGGTCTGCAGTTGTTTGTGAGCTAAGCTCAGAGCCCAAGTATTTTGGCTGATTTCTGAGCTTTGTCTCTTTCTTCTTTTTCCTCTTCTCCCCAAAGCATGCACCCATCCCAAGGGGCCTGGAGATTCACAGTCTAATTTTAAGCAGCTAAACCGAACCGTATGTTTTTGTAATGGTGTTGCAAGCCTTTTGGAGCCTGAAACACAGCAGGAGGGTTAAGCTCGTACAACCCAAAAGCACAATTGTTAACCTGGGCTTCGTGTTTAATGCGAGCAGAGGGGTTTTCAGGAGGAGGTGAGGGGAATGTAGCACCTCTGAGCTGGCTGAGATGTGAGGGCATGAAAGAAGCCCTCTGATCTTAGGGACAGGCATGGGAGTGGGGCTCTCCAAGCAGAAAAACACTGAAAAGCCAAACTGCTCAGGCTGAGACTGCTGATGATGTATTTTAAAGCTGCTCTGTACCTGTCATGTGCACTCTGCTCTGAAGCTGGCACACTGCAGATTCTAGGAGCAACTTGTTCACAGTTTGAGGGACGGAAAAACCACAACAATACTGAGTGTTAGAGGCTTTTTAGACTAGTGGTGAAAGTGATGTAACAAGATTCAATGTCTCTGTTTGTCTAACATTGATTTCCAATTGTAAAATGAGCTGGATGTTTTTAACAATGGGATGATGAACCCCTGGAGCAGTGGCCTAAGGGATGAGGCAGGTTTTCTGTTACTTAAATCCAATATATCAAGTTCAGATCACTTTTCTGAAAGTGGCATTCCAGCTCAACTAGAAGTTCCTGAGCTCAGTATAGGACCACCAATTGAATTTTTACACCCAGAGATAAGTGGGAGGTCAGATTAGAAGATAATAACAGTATTTTATTTCTTCAAAGTTGAAATCCTTGAGCATATAAAAGTGAAATCAAAGAGATGAGAAAGGTCTCAGGGCCAAATATTGCCTTCCAAACCCAATTATCAGAACTGCAGTTCAGAGAGATCTGTGCCTTGCTGGGCCAGAAGCATTTGACCACTGATTATGGCAAAGGATATAAGTGTTAGGAGAAGTGACAGGGCTGCAAGAAAACAGTTTCAAGTTCAGGAAACCTGCACTTTCCCCACCTGGAGGGACCCATGAATTGCCTTAGGCTAAGCTAGGTCTGTGTGTCAGAAGAGAACCTCCCAGAAGCGTGCAGGACTCTGTGTGTCCATGGCATGGCTGAAGGGAGCAGGAGTTCCAGGAATGTCACAAGGATGGGCTGTGAGCACGAGTGAGGATGAAATGAGAGATGGGCAGCTAATGCAAAATGATGGTGTGGCTTGAAGCCCCTGCTTCTCCTCCCAGCACAGCAGAGGTGGGCACAGCACAGGTAAACTAAAACCTTCAGCATTTCCCCGTGATCCCTGCAGGACAGAGCTGAGGGCCCTCAGTGCCAGTGCAGAAGGGAGGCAGCTGCAGCTCCATGGAAGTGCTTGCAGCCCAGCCTGCCTTGCATGCAATGCACTGCATGCATGCAGGTGGTGAATGATTTCTTCCCTGAGAAATGAGCCCAGTTAAAAATAGCTGTGTGCTGCCTCCTTCCTGCTTGCCGAGGCCGGAGATCGCTTGAAGTGCTGGCAGTCATTTTTAATGTGGAAATGTTTGGAAGCCAAAATTGTCTGGCATCTCCTGCCAGTATGGGGAGCTCTGGGGACAGCTGGAGGGCAGACAGTGGAGTCTGGTTTTCTCTTCACCCTGGCCTGGAAGGAGAGGGTAAGAAGTTCACTCTGGAGACAACTTCTTCATTCGTAGTTCCAACCTTGACTCTCTGCTGAGCTTGTTAATGACGGGCTAATTAACACTGGGTAGTTTTGTTACGTGGCACCTGGAGCTGGATCAAGATAAAATATTTTCAAGCTGCTACACTACAGGCAAACTGAGCCTGATACTCTGCCTGGTGTAGGGGACAGCCTCTTGCATGTGTCACCAACTCCCTGTTACCTGGTGAAATTGTACAACAAATTACGTGTTTGGAGGGTTATATGGGAACTCTTCATCAATCCCTGCTCTTCTTCTGTGGGATTGTATCTGCAAAGAGCATGCAAAACTGGAAGAGTTGGAAATTTAGGACATAAATTACTACATGGATATTTTCTCATTAATTCTCAGCTCAGGGCTTGAAGGAGTTTGCCACCATTTGGGAAGCAGGGGCACAGAGAGCTGGTACCACATGATGATTCCCTCATCACCTGCTGACCTGAAGGACTGACTAAAGCCTAGAATGGCAGTGTAAGTAATGATATGTTCTTGCAGTTTGCAGTGAAATAATCAGGATTAAGCCCAAAGGCATGATTAAAACTATGCAGCTCATACTGTGGTGTGAAAGGATGAAAACAATCAGGTATTTATTTACTTACTGAACAGTTAATGCAGTGGTTTTTACTCTGACTAATCAAAGCTCTTGGGGTAGGCAATGTTTGCCAGATCTTGCCAGAAAGAGATGGAGATTTCTTGTCTCTGTGCTTGCAAGGAGACAAGGAAGGGGGAATGCAAGAATATAAACTATTTCCTGCACCCCAGATGTCAAAAACTCTGTCAAGGATGTGCTGTTTGAGTTTCTGGCCTACAGATCTCCTCACAGACATGATCAATCACTGGTGGATGGTGCCAGGAAGGTGAGAAAGTTGTTTTATCTGCTGACTCCATCAGAGCCTGATCTAGGAGATGGTTATTGAGACAGTTTAATTGGAACCTGAAGGGAACTGAGAAGCCACTGCCACATGACAAGGCAGGAGTTGTCACCAAGCAAACTCCTTCCTCTTCCTCCAACAGCTTGAAAATGAGCCACAGTTTTCTTGACTTTAGACCTTTTGGCCATGAAGGTTTTCGGCCCCCAGTGCAAACCTGAATGTTGTTCCTTGCTCATCAAATGCAGCTGTGTCTTTGCTGTGCTGGCATCTGGAGCATCCTTTCCATGGTGCTTTCAAGCCCTCTCACTTCTTCCCTTCCTCAGCTGCCAGAGCCCTTCTCCCTTTTCTGCTCCCAGCCTCAGAGATTCATTATAGAAAATGATCCTGCTTTCAGAAGTCACAAGGTTCTGTTTCTTCCACTTAATTATTGTTTTATTTTAATAAGCAATTATGTTTTGAAGGCACGTTAGGGCTCCAGGCTTTAACCACTTATCACCTGCTGAGTGATTTAAAACTAGTGAAGCACATCCCATTTACAGGTTGGAATAAGGCCTGAATCCTATCAGGAGACAAACGAGTTCAGAAATACTCCATGTTTGTAACTCCTCACTGATGGTTTCATCTCCTGCTCCTCAGAGAGGGGCTGGTTATGTGCTGGAGGGATGTCTGTTCCCCTGCTGCTCTGATAAGAAGCAAAGGGCTCATTAGGGGCTGTGAAAGGGAGGAGACTATCTGTTGGCTGGTTTGTGCAAATTGCTTTGCCAAGTGTCTTCCCAGAGTCTCTCTTCACAACACAACAAAATCCCAGCTACTAAATCAACCCACAGCTCGGGCATCCCTCATGTGAGATGCAAATTGCTCCATTGTGAGAGGTAAGAGCAGGATACCTGTGAGTCTCAGCTCCAGAACTGATACTGAAAATAAATACAGTCTCACAGGGATCTAGTGGTGGGTGTGACAGGGGCTGAGGGTACCCATGCAGCACTACTGAAAAAGACCTTGGGGAGGAAGGAGAAATGGGAGTGTGCTAAGGTGAAAGTGAAGGTGGTGTCCTTACTACAAAGGACAGTTTCCTTCCCATTTGCTCTCTGATGTATCCTTGGGGATTCATTTTCCATGCTGAAGATGCTTATTTAAAACTGTAGTTTCTTTGAATAAAGAAGGGGAGTAGAAGATCATGGTGAAATGTGCAGTTACCCACAGATGTGCTCCTTGAGGTAACCTGAGCTGTTCCTCCTTTTGTTTCAAAGTTCCAACCTCTTGGCTTGTGTGTCCTGGTCACTATCCTTTCCACAGCCAGAAATGAAGACAGCAGGCTTTCTTTTTGGAGAAATAAAACCATTTCCAAACAACAGTCAGCCTGAATTACACGTGAAAGCAGCTCTTGTTATGTTCCTACCTGTGCATCATCAGAATAGGCCCAATAAAAAACCTCGTTTCTCTTTATTTCCTTGTGATTTTACCTCCTCTGCCCATCTGACCTTCTTCTGTCATCCTCTGTTTCTTTCTGGCCCGATGTCTGCTCTGAATTACAAACTGATGGCTCCAGCACATCTCTCAAAGGGAGAGCAGGACATCCAGAAGAGTCTCTGTGTCAGTGTCTGGAAATGTGGAGTTTGCAGGGGCTGCTCCTTCACTACTTCCCCCTGTGAGGTCTGGGTGTTCCTTGCTCTGTGCCTGCTTCATCAAATTCCCTGGAGCTGGGCTGGGATGCCTCATCTCTTTTCTGCAGCCTTTTGGTGTTCTTAGCTTGGATTTGGAGCACAGCTCAGCAGTGTTTGCTTGTCACGTCCCCACCAGGCAATACAACAAATTCAGCAGAGCTTGGTGATAGGATTTAACCCAAATCACAGAGGGGGAAAAGAAGCAGCTCTGTAAAAACAGAAGTTCCTCCGGATGATAAATTCTATTAGAGGCAAATAAATACAAAAGCCAAGTATGAAAGGGGCATATTCTGATTTTTCTCTTTTCTTAGTGTGATTTGAGCATAATTTGATGGGGCTCAGCTAAGCAAGCAGTGCAGAGACCCTGAGGAATGAGGCTCTATTTGCTGAAAAGTCAACATCATACCTCCTCAGTCGTAGGAGAAGAGGTGTGAATGAGATTGCATAGAACCAGATCCCTTTCTCCCTGCTGGAAGCTTAAAGAGATTGGAAACGCACTTGAAACCAAATAGACAGAGCTGGACTTGCAGACTGTGTAGGAATTTTGATTTTCCTTACCCTTCTCTGGGGCAGAGCTCAATGAAGACATCAAAGAAGATGCCCTCAGACAGATTTGTGAAGATAGGACTGAGCTCTAAACCAGCATGCAGACCTGCTGGGCAGAGATGGTTTGAGGGCAAATTAGGGCAAAAAAAAAAAAAATAGCAAACTAACTCAGGTAAAGCTGAGAAGTACCAAGAGTTTCTTAAGTAAAGATATCCAGCTGCTTCATTACCAGTATTTAGCATATGATCTATTAATATTTATGAGCACAACCCTGCTTGATGTAGGGTCTATGCATTCTCTCCAGTCTAGTTAATTTGTTTCCCTGCAACTAGAAAACAAAATTTCGTAGAAATAAGACATTTCTCAGACAGCTGAAGGATTCCCTGGCTGCACAGAACTTGATAGGAGAGTGAAATGCTAATAATTCTATTGGACAGGATTTTAGGGCTGAATTAAGGAGCAACAACCACCATCCAAGTGTGGAACAATTATCTCAATTTATGCCTGAAAAGCCTGAATTTGCACATGTAAGATAGACAGAGATACAGAGCTTGGTCTGCCTAGTGATGGCAAAAGCTGAGTTGCACCAGGGCATGTCCAAAGGCCATTAAAGGATTTGTCCCTTTAGAGTTAAAATACAGATATTAGAACTGGAGGTGAGGTCTGGTGATGGTGAATCCATCCTCCTTGCATTTGTCCCATTTAGGCAATACAAATTTATTTCCTGGAACGTTTCCTCAAGTGTTTTCTTTCTTGTTGCTGTTGGAGTGAGGTGACATTTTTCATGCACAGTCTGGTGGATGTTCCTGAGGCATAAGTCCTCCATCTCATCTGTTTCCCCTGTTCCTATACAAGTCTTGGGCTGGGGGATGAGCAATCACTCAGTAGCATTTCTAAGCCACAGGGGAATGACTGGAAATTAGAGGGACACCCTGATAGAAGAGCCATTTGAAGGAATATTAATTAACAGGCAGCAAGTTCTGGACAATTGAATCACAACTCCAGATGTTCCCATTCTGACTAAATGCTTTAGCAAAAATGTTTAATTGATTGCTATCTTGTGAGCTCTGTGTGTGTGTGATAAAACCTAAGACTGCTGAGCTACAGGGATTGTCTGATGATAGCAACAGAGGGCACTGAGTGTTTCTTCACCTTTTTAAACTTGTGCTTTTTTATCATAGGGAATTGAGGCCAGGTTCAAAAATATTCTTTAATTTATGATCTTTCTTGTAGTGTCATGGTGCTGATTGAAGTCACTGGGCCCCACTGTACATGGATACTTTTAAATAAAGAGAATCTGTGTTTGGTCTGAAAGGCCTCTGAGTCTTGTTTAATGAGGGACTGCAGATCCAAGGCCTTCTTGATTTCTATATATCTATAGAAAAGGTGCAAGGAGAGGAGGGCAGCTGAAAGAAGAAAGAAGCCATTGAGATAAAATAAAACCAACCTGAGCTTTTACCCCAGGCTGTAATTGTACCACAGCTGAATTTCAAATAAGAAATTATTTTCCTCTTTTTTTCTTTTCCCTAGCCTTTCTTCAACCAAATTCAGAAATGTCAGCCAAGTATAAGCATGTTCTACCTAACATCTTGTTGGCTGGGTGGCCTCAAAGGACCACAAGGGAAGGGAAGATGCATAATAGGCAAAATGACACTTTGCAATGAACTTATAAAGTCCCAAAGATTTGACTTTGTATTCCTGCAGCTGGATGGGAAGAGCTTTTGGTTGCAGAGCAGATCCAAATTCTCATGATATCACAGGTATCTTTTAATTTAAGTGAAAGCTGGCATGACCCTAATGGAGATGCTTCTCACCAAAATGGAATTTTTGTGATGATTTATAAATTAGTTGTGAACTGATCCAAGGTTGTTTCTCACTGGGGCAAACACATTGATTTCAGTGAAAACATCTTTGACTTTTAGGTCCCATTCCTTTTCCATATTATGAAAGCTAAACTGAAAGTAGTAGAGGAAGTAAATTAGTCCCATGCTTCTAAAAGCAGGAATGCTTCTGCTAAAAATATAAGTACTTAATGGATAAGGTTTCTGTGCAAGAAAAAAAAAAGAGGGAAAAAAAAAAAAGCCATATTGCCAGGCAATACTAGTGTGTTGTCATGAGAACAATTTTATGTTTTATTTGTGCTTTTCCCCTCCAGAGTTTCTGTGCATGAAATTCTGTTCTGTTCTAAACTGTTACAAAGACCTCAGTGCTGCCCACAACCATGGGAATAAGACAGATTTAACAAGGGGAAGAGACATGAATGTGGTGTGCTGAAACACCCAACAATTTATTCCTTGGTTCTTGCTTATGCTGAGTGTTTTGGTTCCAGCTGGGGTCGCTCATCTGTGAGTAACACACCGATGGCACAAAGTGTCTGCACACAACCTTTGTGTTTGTCTGTCTGTGGCTTCAGAAGGTTCACAGCTCACTTGACTGGCAGGCATTGTCTGGATGTGCCAGCCTCTGCCAGAACTGAGGTGTGTGGAACCAGGTAAATGAAGGGGAAAAGCCAATTTGAGTGCAGCTGTTAAGCAGAGACTTAATTGTTTTAATATGCAGGAATTTAGGGGTTATTAATTTGCTGTTTTTAAAAATAGCATCTATTTTTAGCTCCCAAAGGTGGTTGTTTCCTAGGGATTAGTGACATGCCGCTCTGCCAAGGTGTGTAGGCTGATTTTGGAGAAGCTTCCAGCCAGCCTGGATGGAGGCTGATGTCTTGCAGACTCCTTAGAGCACCCTGGCAAAGGACACTTCCTATTATGCTTGGCCTATAAATGCTATAGTTGAACTGTTGCTTTTTCAAGACTGTCCTAATCCTGCCAGCTCAAAGGGAACAGCAGCTCTGGAGGAATCCAAGATGCTTTGGCACCTCTGCTAATGGACAAAGTGATTATGCTTCCTTCTGAGAACAGTGCTGCAGGCCTTCCTGGCAGCAGGGCTGGTGCAACAGTGGCTATTTATGTATAAAGCAAAAGAAAGGAATGTGGGATTGTTTTTGTCTGCATACAGCTACCTACCTGATCCCATTTGAAAAGCCACTGATCCCTGGCAGAACTGTAACTTTCTAGGCTATGAATTGACTGGCTCACAAGGAACTGGAGCCCAAATACCCAGAATGACATGGACTGTGGTCTGGGAATCAAAATCTGAGCTTCTGGCAGGCAGAATCAAATCCTGGGTTGAATGTCTTTGAATTTGTCAGTTCCCAGGCTGAAAACATCAGATGGTTCCTGCAGCTAACAACCTGCTGCTGCAGGAGAAGGAATCAGTGGGAGCAGTTGGGCACTGATGAGCAAAGGCTGAGAGTCTGCTCCACGTTGTTTAGAGCTTTGTCATCATAATTAGATCTTAAAATGTGTCAGTTCTGCATGAGACAATTCATCAGCGTGGCCCAGGAGCACGTTTGCTTGGGAGTGTGAGTGTCTGTGACTGGCACCAGAGCTGTGTAAGGCAGCTGGGACAATGCATTGCCATATCCCAGTTTGTGGGCTGTAGGAATGGGCTGGGAATTATGAGAGAAGGAAGGATTCTTGCTACCTTCTAATTTTCACTGCCATCATCACGTCTGAATTTAACAAAACCTTCCCCCATGGAGCAGCAACCAGCAAAGGCAGTGAGCACAAGATATTCAAATAAGAGCTTTCCTTTCCCATCATAAAAGTTGGCTATAAATTGTCATTTGGGTGTTTTTAGAAAGAAAGTTTTTATGTCTGTATTATTTTTGTTTCTGCAACTTCTCTTGTCTCAAAGGTTTTCACACTGAGGAGACAGGAGGCTGCTCCCCCTTGGGAAGAGGAAATGCAGAGGTGACCAGGGATGATTGCAGAAGCAGGGAAGGGAGGAATGGTGGCATGAAGTGGATCTTCTGCTCTGAAGTCATGCCCTCACCATGCATCCACGTCATCCAGGAACGCCATGTATGGAGGACTCCACCCTCACAGAGACGAGTGCTTTGTCACTGTATGAAATCAAGTCTCCTACGCCAGTTTGTGGTAACATGCAAATCGTAGAGTTTTGGAAGATGGGAGAGAAATTAGAAGGGATCTGAGGAGCTATTAATTTTATTTGTGGGTTTTAAAATATATTTTTCCACCCCTATGGAGAAAGACAAAATGCACACAGCATATGGAGCCTGGAGGCTGCTGAATTTCACATGGATTTGAATGCCATCCTCATAACTGTGGCTTGGGAACTCATTGAGCCTCAAGACACAAGAAAAATATTGATACCCAGTGCTGGAAAAGTCAGCTGTGACAATGAGCCTCCCCCAGAACAAGTTACCACTAATCTGGCCACTGCCACAGCAGTGCCAGGACTGCCACTTCCCCCTGTGACCCAGAGTTCCCAATCCATGGAGGGAACCTACTCAACCAGAGAGGAGGTGTGTTTCTGTCTTGGCTGGATTATAAATAGATAATCCCATTCTGTTTTGCAAAATTCCCACTTCATTTATTTAATCTGTGAGGGATACAGTCTTCCCTTCTGGCATGCATTGCTTTGGAGGCTGTGCTGGTCCCTGCTGACCATCAATTTCTAATAATGTTGAGGGCTGCATTTCAAGGATGAAACCAAGTAATTCCTCTGTCAGCTCATTGTGATATGTCCCTGGCTAAAAGCCTGGGAAACAATTTTCTTATGACCTACTCTTTGATGCTAGTGGGCTGTTTTATGCTGCTGCAGTCTCCCCCATATGCTTGGCTTTGACTGATAAAACTCAGCTGAGAGAGAAAAAATAAAAAACACGGCTGATGTGCATTGCTGCTGCTGGCAAAGGCCAGAGCCCTGCATGGGGCCCCCAAAGAGGAACAAGAATCTATCTGTTGAGATTGAGCCTGATTTAATTCTTCTTATAAAGCATCTTGGCAACTGTCTGGACTGACAGGTTGATAATAAGACTTTCCCTCAATGCAAAAAGGAAAGTAATTTACATTGGCTTCACACCTCTGGCAAGCAGGAAAGATCCTGCCCTACGTTGGTGCAAATGGGGAGCAGACGTGAGAGCGAGAGCAGGCAGCACCAGGGAAGGGGGGAAGGCTTCTCCATGCTTGAGCAAGCACCAGAAAATGCCATTTGGAAAATGTCAGTGGCTGAGAGCTGGGCTTGGAATCAGCATTCTGTCCATGGCAGCAGTTTGGAACAGCTTTCCAGCCAAATCCTGAAGGATCACTCCTAGGAGGAGCAGCAGCTCCACCTGATTTCATTTTGCTCCATTTAGCCCAGCACTCCTGCTGATACACCTCTCACCCTCCCTTATTACAGCACCAGCACCCAGCTGCACTAAGGTTCTATTTTTTGTTTTGTCATTTCATTGATCAGCATCTGACAGCCTCCAGAGAAGGACAGTGACTCTCACTGAGTGGAGAAGGGCTCTCCAAGAGGTGCAAGGATGCAATAACCCAGCCTCTATCTCCCCCAATTCCCAAGCACAGAACTATTCCCAAGAGATAGAACAACCTGTATTGTGTCCCACCTTAAACCTGCTCCTAGGAAGGCTCCTAGGAAGCAGAACAGGAGAATACCTTGTGCTGTGGGGACACAATCACTAGAATTAAACTTGTCCTCTGCCCCTGATTTAATCTGTCTTTAGAGGAAACCTGTGTTAAAGTGTGCATTGGTGTTTTTCAGCTTTGACAAGTGTCACCCAGCTGCTTTGGGGAAAGTGAAGCTCCCACCTGAAGGCTGTGGCTGATTTAGGGTGTTGGCAAGGGTCAGTAGGGCCATAGAGTAAGGGAAGATGTCGTGTGGGAGAAGAGATGTGAGAGGTGGATCCCATGGAATGGTGTTTGACGTTGTGTAGAAGGTACAACACAGAAGTTACACGGGCTATTTTGGGGAAAATAATCTCTAAAGATCAGGGAAAAGAAAAGTTTACTGAATATTAGCAATAATAATATTGGAAGAGCAATGTAACTAGCTGTGGAGATTGCATCCATATCTTGGCTGAGCTGTGCTGGAAGGGCAGGGTGCCTCGTTCAGGGGTCTTAAACACTGCTTGTCATTATGCCAGGTAAATACAGGACCCTGAGAGGGAGGCTCAGCCCTTACAACAATCCTTACAAATGAGAGATCCTGCCTGAAAGCAAAAGAGATGAAATTAAGACAAGTGCAAAGCACTCCTCTGGGGCAGGCAAAGCAGAATACACAAACACAAAACAGGGAATACACAATGAGGCATCTGGAGAGGGCCGGGGTTGCTCTGGTTCACAAGTAGAATATGAATCAACCCTGCAAGGCTGCTGCAAAACACCTCATTGTATCCAAGGTTGTATTAACAAGAGTGCTCTTTGCCAGACTCGCGAGGCAATGATTACAACCTGCTTGGAGCTGACAGGGCTTCAGTCAAGTGTGGGTGTCCAGAACTGATGTGGAACTTTATCTACACCCATTAAAGAATTTGGAGAGCCCAGGGGGAAGAAAAGCCTAACAACAAATCAAGTGAATGATAAGAGGTCAGGCAAACAAGTCCTGTGGACAAAGATTGAAGGCACCACATTGGCTCATTTTAAGAGAGAAGCTATGGAAATGGGATGCAGTCAGTCTTCCTCACACAAGGAGTACTTATAGAAAAGGCTGATGATGAGTCATTTTCCATGGTCATTGGTGTAAGAAAAAGAAGGTGGTTGAATTCATGTTGAAGATTTAAGAGGTTTATTAGGAAAACCCTTCTAATCCCTAGAGAGGTAAAACACTAAAACAGGCTGTCTAGGAAAGATGTGGCATCTTCTTTCCTAGTGAGTTTTAGGAGTGGGCTAGACAAACATCTGTTATTTAAGTATATTTGACAAACAGCTATTATTTAAGTTATTTAAATATGCTTGATCCTGCCTCTGATGATCTCACAGAATGCCTTTCTGCCATATGTATCTATAATTAAGCACAATATAAAAACACAGACGTTTCCTCGAGGAGTTAAAAACCCATCTATAAATAGATAAAGTCTTCATCTTTTAGTGGTAAAACTAGGTTGAACGTGCCTTATGTGACAGCTCTTTTCATATATCATTGTGGAGCAAACATCAGGAGGAGAAGGAACTCTTTAAACCAAAGAACAGCACTGCTGTAACAACATGAGTATAAAACTGGCCAGGCATAAATTAGGCAGGAAATTGAAAGAAAGTTTTGAGCTGTCAGAACAGCAATGTTCTGAAACAGCCTTTCATAATGGGAATGCTAGAGGCAAAAATCAGAACTTGTTTTTAAAATAGAGCTTGCTAAATTAATTCAAAGGATATAGAGAACTACTGCCTGTCATAGCACAGTGCAGGACTAGGAGATCCCTTTTGTTGCTGGATTTTAGGAGCTGAGAGGAAGAGAAATATTTTTTTGTGACAGTGGGACTGTTTTCTGCTCTTTATTGACACAAATGTGCCTCTTTCATCCCTCTGCTTTTTCATGTGTGAGGCAGTTACTGACATTCCTTTCAAGATCCGAAGGTCAAATCTCTGTTAAAACTACAAAATTGCATTAAGGTGAAGGAGGGAATTCCAAGTTTGGGAAGACCTTCTTGGAGACAACTGCAAATCCTCAGTTGCTGGGTGTCCTCTTGCCTTTTCCAAGGCTGCACTTTGTGCTGGTTGGGTCGGTGCCACTTGGGGTCAATATGAGCAGCTGGGAGAACTGCCTCAGTGAAGAGCTGAGCCACTGCATCTGATAAACTGGAGCCAAAGCTCATGTCCCAGAGGGTCACAGCTTGGCAGCTCAGGTGGGGCAAGGTGAGGTGTCAAAGCAGGGCAAGATGCTGCTGCAAGGCGATGCAGTGTGCCAAAGGCAGCTAACAGGACAGCACAGGCCCTGTGCCAGGAGAGGAACTTAATTTCCTTGCTGACAAATGAAACAAAGATGTGATTGGAAGTGCCACGTTTTGGAGGTATGAGCAATTTCCCTGTAATCAATCATCCAAACCAAATTGTTTTCATTTCTTTGCATTATTTAGCAGCTTTTTGATGGCAGACAATATGAGCTGGATTTTGTTTTTCACCCGTCCCTAACATTTGATGTGATTTGTGGGCTTTGGCAGCGGGATGCTGGGGTGAAGGGAGGCTGAACTGGGTTTCTCTATTCAAAAAACTTGGCAAAGACAATGTCTGTGATTAAGAGCTAATCATTCAGACAGAGACGTTGTTTGTCTGCCCCTATTAGGTCTGTGAAGTATCTGGCTTCGAGAAGCTGACAGTGAAACACCTCCAGGAGAGGATGTCAGAAGCAAGAGGGAGGCAGTGAGGAGGTGATAAGGTAGAGCTGAGTTTGATAAGAGCCTCTGACTCCTCCAGTAATTGCCAGAAAGGTGAGACTGATTAGACCTATCAGCTCTCCTGGGTATTCCCAGTTATGTGAAGCTTTTGAGAGACTGTGGAAGGAGGGTGGTTCATGTATCCTGGGCTGAACTTTATGCAAGAGTTCTCTTTCTTCCCCTGGTGGGAAATGTACCTCCAAGATCCCGAGGGCTATTTTACTGTCCCCTTGAACAACGTGGGGGATACGAGAGAGGAAGGAATTAGCTGCAAGTATCAGCATAGATGACTCTAGGGACAGATTTGTTACCTTACATGGGTTCTGCAGCTGAGACTTTTGAGGGAGAGCTGCTTGTTGCAAATATAATGAAATGGAAGGTTGTGAGGAGATATATCAAGAATAAATCTACTAGAGGAAAGAGGAAATACTTTTCATCCCTTTTAAGTCTGATGACTTTGGCCCCATTTCAAGTCATGGCTAAAGAGCCTGTTTGCACCACACAACATGTCAGCTAGAGCCTGATTTATAGGAGGGCATTCTGCAAGGGTCAAGTAGCACCTTGTGTCCTTACATGAGAGAGGAGAGGCTTTTTCCTTCAAGCAGCTTGAGTAGGACATTCTCATGCATTAAATTCGAAGCTGCCCTTAAGCTGCCTCGTACCAGGGTGTGTCTCTGGAGGCAGCATCACAGTTCACAGACAAGATGCAGATTTCTGTCTCTGTGTGACCTGTGATGCAAAAATGTCCTGAAACCTGCAAATGGAGCCTGTCCCACTCTGTGATGCTCCTCAAGAGATGCTTAGACTGGGAAAATGTGATCCCCTGGTGGGTAACTGGTAGGTGACTGCTGCAAAACTTCTGCTCAGCACATCCCAGAACAGCCAGTTTTACTCCCCATCAAGGCAACAGAATGCAACAGCTGTCTTTCAGAGAGAACTTTAAGATGGACAGAGTTGCAGATCAATTTAAGGATTCATTTCTGCTCTGAGTACAAAGGTTTGCATATTTGTTTAGATGTCACTGGAGTGTTTCAATTTGGATTTAGCTGGCTTTCTAACAGTCACTGGTGGTGTGGCAATAACAAGAATGTGGGGGTGTTGGGGGTGCTGCTTGCTGTTATATATGAACATATACAATCCTGGGAGCCTGTGCAGTTAACCCAGGGAATTGCAAAGGCATCAGGACCTCCTAGCATGTGTAGGTAAAGAAGAACTGACACAGCACAAGAGCTCTAAGCGCACACTCACCTCTCTGTGGCTCAGCTCCTTGTACAAGAAATAGGGATCATGATACTTTTCCTGCTGCCTTTGTCTGCTTTGCCTGTTTGGCTGGTTGCTGGTGAGTGAGGAGTGCTCCTTGTGGAGTTTTTGCACAAAGCTTTGTGCACCCACCCCTGATCTCAGCTCTCCAGTGCCACTGGGCTGGAGTGAGCAGAGACCTCTGAACCTGCTGGAAGCAGCAGCACCAAGTGGTGGATTAGGTTTGTGCTTGACAGACTGTAACGCAGTCCAATCTCACCGTAATAAATGGTGCTTGTAACAAACCACCGCTTACAAGCACCCCAATGCTTATTTTTCCACTGCTAATTAGTTCTTGATAGGGCAAATCCTTACATCAAGTCGAATGGACACAAAGATTTCTGTTTTCCTGCTTTTTTTTTTTTTTCCCTGAGGGCACTTCTCCCCTTCTCCTTCATGTCTTTATTTTCTTTTTAAACTGCCATTTAAATGTTGAGAAGCGCAAAGCCTCCAAGCACAGGGTATTTATGGACAATTCAAATTGAGTGTTTTTCCTCATTATTCTGGGATGGCAAATTCCCATTCCTTTTATAGTTACTATCAAGGTATAATGAAAATTTAGATGGGTCTCTTGATGGCCACTTTTGTTCAATACCAAAAGCCTTTATATCTTCTTATACTTTCTCCATCCTCTTTCTCCTGATCTTTAGAAAATAATAAATCTCAGCTTCTGATCTTGATGCTTGATATTTCTAAGTTCATTTAATTAAGCCTGTTATCCCTACATTCTCCTCAGCCTCACTGCCACTTGTCTCTCAGGTCAGATTTCAGGAGAAGCTTCAAAGTTCAGAATTTATTCAGGTGAAACCAACAGAAAATATGGGCTCTTCAGAAACAGGATTGTTTGCTTGTGAGGATTTGGAGGGCAGGAAGAGGAGCAAAAGTCATTTAATTCATTTAAGCAGAGGAAAAGTCAATCTTCCCCACACAGACAGAGGATGCAACTAGCTAAATGCTTAACTAATGTTTGAGGTAAGGTAATGTGTTTGTCTGGGGAATACTCTGCAGTAATGAAAGGAATATCTCCCTCCTCTCTGAGCTGTTGGTGAGGGTTGGCACTTGGTTGGAGGTAACAAACCGAGAAATAGCGTTTTGCTTTGCCGGGCTGGTGAAACAATCCATGCTGCTGATGCTTTACCATGAAACCTTATGTGGAATTACACAGTCAACAAGTCTTTAGTGTTATTGGGATGTGGAGATGTTTAACCATCGCTTTGGCTCACATTTCAATGAAGCCCTGTTGCCTCAGTCCAGAGTTTGCTTTCTTTTATTGGGACTAGAAATGAGGAGGGGTTTTGCAGCGTCTCATCCCTACTGGGGATCTTTCTTTGCCCACACTGCTTGGCTGGTCTTTGCTGGCAAAAGTACAGCAGTACATAAATACCATACTCAGGTCACTTTTATGGTCTCAGAATTAAACTTGGATAGGGATGTGCTGGCAGAAGTGGAATCAGCATGTGCTGGACACTTAACTGCTTGTTCATGTGTGCTCAGGGAGGTCGGTGTGCATGTGAGCAGAATGAAATTATGGGCTTTGCTCTTTTCTGTTTCCTCTCCTGTTCCAGTGATCAAGCCTTAGCAACCACCAGAGCCAACCCACGAATATAGGTCCTTGAGAATCACCTCCCTTAGATGAAGGGGCAAAAAAAATTCCACCAGCTCCTGCTGGCAGAGTCATTAAAATCTGCTTTGCTGAGCTTTCAGCAGCAGAGAAACCCATCCTAAGATGCTCTGTGAGAAAAGTTCAAGTCACAATGGCAGCCACAGCCTGAGCAGCTTTACCTCCCGGTGTGAGCTCGTGATTACACGGCGGTGATGGAGAGCTTAGTCACAGCAGCGGGTCTCCAGGAAACCTCGTGTGGGGGAATGCTGCCTTCGGGCAGCAGACAGCACTATCAGAAGCCTACCAGGGACATATGCAAAAAATGGGAGCTTAATTGCCAAATTTCCCCTTTATCTTAATATAATTAACAAGCTGGTGTCTCCACGGCTCTGGTTTAAGGGAATGCTCAGAAATGTGTTATGGATGTGTTAAGAAGGATGGGAGTTTTGTTACTGTGGCTCCTTTCATAAAATCTCAGATATCTAAATTAGTGCTGAATTATTAGGCTTTCTTATAAAACATGCCTACAAAACAGAAGCTTTGCTATCAACCTTCTTGTGTTATACTCCTCTCTTCTCCAGCACTTGCTATGCAATGAGGTTTAGCTGATCCTTCTCTTGTAGCAAGAAATAGGCCCCATTTGTTTGGATGAGATGCTCCTCGTAGTTGGGGCTGGCAGCTCTCTGTGAATGGTGACTCACAGACTCATTGGACAGGCATCCACACAAATAAAAAATTCATCAGGCTGGTCACAGTGTAAGGTGCAATGAATGGGATGACTCAACACTGCTGTCTTGCAGCATTGCATGCAAACCACCCAGGAGATGGTGCCTGGCACCACCAATAGGCGAAGATTTGAGGTAAAATGACTCACTCAGCTCAGTGTCAGGTGGAAATCCACCAGCTCTAAAAACCTCTGCCTTTGCATCCTGCAGTCACAAAAGTCTGCTTGGTGTGTGACCCAGGAGGCGTTCTGCTGTAAGGGCTCTCCCTCTTCCCTGTTCAGACATCCTTGCTTTGCAGACAAGATCGTTTGTTTAGCCCCAGCACCGAGAAGCAGAGCTCTGGAGTGTGAAGGCGAGCTTGGCTGAGCCTGGCTGCAAGTCAGGTTCAAGCAGGACTTATCTCAGGAGGGACTGGCAATGTTTTTGAAGGCAATACACTCCCAGCCCCTTTGAAGCCTTATCAAGGATCTGGCTGTTTTATCTATAATGACTTTTCATGCAGGATGGCTCCTGTATGTTACTCATGCATTGAGTATGCACAAATCATCCTGGTTCATGGAGTGATAGGTGGAATTGCAAAACTGCACTTAATGACTGAGTGACAGCCATCTGTGGTACGTGCTTCCAATGTGATATCATGAAGGATAATTTTTTCTCCTGCCTGTGAAGCTGAAAGAAACAGGATGGGGGGGAGATGATCTCCTGGGTTTATTTGCTTTGCTTTTAATTGATTTTGGAGATTAAAGCTAGAATGAAAGTATCAGCTTGAAAGCCCTGGGTACTGAGTGCTTCTGTTTTTGTCAAAGGATGTGCATGGGAAGCATATTGTCAGCCCGCCCAGGCTCTGACCAGAGGCTGTCAGGACAGTGTTGCTTAGTCCGAGTGATGTTGTTATGGGGGATGTGACACTGTTTTTGCAAGCTTAATGGACTATAGAAACTAAGTGCTTGAGATAGAAAGCACTGAAGACAAGAAAGACTTCATAAACTTTGGATCTGTCCCTCCCAGACAGATGCAGGAAGAGCAGACACCCTGCTGTCCTGGTGTTGCTGTGACTTAGTCTGCAATGGAGCCTCTGCTGTGTCAGAGAGATTGTGATTTTTTGAAGAAGCAGAAATCATTCTTGTGGCAGGTGTTTATCCGTTTCTTTAGTGTTCACCCATCTGAATGCTTGGGTGAACACAGTGATGGCTTTACAAGCACATGTGGTGACTGGATAAGTTCTTCCCTTGCCACTCAAAAAAATTCTGTAGAAAATCTACTCTCCCCTCTGCCCCAGAAAACAATAACTGCCCAATGCTCCAGAAGCCCTTTGCTGGAGCTGATGAGACCTTAGAAACACTGCTGAGCATTTGTCTGGGAAATACAGGCATGGAGATGAAACCCCAGCCCTTGAGCTGTCCCTCAGGGCACATCAGGGTTTTGTAAGAGCTCCAGCTCTAACCTGAACCCAGCCACAACTATAGCAATGGTCTGCTAATAGAGGTGGGGGAACTACATTTTGGGGCAGGGTACCATAATTGAAGCTTGATTATTAGAGAATTGGTCTCTCATCTTCATTTTACTGTTATCATGGATTCCTTTTCTTAAATGACTTTAAAATCGGGCTGGTGTTTTGCTCTCTCAACTTACTTTACACCTGCTGCCATAAATCCTACCTCAGTCTACCATGTGTTTAATAAATGAACACTGCAGCCATCCTGCTGGGGAGCTGACTTGTTACACCCTCTGCAAACACACACACGCAGAATGCACTTTCCCTGCACTGTTGATGATTTTTAAACAGAAGGTTATGCAATAACCAAAGCAAAATGTTTGTTCTTTGCAATTTGCCCTAAAACTTCCCTCCCACCTGTCCTGACTCTATTCCTAACCTCTCTGTTTTTCTACCAACTTCTTTGGGCATCTGAAAGTTATTACCACCAATTAGAACACCTTTGAAGGGCTTTCTCATAACTATCAAAGTGTTACTTGCAATAGCACCAACAAAGGCTTCCCAGTGAGAGGATGAAATGGCTGTTGGGCTTCTTTTCCTGGGCAAACTGGGCCCTGGCTCAGCTTTCAGCTCAGTGACATTTCTATCACATAGGAACTCCATGTTTCCGTGCCTTCCTCCAGATGCAGCTTTTGCAGAAGTGAATGCCTGCATCTGCACACCCTGAGCTCTGCTTAGGTACTGAGATAAAGTGCTTTGAAGATCAGAGGGGATGAGCCTTTGTAGCTCTGATTAGGATGTATCCCACAGCGGAGAGCGTTCCTGAGTGTGGAAGGGCTGGGAATCCTTGGCTGGCCAGTGTTTAGAGATACCATGGAAATATCAGGCTGGAGGGCTATAAGTGAACACATCTGTCACAATAATAGCACAATTTCCCCAGCAATGGGTGTTTTCTCTGTATTGTGCTGTGGCCTGGAGCTGGTCTGGAAAGGATCCAGGATCACAGCAGTCAGCAGGTGAGGCTGGAGTCTGCTGACTGATGTGTGTGTGTTGTTTAGAGTTGCTTAGAGAGTTAGATCAGGGCTGGTATAAAGAAAAGAGGGCAATCTTTATTACTGGGCTGATAATTTGTTGCAGGCTGTATGACAATTTTGTCCAGGGCTGTGCCCAGGAAGGTGAGGGCACATGGCCTGCAAATGACTGTCCAACCCATGACCTGTGTGAACAGGCATCTCCTTGTGAGAGCAGCAATTTGTGCTCTCTCATCCTGCTCTTACTCAGTTGTTTTGGTGTTTTCCACCTTAGCTATTCACTCCAAACCTCTCTCCTACATAATACCTCTTTCAGCACATGCATGGCAGGTCACACAAGGTGAGCAGGGCAGGTTTCTGGGATGGGCAAGACACGAAACAGCCTTAAATGCTATTGCTGCTGGGAGCTTAGCACTGTAATGGTAATGGTTGTAATGACCTAATTTTCTCTCAGGAGGGTGATGTGATGCTCCCCCTCAAGAATTTGATGAGTCAAAAAGAAAAGAAAAAAAAAAGGTATTTTTACTTGTGACACATGACCCTTGGTCCATGGGCAAGAAAGGATGTTTCCTCATTGGTGTCTACTCCTGCCATACTGGCAATAGGCTCCACACAAGATCTCAATTTAGCACCCCCTGTGTCTTTCCACAAGGCTTTAAAACAGCAGAAGTCCATTCCCGGAGCTGCTGACAGGTCAAGCATTCAGGATGATGGCTGTGCAGTTAATGTGAGATCTCAAGGGACATGCTAGCTGTCTTCTGTTGATCCGTGCCTGTTCCAGCCTGTGTCAGGGACTTTGATTAGGCTCATTTCTTTGGGAATCTTGAAAAAACCATGTGTGATTCTATGTTTCTTTGAAGGCCCTCTGGAAACCCATTTGCATGATTAGAAAAAGTTGCACATGCAAGTGAAAATCCCGTTCTTGCAGGACCACTGATCACATGGCTGTAAGCATCATTCCTCCCGGTGCTCTAAACACAATCCATGAACACACGGCCCTTCCCACCTGGAATTCATTCACAACTGCTCCTGTGCAATGCATTTCTCTTCTCTGCATATCTCTCAGCTGTGACACTGCAGCTGTTTTGGTGGATTGCTCCTTGTAATCTTTCTTCTTTCTCAAATGGTAAACTTGTTCCTGATGTAATTACCGTGATAAAGTTCTGTGCCATGACGGATCATCCTTTATGGCACTGCTGCTCTTGACTTCAGACAAGAGGATATTTTATTTCAAACTTCTGTGGGAAGAGTAGTAAACAGTAAACAGTTTTGTTTCCCCCAGCATCACCCTCCTCTGCATTGTCTGGCAGAGAAGATGGTCCCTGCATCCATCTTACAGTGCTGAAATTCCCTTAGGACTTCTCTGCAGCCTGCAATAACAGCAATGAAGAGCTGAAAAGTGCTTGTTCTGTAGGGGAGGGAGTTTTTGTCATGGTGCAGCCAGCCCTGAAAAGCAGTGGCTCTGGAAGAGCAGGGACAATGCCATGGTGAGGGTCATTCCCTGCTATAAGCAGAGGAAATCAAAGCACACTTGCAGTGAATGCAGGAGGAGTTTTTTTTTATGTACTCCCTGTGTGAATCCAAGTGTGGGAAGGTCTAAGAACTTTGTGATTCCATGCATTTCTGAGTGAGAGGGAGATTGGGATGGTAGGAAAACAGGTTTGGGGCCAGTCTGGTGCCTTCTCTCTTTTTACAAATATCTGTAACCTGGTTTGTCTTTTCCATGTAAAAAACCCCACACAACTACTTGCTCTCTGAAGGTCATTTTTACTATTTGTTTTCACAAATGTTTTTTCACCTGACAACCAGAAGCTGCCACAACTGCAGCTTCCCAGGCTCCATTGTACTGCATGCTGTTTGCAGTGCTGCCTCGGAACAACAGATAATAAACACAGAATCCATGGGAAAGAGGGACAGAAACAGATGGGTTTCTGGCATGATAGAGGAGCAAGGAATATTCTGGGTTTCTGAAGGAACATCACTGTACCATAATCCTGAGCAAAGGGGAAAGTGGGATGGAAAAACATCAAATAGTGACAACCTCCTGATGCATTAGGAATTTACCAGTTTGAAGGAAGGATTTGGAGGGTGTCAGTTTTTTGGGAATTTAATAGGGTCTGTAGGGATTATGCCACTTTGCATGAGTGTGAGATCAAGGACTGCAGGTCATTTTGGGGTCAGCAGAAGAGTTTTCAGCACCTTTTCCTGCAACTCTACAAGCTGCATAGAATTGCTTATCTTTTTCATGTCAAGTCCCTTCTTAGCCTACAAAATGTTTTTTTCCTGAGTATATATCCCTCCTGCCTGGGGAAAGGTCAATCGATTCCTGCTCAGCAAATGTGGCTACATCCTCTCCTTCACCACTTTGTGGGAGTGTTCTTGTCACCCTGCTGTACATTTTTAGGAGCCTGAGCAGCCTTTGAAGCCCAGGGATCCTCCAGAGGCCAATTTCATTTAATTTGGTCCTCTGTGACCCTCAGGACTGACCCTGATAACTCCTACAACCCCACCTGCAGCAGGAGGAGCCAGGGGAGCACTCTGGTTGTATTTCTTCACTGATGTGGCTCCTCAGCACTCAAGGACAGTAATTGAATGTAATGTCCAAACCCCAAACCAGCCTGCAAATCCCAGCACTGTGAACAGGAAGCTTCGGCAGAGCTGTTTCCATCATCTTATCTCTCACAGACAGTTACTGTGTTCTTGATGTAATTACAGTGATAAAACAATGTGACATAACTGCTGGCTTCTATCGTGGTATCACTGCTGTTGACTTAAGTGACAGGATAATAATTTTATAAGAGACCTTTCATTTTTTTTCCCCTGGCAGCCACTGGCAGTGTTTAAGCATTGGAGCTGATATCTCTGATAAAGCACATTATGCACATTCCACAAGTCCTAAAACTTTTTATCAGTTTTATTTATGCACTGCCCTTCCAGGTGAAATTTCCATCTGCTCCTGCAGCATCGAGGCAGTGTCTCTTCCCAGCCAGATCAGGGTCTACTGTCTGCACAAATGGACTGGTGTTGCAGTGGCAGCAGTCAGTCATGGGCGGTATTTGGGAGAGGAGAGAGAGAAAAAGGCCTTTTTCTGCACAATTCCCTCTGTTTCCCATTGTTGGTGCATTGCAGACATGCCAGTCCCCCTGCTCAGCTGGAGGAGGTGTCCTTGGGATGGCTTCTGTGAGAAAGCCTGGTTAAAAATGAGCCATGTGAAGAGGATTAGAGTGGACTCAGACACCTCCTGGTTTTAATATATCAAAGCCTTGACAGTGTTGCTCCAACTGAGCCGGGGAGGTGCAGCCCAGAGGCACACTGTGTGGGGAAAATTTCATACCAATGGGAATTTAATCATATATATTTATGTCCCTGCACTTCCTTGTCTCAGCTGCACATTTATTGATGTAGTGTCACAGGAGTGCAGAGCCTTGCTGATCTATGCTGTTGTCTGAGGCTGTCAGCCAAACCTCCCAGGGGAGCACAGGCCAGTGGCTCAGGAGGGACATGTGCTGCTCCTGGTCCACCCTGCAGCCATCCACACTGCCTAAAAATACCTGGGAGTGCAAAGCATAGATCTTCACAGTGACTCAGGCATATGGGAAAAGCGCTGTTCTCTTCTCCATAAATATTTCCAGGTGATGTAACAGGGCTGTGCACAAAGCAGGGCCCTTCCAGGAGCACTCAGATGGGCTGGTGGGACTTGCTGGATGTTTCCTTAGCCAGACAGCCTGGATGAGATGTTCCCTCTGGGAGATCCCTGTGACTCTGCTGCAGGGACATTGGCTCCCTGTCCATTTTGGTTGGATAAGCTTAGGTATGTAATGCTAAAAGCTGGAGGGGAGATGCCCCCATGAGCTCCATTTCGCTTGTGCAAAACAGTGAAAATACACTTTGTTTATCTGTGCAGAGTTTTCAGGAATGATGATGAAGTTGGAAAATCTAGTTATAGGCAGACTGAGTGCTCGTTTGCAAGATTTTGGATATTCGGATTATTTTTCTACCTTCCTTTTTTTTTTTTTTTTTTTTTGTTCATTACAAGACATGATAATGTCTGGTAGAACTGATATTTGCATTTGGTGACAATCAAATAGAGAAAGGAATCATCTGAGAATATTAATGGGCAGTGAACCTTACAGGGTTTATGTTTTGAACTTGTCAAAATGACTCTGCAAGGAGTTTTGACAGTCTGCAGGTTTTGAAGATTTTTTCCTTTAAACCATCCCAGAGTGTTCATATGAGGAATATGTTTTTCATTTGCACAGTTGAGAATTTTCTGCTGTTTTCCTCTCCATCCAAGCAGTAGAGGAGGAGGAGGAAAGCTCTAATTTGATATAAAATAATTTTTCCATCTTTGGTTTGGAAAATAATACTGACAAATTGGGGTGGGGTGGGTGGGTAGCTCTCTGGAGGAGTAGACTTAAAATTTTGGCTTTATAAGCTGTAGTCAGAAGGTGAAACCATCACAATGTCTTTCCCAACAGGAGCTACAGGGAACGGGTGCATTTTTGGAACTGTGAGAGAAATCCTAAAGTGAGCTTACAATAATTCCTATCCTATCTTACGCTGGGCAGCTGCCTTCTCCATGTTTTACCACCACCTCCAGGGAAGGAGGGAGGTCTCTGGCTGATGCAGTTGTGCCCCATTGCCCTGTGCTGCTGTGGAGGCTTTCCTTGCTGCAGCGTGGGAGCAGCGGGGGCTGCTCATTTGTGACACTGTCCCCCATGGCAGACCCTAATGATGGCCTGAGCAGTTGAAATATAGGTACCACGGGTAAGAGAGGGATGTAATTGCTCTTTTAATGCTTCTTTTGTAGTCCTTTCCATCTGTATTGAAGGTGTCTGCTTAATTCCAAATGACGACTGCCCTGACTGTCACTCCCTGGGAGATGTCGTGTTTAGGTGCCCTCCTGGGCTTTTCAGGCAACCAAGTGGTGGCACATGGCTGTGATAAACAAATGCCTTTAAAAATTCCCTGTGTTGCTATTGAAGTGCTGATCCTGCTGGAGTGGAGCCCATCACACAGAGGAGGAGCAGGACAGCTTTTCACCCAGCACTGTCATCCTCCCAGCCAGCAGCTTTTGTGTGGCTCTGAGCTGTGAAGAGCCCCAGACAATGCAGAAAGGGATAGTTTGACAATAACCCTTCCTGTGATCGACCTTTTGCTGATTGGAGCCACCAGAAAAGGATCCTGGGGCTTACTAGGGCTGCAAAAGGACCGGGTCTGTCCTGGCTCTTGGTTGCACTTTGGCTGCTCATTGGAAATGATGGGGGTGGAAGAAGCTGAGGAATGAGGAAGAGAGGCAGATCTGGGTTTGGGATAAATTCATACTGTGTGGATGAGAGCATAACAGATTTCTTCCCCAGTTACCCAAGTGGGCCAGCAAGAAATGAGATTGTGCATTTCCTTGTGCTGAGTTTAGCCATGGCCATTGATGAGGGGGTGGTGGGATCATCCCAAAACCTTAGGCCTATTAACAAGCATAGGCTAAACTTTTATTTAGCTCAGGGCTGTGGTTCATGAGGCCAAGAGCTGGTGAGAAAAGTCAGAGATAAAAGTGGAGTGTTAGCTCCTTCTGAGTGCACACAACACAGCTGTTACCACCATGTAGGTGACAGACACCGGCACCTCAAGCAGCCCAGGGTGGGGGCCCAGAAGTGTTTTAGACCCTGGGCAACTCCTCTTGTTGCTTAGTCCCTGGTCCATGAGCAAAAATAGCCCTTATTTCCCAATGATAAATATTGGGTGACTGGTAAAGATATTGGCTGCAGTTCTGTGTGTCTGCATAGGGAAACATGGTGAAAAACAGCCCTTGAGAAGCCAGCAGCTCCAAGGTGAGAGGTGCTGCCTTCTCAGGGTTCAAAGCTGCCAGTGAGGAGGGAGCTGGTGGCCTTTGGCCAGGCTGCAGGATGCTCTCTGCATGCCCAATGCTGGCCAGAGGGTAACAGGAAAACAGCTGCTGAAACTCCTTTTTGAACAAGAATATAATAATAAAACATCTTACAAATAACACCACGTACAGATATTTTCATAACTAGTGCTGAAACCAGAGAGAAGTGTGGCTTGTGTGAGTGAGTGGGGAATGCTCAGTGTGTGAGCTCAGCAGGGGATGCTCAGGGGGAGATGGAGACTTTAGGTCTGCTCTGCAGAGGCTCATGAAGTGGGGACCAGCTCGGGGAGACGTGGGTTAAGGTCCTGCACCACACCACCAGCACATGGGAAGGCTCCTGCTCCCACCTGGATTTTCTTCATTCACCACCTCACCTGTTTTCTTCTCTCTTCATTTCCTCTCTCCTCATTTCCTCCTCCTGGGGTTGCTTATCACTGCAGCTCCCCTGGCCTCTCTCCTGCCTTCCCTCCAGCACAAAGCTCTGTACAAGAAAGGCCTGAAACCTGCAGGGATTTCTGTGATCTTTTCATCTTTTAGACCCTTGGTTCACCCAGCAGATGGGCTGTGGAAAGGCCTCCAGCAGTGTTTTCTTCTCTTGGCAGCGATGAATGTCCTCTTGCTCCATTTCCCCTTCCCAAACCCTGGGTCAGCTTCAGGGACAAGCTTTTACTGCTGTGTATGTGATAGTATTTAGAGCAACCTCGACCACATGAGTGTGTTTAATGGCTTATTGCAGCACCTGAAAAGGGATCCCAGTCCTTCCTGTAGCCTTCTCCTTCAAAAGGAATTCTATTAGGATGGTCCTGCTGCTGGGGGAGGTCAGGTGTAAAGTTCTGTGAGGGAGATGAGGGGAACCAACCTGTGTTTTAGTTACATAGTGCAGGCACACTGTGTGGGATATATATATATATATATATATATATATATATATATATAATGTCTCTTAGGGATTTCATACTTCCAAAAAGTAAAATTCACTCTAATTTCAAAATAACATTTTTTTCAAGTGGATAGAGGAAAGCTTTGCTTCCTTCTTTTGAAGCAGCTTTCATATTTTTAGGAGAAGGGAGGAGAAAGGAGGGAGTGATGAAGTTAATCCTCCAGCTAAGCCAAAGTAATATCTCAATCTTATAAATATTTCAGCAGTTCTCAGTCACTCTGAGAGCATTATGCTTTGGCCAGGTAGTCCAGATTTATAAGGGATGTAACATCAATTAATTTTCAGTCACAGTCATCTGTATTATGTCACCTACTCAATCACAGGCCCAGGAGAGCTGCTGACCCAGGGCTCCAGCATCTTCTTTCCAGGTCAAGCAACAAGTCACTTCTAAATCTTTCAAACCTCCTTCCCTTTCCTGATGGTTTAGAGATTAACTTTTCATCTGCCAGCCCTTTGCTTTGCTGTGAGATCTCGTTTTGGTTCCTGGCAAGTGAAGTCCAGGATATTGAAAGAAATGCAGAATCTGTTTTGGTACTTTTCACCAATTTTCTCTTTAAAAATAAGTAAATAAAATAAAAATCAGCCTCTCTGCAGAACCAGTTCTGGTTGGTAACAGGTGGAGGAGCCCAGCTCCTCTATCACTGGGTGAGGTGGTGCTTCCTGGGAGCTGGCAGAGGGTCCATGGCTGATGAGCACAAGCTCCTGGAAGGCTGGCACATGTCCTGCCAGGGAGAACCCAAAACAGGAGCAGGGTACTGTGACCAGAACCAGCTCTTCAGGTGTGCCTGCAGCACTGAGATGCCACCTCAGTGCTCCTCCAGGACTGGGGACAGGCCTGGGACACCTGCTCTCAGCCAGGTCCTTCCTTGTCCCAGGTGTCCTGCTCTCCCATCAGCTGTGGGAGCTGATGTGTGTAGAGGAGCACAGTCTCAGTATATGTTCAAATGATGGACCCTCCAAAAAGACCCTCTGTGTCTGTCCATGCACGAACACAGGAGGAGACATTTGTCCCAGCAGGGTGTTTTGCTGGGATGTTTTTGCCTGGATCAGCTGTTCCCAGTACCCCCAGGAAAAGGCAGGGGGGATGGAGTCACCCTGCAGCAGAGACAGGTCCAGAGAGCTCCACCTGCTTGAGGCTGCACTCTGAAGTATTGCTGGGCAGTGCCTTTAATTTCCTTTCTCCTGCACTGATTGCAGGAATGTGTTTGGCTGAAAGATGCCTCCCAGGGATAATTCCAAGTGTCTTCCAAGTTTTAATTTAAAGGCATTAAAAAAAAGGGGGGTGGGGAGCGAGTGAGAGAGAGGGAGAGAGAGAGAACGTGTCGTTCCTTCTTATTCCTCATTATTGCAAATGTATGTTTGATTTCCCATTTGGGTTCATCTGCCTTCATCTTTCAGCTGCCATTGGTTCTCACTATGCCTTTCTGTGTGTGAGCAGATACCTCTCTAATATTTGAGATCTTTCCAGCTGGAGGTTGTTATCCCCCATAACTATCTTTTTGATAAAATGAATTGAGCTCCTCTTAGTCCCTTGCAGCCAGGAATTTTCCCCACTGTATCTGGTGGGTTTTGTAATTCTCTCCAGCACCATCTCTAAGTGCTTCTTAGCAACCTTTGAAAAATGTATTTGTGAGAGCTGTTATCAGCACACCAGCATTGGTTTCACTCAGGCAGTCTGAAGTTACAAGGCACATTTCCATCCCTTTGCATGTGTCTAAAGGCTGTACCCGACACTACTGACTACAACCTTCTCTGGAGCTCACAGTTACTTCTTTATTAGGAAACAGCTCCTTTTGGTGTGTGTGCTTTGCTTTCTTTTCTTGTTCTCACGGCACAGATACTCCCTCACACTTCCCTACAGCTTTCCACCCACAGCTGGGACGTAGATCTTCCTGCTTTGTTTGCATATAACTCTGTGTTCACATCCATTGAGGTGTTTGGCTTGGACAGATCCAGCATACCAGGAGGTCTGCAAAGCTCTGTGGAGCCTCCTGCTGAATTGCTCTGTGCTTCCTCACCAGCTTTTGTGCTGTCTCTAAATCTCAGTGGCAGGGATTTTTCTGCTGCCTAGCTGAACAGCACTGGAAAGGCTGACTGGCATTAGGCAATACTCCTGGAATTATAGTGAAACTAGAGTTTTTGGTTGCCAGTTTCCCCACGCTTCCATCTGTCCAGTGTTATGATTTCAGCTCTTTGACTTTTTCCTTCTTCCTTTCTCAATCCAATATTGGTGACTACTTTACAGCACTTGTGGAGAAAACAAGCAGTGAGGTGAGAAGGGCTGGGTAATGAAGGGGGTGAATGGGGAAAACACTGGGTTTACAGGTACCAGGTCCATCTCTGGGAGTGAATGTGTGTACGTGTTACAATGCAGAGCAGAGAAGCCCGAAGTCTCCTTTAGCACAGCCTGTAATCCTATTAGAAGGATTACCCTGTTGTCCCAGGCTATCTGATCATGGTAAGAACTCATTTAGGTCAGCTGTTTAGGAAATTTACACACACAAGGAAAAAAAAAAATATATATAAGCCTCTTGCTCTATTTTGTAGGGATCGACAAGCTCCTTTTAGAATTTCCCTATGCTAGTGATTACATCCCTGCTCTTGTCATTTCTTTCTTAAACCCTCATGTAAATGACTTGCTTTCAGGTTTTTACTTCTGACAGCAGATGTGGATAGACAACGTGGTAGCTGGACCCCAGGTATTTCCAGACTTTGAAAGGATTAGAATTCTAAACAGTAAAGTACTTTGGATTTTGCTCTCCCTCTGTGCATTTGTGGCCATTATAACTTCAAGAGCGAGGGTATGGGTAAGTCTGATTTGTGGGCAGAACTTAATGAAAGCTAAATCTGGTCTGGCAGGGCCCCAATCAGTTTAATCCCTGGTCTGCTGATTATCAGCAATGTTATAATTTAATTTGAAGCCTCTGTATTTAGAAGGTCAGTGAAGCACTCCCATGCTTTCATTTATGGAGAGAGAAAGCAGGGTGGCAGTCAGTTCAAGTGCCTGTTTCCCTCAGTGTCCAGCAAAGCCAAGTATTAAACAGAAGAGACCTTAAAACAAGCAACAAACAGAGCATCTTGGGCACAGAAGAATAATTATGCAGCCAGGTAGGAGCTCTTAATGTTAGGAAAATTGTGGTGGGAGCCTTTGCCTCCCAGACTGGAATAAAGCAATCACCATCCCAAGTTTTGCATTGTATTTCACAGCCACCACCCAAATCCTTGCTGCAGAGCTGGGAGGGAGGTGTGGATCAAAATCCCACCTTTTTCTGCCAAAACACAGCCCACTCATGAAGGACTCCACTCCAGTTATTGGCAGGGCTGAGTCTATGACAGGGAGTTGAGCTGCTTCTTTCCACCCAGTTGTGCTGTTTCTATCCAGAGGGAGATGTTGTCAATGTACACAGAAAGGTGTGAATCCCTGTTTTTGCACAGCATTTTGGAACATTTAGCTCTCTTGGAGAAATCTGTTATCAGACTAGCAGAGAGATCCACTATTTGTATCTGTCCAGGAGCTCCACATGTCTGGCAGCCCAGCGTGGGTCATGTCCACTCAGGGTACTGCACACACTTTAATTCCAGTAATTTCTGCAGGAAGCAATCAGATAACTGTGCAACATGTGTTTGTGAGGTTTCTTCCAGAATGTGATGATTGTGATGATTTCTTCCAGAAATCATCAGACATAGTTTGAATGTGCTATTGTGGATTGAGCAGCTGATTTGGGATACTACGTGTGTAGCAACCCCTCTTCTCCTCAAGCATCTTTTTTTCCTCTCTGTGTCTCTCAGAGCAAAGGTCTGGTTGAGAAAGGGTTGGGTCTTTGCCCAAAGTCTTCTCCTTCTCTTCTCCCTCACTGGGATCTGAACAGCAGCCAGGTTGAGATCTTGTCAAGGTTGCTCTTCTCTCACAGGGCCTTGGGGTGGAAGAATGTTTGGTCAGGTGAAAGGAAGTGAAAGGATTCTGTGAGCATGGAATTCCAGGTGCTCATGTGCATTGGAAGTCATTCTTCATTGGGAGATGTCCATTTAGCTGGCAGGTATTTCTCATTTGTACTGACATGCAGGGCCCTTCTGGGGAGCCCTTAAGGCATGTTGGCATTCAGGATTTGCCAGAGGAGGAGCAGCCTTCTCCATCCCACCACTCCTTTTTCTTGGCAGTTGTGAAGGTTTGTGGGCTGGTGGCCATCTGGGAGACCTACATCATCCTTGGTCTTCCTTTTCCTTCTTAGCTAGGACAGCAATTTCCTTCTATCCTTTCCTTCACCTCCTCACCTGGATGTCTTTTGCTGGAATTTATTCTGGTTCTAGAGCATGTTAGATGATCCTTGTTAATTCATGCCCAGCCAACCCTTCCTTTAGCTAACCAGAGTGCTTGCTTTAAGAGTGGGGGTTTTTACTGCCAGATACCTGCTCCCTCCTCTGTGTTTCCAGTGGAGTGCTGGTGACATCCAGTGTCTAGTTTGGCTTATCACTGGCATGGCATGTGTCCTATGCTGATATCCCCAGGGGATGCTATAGATCTAAAGACTTGTTTTCCCCCTCAGCTAGTCTGCATTTGAATGAGGAATCCTGCACCATGTCGGAGGTGTTTGTGACATCTGTAATTCACACATGAAGAAAAAGGAACCTTTGAGGCTAGAGCTCCCACGAAAAGCTGCCTTGAAGAGGAGAGGCAACTGTGTACAAAGAGAAATGAGAACTGAGAAACAAATCAGAGCTTCCATTGGAGATAATGAGAATCTCAGATAGTGACACAACTTACTGAGGCCAGAGCAGTCCTGTCTCTCTGTTCCCCAGGGCAAGGCTTAATGGTTTGCAGTACTCACAGGGTCACTGCCTCCTTCCCCTCCCTGAAAGCAATAATGGCCCTACAGGAAAAAGGCTGGGAAAAGGTGCAGGAGAAATGCCAAGGGCCAGCAGCACAGGCAGTCCTCCATTCATCGTTTTGTCAGTGCCTGGGCACGTGGAGAGGGACTCTTTTCACAGGCTGCCAGGAAAGGAGGCCAGTCCCTATGGCATGGCTGCTGAGCTCTCAGATGAGATGCAACTTGGCAAGAAGGACTTGACTGGAGCACCAGTGGTGGGAAGTCTGATACAAACCTGGCCCAAGTACTCCAGATGTACAGAACTGGCTAAAGGTAATATTTAGCCTCAAACCTAGTG
The DNA here is from genome assembly GCF_048771995.1 of Taeniopygia guttata. Lineage (NCBI taxonomy): Eukaryota > Metazoa > Chordata > Aves > Passeriformes > Estrildidae > Taeniopygia > Taeniopygia guttata. The sequence goes on along the minus strand of NC_133035.1, from coordinate 13,698,635 downwards.
TCCATCCCGTTTTGTTGACTGAGGTAAACCCAGGCTGTGCCTCTTCAGCTTTGTTATCACGGAGATTCCTGAAGCTGTGGAACTGTTCCTGAGAGAGTAACTAGAAGCCCTGGTTGCTTGAGTCATTACACACAGTACAAAGCACAGGGGAGGGATCTGTCACTGTTGGGCAAGGAAAGACAGCAAATGGACCTTTTCATCCCTAAATGCTATGATTTTCTCCACTCCTCATTTCCTTTATGAGATCCAGCCCTGAATGTAGTTGCTGCTCCCGCAGCTGTGTGCCCAGCCCTGGGGGCAGAACATGCTGCTGCTCTCATTCCCAGCATCCTCTTTCTCATTTCACACATCCTATTAGAAAATAGTCCTTCCTCAGCAGGGTTCAAGGGTCACATTTTGGTGTGAGTGCAGGAGAAGCCCTTGAGTCAGCTTTGCATTTCAGCAGTTTACAGATACCTGAACTGCAAATGGTGGGATTGAGCTTTAAAATAACAGAATTTTGCTGCACATTCAATAAAATGGGATGGACTGTCCTTGCTTTGAAGAAAATATGAGAGGAAGGCAAATGTTCTGATCCCTGAAGGGGTGAAGGGGCCCTGAGCTGAGCTATTAAAACCACTTGCTGCAGGACATATTCTGTAACTTCACCTCCCAGGTGGTCCTGTTCTCCCAAGCCCCTTCTGGTGCAAGAAGTGCAGAGTAGCACCATATTTGCCTGCCCAAGGCCAGAGGCAGCTGACTCCCAGCAGGATGGTTTCCCTGTCATCTCGCTCTGACGATCTTAGTTTATGCTGTTTGTTTTCTTTAATTGAATATTTTATAAATTAACATGATTCCTGCATAATGTTTATATTCCTCTCTGTGAGCCTTTATGACCAAGACAGCCTGGAGAGGGCTAATTAAAACACTGAACCATGGCTGTGTCCCTGGCCGAGAAGGGAGACGACCATATAATGTACGTGGTGCTGATACGGATCTGGCAGAGCAGAGCAGAGCACCAGAGGATCTGTCTGTGACCATCAGTCTTATTTAAGGAGCCTTTTCTATTCATTGCTGTTGAGGCCTGTCTCTTCTCTGCCTTTAAGAGGATGCTATGATTAGAGCCTCTGGGTGAACATCATCATCCTTGCAGTGACGCAGGCAGGTACCTGCAGGCAGAGGGAGAGCTCCCGGAATGTGGAGGCGAAGCTGCACACCCTGATCACCTGGAAGGCCTTTTCCTCTGCACTTTATGGGTGAGCACTGCCTTGAGAAGTTGCCTCCCTTGTCCCCTAAGATGGGGAGCTGTGAATGTGCTTATCTCCCTCAGCAGAGACAAGGCTGAGCTGTAGTTTTCCCCACCCTGGGTGCACTGAGGAACAAGAAGAGCTGTGCCAGGGGGCTGGAGGTGTAGGAGTTAAGCCTTCTGTGTTCAGCTCTGAGGAAGTCCTAAGGGGACTTTTCAGAAGTCTGCCTCCTTCCTCTACAGGCCTTTTTTCACTATTGTTCTTTCAAGATAAAGAACTTGGCTCTGTAAAGGAGTAAGCCAAGCACTGTTTTATTGCTACCAGCTGAATAGTAAAAAAGCCAAGCATAACCCATTTGCTGTTGTGCAGTGGTTAAAATCCAGCTTGGTACTTTGCATTCCAAGACATTCTGCCTCATCCTTTTTCACAGATTTCCTGCAAGCAGTAAAAATAGCTTGCAAATGACTTACGCCCAACCACAAAAGCCCCCATGTAAATATGCTGGTGCTCAGTTACAGAAGGGAAAGCATTGCACAATAGCAGCTTTAGGAATCTTTGTTTAATTTAAATGAGGTAATTGCTTTCCTCATCTGTAAAGGCACTCTAATGTTAACCTCAGAGTGCAGGGTGGTTACCTGCACAGATTCAGATCACAGCCATGCTGGTATTAATGCCTTGGGTCTTAACTGAACAAAAGCCTCCTCTGGGCATGGTATTTCTAAATGTATGGTTACAAACTGTGTGCGCCCATAGCTGCAAGTATCTGGCTCCTCCACTACATAACAGACACAGGATCCAGAGCAGGCAGATATCAAAGCTTGCTTAATGAACTGCTTCTCCTCCTTCCTATCTGTGGTCATCTATCTCTGTAACCCATGTTCCTATGCTGACCCTCATTATTTTGTCAGCCTTCCTCTGTAGGACAGCAAGGAGTGCTCTGTATTTACAGTGACACCAAGATGGACAAACTGGGGTCTGGAGGAGGAGACTGGAGACAGAAGCTCTTTAGGGAAGCAAGGAGACACTGGTAGGATAGATTTCCTGAGCCTAATTCCTTCAAAGCTGTAGGCTCAAAATGAGAGAAGCCAACCAGAGCTGTGATGGATGAATGGTTCCCACTGAACTGGGACAGTGGGAGCTGCTCTGTTTAAACTCATTCCTTGCCCTCCACAATGTCCTTAAGGTCCCTCCTGAAGATCCTTAACATATATTGATGGGTACAAATTATTCCTTTCCCATTACACTCTCTTCTCATTTGGTACAGACCTGCCTGGCTCCCTGTTTTATTTTCCATTTTATCAGGGATGACTATAAACAAATCTTGTAAGATCAGCAAATCCAGTCTATTTTTCGGCTTGTCCTTCCTCTCAACCATGTCTGTATCACAGTTTGAGCTGAGCTTTTATTACTCCTGACAGCTGGGGTTGTGGTCCCTGCAGAATGGTTTCCCCAACCTCTGTGAGCTCTGTGCCAAAATTGGAGTTAGCTGTTCTCAGATTTAACAGCCTCCAGTTTCACACACAGATTTCCAGCATCCCTGGCCCAGCACTCATTCCTGCCATTGCTCACCTTGTCAGCACTAGGAGCAACCTAACACTCATTGTTTCAACCTGACCCCACTCTCTGCCTTTAAAAACCTGCAAATAACCTTCCTTCTAACATGCCACCAGTAATGCTACCCATGAGTGAGAATAATGGTAAGAAAGTAAGTTCACCACACCAGGCTGTTTTCTGTCTTTTTTTCCACATGAGGGACTTGAAGTGCATTTGTAGTTTTATAATTCATGCAAAGATAAGAGGGAGAACTGGAAGTGTGACTCTGAAGAGGGAAACAGCAGTTCTGCTCCTCACAGTCTGAACCCACCAAGATGCATTTCTGACTGTCATCCTTTTTGCAGAGACTCTGACAGCCAGCAGGGCTGGGCTTCTCTGCTTGGAGTGGAGGCAGTCAGGATGTGTCCATGATGTGCATGGACATGAAAACCATTGAACCCTTCAGAACCCATTCTGCCCACAGGTTTTGGCTGTAGTTGCAGCAAGCAAGGGTTAAAGATGTTGGTGAGGTCCCAAGCTCTTTGGTGTTCACCACTTTCTTACACGGATGGGGAATATTTTGGCAATCTTACTGTGGTGCTGTCATTAGCATGCATTCATTTCAAATTAATTAGAAGCGAAGATGAGATTCCCAAACTCATTTAACTTCCTAAGCTTTGTTCTCCAGGGATTGATAGTGGAAAAACAGCTGGAGACCCAACGTGTCCTTTAGAAAGGGATGAAATGCAGTAAATCCTGGTTATATCAAAAGGAGCAGAAATGAAAAGTAAATTCCCACCTGAGAAAAGTTTTTTTCCCCCTCTGTGCATTTTCCCCACTCTGTTTTTCCATACATGAACTTTCTTGTCCAGGAAGGTTGGAAGATATTTGTAGCCCTGGTTGTTTAAATATTAATCTGTACTTTAAGATTCGTTTGTGTGTGCAAAAGAGAGAGGCAAGTGCAGTGGAAATCTTACAAGTGTACATTCTCTCCACTGGATAGATCTGCTCCAGAGTGTGCAGTGATGTTAGTCAGAGACAGAGATGTTATGTGCTTTGACAGGACCAGTCTATTAAGAGTTTCAGAAGTACTAACCTGCAGCAGCCCCACAATATTAAATGGGGTGCCTGGGACCTGAGTTGGCCTAAAATCCATTCATTACTGTCCTAACCTGGAAAAATTGCCTTCCTGAGCTGAAAGTCTTTTCAAAAGTGATATCTGTGTTACATAAGTGAGGGTGTTTCTTCTGTAAAGAGGGGAAGCAGAGATCAGGCTGGGAAGGTGGGTTCCCAAGGTGCTGGCTCTGAAGAAAGAGGTGTCTGAACACTTTAGTTGGCAACTGAAATGTGTGAGTTGAGATTTATGTAAATCTAGAGTCAAATTCTGCTCTTTCCCTTGCCAAACAACACTCCATGTAACTGGTTATTATTTGGAAGCAATTTTGCTCTCTGATGATTCAGCAAGGAATGCTGCTGAAACAAAACAGAAGTGAACTGCAGAATAGTTAATATTGTAAAACAGCACAGGAGGCTTCACTTTTTGGGTCTCAGTCTTCAGTCAAGGCAGATAAGCTTCATCTTGCCAGGGGAGCGCTGCAGTATCTGTGGACTGGCTTTTCATTCATGATCTGGCACTGAATATGGAGAACATGTATTCAACTACCTGCAAACAAGCTCTAGTCCAAGAAGGTAAAAATCCATAACCAGCCTTGTGAAAACATTTGAATAATGAATAAATAGGAGAGAGATGGCAATTTATGCCAAGGAGAAACAAGTAAATATTTTCACTACATTTTTATTCATCTTCCATTAATTGACATTTTCCACTAAGGTAGAATAGGAGGCTGGAGAGCCAAAGATCGCAGAGCTGAGATTTGGGATGTCCCAGTAGCAGTGATTCTGGAGCCTGGCAGAGCTGCTGTGGTGCTGTGGGATGTGATGGAGCTGCACTGAGGCACTCAGTGTATGAGGAAGTTTTCATAGCACCTGCCCACGGTCTGCTCAGCTACATCCCACACATCTCAGGCTTTCACACGTAGCTTTTGCAGGTCTGCAGCTCTTTCAAGCAGATATGAATGATGGAGGAAACGAGAATTTCCTCAGAGAGCAGCAAGTTAATTAATGGCTCCAAAGCACATCATTATAGCAATGAGCTGATGCGTTAGAAATCACTTCCAACCAGTGACTGAAGGTCATATCCATGTGCCATGGACCTTGCATGAATGCCCACAGTTTTCTCCATCTTCAGTGAATGTGGTACATCGTTTACTGAATTTGGAATTCAGACCTTTAAAGTGAGTGGGCTTAGGAGCCCCAGTCCTGAGGTGTTTGAAATAAACTCTGCATCTACTGCATGTCTGAGCTGTGTATCTAAATAGGTTCTGGTGAGCTCCCTAAGGTTTTGGAGAAGCCTTTCCAAAGGCTGTGAGTCATATACCACTTCATTATTTAGGTACTGATGTGCATTGTTTGTTTGTGAGTTCTCCTTTTCTTTCTGTAAATTGAATTGGGTTTTTTTGGGGGAAAGGCAGGTGCTGGCTTTGCTGTCAGGTGTAACTGGTCTGCAGCTGGTTGTTAAAACTGAGCTGTTCTTCCTTGTGTCTGTATCACTGAGAAGCAGCAGCAGGCATTGCTTCCTGCCATGGAAGTGCCTCCCATTTCAGGCAACCAGGCATGAGGTGTTATTAGGGAGACTACGAGAGGAGAGAAAAGTAGAGAAGATGCCTGTCCTAATTTTGACTGGATTGGTGCATCTGTTTGAATGAGAGCATAAATTTGCTGAGCATACTCACTGTTTCACTGGCTCAACTGCATCATCCCCCTGCTCAGCTGTTTCTTGCGGTGGAAGGAGTTGGGGAGGATAAAGGCTTTACATCTCCTTTCAATGGTTGTGTTTCATTCTGCCTCATTTATGATATTTGTATTGGAAATAAGTTTATTTCCACAGTGTAGGCTTTTTTTGGCAAATGTTAATTTCTGAATCCTGTAGAGAATGCCGGTCTAAAATCTGAGGTGACTTTAAAATTGCATTAATGAGAAGTTGTTTTCCCTTTACCAACCCAAGTAGAACTTACAGACATTTTCTTGAGATCAAATGTATCACAGTGACTCTACTTAATCCAAATAAAAGTTGACTCCTTTTGTAAAGCTAAAGTGGATTTGGATGTGCTCCTGAAATGTGAGAAGGAATAGATCAAACTAAAGTATAGATTTCTGGATGTGGTAAGCTGAACTGGGAGCATGCACTGTTAGACCTTCAGGACCTCTGTACTTTTTATCTTTGATTTGAATCCATCTCATCTTTCTGGCAGTCTTTGATTTCCCAAGTGAGTAAAAGTTCCAAATGTCACATATCTGAGGACTGGCATAAAAGGCAGTATAAAAGGTCTTATTTTGGAGCAGTAGGAACCACATGCATCCAGCATTGAACAGCTCCCACATGCTGCAGCTCCATTTAATTGCTGAAATCAGAGATGTTGGGAATGGATTTCATCTGAAAGTCTGATCTCCAAAACTGAAAGGCATAGGACAACATTTGCTCATCCCCTGGAGATGCTGCCAGAAGTCTGTCTCTGATTAGCAATGTTAATGGAGTATTAACATAAGCCACGCCAGCAAGGGGAACTGTAGAACACATTATCATCAGGAGAGCCAGCTGTGTAAAGGCGTGTAAAGATGATGATAAATGTAGTTTGTGGCTTGGGGAGCTGGTTGCTGAACTGCTGCATCCCCTAATCCAGAAGGAATGGACACACCATCCTGCTGTTCTCTGTGCCATCATACCAGAAAGTGATGGAGCAGGCAAAGAGAAGAACAGATGTTACCTTCACAGGGAAAGGGAGATGAAGAGGACTTCCCAGCCAAGTCAAGACTTTTGCTGTCACAGGTTGAATACTTTTGGCTCAGCTCCATCTTTCAGCTGTTTAGGATTTTGCCTTGTGCAATGTCTGTGGAAGATTGATCCAGGATCTAAATATTGTGATGTCTCTGATTTCCACTCTAAAAACATCTCCAGAGATACTTTGAACTATTTTCTCTTGTTTTGTTGGTTTTTCCCTTCTTGACTCAGAATATGTGAATAGTCTGGTCTGAGAGTGAGGCTCAGAGATGTTGTAAAGCTGCTCGTTTCCTTTATTGTCTTGGATCTTTCATTGTCAAATATTAGCCATATAAGTCCTACAAATCCTCACACACTTGCCCCACCATATCCCTCAGGATGTCAATATTTTTTCTCTGATTTTATATTTGAAATCCAGAACCTTCAAGGGGGAAACTCAGTACATCTGAGCCATATATTGTGGTGGTTTCTGCTTTGCCACGTGGAGAGAGCAATGAGCTCTAGATCAGCTCGGGAGCGAAATGCTTCTGCTTCAATGTGACAGCACCAACAGGCGCTTTGCAATTCAGCACTGAATCTACTGGCATGAGCTTGTTTGCACAGTTTTCTGGTGGAGCCACACTCTTCACCCAGTGACCTTTTTGACATTTTCCTGGTTTCCCTTCTGCAGGAACACTTCAGCAGTGAAGTGCCATACTCTGCTGAACAAACTTGGCATCTCATCAAGCTGACTTATTTGGTATGTATTTACACTTGTAGACTTTAGTACTCTCCTGGCAATTGAGCTTCCTTCCTGCCTACATAAATATGATTTCATTATTAGCTTTGTTTAGTTGTTGTTGTGCATCTGTGTGCTTTCCTTTCCCAAACTGCCAAAGAGAATTGCAGGTGTTGATCTCAATTTGCACCCAAAGCATCCTGAACTCTCTAGCCCACCTGCCAACTCTAATAATGAGCAGCACTCTCGACCTCCTGCCTAAAACAACCCATGAAAACTCACCCCCATATTTTTTTTACACTGAGGATCCAGTAAGTTCTGTTAGAGCTGTGGCCTCTGTGGTTTTGTTTGTTTGTACTTAGACAAAAGTACTGGGTTTGTCTCAAAGGTGCTTTTTTGGCTTTTCCCTCTTGCACTTGGATCTGCAGTGTTTACTCAAAACACGGGCTGAGCCAGAGAGTTGCCTTTGCACAAAGGGCCCCGAAGTGCGTGAGACTCGTCCTGTTCGAGCTCTTGTGAAGTGCAGGAGAAGGTGTTACGAGCACGATCTGGACAGGAAATAAAGCTCTTATTCCCACCATAAATGCTGTCTAGTGGAGCAGGTCAGATGAGAGATCTCATACAATTGCTCGTAGTGTTGAGCCCTCCAAGGGTGTTGGCAGCCTCAGCTCCCACTGATGGGAGTGGTTGTCCCCACTGGTCAGGCTTTGTGGAGGAAGGTGACGACTTCCGAAATGCCTCCTTGCATGACAGGCTAACTTCTGCTCAGGGGAAAGTGAAGAGCCAGTGGTTGGGTTTTCTCTTTCTTTTGCAGTCTAGGCACTGCTTGGCTGTTTCTGGCCCAGGCACTGCCAAGGCAGCTGGCTTTGGCACCTCAACAAAGACGCAGATGAGCTACAAGCACACAACTTTCCACAGTTCTGAGTTAAACCAGCTGCTGTGCCTTTAGACAGGAACAAGGCAATTTCTACACAACCTCTGGACAATTCCTGTATACTGAAACTAACCATAAGGCTCCTGTAATCTCCTACATCACTTTCATTCTATGAAACCTTTGCTGGTTGGAAAAAGATATATTTGTATGCCCCGGAATGAGGATGCATTGAAACTGTGCTAATGCCAGAGGTTTGTACATGCATTATCTTCTCTGTGATCTCACATCCCATGTACCTGGAGTTCTCTCCATGTAATCTCAGAGTCAAAGGAGAACTGTAGGAAGTGTGGTGTTCACTTCATGTTCAGTTTTTCATGGGAAAAAATACTGCAGGTGACCATCACTTGGATGACTATTCTGGATTTTCTTGCAAGCTTTTGCAATGATCTTGCAGAGGAAAATATTTCCTGCATATTTCTTGAAATTAATTTCTGCTCTGAGTCCCATGACTATGTTTGAAGTATTTTATTCTTCTAAAAAAAAACCCCACAATCTCACTTTACCAGGTGGGGACCTGGCACTGCAGGGGATGGAGAAGCTGCTGGAATGAGGGTAGATTTGTTTTTCACCTGGGAAGAGGCCAACAGGACAGGTTTTATGAGATGAAGGAGAGACAAGGAAAGAAAGTGAAACCAAGCAGTCAACTTGGTAGCTGCAATCTTTGATCTGTGGCTGTCTGCAAACAGCAACACAGCTCTGTGATTAGATGTACATGCTCATTACGTGTTGTAGTCTCCAAGCAGACATTGTAAATACAGCACAACGTATTCTGCTTCCTTCTGCCCAAATATCTTTTTTCATCTATATTGCATTAAGACCTTGAGGCCTATCATCAGGGAGAGAAAAAAATACAATTTTCTTATTGTACAATGCATTTCATTCCCAGCCGCTGTATTAAATTTATTCCTATTTGAAGTGGTGTCTGTGAGTATAAATCATTTAAGTTTATATGTTTTTGTTGCTGTGGCAACTGTTTGACTAATTGAATTCCAAAGTGTCTGTCTGTATTTTAGAGCTACGATAAAGGGCACACAGATTCTTAGCAGCAGGAGTCTGAAATGAGATGGGGGGAACAGGCAGCCCTGTCAAAATATGTCCTCAATCTCCTGGGCAGTGGTACCTTTGGCAATGGGCAAGGAGGACAAGGGCTGGGGAGGAGCCAGAGCTACCTGTGAGCTCTCACTGTGAGTACCATACTCAGAAATGGTGTTCATGCCCTTAGCAGGATGGGTAAGGCATGGAGAGCCTGTAACTTGGCATTGAGAAGATCATGTTTTACCTCTGTGCCTATTTTCCCCATAATTCATCAGTTCTCAGAGGACATGAAGTGCTGGTGTGCTTCATGGTTATAAACAAGCCCAGGTTGTAGTAGGTTCCATCTTCTTTCCATGGGGACTTCGAATGAGCTCCTGGGGCTTATCTGCTGTCTGAGATCATGCATGTGCTCCTAAAGGATTTCTTTCCCTGTAAGTTGTTAGCAGGAAAAGTCTCCTCAGAGCTATGCCAAAGGACTAGGGAATACTGAAGTGTCCTGAATCTCTCCAGGGATAATTTCTACCCTGTTCTCTCATTTTCTATTTTTTTTTCCTGCTGCAAAGCAGAGGTAGATATCCTCCTAGACTAAAGCAGGAGGACAAGTATTAAAACTTAACTCTTTGCAAGGAAATTGTTCTAGGTGGGTGCAAAGAGCAATTCCTTTGCAAGCAGAATGTTCCAGACAGGAACTGACCCACCTGTGCCATTCCCAGCTTGTTGTGGCAACAGGAATGGGCTCCTTTTTTTGTGTGTTAATTATGTAGGTGTTTATTATGGTCACAAAATGTTAATAGAAAGCCTAATGGAAATCATGCTGGCTAATGAGAAGCTCCTGAATACCTGCTGCTTTTCTCTGGGAATAACAAAAGCCACAATTCAATAGGAAATTATTTGTCCCATTCCTGCCCTGTGCTTTTACCTTGTGATTGCATCTTGTTGTTAACCTTTCATCTGACTCTCTCTGCAACCTGGGGGAAGGCCAGGACCTCTTCATCCCCCCTGCCCAGAGGGCATGCAGGGGTCTGCTTGGCTTCCCTGCTTTCTGAAGGGTAATCTGTGAAGGGTTTTATGGAGCTTGAAAAGGTCACAGGGAGCCCTGAGCAGATCAAGTCCTTCCATTGTCCAGTCTGGGGCAAGTGCCTGTGGCCTGACAGCCTCCTCAGCTGCTGTTTATTTTGGTGGAGTTTTATTTCCAGCCCAAAATAAAACTTGTTGAACAAGAGCAGAAGGCAGAAGAATGATGGGTTGGAGTAGGGGTATGTGTGTGTACAGGGTAGGGAGGGGTGTCACACTGGGAGGCTACTGGTGAGAAAGTGGGTGTGTGATGGATTGGGGGTGGGATGTGTTGACTTTTGGGAGAATGGGTGGATTTAGCTATGACCAAAATATGCCTTTGTGTTCACCCACACGTGGAGAGCACACACCTCTAACTTCCATAGGGGAGAACAGGTGTCCCTCAGGAAAATAAAAACCAAAATGAAACAAAAAAAAAATTTTAAAAAAGCCCAAACTCAGGAGGCAAAATCCATTGGTGATATTGGAAAGCTGCATGGTTGAAGCTGTGAATGAAGTAAGAGACTCTTCTCACCAGGCAATTCGGAAACTCCCAGCTGGGACCAAGTTTCACATTTTTTCCCTTGTGGGTAGAAATTGAATGCTTCTGTCTTTGCCTGCCAAAAATAATAGTTGAAAAAAAGGTGGTCTTACTGCTGCAGGAAGAGCCAAACATTTCCCTCATGGGCTGTCTGAAAGAACAGTTGTGAAAACACCAGATTTCACTGTAAAGGTGGGATTTCTCAACGGTGAGGAGCTGCAAATGAGGCATGTTGCAGGGTCCATATGGAGTTGCTGGTAGGAACTCAATACCAGGCTCTTGGAAGCATTTCAGAAGGGGCTTTCGGGAAACAGCAGAAAAGCAGTTCAAATGACTGGCTCTCAGTGATACAGAATGCTGTAAAAATAGCATCTGAGCATCTCCTGTTACCTGGGCACTGGTACCCAGATCCCGTCGAGTGATTTCTCTGGCATCCATTCTCCCTGCCTTGACATTAACGGGTTGTGCAGATTATTTTATGATCAATAAATATCCAGGCAGACACTGTGAAATTCCAATCAGAAAAATTTACAGCATTAAGGCAGATATTGTATAGCAGGATATAAATAAATAGAAATTGTCAGTCAAATTTCTGGCAGCTGGAGTCTGGTGTCAGTTGCAGTAAATTAGGTGTTACTTCACAAATCATCTTTATTGTTTTTTACAGTAAGTGTATCTGTGCAAAGAGGGGTTTTTTTCAGCTTGCAATGGTAAATATCCTCTGGTTCCTGTGATTTCAGCATGAAGCCTGGAATCAAAGGGAAACAAGTGACAGCAGTGGATTTTGCCATAATCCTGAGATTTGTTCCCAGCCCCAAGATTGGAGTTGAGTTTGGGTGCTGAGCAATCCAAGCAGCAAGAAGCCAACAACATGACAGAGAAGAGACTGGATCCTTCTAAGCCAAGGGGAAATTTCTGCACTCTGGGAGGGCTGATTGATGTAATGCTGCAGAGATCCACCAAAAGGGGAGGAGGAGAATGGAATCCTGTTGTCTCTACCAGGATGAAGGGAGCTGTGATTGGTGCAGGCTGCATCTGGAGGTAGGTGGGAAGGATGAATTGGACCAGCACAGAGATCATCATTTACTGCAGCTGGGACAGCATTTCACCTACAGATTATTACCTTTTGTTAACAACACTTACCAGCCTGACCAGCAACATAAAATCCCTACAACATCATGTGAAGGTTTCTGTACTGTTAAGATAACTGAAAATGGCATAAATTTTAAGTGTCAGTTTTCTATGAATTAAAGCTGAATGTTCAACATGGAACAAAGAGGAGAGGAGGACCTGCTGGTGGTAGTTTTGTACTTTATTTGAGAAGAGAGAGCTACATAAACTATGTCAGGAGGGTACAGGTCTACACATAGTTTCATCAATCAATAAATGGAGTTGTTAACGTAACACTGAGGATATGATACTTTGAAGAAGACATAGACACATGACCAAGGAGTATTTACAGCTCTAACATACAATATATTTATACTTGAGAGAGAGATCGTGTGCATCTGTACACACAGGTACCACTGTGCACGCTCGGTGCACGCACGCGCACACGTAAATAGGTATAAAAGGCTTTAAAAAAAACCTTACTTAGTTCAAGAAACGAGTCTGCCTGTCATCTGCAGCAACTGACTGTTTTCAAAGTGGAAATGGTTTCAGTTCAGGGTGGTCGGGAGTGGAGGTTTCGCTTTGAAATCTCTGTTCTCCATCGGCCATTGGCGGAACCTGAAGCAGGTGTCGGCTGGGGTGGGGTGGTGACAGAGGATGTGTGAGGTGAATGGAAGGGAGGGCACTGGAGTTATGGGAGAGAGGGGATGCACAGCCTCTGGGGCTGGGATAGTAACACGGAGATGAAAAAAATGACCTTTGGTGATGCCATTAAATCATCCTTTATACTAAACATAAATTATCAACACAGTTTTAAAAAAATAATTTTCTGTTTCATTTCAAGGCTGGGGAGAGAGGAAGGGCCAAAGCAGGGCAGGAAGGAAGGGAAGGTCTGGGGAGGGTAAATACCTCAGCACTTTAACAGGTCCCTGGACCTCACTGCAATTTCTTAATTTAAAAACTCTTCATGTAAGTGTGACTAACACTCTATCAGTCATCCCCTTCCAGGGTAGCCCAATGCACATGGTGTGGCAGGTAGGGGACAGACCTTGGCCAAAACTCAGATCAGAGTTCCTCATCCTCTGAGCTGGAGCCAGTGGAGGTGGGATGGGCAGGCAGAGATCACAGCTTCCTTGCTCTCACCAGATTCTCCCTTAAGGAGTAACTTGGCTTGCTCCCAGCAGGAGAAAATGGTGAATTTTGGTTTGGAGAAGAGGAGACTGCGGTTTGGAGAAGATTGAGAACCATCAATTCACTTCCAAAATGGCAAATAGGACTCACAAGATGCAAAAGAGGCCCCAGACTAAGCAAACATAGATTGGTGCATAGTGTAAAAAAAGTCTGCCAGAAAAATAGAAATCAATTCAACATAGACCACCAGATTGTTTTCTGCTCATGCAGTCCTTCCGTGACATTAGCAGAAATTAAAATTAGCTATTTTAAATAATAGTAACAACACAAATGCCATCAAAATATCTTTCCTCTGAGCCCCATCCTCCTCTCAGTTCCAGAGAGGTACTCTGCTACCTGCCACAGTGAGCTGTGGAGCAGCACCTTCTGAGGGCCAAGCCTGCCTGCACTGCTGAAGGGCAGTTCAGCTGGGAGGATGAGCAGTTGCCTGGAAATTGAGTCTACCCTTGCAGATTTCTGGAAGGTGCATTTCATGGGGTTTTTTTGAGGCCAGCACAGGAAATCAGAGTGATTTTTCTGCCTACGTCATCCTGTTGCCACACAAACCACTGACAGACAGCACTGCTTCAACACACAAACCTTGGAGAAATTACCAGAGGCAAGTGCACAGTGCAGCCCCTAAAAACATTCCCAAGCACAGCCTGAAGACCCCAAGACAGCCTTCACCCAAGAAAGTTGTGTATCCTCAATCTTTACCTGGGGAAAATTTGCCTCCATGCCTGACCCAGGAGATTCAGAGGGAATTGCAACATTCTTGGAAACCTAAATAAATGTTGATCGCTTTCCTGCCCAAAAATACTTCATTTCTCTTGAAATAACTTACATAATACAGCACTTCATTAAGACATGGTGGGGGAGGAGGAGGTAATTTAGTATAGTTATTTATTTTTGTTCTGCTTTAGGCCTATCTATGTAAAGCTCTCATGCAAAAAATTGCCTTCCAGTTTAGCTAAAAATTTAATGGACACTTCTGGTAAAAAATAATAGAAAACTTTTTTAAAAAGCCAATTCTCCCTTATACAAGGAATTAGCTGTTTGTGGGGGTTGAACTGAAAGATTGAGGGGAACTAAAACTATTTAGACTGTTAATACCGAAACCAGAGCTGTCAGAGAGCAAAATGAACGCAGTGAAAGCTATGGTGTTGGTAGGTTTGAAGCAGAAATTGTGGGCCTGGAGGAAGCCCAGCAGAACTGAAGTTTGGAGAATCAATCAGGACCAATTCGGATGAGAACCATCATTCTGTAGGGCCTCCTTCCTCACATCCATAGTTCTTCCCCAGCCAGGGCTCTCTTCTGCTTCACCACAGCTCCAATCTGACTTTCACCACCCTCTTGATCACTGACCCTTCACTGGGAATCAAGTCCTTGTCCATTTCCTTCTTCTCCCTGTATCCCAGTAGGCTTCTTTGATCCTTCCTCTTAGCATCATTTCTTCTCTAAGCCCCTTATTAAATTATCTTTGCCATCCCCTGCAAGCTCATCCTTTCTGACTCCCAGACAGCTCTAAGCATCAGAGGTCTGGCCTTAATCCCTTATTTTCAGTATTGCTACTTACAAGTTTCAAAGTCTTGTGTCTCAGACACTTCTCAGTCCTCTCTGTCTCTGAGTGTCCATCCACATGTCCCATTGTAGTAACTTCCAGTCACAGCTGGGGAGTGTGTGGGAGGTGGGATACAGAGGAAACTGCTTCTAGAAAGCAGCATATGTTGAGTGGGGGGAATAGCCCAACTTTCTGCCCTACTTTTCTGGCTCTTCTTCTCCACACTCCACAGGCATGTAATGAGCCTGCATGCTCCTGCCCAGCAGCTTCTCACCAGGATGAATAGGTCCAGGCCTAATTGGAGGGTGTTGCTTCCTTAGCATGATCCAGGAATACCTGTGGGATGAAATCCCAAATATGCAAGCTGAGCAAGATGAAAGCTGAAACATTTGCCTTTTCTTCCTCTGTGAGATGACTGCTTCTCCACTTGGGGCTCTGCCTGTTGGTGCCTTTGTAGCTCTTTATCTTCATCTGATTCTTCAAGGCCAGGGTGGACAGGGCTTTGTGCATTCTAGTTGGGTGGATAATGTTCCTGCCCATGGTAGGGGTGTTGAAACTAGGTGATTTTTTTAAATGTCTTCCATTCTATGATTCTATGATTATAACAACCCTGTACTACTCAGTAATATGACTTTTTTTTCTCTTTTTTTCTTTTTGGTGAACGTAACTTCCAGTGGCCACAGTGTCATTTATATGTCCCTTACTTGCAATTTGCCAAGAGATTTGTCTGTTTGCCCTTTACAAACAGTAAGTGCAATTGATGGATGAAATCTGAATCACATGATGCTTCCAATAAAATAAGGATTCTGTTTCTAAAGAGCTACCAGCATAGTATCTCTCCATTTGTCAAACTGTCTCAATGGATGAGAAGATAAGAACCTTCCACAGTCCAAACTAGAGTTGGAGCCTTCGTAGGTGGAACACCAGTGCAGGAAAAAGTGGGGCAGAGAGTTTAACTCTGAAGGAAAAACTGGTTCTCTCTTGCATTGGAATGATTGGTTTCTGTTTTAAACCATCCCTCCTCCACCACCTGAAAACAAGATACCATATAATGATTTCACACTAGAAAAACACATGGGAGAAACGAACTGTGGGTGAGACAGCAGTTCCGCGGGCAGTGTGGGCATGACTCCATCCAAAGTGGGATTCCTCCATGGAAGGCGCGGCTCCTCCCGCGGCGGCGGCCGGAGCGGGCGGTGCCGCTGTCCGCGGTGCTGATCCGCAGGGACGCGGCTGTCCGTCTGTCCGTCTGCTGAAATCTCCGTCTTACCAGGAGTCTGGGGACTGAACTGTTGTAGGCTCTTTGTGAACACTACTTGAAGCAATTAGGGGTTGTAATTAAAAAAATAAATAAAAGCAAGGGCACACCAGGCACTTGCTGCTGAGAGGTGCTGGGCTATAAAGCTGTTGCATCATCCAGCAGGATCCAGTCTCTCTCCACCTCTCCTAAATCTGCCTCTTAATTTCAGTCTCCAGGAAGGCCATAAGCCAGGATTTGTTCTGTATTAGCAGGAGAAGGAGAAAAAGGAAATTAAAAGTGAGAGGAGGTTTGAGCTGCTCTTGTCCTAGTGGCCAATGTTCTTGGTTACCAGGGTGAATATTCTGTGTCTTTTCTCATGTACAGCAGTGGATTTTCTTATATTATAAATCAACCACTGTCTTTTCTGATGTAATGTTTGTTGGTTGGGTTTTTTTTCCTCTTGTAGCATTTCTCTCTCTCCTGCCGTTCTGTTCCTAACAGTGCCTCTCAGTATCTACAGCTTTACTGACTTCAAAGTTGTGGGTCATCAACGCCTGCTACATTTAGCCTGGAGTTGCACAAGAAGGTTCAGTTGCACAGGAACAACAATTCAGTCTCTTGCTGATTTCTATTGTTTCAATCTAGCTACATAAGAATGAGGCCGGACTGGAACAGGTCACAGCCGGAATCAATCCCAACCATCTCTCCAGCAATCAGAACAACCTGCTGGGAGCTGAGTAACGGCTGAATTCTTGGTGAGAGAAATTATAGGCATAAAAACAAAATCAAATATACTCGTGTGCTCATTCAACATATCAAGGCATATTTATAGGTACTGCTGTATGGCATCTTAAAAATCGGAGTTTAAAAAGAAACTGGATCACTGCTGTTGGGGAAAATAATATTTCTGTTCTGCCACTTTCACTATCTCTGCCCTGATGAAAAAGGGAGAGAAAGACACTGAATTACACACCCATTCAGACCCTGTCATCACTTCTTTGGGCTGTTTGGATAGTCCTGGGAAGGATCTGTGAAGATAAGGAAATCTGAAGGTCATCTGAAGGTCATTCCTCAGCACTGGAGTAGGAGCAAGAGAGCTGGGCAGGAATCTGAAGCTCAAAAAAAGCTGGGGATATCTTCCTGTATGAGGAGGTGATGGCTCAGTAGGTGAACAGATGACTTTGCAGTCCTAGCTGAGACCCTTCCTTAGACTGCTCCACTGTATTCTTCTCCTGCACCCAAGTCCTGCTGTCATTGAGAGGAAAAGCTGAAATTTTACCACTGATGAAAATATCTACACAGGGGGAATATTTCCACCTTATTTCTTCACTTTTCAAGAAGACAGAATATTTGAGAATGTCTTAGATTTTAGGAGGGAGAATATCCTTCAAAAAATTTCCAGGATCACTGAAAAATGGACCTGCATTCATTACAGAGAGGTGAGGCAGAGAGCTACAGCCGCCAAGGCTTGTATTGTAATGGTGTGTGAGAAACAGCACTGAGCAGCTAAGAGTATTTGTCTTGGGAACTGTAGTCAGTGAACCTTGGGTGGGAACCAAGCTAAATCAGCAAACTTGCAGTTGGTCCAGGATCAGAATGAGCTAAAACTCCTGTATCGCATGCCTGAGACTCAATTACTGTGTAATCTCTGTGGCATAGACATCTAGGAACCTCTGTGGATAGCAGATGGCTGCTGAATGGTGAGAGCAGATGACAGATCCTGGGCAGTGCTAAACCGGAAGACCTTAAATCCTGATTACAAAAGTCAGTTCTTGAGGTTAAATCAAGCCAGGCACCTGAGCAGGAGGGATTCATGGAGCATTGCACAAAGCCAACACACTACCAGACATGGGAGGGCTCTTGTAAAAAGCTCCACCTGCCCTCCTCTCCCCAACACACATTCACATATGCTGCCACATACAGGAAAAAATATCAAGGTTATGTGTTTCCTGAAATATGGTTGGCTGAATAAATACACTTACTGAGAACTCTTTGTAAAACAATAGCAGAATGAGTAACAGTGCATCGCTGCCATGGGAAATAAAAAGGAAAGTAACCCAACTGCAATTCAGCTAGAATCATTCCAAACCCCAAAGGTTGGCCTCTTTTTTTTTTTCTTTAATGTGTCTGACATTTTATGGCATCAATAATGCAAACAAAGAGGAAATCATATTTGCAGAACACTAATGCACGGATGTCTAAAGCGAAATACAATACTGATTACTTTTTAAATGAAGCCACCAGGTTTTGATGTGCTGTGGTGGTTAAATTGGTCCATCAAATTCCTTCCAAAGCAAATTCCAGTCCAAAGCAAGAGCTTGACCTTTTCTATAACCTTGGGTAGCCTTTTCAGCTGTATTCTGATTGGAGGTAATAAATGTTAGTTTGAAGGAATCCTCCTGATGGGTCGAATTACAGAAATGTCACAATTCCTCCTGAAGTTAAGGGGAAACTGAAGATATCTCACCTCTTCACAGGCTGTCCAAAACCTTTGGCAAATATAATGGCAAGGCTACTGTGAAGAGCTGTGGGTGAGAGGAGAGATGGGCTCTGAAAGATATTTGTAGATGTACTATTGGAATTTTGCCCTTAGGGCTAGTGGTTGATCTCTTCAGCACCTGATAGATTTTCACTCGCCTAGAACCTCCTGCAGATGACTGCAGAGCAATGTCTGAGTGGGAAAATAAGTGAATGAATAAGCAGGTGTGGCAAAACTATACAAAGAAACCTTCCCTTTCTTTTCTATATTTTTTACATGATAGTGTGGGTTTTTTGGGGTTTTTTTCACAAAGTTATTTTCAGAGATGCATCTTAAGAACCACAGACAGGATTGTCTCTGCTAGCACAAAAGTGAAGAAGCTGTTGCGGTCCTGCCTAGGAAATCCCACTGCTCAAGCTCCTCCTACAGCAAAAGACAGAAGGACTTGGGGTCAGGCCTATGCTTTCAACTTATCAGCAGCAGCATTCATTTCTGGAGCCAAGGGGCTTCTTTTGCAATGTCCTCTGGCTTGCACTGAGTTAACTCTGTGCATTTCTTTAATTCATGCAATTGTGGTTTGGTAGGCAGGGCTCATTTTGTGCCTGTGTGCTGGTGAGTAGGATTGGATGCCACCATCTCACATCAGCTGGGAGTTTGTCTGCCATTTAGATCACATCTGATCAGAGCTTTGTGTTTGGGGATTGTATGTCTTGGAAATAATCAGTGCAAGCAGCTAATTGCCTCTAGTTAACTAGTGCCTTTTAATTAGGACTGTACTGCTGGCTGGATACATGAAGGGAGCTGTTTGTCACTGGCAAAAATTTCAGCCTGTGATGTAAACCTCTTTGGGGAATTAGAAAAAAAAAATACAGGCTGGAGCTATTGTCACTTTAGCACAGCAGAAAATCAGTTTCAGCAGAAGTGGCCTGGATGAGGTTGGAGTCATGCTTTGCTGGGGTCAGAAATGATAGCAGCTGCTCCCCAACCCTTCCTCCTGTGCAGAAGGGTGGGACACTGTGGGCTTCAGCTGGGATTTACAGGAGATACCCCACATGCATTACAATGAGCGTTGCTGTAAAATTCACTGCACAGAGGTTAATCTAGATGTCAACACTGCCTGACAGCAGTGAAATTACTCCGGGGCAGTGCTCCTTCTGAAGTCTTAATATAACAGTCAATTCCATCCTGCCTGCAGGAAATGAAAGTTTTCTGCTTTGTGTGCGGAATCATCCGGCGCCAATTTTCTCACTGTTTGAAGTCCAAACTGTTTGTGGTCTTGGGATTCACCTCACATTAAGACTTGCACTTCATTTAAAAACTCTGCTAGTCAAGTCCTGAGAACTGCAAGGACAGGAGCTGCACAGGGAGAAAAAGAAGAGGGCATGGAGGGAGAAATCAGATCTCACCTACCACACTGAAATCAAACTGCTTCACCAGTCCTCTGAGCTCAGTAGAGGGAGGGAATGCAGAAACTCAGTTCTCTGAGTATCAAGCAGCAAAGACTGGAGAGGTTGGAAGCCAGCAGAGAGCAAGAGAAAACATGCAAGAAGACATTTGGACCGCCCAGAGCTATGATTTTCTTTAGAGGTATTTCAGCCCTTCCCTGCTGGGACCTTGTCCTAAGCTGCCAGTAGTTCTGCAGTTAAACTCCCCCTCAGAACAACTGTTCCAGTTTCCAGCAGTGGGATCAGTCACTTGTGCTGGGAGGGAGAGCAGTTCCTGTGGAGGACTCCTGACAGCGTGGGGAAGCAATGGTTAGATTTGTGATGCCTCTTCCCCTTGCAGAGATGCTAAAATTGTGGGGCTAACAGAAGGGAGGAGGAACCAATGGTCATTCCTTTAGTTTGGAAAGAGCTGTCAGATTGGGTCCATGTAAACCCGAGCCTCCAACATGAAAGCGATCTACCAGCTTACTTAACTGTTGGGGAAAGCTGGAATATTTTGTCCTTCCTTCTTTTCAGTCTCTTATCTCTTTCCACAGTTCAGTTTTTTCAAAACTGCAAGCAATAGGACTCCAGTCACTTCTCTCAGGGAGCAGTTTCATGGCTCAGTGTTGCATGGGAAAGGAAAAAGAGGCACAGGAGAGATGGAATTCTCCTCCATTCCTCTCAGAGCAGCGACTGACATCTCTGCCTGTGTCATTTATGACACTGTCAGCCAGAACAGATGTTTTGAAAACACCTACTTTCTCCAGGCTTGAAACTCAATATCTCTACTTTCAAGGACAGCAGCAAAGGGAAAAGAATTTTTAGGATTTAGCGGCTATGTAAATATTAAATGGGTACTGATGTAAGAGACGCCTTGGTGCGGGAGTGGAGAAGCTGCCTTAGACTTAAGCAAGTCTATCCACTCCTGAAAAGCAGTGCTGAGGAGGGAATTTTCTCTTCTTCTATTTTTGGTACTCATTTGGACACACCACCATATGCCAAGGGTCCATGAGCCCACCATTCATCAGAAAGCCACTGAACATAAATGGAGAAGAAAACTTGTTTTCACCAAGACACGCCTGTGCCTGTGAGTCTCAGCCTGTTGATGTCCAGAGCCTTCCAGCTATCAGAGGAGCCACCACAGTGTGGTATCACAGCCAAGATCTCCTTTATTTCCCTTGCTTATTCTCATCATTGCCTTACAGCCAGAGAACACACCTAGAGCTGTTACAAAAACATTGGGTACAAGCCATGGCTGTAGTGCTTCAGCTGATTCCTGGCCAGATCAGGAAAGGATGTAGATACTCCCTGGGGAGGGAGGAAATTAGAAAGATTTTAAAAAAAAATTAAGATAACATGCTGAACAAACTGTTTTCACACAGACTGGCACACGAATGAATGCTGATCAAGTGTTCCAAACTACCTCTGGCTTTGGGGGCTTGTGGTGACCGTGTCTGCAATCTTCACCCCATATCCTGAAGTAAGGAAACCTACACATTTGAGTTCTGGGAAGTAAGAGCCTTTCACGTGAAAGGAAACAGCTCATATGATACTTCTGTCTGTGTCCCTGAAACAGCATAACTTTTGAGACCTTCTTTTAGTTGTATTTTCTTACAGGAAAAAAAAAAAAAAAAGTCACAGAAAACCACAAAGCCTAGTGATTTTGTTTCCCACCTGTATAAATGGTCCCTTGATTTTATTGGTTTCTGCCTCCTTTTTAAACCAGTATTTGCCCAGCTTCACAGATAACTTTTCCTGGAGCTGCAGTACATTGCTATTTTCTTTTGTTTTTGCTTGTACCCATTGTGCTACTTAAAATTCTACACCACACTCCCCAAATCTGTCTTGATTTCCCAACCCAAGATACTCAGTTGCCTCCTAAAACCAGCTTTTCTCTTTCCTTGGCTCTTTTATTCCTCCACACATTTTCTCACCTTGTTCCACCCACTCCTTGGGACAAGCAAACAGCTCAGAGCTAACTATGTCTCTCAAGCAAGCAGCCCATTTAAAGGCATTCCACAGTTTTCACTTTTGTCTGAGCAGCAGAGTTCCCAGAGTCACCCATCTGCAATTCAGCACCCTGCAGACCCAAGGATAGGCAGTTCAGACTTTTTCACCCCCCCAAAATCCATGCACTGAGGGACATTTGAAAAAGCCAGATGGGCAAGTTTTGCAGGAGAGAGGATGGACATTCAGTCTGGCAGATCTCTGCATCTCTTCCCTTTGCTGCATTTCAGCTTCTGTCTTGCAACCTGACAGACTGGGGTGGAAAGAAATAATGGCAGGAGAAAACAAACCAGGTCACTGATGAGACCCTGAGGCTGGAGCCACATTCACTGCCTGCAGTTTGCAGCCCTGGCACAAAATTTCCACCTGTACCATGCACCAAAATAACACCTTCACTTCCAAGAAAGCATCACTTCAGTGACACCCTTGGGTGACTGAGCTGGCGCAAACAACTTTTATTTTTAGGGAGCAGCATGCAGCTGGGACAGGGAAGAAAGACCCTATGGCCCCTTCTCAGCTGTGCTCAGACTGGTGTTCCTTCCAGTTCCCTTTCACAAGTCCCTTGAGAAAACTGCAGCTGGAAGAGGCTGGGTGTTGTGAAGGTCTGCCTGGATGTGCTGGAAATTTGGGCTGGCTTGCCCCAGAGCTGAGTGAGACATGTTCCCAGGCAGCAGAGATAGCTCTCTGCTCTGAGGAGAGGCAGGGCATAGGGAAGTATCTCTCTGAGAAATAAAAAGCATGAACTCATTTCTCTTTGACTCCAAACACTCAGATGTTGATACTCTGTGAGAGTTTCCCCCCAAAACTTCTTTTCTTCTCCTCATGCATAGCCCCATCACAGAGCCCCTCTTCCTACAGGGAAGATCACCAGTCCATGCTGATGGGAAGCTCTCTTCTGTTCCAGGAAAGGTGCTTCTGGAAACGAGGTCTCAGGGTGTTCACCAGGAATGCAGCACAGCTGCTTTCCCTCTTCCCCCCCAAAACTGTCATGCCAAAAAGGAATGCAGCAGTTTCTATCATGTGTTTGAACAAAAAGCCATCTTCTCCTTGCTCCCAACAAACCTCCATCCAACAATGACAGGCCAAGGGGGCCAGAGCAGATGTCACAGGACAGAACTGCAGCTTATCCAACTCTTCTGAGCAACAGTTCACAATTAACTCTGATGGAAGGACCTTTCTCCAAGGCTGTCACTGCCCATGGTGGGGCTAAGAGCAAAGCAGCCAGAGCCTGAGCATCTCACCACCTTCTTCAGTCATTTTCCATCTTCTGGGGATACATAAACTCTCCTCACAGGCCAACTAATCCTAGACAAGCAGCATCAAGGCTCAGTGTCAAACTTGGCTCCTGAGCTCACCTCGTTGTTGTGACAGCACAAAGAGGTGGTGAAAGGGACAGGGTGGTGGTGCTGGGGAGGAGGGGAAGGAGGAAAGAAGTGAGGAAGGGAGGATGTAGCTGCTGTGCAGCTGTGATGAAGGAACCTCATCAGTTGGGAAGCAGTGTCTGTAAGTGACTTCGCAGTGTAAAAGCCCGTGACACTGGCCAAAAAAAGAAATGACAGCATGGGAGTGAGAGAGAGGAATGAACAAAACTGTGGCCTTGTGCAACCTGGCACAGTACCTGGGAGCCACAAGAGCAAGAAGCCACTTGGGGTAAGAGATAGCCTGCCCCCCGAAAGGATTTTCTCCTGGAGATGCTGGACAATTTACAGCCATTGCTTATTCTCTCCTTGTGATGAATCTCCAATCTTTTCACCCAAGCAGCCTGCACACAAAGGGAGCCAGGCTGAGGGCAGCAACCTTTTAAGCAGTGTTTTCCAAACCTTTCCAAGTTGGTCTTAAGTAGGCAGGATATCCTCTCCCAAAAGAGCAAGATCCTGCTATGGAGAGGCAGCATGGTACAGCATTCCTGTGTGTGGACTCCTGGTGCTGGCCCACTGCCTTGTCCATGACCATGGCATCGCTGGTGATGCTGTGAGCACCTGGTGCCTGTTCAGTGGCAGTCTGTCCAGGCCCCACTGGCATGAGTCTGTCCCAGATCTCTCTAACAGGCAGAGGAAAGTCATGTCCTCACTCCCGTGTGGCTACTGCCACCCACCATCTCCCACCCCAGGCTCTCACTGCACATTACACAGACACAGAATAAACCCATAGCTGCTGTTGCCACCACAATCCTCCTTTTTTATCTGAAACCATCAGACAGGTCATGCCAGTGCATGAGCGAGAGACTGTCAGGAGACATGGGGATTGGGAGAGGATGCAAGATCTTCCCTTTCAGTGCCAGCCATAGCCAGTCACCTAGCTGCCCTTGCATCCTGGACATGAATATTGCTCTGGCCATGGGGAAGGAGCCAAGATCCCTTCTCTGTCTCCTCTTCCCCCATCTGCATTGCCTTCCACAAGTGCCACATCTGAGCAGGCTATTTTTGTGCTGGCAGTTGTTGCCTTCTCAAAATTGCCTTGACAATGCCTGTGCCGCCCGTTCCCTGCCTCCTGAGAGCAGCTGCCAAGCTGAGGTTCCCCCTCATCCTCCATTATCCATATGAAAAAAAGGCCCAGAAAGGTTTTGTAATCTCAGCCCAGTCCGGACAGGCAGGATTCAGCATCTGACTGTCTCCCCAGGTCAGGAGTATTTTCTGCTCTGGGGGGATCGGCCATAGTGAGGATGCTGCTGTCTCTCCCTCCCTGTCCCCACCACCCCCTGTTGCTGCCTGTCAGGCCTTTCTCCTCATTGAGATGCAAGGCTGGCCGCTGCGGCCATCCGCTGAGCCGTCTGCTCCTGGAGGCACCTTCCCCTCCTTCCCCCCTCCTCCCGGGGCTGCCTGTGGAGCTATTCTTCAGCCTCTGCATTTCACAACAGCTCAAAGGCAGATGCATCAATCCTTTCAGGGGATGGGGACGTGAGGAGAATGGCAAGGGAGCTGCAGGCAGGTGTTGGTAGGTTCCCAGCCATCTCACAAGCCTGGTCCCCCTCCCTGTCTCCCAATGGCTTGTGCCTGAGGCTTGGACTGAGGCGTGGGGCAGGAATGGGGAAGGGGAGAGGATGGGGGGGAAGAGCGCTGGGATATGCTGACCCCACAGAATTCCCAGCAGGCGTTTCCCAGCTGTCTGCACCCTATAGCCTTTCCCCCATGCGGAGAGCAAGGATCCAACCCTGCTCACCAAAAGTTTACACCGGGGGCCGATTTGGCCCTGGTGCAGACAGCTGAGGGTGGGGGAACAACCCCATGGCCACCAACCAACCCCATGGCCACCAACCAACCCCATGGCCACCAACCAACCCCATGGCCACCAACCACCCCCATGGCCACTAACAGCCATAAGGGCGGGGTGGAGTGGGGTTGTTCCTCCCGAAGTGACGCCTGTGCTGGACGCCCTGGGTGAGCAGCACTCCTGTCTCACACACTGGAGTGGGTTGGGGATGATTTGGGACCGGGTCCCCAGGGCCACCCCTCGACTCCCAGGCTTGGTCCTGGGGCTCTCCCAGCTCTGGCAGTGGCTGGAGGGCTGGGGCAGGAGCCTGCAGCCCATGAGAGGGCGGCTGCTCCCCGGTGTGTGTTTTACCCGTAGGTGCCACAATCCTTTGACTGTGTGTTTGAAAGCCTTGAGTCTATACATTTAAGAATCAGCAAATTAGAAAAATTGTCCTGAAATGTTGGAGGGAGGAAAAAGGCAGGAAGGCAGAAAGGAATGAGGAGGGACTAAGAGGAAAGGGTTGGTAAAAGAGAGTTCATCCAGGGGCACTGCCCTGGCTTTGTGCCCATCACCTGCGGGCTGGCAAGGAGGGAGGGAGGCGAGGACGAAAAGGGAGGACTGATTTCACACATTCAGTGCATATCATACAACCAGGGCAAGGCTTTCTTCCTGCAGCTCCTACCCAGGATGGCATCGCTGCCACAGCCAGTCTAGAGCCCTGCCCAGCTGCCCGAACCATACTCACAGCAGGGTTACATTTCACTGCTTGATTGCTCGGGGGAAAGATACCTTCTCCTTTCTTTATCTTTTTTTTTTTTTTTTTTAATTATATATATATATTTTTAAGTACTTTTTCTCCCTTTTTTGTTTCTTTTTTTTTTTTTTTAATATATAGTCTCACAATTTTCTGTAACAGCAGCTTCTTTCTGTATTGGTGTGGAAGTTATATAGAGAGAGATATCTATAAATATATATAAGCCAAACTGCCTTACAGGTTGTTGTTCTGTGGGATTTTTGTTGGTTTGCTTTTTGTTTTGCTTTTTTTTGTTTTCAGTGTTGTATGTGTAGCAGGCACTTGAGTTTATATGAAGATGTTTGCTTGGGAGCTGAGGGGAAAAGGGTTTGGGAGGGGGAGAGGGAAGGAAGGACGGGAGGAAGGAGCAGGGACTTCCAACAAGTGGCCACTGCTAGCCAAGGATGTCCAGGTAGATTGGTGTGGCCTTGCCCAGAGCATGGAGGATCTTGTAGATCTCCTTGATGTTGAGCCGTTGCTGAGGTTCCCTCTGCCAGCAGCCCAACATGATGTCGTAAACCTCCTTGGGGCAGACTCGGGGCCTCTCCAAAACTCGGCCTTGGGTAATGCACTCAATGACCTGAAAGAAAGAAAGAGAGAAAAGAAACACTGAACACCAGCTGGGCAGCTTATGGAGGGTGTCCTGTCCTTGAGACTGCTTGGCTGATGTGGCACCATTTAGTGAACGGGAGCACTGAGAAGCCAAATATCAGATCTGCACATCCTCAGTGATCACCAGTTTGTTGCTAATGATGATTTTACCATGAAATGTTTGTCTTCACCTGCAGTTTTTCAGGTCCCAAAAACCTTCCCCGTTTGACACCTACCTACCTCAATGCACTCTCCAAAGAGGAGGTCACAAGCAAATGAAATAGGTTTTAATTTATCATGTCAGTTTTTCCTGCTAAATGAAGAAGGAAAAAAAGTCTTAAAACCCCCAAAGTACAGAAATATTTTGCACAGCTGAAATTATATTTTTCTTGTCTGAAAACCAAGAGTCCTTTCTATTGCAAAGCCCAGGAGAGGGTTATAAGGAAGAGTTCAGAGCATCTCTTCCTACATACTTCTCCTCTCTCTGACATAGAAAAGCAACTAAAATAATGAAATTTCATGTCAAATCACATCTGTGAAGGAGAAAAAAAAAAATTTACAATGCTATCACTCTGTTTTGGGTCAGATCCGTGCTACTAATGAGAAAAATGTGAGGTCGTGGATAACAGTTAAATCTCTTCGGAGGGATGCCATTGGAAAGGACTCCCTATGGGTCTCTTTGTGTACTGTTTACTGGAGGAATGAATGAAAAGGAAAGGGAAATATGAGTTTCCAGAGAGCTGCTATTACTGCCTGGCCTCCTTGGTTGGGGTTGATGAGTCCCAGCATTGCAGCGTGCGAGCGGCCTGCCACGCTCTGCAGATAAACACCAGTCCCAGGCAGCATGTGGAGGGAAGCCACCCAGCAAGAGGTGTTTGAATTTTATCATTTATGAATAGAAATGGTCCCACCATGCAGCTCAAGGGACACTTATCACTGTGCTGTTTGCATATAAATACAGAGGGGAGAGATTAGGACCTGCTGAAAGCAAGGAGAGCAAGAGACAGCATGAAGAGAAGCCTGCATTGCCACAGAGCTGCTGGATGCTCACTGTGGGGAGGAGGTGAGTTATGGTTCCTGTCAAGATATCCTGGACATGCACAGGAGCCCTGTGCTGGGCTCTTGCTCTCCAGGGCAAAGGAAAAGCATAAAGAGAAGTTAAAGGACTGGCTGAGTGGTGCCCTGCCTCATTCCTCTGCTCAGAGAGGGTTTCTCCCATCCTTGGAAAATGCTGTGGGGTATGAGGCCATGCAGGTGGCACAGGAGGGAGTGGGCATCCCAGCCTTGCCAACACCAACACCCAGCAGGGGCGATGCTCAGCCAGCCTGGTGCTGCTCCTGGTCCAATCCTGGCAGCCAGGAGCTTGGCACAGGCTCATTGCCCTGTCCCTCCATGGGCTCTGCCTCTCCATGGGGCTCTGGCACTTCACCTGGACTGCCACAGCGACTTGCTCTGATGCCACAGCATCCAGGAGCTGGTGGAGGTGTCAGTCCTCTGCAGCCACATAGGTTCTGCCCATCCCTCCACAAGCTGTGAAAAATGAGACTGATGAGAGCTAATGTGGCTCCCTCCCTCAGGAGTATTCCACCAGGATACTGTGGTCAGCAGGCAGAAAGAAGTGGACACACCAATAGGTAAGGGAAGGATCATATTTTATCCCAGGGATGGTAGCAAACAAATACACCCTCAAGATTAAGGGTGGCTGTTTTCAGCCCTATTGCCCTGCAAAGGAAACTGAGGCAGGATGCATGGGCAAAGCCAAGCTGTCACGCTCCAGCGTGCCTATTGCCCATGTTCAAGCTCTGTGTGCTCATTTGTGTGTGTTTGTATTTGCCCTCACAGGGAAATGCAAGAGCAGCTCATTAAATAGTGTGACAAATAACTTCTGTCGCTGTCGATTCCATTGTTTGTGCCTCTAAAATGTTTGCGTGTGCTACTTTGGGATGTACAGTCAGGCCCCATTGAGCACACGGATGGGCAAGTATTAGAGCTGTAAAGCAACACCTTGGATTTGCCATCTCTGCAACTCACTTAATTAAGGGATCTGTATCCAGAAAGCAGAAAATGCACATTTTTCATTACAAAAGGTGAAATTTCTGAAATCCATTAGATACACAGTAGGATAAAAATGTTCAAGGTTCCCACACACCGCTACGTCAAAGCATCTTTTTCCTCTTCTATAATACCTCCTGCTATTCCAAGCAAAAATCTTCCAATGCATTTCTGCTGATGTGCCTCAAACCTCAGCAGTGACACCCTGCTAATCCCAGCCAGCCTTCCCTCAACATTTTTACAGTGCAGCCCTGTCCTGGTGGGCTGCAACTTTTGCTAGTCAAAGAAATAACAAGGGCAAACAAGCTCCATGGGTTCCACCCTCAGTGAACTGGGGCAAACCATATTATAGATAACCCAATGGCAAAAACCCCAAGGAAATGTGCCACATGAGATATATCAGGCTTAAAACAATGTCTCACAAACTGCAGCCTGCAGTGAGCTTTAGCTGCAAAAGGAGAAACCAGGAAAATTCAAGGCATGACTTAGATCTCAGCAGTAATTTGGGTATCCCCAGTTCTGGCAGCACCCCAAGAGTTTGTAAGATATGAAAGATACGTCAGGAACTTAGCAGCGAGGGGCTGAGGATTAGCCAGTACGTGGCTTTGGCAGAGCTCTTTGATTCCTGCAGGCCCCAGTTTTCCCAGCTCTTGAACTGAGATAATGACACTTATCCTACAGCTTCAGCATGGGAGTGCCAAGGAGGGGACCATCCATGTACAAATTTCATTGCAAACAACCTGGAAAGGAGAGACAGCAAAAAATACAGTTTTCAGCTGAGGTGTCTCAGCACTGTTGTACCTCTGTGTTTGAGAGCTGGAACCAGGGCTGCTTCCCATATGTGAAAATCTCCCAGAGGATGACCCCGAAGCTCCAGACATCACTCTCTGTGGTGAATTTCCTGTACATAATGCTCTCCGGAGGCATCCAGCGGATAGGCAGCATGGTGTGTCCTCCAACCTGGGTGAGGACAAAGGCACAGGGACATCTCAGTGGTGACAGTCCTGAGGAAGGGCTCATAGAATTAGGCCATTGAGTGAAGCTCCTGGCCCTATGCAGGACACCCCAACAATCACACAAATGTGCCTGAGAGCATTTTCCAAATGCTCCTTGAGCTCTGCCAGGCTTGGAGCTGTGAGCACTTCCCTGTGGAGCCTGTTCTGGTGCCAGAGCACCCCATGTCATGTCAGCTGTGACATCATGTGCACAAAATCAGGGCCTCCCTGTGAACTATAGCAACAAGGAGTTGTTCCAAAAAGCTGGGCTGGCTCCTGTCCGCCCTACCACTCGTGGGTTTACCCAGCAATCCCACCTGGTTAACACCACGCATAGGGAGTGAAATGTATCAAGATGAATTACATCCCCTCCACCCAAAATGGGCTGGTAAGGCAATCAAAGGCAAAATGCCAAGAACACACTCCAGCCCCACAGTCTGGTGAACCTGGACACAGAGCAAGAGTGGTCAGCAAAGCATTTCAGAGCCTCAGTACTCTGAGACACCCACCAGATAGAGCATGAGGGCTGTCCCTCTTCAGAAAGGTTCTCTAAAAGCCATGCACAGGCATCTGTGCATCACCTAATTGCATGAAAGCGTTTGCACTCACAAAACCGTGCAACAGGCCTTTTCAGAGACTGCTTTCCATATGTAAATGACTGCAGGACCACCCTGCAAAATGTGGTCTGCAGGTAAAGAACAGGCTCTTACAGGCAGGGATATGGCCATCAATTAATGGAGGAGGGAAAACCAAATTCTTTGGAGAGTTTGGAGCTGGATGTATAAAACTGGGGTATGCCAAGCCAGGGAAAGGCAATTCCCGAGGTAAAAGTCAACCCTTCTGTAAGGCACATGAATCCAGCAGGCACACAGGAGGCTTGCAGGATACATGCAAACAGTTCCAGAATAGATGGATTTACCTTCAGCTTCACTAGAGATTCCTAAACAAGTTTCTCTGAGCGGGACAAGTTTTTCTCTGTGCTGTCTTTCTGCACAAGAAGCTCCATCTGTGGGGAAACAGCTAATTGCTATGGCCAAGCAGTGCTGGAAGCAGCAGGGCTGCAAATCTCCACACTTTTTTCCGCTGAGGGCAAAGTGTCCGAGGCTTTAGCAGTGATGAGAAAAGTGCTTTTGTGGAGCTGCTTGGATGATGCTTGTCTCATTAGGGACACCAAAAAAGCAATGCTAATAACTTTGTAGCACTGCAGCTGAATCAAACAGGCAGAAATCTTTCTGGTCCTACGAAGGATGAGGGGAGGCAGTGTCTGCTGTCTAGGATTCCAGCATATGTGTGCCTATTCCAAGTAATGAGATTGCTGTGCTCGCTCAGATGAAAACATTTCTTTTACAAACAAAAGCTCTCCTTTGAGCTGCCAGTTTTTCCACAGGTTTGTGTGGCTGATTAAAGCAGGACTGGTGTGGGAAAGGGTCAGTACAGGGACATTGCAGCACTTGGAAGAAAGAGGGAGGTGTGTTGGAATAAGAGTGTGAAAGGGGTAGGATGCTCAGCTGGCTTTCTGCATGGGGGGGCTCAGATTTCTGTGGGGTTTGGCAAAATTTACACTCAGGCTTGCAGAGTTGTACTCAGAGGGCTGCAGACCAGCCCTTTCCCTTACTCTGAAACTGACCCTCCCTCAAAAAAGAGGATTTTTAAAAGTCTCAGGGAGATCTTTCTTTCCTAAGTGCAGATACTTGAGGATAAAAAGCTCACTGCAGCTCCACACCTCCTGTTTTGAGGTGGCTTGCCTGGCGTGTTCTCATCTTGCTGCTCTGAACTCCCAAGAATGTTCTGCTGTAATGGAAATGGAAATACGCTTTTCTTTGTTTGTTCCTTCAAAACCCTGGCTGCAAATTTAGCTCTTCCCTACATTCCCAGCTTTTACAAGGTTGCTTCCCCTTCTTGCAAAGGGCTCTGAGGAAATATTATAAGCAGAACAGGACATACATCAAACTTGATTGCTGCAAAAACTGTTTTGTGCTAATGCTTATTTTATTCTCCTTTAAGTAGCACTAACTCTTCAGTTTTCCAGCAATCTCAAAATGATTACTTGCTGAAAAGCTCTCTACGTTTGCAATATCCTGAATCTTGCAGGATCATTTGTGATTATAGGTAGCACAACGTCCTGAGCACAGTTAACTCCTTTTTGAAGAGGTCTTGGAGCAGTTGAGGATGTGTGAACCAGGCCCTCAGCTTACACAGACAGTACCACAGCAGCACTGCCCAAAATTGAGGGTCCTGATTTACACAACTCAAGGATGTGGCCCTGGAAACAGAGCAGAGAAGCCAGCAGTGCCATCTCAGTTCTAATAAGCTAAAATAAAGTCAAGGTCTTTGATCTCCTCTAGACACACTCTGGTGAAGGCCTGCCAGCAAAATGACACACACAGTCAAGATCTGTCCCAAGGATGTGACAACACAACCTTGGCTTAGCTCATAGGTTGGAGTTCAGGAACAGCCAAAGCATTCCTCCCAGCCACGTGAGACACAGCTTTTACTACAAATTAACCTGGTAATAATTAATAATCAAATTAATTTGGGGAAGATAATTCAAACAAGCAATGCCCAGAAATTTGTGGATACCAAAAACATCTCTCAGCTATGCTCAGAGATGAGGTGCTCCTTGCAGAGGCATCCTTTGCATCTCAAACAGGGTGCCACATTTTTGAGAGCAAAGATTAAGCCTTGCACTTACCAGCCATAAGCAAAGCAGGCATCAATTAAACTCTACCATGAAACCACTCCAATGTCTAACGCAGCACATAAGGCTGACTATTACACTTTAAAGGATTGCCTTTGACTATCCCTTACTGCTTCCCTTGCAAACTGATTAGGATTAAAGTTCCCATTTCACAGATGAGAAAACAGATGCAGGAAGGCAGGGAAGGCCCTGCTCTGAAGCTGTGCAGTAAGTGAGCACCAAGTCCTCCTGGCCTGCAGTCAGCCATACCCTGTTATTTGATGATGTAGCAAAATGATTTAGAGCTGAGCACAGAGGGACTGTGCTAGTGATGCCACAGGAAGCAGAGTGTGTCCAGGGTGACAGAAATCCTTTGCATAACATGTAGTGATTGTGAACTGTGTTCTGCCACTGTAGATTGGCACGTGATTCCCACAGCTACACACTTGTTTTACAGGACCAGCCATTGCCAGAAGCATAAAAGCAAAATGATGCTATTAAATCAGGCTGAAAAAATGGGTGCTGTTTTCTTCTTTTGCAAAGCCAGCTTACAAGGCATATCTTTGGCTTTGGAAAGAATCATTACCATGCCTTTAGGGAGAAGGTGAAAGTTTATTTCAGCCTCTGCTTGCTCAGAGCTGAGTCTAGCAGGCTTCAAGCAGGCTTCAGAAATAAGTGACCATGCAGGACTGGTGTTTGTTAAGAGCATGCTACTTCTAGAACTTCTCTAAAGCAGCCATGTCATCTTCCCACACCACCATCTTCTCCATTTGGGAGCTAGGGCTGGGAGAGCCCTGCTAAGGGGCAGACTCACCTTCCCCAAGGGTAAAATGTCCTGAAACAGTGGCATTACAACATCCCCCCTGGAGACACTCCACAGCTTAGAAGAGGGCTCTACTTGCAAGCAAATAAGACAAGTAAATCCTCTTCTGCTCCTCTCTTTAAATCTTATGATGCTGCCAAGCTTGCCCTTTTGCCTTGTTATTTTAATGCTTCACAGGTCTGCAGACTGGCCTCCTTATCCTATTGCCATGGCTGTCTAGCTTTGTTTGACATTTTTAGCTAACTTTGTCTCCCTGGATCAACTCCCCATGCCCACACTGACACGTTATTCCCACTGCTCTGCTCTTTCTGTTCATGATGCTATCCTGGCAATAAATAGAGCAATCAGTGCACATCCTCTGAGCAGCCCAAGTTTTCTTCGTCTCCATTTCAAGATCGCAGTATCACCTACTCGATTCTATCCCTCTCTAGTGGATGCTCCCAAGGGCATGACCTGGTCCACAGCCCCATGTTTCTGATACTCCAGGGCACCTGGCCCCTGCTCCGAAGGCTCATTACACATCCAAGCCCATGGACTTGCAAGATAGCCAGCCCCTCCCTCTGAGCAGCTTATTGCTGGATTAGATATGAACCTCGGGGAGCTGGGGGAGGTTCATGAAAGGCCAGCATTAATGGCCATTAGGGAGAGAGATAATTACTTAATGCTAGTACAGCACTTTGAGGATGTAAAGCTATATAAGTGTTATGTACAAGTAGTATTATAAGGCTTGAGGTTTATCTGCTACCAAGGAACGCTGGTGTCTAGGGGAAAAGTTCTCCTTGTCCCAGCTTTCTGAATGACATTCAGCTGATTAGGAAAGGAAAGATGACATGTTATCC
The DNA here is from genome assembly GCF_048771995.1 of Taeniopygia guttata. Classification (NCBI taxonomy): domain Eukaryota; kingdom Metazoa; phylum Chordata; class Aves; order Passeriformes; family Estrildidae; genus Taeniopygia; species Taeniopygia guttata. The sequence continues at coordinate 13,664,801 of NC_133035.1, read as the reverse complement.
CCTGGTGAGTCTGACAGTACAGCAACAGGTAGTGGAGCAGCAGTGTTCAGCAAAGACTGTGCAATAAATCCACAGTTTGGGCCACCTGGAAATCAAAACCAGAGTAGGGCTGGAAAACCTTCATGCAAATTTAGGACTGGTGGGAATACAGATACAAGCACGTTAAAGGCAGCTTTTGGTGGGAAGCAACATCTTCCCCATTCCTAGCTCACATAGCAGCAGCAGGGCTGTAGCCCAAAGCAGCATTCAAAAGGGAATTTCTGAGCCATCTTTTCTACACCCACAGCTGGAAGGCACCTCTTTGGAGCTCAGCTCAGAATGGGATTTGTCCTCAGCATACTCTTAGCCTGTGTCTTATTTTTCATTTTGTGCAGTTTCCTTTGCAATGTTGAAATAAAAACCAAACAAACAAACCCAAAAAAACCAAAGAAACAAACAAACAAACAAAAAACCCCAGTGCTTTTGTTTTCATTGATGATTTGACATTTGCTTTCCAAGGTCATTTGACACCTTTCCTCCTGCTTCTGGCACACTTGATGGTGGCTCTGCTCCTGCCTTGGGAAGATCACAAGAACCACTGTCTTTGTATCATGCAGCATGATTTGAAATTCCCACTTTTGTGTGGGAAGTGGAGACATTTGGGTTTGTACAGAATCACAGAGCAGTAGTGCAGACCTGGGCACCATTCCTCTCCAGGAAATTCCACTCAGCCTAGTGATAAGACACACATTCTCTGATTGCCACCTCTGTTCCTGCTGCTGTAGGTAGGGGTGACCTGGGATCTTCTTTCCTTGCAGGCCTGGATGCCATCCCAGCCAGGACCACACCAAATCATATATCCTTTAGAGCTCAGCTCTAGGAGCTGGGTGATCCAGCTCTGAGCCTTCCCCAGCAGCCAGCTGTAAGCCCCCATCAGGACATGCTGATTCCTGCTGCAGGCAGGATGTGCTGTTAATTCAGCAGCTCTGGACAGCCTTGTATGAATAAGAGCCACAGGTGGTTCTCAGGGTCATCTGAGAGGATGTAAAAAAAAAAAAAAAAAGCAATGAAAGCAAGAAGGAGGAAAAGCTGCTCTGTTTGGCTAAGTTGAGCTCTTGGAGAACAACAAACAAAACTGCTGTAGATTGTGCCTTCGTGAGTCAATGTTTGTCAGTTCGGGTTGGGGTACAAGGAGATGACTTCTCAGGGTGATGCAAAGAGCAGCACATGCTGCTGGCTGGGGATCCAGGAGGAGAAACTCCTTCCTTGCCTTCAGCCTGGATCCAGCTGCACTGAGAAATTTTTCAGATGTGCCAGTATTCTGCTTCTGTGAGTCCTGACAGATTCCTGGGCACCTTTTACAAAGCAGAGGGATTAACTCTGACATGCCAGACAGAGCTGAGCTTTGCTGAACCTGAGCTGTCCCCACTTCATGGTTTCAACTGTCACCTTAGTAGGCTCTTAAGTACCCAAGTTTAGATCAGAGGTTGCTGAATTTAACTACAAATTATGACTGGATGTGATTCCCAAGTGCTTTATCTGTAATTTCCTTTCAGCTTATCCAGGAAGAAAGGTCCTAGCTGTATCTGAGACTTCACCATTGCCAGAATTACCCCGGCCTCTAAAAATCCCCAAGGTGTTCTCCTGATGGAAAGGCATCATGTGTTGTGGATGCACCAGCCACAGGCTGAGCCTCCTGTAAATGCCTCAAAAGCCATCATAGCCCTATCCTTGCTTTCACCTCTAGTGCTTTGCAGTCACTGCTGTCACAGCCAGTGCTGAACAGGAGATTAAACAGCCAGCAAACAACAAAAAGCTCCCATCAAACTTTTCAACTTACTTGGCTGTGTCCTCACCACACTCCACTCTCCGGGAACAGCAGATGCGATCCTCTCACAGTTCTCACTGGCTACACCAACCATCTCCTGCATTGCAGGCTCTGGCAGTGCCACAGCAAAAGGCTGGCTGCCTGCCTCCCTGCATGCCAGCAACCAAAGACATCTCACAGTAGTTTTCTAGGGATTTCTGACATGTACAGAACGCACAAAGCAACCTGGAGCTGTTTCTCCTCCTTGCGTGGAGCTGTGCTGGGTGTCCCAGTTGTGCCCAAGGAAAGGGACTTGCTGGTTGCCTGCTGCTAGAGGCAAGATTGGATTTACCCAGAGAGAACATGGGAAAAGGAACCAAGTGTCCCTGCCATGAGGTGATGCAAGGAGACAGATGGACTTGTTCAGGAGCAGGAAACACTGACCAGGCAGGGTTAATGTGAAACTGAGAAAGGGGTGAGAGCTTCCTGCTGTCAGTAGGACTGTTTGGCAAGGGACAGTTTGTTCCCCCTAGATGCACATACTGTGTGTAAACATGAGTCTAAAAATAAAACCTGCCATTGACATTGTTTTTCCTTACTTCATTTAACAATCTAGTTGCTTTATGACCTGTAATTCTGGATCACGTTGAATCAAGCAGTATAATTTGCAAGCAGGGACAGCAACTTTCCCCTTCTACCCCTCATCTCTGCTCCACTGAGTGTGTTTTAATCCCACGGTTTTCAGCATTCCTAATGAGCCATTAACAAGCTGCCAATTACTTATGCAAATAAGGGAGGGCAGACATGGAGGGGTGGCTGTAGCTAGAGGTAAATTCTGCCACCTCCAAAAGGTCTGAGATAAATCACTGCTGCTCTAAGAGCTGCCTGTGCCCAAGAGTCCTCTCAGCCGTATTATCTACTGTCTAAAAATGCCAGAGGTAATGCAGAAGATGGTTAAGACAAGGGAAACGGAAGCGAAAATGCACATATATTTTTAATTATGTTTGCCAATAATCTGCTTGGTGTGCACCTTACTACAACTCACTCTTCACCTTTTCTTCCCAAAACTCAAAGCATCTGCACTCACTGCTTGCAAGCAGTTGCACAATCAGCCTGTAGAGGAAAGGCCAGTTCCATGTTCTTCTGGGTAAAAGCTCCACAAGCCATGATCTCCAGCACCAGGGTAAGAACTGTGAAAAGTCCCACCCATGCCTTATTCAGCCGGGGGGTTGTGGGAGCAGAGGAGCTGTAGTTTGTAAAACCTGTGGTAAAGAGCCCAGCAAGGGCACCACCAACTCCTAGCAGGCTCTAAACCCTTGTCCTGAAGGTTGCTGCCAGAGCCTTCCCAGGGCAGGAGAGATAACCAAACTGATCCCTGGGCCACCTACTGAGAGCTTCTGGTGGCCCAGAATGGCACAGCCCCACACTGGGACCTCAGAGAACAAAGTGGTAGTGCTGGGGAGGATTCTCTGGTCAGCTTCCCAGGAGACCCTGGAGTTCCCTGCTCAGCTGTGGGTGGGCATGGGGCAGCTGTGGATCTGTGTGTGCCAGTGGTGGACTCTGAAGTCCTCTGCATCACAGACACAACGTGATGGGCACACATCACAGCCGGTCAAAAGCTGCCTTTCTCATGGTCACTGCCCAGATAACAGCAGAGGCTGGGAATGCCACTAAATCTATGCAAACTGCAGCCTTCAGATAGTTTGTCAGGCACATTACAGATCTACCAGTTGTCTCCACAAGGCTGGAGACTCTCCCATCAGAACACACTTTCTTAGGACAGGCCTGCTGAGAGACATGTAATACCCATGAGACAATGCAGCTCTCTGCTGGTTCCAGCTTTAAAGGGGATCTGGAATCTGCAAAGACTGCTTGTGCCAACAGAAACTGTCCGTGAATGATCTGCATTATCATTTCCCTGGTAATGCTACAAAAGGTGTTTAATAGCTCGAAAGCTAATCGGATAGAAGTCAAGTTAAACCATCATGATGCAAGAAACACATCCATCAGGATTCTGTTCTTTTGGCCATGCACAGAATGAAAATCAACCCAGTTTCTGGCTTTGGGAAGGAGGAAAAATATTTGCCCAATAAATCTGAACCTGGTGGTATAAAAGCCAAGTCTGAAAATGGCCTGAGAAATGTAGCTTAGGAAATAGCAGCAATAAAGAACCTGCATGTGTGATCACTCCATGCTGAAATGCTTTCAGATGGGTATCTCATCATCTCCCTTCCATCCTGTCCTGCCAATGCCTCCCTCTGGGTAACCAACAACACTCATCTTAGTCTGCAGCCAAAGCCATTCCTGACTGAGGACTACACAAGATGTAGATAAGGTTCCATTACTTCTGGATACTGGATAATCAGTTCAACTGCCTTAGCATTAATCATGATAATATTCAAAATTCATTAGGCGAGATTGTTTGGAAATCTATTTCTTGTTAATGTCAGATTCGCTGAGCATCAGCCTGGCAGCATGCAGACAGAAAACTGATACAAGCCAGGGCATGCCACCTCTCTATGGAAGCATCCTCTTTTTCTGTGTGTAGCTAGACCGTGATGTGGCAGCTCCTGCCTGGTTTGTGTTTTGTGAATCTTGTCAAGATCAGTAGAACACCATGAGCACACCATGAGCACACCATGAGCACACCATGCTGCCTCTTTGTTGATCAATGGACAGCTACAAAAACATATAGCTGCATATATTGTGTACAGTTAATAATATATACAAGGTATACCGTGGAGTTTTTAGGGGGAAGGCTAGACACTCAGATCTGCACTCACAAATCTTAATGATTTTGTATCTAAAACCTGGACAAGCAACTCAAAATCTTCTATGTACAAGCACGGTATAGAGGTACAAAAATAAAAAGTATTTTAAAAATTAAAAACTGTTCCTTGCCTTCCTGAAAACTTACAGCACTTTAGATAAAACATGGGGGCTTACTGCTTTACCAAGATGAAAATCTCTCAGGAATAAAATAGCTGGATCATTTCCTGTAGCCATTTTTTTTGTACCAGTTGAGGGTTCCTCCAAACAGTGCACTTCCTAATGGTCTATTTGGCCCGTTTAGGCATTTTGGGTATTGTTACTTTGCTTCAGGTGTGGGTTCTCACCCTCTAGTTGAACGGTGGTTTCTCAGCAGGGAAACATCACAGAAATACAGACCAACGTCAGAAGATACATAGGCTTTCTCTCCTAATGAAGGCAGTGCAGGCACAGATGGCATCCCAGATAAACACGCTGAAAGCTGCGTTAGAATAAAGAGCTCATCATCGGAGGCTGCGGTGTCACACCTACTAATGATGTGATTAAACCCATCAGTGCCGGTGGGAAAGCGGTGCCAGCTCTGGCACTGCTGAATGAAACACTGCATTTCACAGCAGGGCAAACCCCGACCTGCTACCCCCACCCTCCATCAGTCACAGCACTGCAGAGACACACTGGGGATAGTGATGCTCTTGGCTCAGCTTCCTGAGACCTAAACTAGGGGAAGTCGCCATGGACATCTCCTTTCTGCGCCTGCCTCAAGCATCCCTGCCCAAAGCTGCTGTGGCAAGCAGGGGAGAGGCTGCAGATGGTGACAACAGCCCAAAAGGGACAGGCACAGGAGAGGATGGTGACAGCACCTGTCTGAGGAACGCTCTCCTGGGGGAGCAGCAGTGGCACCAGGAAGGGGAAGAAATAAAACCAGCAAAAGCCAAAATGGTGATGTGCAGATGGTGAGGCTGGGGTCGGGCTGTAGGATTCTGGTGGAAAAACAAGATAATTTTAAAAATTTGAAGGAATCAAGCTTTGTATTCTCTTCTCTATTTTTCCAGCTGAGACTTTCTGTGCATTGAAGTTCCCTCCATTCTCAGTCAAGTTGTCTGGATGCCCTTGAGTAGGACAGAGCTGCTGCAGTCCCATGCATTTCAACCACTGTGTTAAAATTCTTCCTCCCTACTTTATTTAGCCAGGAGCATAAATAAATAAGCAAACCCACAAACACAGGAACCTGGTTCCCAGATGCCATTAGAGCCCTTGAGCACTAAGTGGACATCACAAATATTACCAGCTGCCTTCTGCTCCCCTTCCTGCAGCCAGCCAGACCCTCTGCCCCAACCAGCCCCACTGGGGCCATTGCATAAACCCAGCACCCAGTAGCACACATCTGACTGGTTTTGCCCTAATATAGGACTAATCCAAGGCAGTGAGCTCTCCAAACAGGCCAGTTTTCCTAGAAGAGTTTCTAGCCACCAGCTCTCCATTAGGGTTAGCCACAAGCGGAAGGACGGAAGGAAAAAGTGAGTCTAAAAAACCGCTAATGTTCTGCAGTGTCAGAAAGGATGGATGACCCCTGCAGACATATGCTGAGCAGACAGGACAGTCCTCAATTATGTCACTGCTGGAGCACTTTCTTCAAGGATAAACGTGACTACAGATGCTGGGCTTAAAGCCGTGGCTGCTTTTGCTCCTCTGGATAATCCCCTCTAGTCCAGGAGCATGAGGGGTGTGTGTGCACCATGCCCCCACAACGACACGCATCTGCCTAGGAAAATGCTTTACAGGGGGAGACTGGAGCTGAAAAAAAACCCATTAAATTTCATTCTTCTCCCTTCGCTTTGTGAGAGAAGGCCCTAAAGGATTTGCTGAGGTATTGATGGGTGCCAATCCATATAACCCAGTGAACAACCCACAGCCTCCCTCAGGAGATCAGGAACAAATCTTGCCTACATGATGGAAATTTCCTGCTTGCCACACCGATTTTCCCCTCTCATCCTCACTGCATTATCCCTGTACTAATTTCTACATACTCACAACTTCGTAAATATTTGCAATCAGGTAGCACATCTCCCTGCTCTGGTCATCGTTTAGACAAATTATTTACATACAGCCCTTTCTATCCTCAGTAATCAATGGCTTCACACTGTCTTTGTTTCTGCCTCACCTCTTCAGAAGCTGTTGACTGTATGGATGCTCTTTGTGGGGCTGAACTGGGGACATGTGACTATGTAATAAAAGAGTATTTAAACTAATGATTGCTGCAGAGACACACACTTTGCTCTTTAACGTGGGTTCTTTACATGGAGGACTTCAGAACAGCATTTGTTTCACTGGCTCACTGAAAGCCAGAAATTCTAGGGAGCTGCCACTGTAAAGAGACTGTGTTTGGCTTGAAGAGGACATGGTTTAAAAAGACAAAATGCAACGTGGCCTGGGGCAGGCACAATCTCACTTTACAGCACTACTTGCTGTACATTGATCAGAACGGGCTTGGTGCTTTATTAGCCAGTCAAGAGATGCAATGAGCTGCCACTGGAATTTGTGCTTGATAATCAAAGGCATTTGTTATTCTTCCAAACGCTCTGTGAATAGGTGTTTGATTTGGGTGCAGGTGAGAAATGGAGGAGAGCAATCTGGAGCAAGAGGTATTGTCCTGACCCACTGCAGCATCTTCCATGGCTCCATGGACACCATCCCACGGCATTCTCAGGGACACGGACAGGGTCTCTGGCTCAGTAGAGTCCTTCACTGCTGGCAGAGCTGTCCCTGCTGACACATGAAGAGCAAAAGCCTTTTGCCTTTCAGCTGCCTGGCACACGCATCTCTCTCATAGCCCTCCTTTCTGTTTTGGCTTTCCTGCATTTCCTAGACAAACTGCTCTGGGGTTTTTTTGCTCCCTTTCTCTGACAGGTACAAGTGGCCTTGCTACCCTCTCATTGCACCTCCCCCAGCTTTTGAATTTTAATTTTGCTTTTGAATTCTGAATTTCAAACTATTTAACAGCTTTAAATGCACCTAATGAGGCTTCAGCCTGCACTTTGCTGCCATCCCTCTGCTTCTCTGGCACCGGGAAGGAGAGTGGTGTGGAAGCCTATCACAGACTTCCCTGCGTTGGAGGGCTAATTACACAGTAACTGATGACCTCGTAAGTACAGGGTAATCTGCTGTGTAACACCAGGGTAAATTATCCCAGTACTCCTGCCTTTTCCACTGCAGCCTTCCACAGAGATGGAAATACAGCCAGTTAAGTGGTAATTACTCTTTGAACCATCTGACACACCCAAGGCGGTGAGGAACAACCAGCAGAAGCCCACTGGCTCTGTGCAGGACTCAGGAGCCACTGCTCTGGGAGTGTCCAGTGTCACCTGGCCAAAGCAGGACTGCCTTGTCACCTGCCTTGTCACCTGGCCTCTCCGGGAGCCAGCTGCCAGAGGCAGTGAGCGTGGGCTGGTTTCTTAGAGCTGGAGGCAGCTGCTGCTGTCTCTCTTATTTGGAGAGACACATCCAGAACCATCTGCAGAAGGAAGGGGGCACCAGGAGCATGTGGATGCCCGAGGGGAACAGGCACCTGTGCTGTCAGTGGAAGCGGAATGGAGCCAGAGGTCCTGAGCAGCTCAGCCACGCTGGGATGAGCTCTTTGGAGTGCTTCCTTACCCTCACTGCAAGGGACCTGGGTGGGAACAGCACCAATGCTTTCCTCTGGAACCATCCCAATCAGTCAGGCCCACACCCAGGCATTCACCCTGCAAAACTCCAGGAAAATAAGCCAAGAGATCCATTTTCTCTCTCCCCACTGTGAGATGCATTTCATTCCCTCCCATGCTAACAGCTTGCTGCCCTGGGGCTGGGGGCCGTCTGTCTGACCCCTGCTACCTGCATGGCAACAAAATATATTTGCATTCATTTCAGACCCACTGACATCATTCCCTCTGAAGACCTGCAGTTTTTTATGGTAAGCACAGTAATGATTTTCAGATTATAGTCTAATAAAATATTTTAATTTCTTCAGCACATTAAGGTGGGCACTACATGATTATTATGACATTTAAGTACTGTTTTAAAAAAAAGAAAAAGGAGGGTGAGAGGGTCTGCTTGCATTTTTTTTCCAAGCATGAGCACCGAAATAGAAACTTAAAATCCCACACGTGGGTACCGTTGGCTCTGATACCTCCCCTGTGTGCCTGTCTCACTTGAATACCTGCCAAGTTAAATAAGCAAACATGGGATTGCAGTGTCCTAGTTCCAAACCTGGTTTTGGCAAAGGAGCCTTCCTCCTTAGTCACTCTGGCCATTCCCTGCAGCAGTGGCCTGAGCTAAGCACCACTCCCTGTGCCATCAGGTCACAGCTGGGCTGGGCCACCACAACTGATGGGTTACACTGAGTTTTTACACTTGAGCCTGTACTCACCAATTTCTTCCCTCTGTCCATTCACTGTGTATTAAGATGAACTATCTGGACAAATCATGGTTTAGAGCATCCCATCATTTTCATGGCATGCAATGTACACCACAGGCTGCTGCACCAGGCACCTTCCTCTGCCTGGGCAGCACTTGCATGCTTTGGAGTCAATCAGACTGCACTGGACAAAGCAGGGGTATTTTGGAGGGGGGAAGTTGCCCTTGAAGCACCATGGGTTGGTATGGCTGATAACTCTGGAATTACTTTCCTAATCTGCAAAGCAGGATGATGAAACTCCACCCTTGAAAGTGTTCAAGACCAAGCTGGATGAGGCTTTGAACAACCTGGTCCAGTGGAAAATGTCCCTGCCCATGGCAGGGGAGGGGGACTAGATGTCTTTAATGTCCCTTTCAATCCAAACAATCCCACTATTCTGTGAACTCACTGACTTCTCAAAGATGCTGCACAGGTAATGGCTTGTACAGTGAAGCTATAAATGGCAGGGAAAAGCCTGTCAGCAAAAGGAAAAAAATAGCCAAATGTTTAGCTCAGCATTAGTTATACCTGGCAAGAGAGACAGAGGGTTACACAATGAATATGATGGCGAAGAATAGCAAAAAGGTTCCTTTGTGCTGTGAGTACTTTTGCCTTGTTCCTCACTCAGGTGTGAAGTCTGTTCTACAAGGCAGAGGCAGGAGTGAGCTCAGGCCTCCCCATTATCATTACCTGACCTTGCACGTTCTCTTCTGCAACCACAGCAGTTTTCTGTGGTGAGGATTTCTGGGTGGTTATTTTAATAAAACTGTGTTAAATTTCTTGCTTCTACGCCAGGTACCTGCTGTTTAACAAATGGGCCATGACTAAGCATAGACTGGAAATCAGGGGCAGCTACGATTTAAAGCAACGGGATTCTGGGACTGTCTTCTTCCCTTTAGGAGCACATTTAATAGTGGGGCTTGATTATGAAAAAGATAAATCTGATGTGATTGATGCAACAGGGGATTTGGTTTGATGATCCAGGGAATCCTTTCCAGATCTCTTTCCTCCTAATGAAGTAATTTTTCAAAGGAGTTTTGAGGGTGTGGTGGGGATGCAGTGCTGTGCTGATGGCAAACAGTGGTGATGTGGGCAGGTACCTGATGATGGTTAGTGGGTCCCCATCCCCAGATTTAACCAATTCTCATCAACAACAGGGTGGAGCAGTTATCTTTCCTGGTTCTACTGATCTAGAACAAACCAAGCAGAGGTGGGTGCAAGGATCCTTCCTGCTTCCTTCTCTGCATTTTCCAGCCACTGAGGACTCCCAAAATTCACTCTCTGTGAACCAATAGCTCAAATGTCTCAGCTCACAGACTCCCTACATATTCCTGAGGTACTTACCTGTTTCCCAATGCTGTAATTACTGTGTCCCTTGCAATCTTATTTTCATGTGAATCTCCCTTGTGAGCACAAACAGGGATCACTCTTTAACAATGGCAAACTGAGGCACAAGGGAACTAATGGAATTTCCTATGGTGGCAGAGGACATCAGTAGCAGGGAAGGGACCTGCAGCACAGTCCAGGCCTGGGATCTCACTGCAGGACTTTCCTCCCTGCACCTGGCTCTGCCCTCCCTTTCAAAACAGGCATAGCAGAGCACAAAGCAGTTCTCAGCCCAAGCATTCCCTGATCTGGGATTCCCATCCTTTGTCAAGCCCTGGGGGCTGAGCCTCGGTACAGGGTGAGGTTTTTTTCAGAAGTGATGCCCAGGGAAAGTGATAATGTTCATTTTTCCCCCTAGTAGTTTTAATTCTTTGATTCCTACTTGCTAATAAGATAAAATGCTGTGATTTCTGCAGGATCAAATGGTGCAGGATAAGCTAAAGGAGTTAATTAATTAACAGGCTTTTAAAGCTGGGAAAAATAATTTAAAAAACCAAGAGAGTGGTAGATAATAGCTATGAATACTGCCCCAGCATCACCTGCCATGACACTGTAGCCAAGGGGAGGCTGTCATGGTAATGCTGGGCACAGCATTCTGATTGTGAATAAAAATGATAAATGAGATGGTAAGGCTTTCTTTCTCCAAAATGTGGTTATTCACAGATGTGCTACATTTCTCCAGGGCCTGATCCTGCAAGTAATACCAGGTGTAGCACTTTCTGTGCTCCTCTGGCTTCCCCAGGGATTGCTTGGAGCAGTGAGTGCTAGGCCCAGTGGCAAGTGGTTGCAAGATCAGATTCATAGTGTGCCAAGCATTTTGAATGAAAAGAGCTATAAAGAAGTCACATATTATTATGTCACACTGCAAAGGTCAGCCCCAGTATCTGTTCTGTCATAAGGACATGATTCAAAGGCAACAAAATAGTGTCAGGGCACAGGGGAAAATAATTTTTTTAAAAACTGCCTTCAGGGCCAAGGATACAAAATTACATCAGTGCTTAGAATTAAATTCCCATCCACACCCCACAATTCAATTTTGGCTCAGAAAGGCATAAGTGTAACAAAATCACCTTTCAGTGGCAAATCTTCTTATCTGCTGACATATCCTCTGCAAAATCAGCAATATCTAAACTCACACTCCCATTTGGTTCTGGCAATGGTCAGGAAGTGCCTGAGCCTTGCTCTGTCACATATCCCAGGATTTGCAAGATCCACTCAGCTGCTGTAGGCATTCTCTGGAGCAGGAGGAGAGGTCCTGACACTCATCCTGCATTGCCTGGCCAGGAGCAAACGCTCCCATCACAGAGCCACAGAGGGTTGGGGCAACTGGACTCAGGTGATTTATCCCAGACATGACTACTTATCAAATATTTATGCCCATCTCTGGGACTGCTGGTACAGGGAAGTTATTGGGAAATAATGTGTGGAAGCCATCACTTTCCTGCCTTAAACTATGAAGGTTCATAACTGCTCTGTTCAGTGTCTTAGGGTGGATTAGCTCCATCCACTTCCAAAACAGGCTCAAGCAAAGACTCCCTAACTTTCTGGATCAACAGAGCATTTCTTTGTGTGCCAGCAGAAAAATCCCACAGGACAACCAAGTTGGATGTTTGCTTCTCTCTCAGGCTCCTGCAGCTCAGCCTCAGCAGCCCTGCAGTTTCCTGGAGGGGACTCTGAGCTGAGGATCCTGCAGTGAGCACCACGGGATGCTGGCTTTGCTCTGTGGGAGGTGGGCAGGGTGACCAGAGGTGTCACCAACCCTCAGTGGGTTCACACAGCTCATGTGGCTCCCATCAGCCACACCCTTGGCAGAACCAAACTCCTGTGCTCTGTCAGAGCTCCAAACTCACAGCAAGCCCCCACTGCCTCTCCTCTGGCCAAGGGATGGGAGCAGCAGTGGGAAGTGTTGGGTGCATCCCCTCAATCACAGCTGCAGACACCCAGTCAGACAGCAGAGCGTGTCCAGACCAGCACACAAAAGCTGTCAGGGCTGGCATGGGACAATCCAACCACCCAAATGGTCTGGCCACGCCAGTTTAACTGTCCAAGCAGCTCTTGAGAGGACAACACAGGTCAGGGACAGCCCCAGTGCAAATGCCACCCTGCTTGGATGCATGGGGGAGTTTAGCTGCATAGAGACAAACCAAACAGGCCAAGGACAGCCCACACTGTCCCCTAGTGCAGACACAGCCTGGACACCCAGAGAGGAAGGTGGCACTGAGGACTTCTGCATTCATCCCATATCCTCTCACCATCCAGAGAAGCCCCAGAGAGTGGCTGCAGTAGACACGTGTGCAGTTCCCATCACAGACAAGAGCCCCTTCACTGCCACACGCACTATTCCCAAAGCCACTCAGCCCCAGGTGTCATTTCATGCCCAAGCAGCACCAGTCCCCCACTTCCAGCTGCCCCAGGGTTGGGATGCACTCACTGTTGCAGCTGCCGACGGTGCCAGTCTCTGTCGCTGCCACGCTGCGCTGAGCTGGCCCTTCAGACGCGGCCCTTCCTGACAGTGAATGGGTGAGAACAAGGGAAGGAGACAAACAAAAGAGAAGGGAAGGGTGAGAGAGGGAGGGAGGGATGGGGGGGATGAAGCAAGGGGACAAGAAGGGAAAGGGTGCGTCTTTAACTGAACCAAAAGTCTTTGACTAGCTGCAACATCCCAGCACTGCTCAACCTTTGCTGTGAGGGCCTGGCACAGGTGAGACCCTCTGGCCCCTGTGGCCACCACCTCGCACCCCACACGGTCACCTGCACCAGTGCACAGAGAGGGTGAGCTGGGCAAGGGGCACTCAGCCCCCTGAAACTTCTCCTGGGACTGTGAGGCCACTCAGAATGGTCACACAGAATGCCATCCGTTGAGGGACCCAGAATTCTTCTCCAGACAAGAGAAATTTTAGGATGCTTGAGCATTTCCTCTGTATCTGGTACTTCAGCATCCTGCTTCTCGCCCACTGTCAGCCCTCCTGAGCACGGTGCAGGGACTCATCTGCCTCTGCCAGCAGAATAAGGCCCAGGCTGGTATCTTCACTGAACAAGCTCAGGGCAGCCAGAGTTAAGGGTACTGTTGGACAAATGTCCCAGCGAAGGACCTCGCACATCACCCTACACTGGCCCAAAAGTCTTTGTCCCATCTGTACTGTCACAGGTTGGGGAAGAAAATAGCTGATCCCACAGCTCCAAATCACCCACAAATCTGCCAGCAATCAGAAAACTGTAGTTTAGAAAGGGACAGGGGAAGCAAAATTCTGGGGCAGGAAATACAGCGCTACATTTTTCCCTGCATCAAAGTAGGAAAGATTTGGAGAATAGGAGAGGGGAAAAGGGGTAGGGATCTCAGTGAGCACACTGAGAGTGAATGAGAGGCATAAAGCCTGCTGACTTTCCAGTGAGATGTTTGTGTTCCCACTAGGACAAAATCCCAAGATGGAAAGGCAGTTGGTGAACACAGTGACTTGGGGGTACACTTCTGGCTGTGCTGCTGAGGAACTCAGGCTGAGAACTGCCTGGGGAATACCAGCTGGCCACTGCCCTCCCCTGCCCACCCTGCAGTGGAAACTGAGCTGCTGAATGTAGCTGACAGCTCATTCTGCTTGGGGGATTGTCCATTGGATGACTGACTCACCTCCCTTCCCAAAAAGTTGAGGTAGGGTTTGGTGGGGGGAAAGGCTTAGAAAATTGTTTCATGCTGGTTGTTTAAATTGCCTCTGCGCTACAGTTGGGGGAAAACAAAAGAGAAGTCTATGCATAAAACTGCATCTTAAAGCCAGCTGTGGTAGAGGCACGGATGTTGGAAAGAAGTAGAGCAAATGAAGTCATCCAGCAGTGGGGGAAAAACATCAATATAATATAGTGCAGAACAAAGCAAATTCTACCTCAAACACAGAGCTGAAAAGGAAACATCTCCCTCTGTCAGATCTATTACCATGCATTTATTCCAATAACAAATAACTAACCCAGAGAGTAACCCAAACCTGATTTATTTCTCCATCTAAGTAAATATGTAGAGGCAGCCGAATTTGAGAGTTAAAACGACTGATCTCATATGTTTTTTTTTTTTATGTATGTTGGAAAAAATAGGAATGAAGTTTCTGCCTTGCTGCCAGGGGATGCTGGCAAAGCATTTGAGCTATAGATATTGTATCTTGTCACTAATGACTGCAGGGAACTAAAAGGGATTTGGATTTTTTAATGCTTCACATTAATTGATAATTTGGTCTCAGAATCCACAGTGGAACAGAGGATTTGCTATATTGGATCTGTCTAGTGGCCCATAAAATCTGGCATCTTGCCTCAGTGATGCTCAGAAAAATTATCATCCAGCCAGCGTCTTTGCTTATAAGGTTTTTGGCCATTCATGTAAGGACCATACAGCAGAAAGGGGCAGAAGGTCCCTCTGGCCTACACAGCAAACATTTCCAAAAACCCTGACATGTGAGCTTGGCAGGGTTCTCTCTTTATATTTGTTTGGTTTTTTGTTTTGGTTTAGTTTCTTTATTTCTTTAAAGCAAGAAAGAAACTCTTTAACTAAAACCATTCTCAACAGATACACTGCTGCTTTAACTCTTGGTCTCCACAGCCCAAATCGAGAGGAGGTGAACTCCAGGTGTTTTCAGAAGGCAAACAGGAGCAAGGCTGAGGCCAGAGTGGGGAGATGCCTTCTGCTGAGCAGAACACTATTGATTAGGCTGTATAAAGATTTCCCTCACTAATGCCTTTAGCAATCTTATCATGTGTCGCCCACATAATTGGATGGGGAAGAGAGAGGTGGAATCACTTAAGCGTTCAAAGCTCAACACGCACTGAGAGAAGATTCCCATTTTGTGTGTGTGTGCAATTTTGTGCATCGTTGCCCCTTGATTGTACATTGAACACGCTCTCTTTGACAGCCCAGCCCAAAAAACAGCCTGGGTATTAAAGCTGCTTGCAAATAGGGGCTTTGTCCATCCAGCTGGGAGGGAGAAGGAGCTTGCTGGGGCTGAGAGAGGCAGGACTATGAAAATGGGGGGAACAGGAGAGGAAAGCCTGGAGAAACTCTGAGTATGCAGAAATCAGCAGGAAAAAAGAAAAGCAGTGGTTTCCTTCCATACAAGCATCTTAATTAGGGATGTTGATGAAGATATTTGCATTTAATTTTTTCAGGGAGGCCTTTCAGTTTGTCATGAAGCAAAGCATAATTTATCCACGATCTCACTAAACTGGCTGATAACTTCTCTGCCTCCAGTTTATTTGCTGATCACACCAAGGTTTGGGGTTGCTCCCCACCTTTCTTGATCAGTGTGTCACCACAAAAAAGATCTCTTGGCTGCACCCATGGTAAAAGAGAGCTGAGATCATGGTCCTGCAGGTGGGAAGGCAGGAGGAGGCCAGTGGCCAGCTGGGCTGCAGCGAGGTTTAACAACCTAGACAAGATGAGGGGAGGGTTTTACATTTGCTAGTTCCAGTCTTGCTGGACTGTAAGTAGCAGTGCTCTTCCCAAAGCAAGAACAGCTCACCACCCACACTCTTCCTGGTCCACCTGTGCTGGAATCATGAAGCTGGAATAAAATGCTGACATAAGGTTCTCTACCTTCTTCTGCTCTACCTGCAGTTTCAATCAGTTTAAATACAGTTTAAATTTGTATCCACTCTGATAAACCCAGAACCATCAGTGTCTCTGACCTACTGTGTACAAAATCCTTCTTTGTTTCTGGTGACACCACAGTGAAACACGTTTTGGATGGATCTACACCAAAGGAGAGTCTATCTTGCTTAAAATAAGGCACTGAGCTCTTTTCCCTGTCTGTCACAGCTTTCAGGCTAATGGGATGTTCCAAGTGGGGACAGGAGGAAGAAGCGGGCACACTTCATGCAGGCAGCCTCTAGCAGGTGTTGGGAACCACACTTGGACAAAACAAATTAAAACAGGGGAAAGAAAAACAGTTCACAGTCAGGAGGAGGGGAAAAACTACTCAAGGATGGATGGGGATCACAAGTAGCTTCTTTTGCCTCTCTAGATCTGTTGGCTGCAGCCAGGGAACACTGAAAATAGAATATAGAGTCCTGCCCTCCATAGTAAAGTTTTATGCAAAGGGAATCGTTTGAAGGAAAGGGTTCTGGAACTTCCCTGCAGGAAGTTCCAGTTTTTATTTCAAGTTTTTACAGCAGAGGTGACAGACTTGGGTAGTTTGGCTTCACTGAGAAACAGCCCCAGCTTTCTGAACTGACTCTAACTTCTGGGGATGGTATCACTACCCCAGTGATGGATCCAGCGTTTGACTGGTTACTCCCAGAACTCTCCTCAGATCCCAGGAAAGCAGAGATCAGCCTGGACAGCTTTTAAGAGCAGCCAAAGTCCTGTCAGCATGGACATGGACTGGAAGAACCGTCTCTGTTGAATCCAAATTTGCCATATATACATCCTCAGGTGTTTTAGATCAGGAAATACTGAACAAACAATTCCTCCCTGTTTGGCTACATCTTTGACCTCTGCAAATGGAAGGTTAAAAACCATCAGGAAGCTAAAATGAAAGGCTTTGAACTCCCAGCCCTCTGGATCTCAGCCTGATGTTTGGGAGAAATCAAAAGCCTCAATTCAAATGCCTGGGAAATGGGGCTGAGCTTTGATTGAAAGATCCTATGTTTGATAAGCTCTCAGTAGGTATGTGAGGGTTTGGGGGAAACGCAGGGATTTAGCTGGAGGTCAGTGTTTAGGTGAATATTGAGACTGTATTAAACAAAAATTCTGAGCCAAATGACTTGCAGTGACAGCAGCAACATACCCCGAGCAGGAGAAGAGGTGAGCGTGGAGGTCAAGTACCAGAGCAGGGAGTTTTTATCTCCCAAAAACAAACCGCTCTTTTGTGCCTGTGCTTCAAAGAAGATATCACCAGATTGTGAGAGCTCTTCACCTGCCACATCCATCTCATTACTGGAATGAAATAAATGGCAACAGCATGAAAACAGCAACTCAAGCAGGAGAACAACAGGTAGACATCGAGAAAAAGGGGAGGGAGAAAACAGGGTGCAGATGCAGGTCTTGACAGGGTGGAGAATTAGGGCAATTACCGTTTCTGAGGAAATGCCAGGAATACAGCACAACCTAATTTCCCCAATTAATTCTTCTGCACTTGAGCTGCTTTGTGTGAAGGGCTCTTAAGGTTTCAAACAGGAGAAAAAAAAAAAAAGACTCAACATTTGTTTTTCCCTCAGTGTAGAAATGGGGAAGTGTTAAGGGAAAATGTCTGGCTAAAACACAAGATGATGCTGTTACATCTTCCTTTCAGGAGATAAGGAGCTGTGCCACAAATTCAATTTGCAGAGGTTTTTATAGGAGCCACAGAGATATCAAAGACCAGCACGTTCATTATCACACTGACTTTTCCTGCATGCAGAGCACACCAGGACAGGCACAGAGACACTTCAGCCACACACCCACATGGAGCCATTCCCTCACCTCCCCTTTCCAACCCTACTGCAGCTCAGGAGGAATCTGGTTACTCTGCCCCCAAACCCCCATCCAGGGCAGCTGTGAGGCACCATGGCATGAGCCATCCACACCTAAAGAGGCACACAGATGTCATCTAGGGGGAGTGATGGCAATAAGAACAAGGGAAGAAATAACAAATCAGGGGTTGGAGTGATGGGATCCATTGGATAAAGATTGAGAAGGACATAATGCTTTCAAACACAGGCTCTTGCACATAGGAAGACTGTAGCTCTGCTTGGCTGGCACATCTGTATCAGTCACATCTCCAGGTCACTGTGAGACTTTTTTTGCCCCTACTCTTGTAGGTCTGACAAAGCAAGATATATTTCCATAATCCCAGCTAAGAAGGAGAAAATTAAAACACTTTTCACTTCTAAGTCCTCTTCCTAATAGAACATACATTTATAGATGTGAAACCTACCCAAAACCTGAACAGAAAGGATGTAGAGAGAGCATCATATCACATTTTCCTCCTCAGAGAAGGGCTAGAAGAGGAAAAGGTGGTGCACAGATGCCTCTGCACAGCACTGAGGTGCTGGGAATGGTGCTGATTGTGAAGCTGAATGTGACACACACATTGTACCTTCTACAAGAGATCCCCCACAGCAGCCAGCATGGCCAGGGACTGAGCTTGCTCCCCCCAGCATCAGCTGAGCTGAGCCTGAGGAGAGTGTCTGAGTGCACAGCCTGGCTCATTCTCTGTCCAGAGCTGACTTATAGCCAGTGTACACTGGGTCTACCATAAAACCTGAGAGTGGCAGCTTATTTTCTCTCCCAAAGTGAGGCAGTACCACATCCCAGCTAGAAATTTAGGGGGAGTTTTCCTCCCCTGTGCCTGTTGGCCTTTCCCTTAGCAGGTGATGGTTCAGAGCCCCAGCACACTCATCCCAGGGCTCCATCCTGGTGCTGACAGGGCTGGGCAGTAGTTCCCCTGTGCTGGGATCCACCTCTCATGCTGCACACACACTGCATGAGCTGCACAGCAAAACCACAAAGAAAGCACCAGGGGGCTGACAGTGGGTGTTGTGCAGCTGAGGGATCCACAGGAGCTCTAAGGGGCTCTGCCAAGTCTGCACAAAAAGGGAGAGTACAGCTGACCCTCTGCAGAGAGTTCAGAGCTGGTGGGAACAGAGCACCAGTGATGGTGTGATTATTTTTGGAGCCCTCTGTGGAGAAGAATGTGGGTCAGACTAAATCCAGTTTCAATGCAAGGCTTGTCTGTTTGTCAGTCCTATCTACCATGCTGGATGAGCCTCCAGAGGAGCACAACCCAGGCAGCTGCTAAATCTCAGTGACCTATTGCACACATGGAAACTTCACTGGAAAAACAACTGGCTGTATCTGTGAGAAAGAAGCCAATCTTGAATGGTAGAGGAAAAGAACAAAAGTAAGAGATGGTCAAGATGAGAGATGGCCCTCAGAAAGCAACCTTAAATGGGTACTGAAAATTATCAAGAATATGGGGAGGGGTTTGCTGGCCATTTTAAAGAAAGAGAAGAAATAAACTGTTTACACAGTAAACCTTCATGCTTCAGAGGAAGAGGGATCCCAGACTTTTTAAGGAACACTGACCTAAGGCCAAAGTCATAGCAGAAATTTTTTTGTTCTGATGGTCTAAGGGTGTGAGAGCCAAGGTTCATGGGAAGAGATATTAATCTTTTATTAAACCAACTGATACAACAGAAAATAACAATAAAAAAGAACTCAGAGAGGGTTTGTGCACCTAACATTCATTCTTTCTCCCCCTTCCAACAATATCTTGTGTTCTATTAAAAGATATTGCTTCTTCCTGTAAACCTTGTTTCTCCCAAACCCAAACAATGCTCCAGAGTGGTGAGGACACAGAAACAGGGAGCATTTTTGTTATTATGATTATCTCTGTATTGCTAGAAATAAATTTTAAAAAAAAAAAAAATCAGACCTTGCACATCAGTCCTGCACATTTTTGGTTTTGTTTTTTTTGGGTTTTTTTTTGCAGGTGTGCTCTGCATGATGAACTGACCAGGAGAACACTCAGGACTGATCTCTGTGAAAGGATGGAGCTAAATCCCTAGGCAGTGTAAAGCTCAGCCCAGGATTTGGAGCAGGATGCCAGAAGAGTAGGACAGAGGAAATATGGACAGAGGAATGTCTTCATGAGGTTTAATGTCTACATAGCTCCTTCCTCTCTTTGGCATGTGACTTCACTGCTGATGTCCCACCCATGTCAGGACATCACGTCAGCAGTTATTAAGGAGTCTTGACTACAGTTTAAGACTGTATTCTCATCTGAAGATGAAGAAATACTGCCCTGTCCCTGGACAGCTGCCACATGATTTTGTTTTGGAACTGAAGTACACATTTAGGGGGAAAACATGGAAAATTATTTCGGTATTACTGGAGCTTGGGTGGGTCCAGAGTCACAGAAGGGCTCTTGGAGCACCCAAACCCCAATGTGCAGGGTGAAAGAGCAGCTGGGGATTCTGATCTCAGCCCTGGTGATGCCCCCAGCCCTGACACTCCCCCACAGCCACCACGACACCCTCCAGGACAGCCCTGGGCAGGCACCCTGTGCCTCACTTGCTGCATTATCCACACCACCCTCAGCTTGGCTGAGGCGCAATGTCCCTGACCTGCAGCGTCCCACCACCTGCTGTCACAGTCCTGAGTCATACCTAAAAAAAATCGCCTACTCACAGCGTTTTTTTAGAGAAAACAACAAGGAAAATGAAATCCGCCCAAACCTTTCCTCTCCAGCGTGGATATATTCCATCCCGCCTTCCCACAGAGACCCACACCAAAGATTGCACAGCACGTTACACAACACAGCACAGAAATGCTCCTTCAGCAGCCCCTCCTTCCCTCTTCACACAGAAGCTGGGATACTTCTCCCTGGCTCCCCAGTTCCTCCACTTTCCACTCAGATGCTGTTCCACCTGCCCCCTCCACTTCCACCTCCACAATCATTTTCTGTCCATCCTGTCTTCTCAAAAGGAGGTTAAAAGGCAACAGCTGATGGGATCCCTCAGTGATGGAGGAGGAAAAGGATGCATCAGACCTCAGGCAGAGCATGGAGAGCCTGCAGAGAGGGGGAACAAGCCTCTCTGCTATTTTTGTGACGCAAATGTTTGTTTTCTGTACCCAAATGTGTAACAGAAACTTAATCAGCTCACCTTTGTTAAAGTAATTTTGCATCCCACAAATGCAGGAGACAGATGGTGTACTTTCTTTGTCTTAAAAGATTAAAAAATGGGAAAGAAAAGAAATGGCTAGGAACTAATCCTCAGCCTGGAACACAATAATATATCCACATACCCAGTTATCCAGCCTTGCAGGGCCTGGGCAGGAGCAAACACAGGGACCCAGCAGACTGAAGAGAGTGCTTGCAGAGAGCTCCAGTCCTGTCACTTTGTGTCAGCTTGGGGTGGGATTTCTCCCTGTGTTTCCAGAAGATGACAAATTACAGCTTCTCCCAGGGCTTGGACACAGCAAGCAATATTTTCTAGAACGAACTGAAGCAGAACTTTGCTCCAAGTCCCACTGCTGGCAATGGCAGGCTGTCTGAAGGGGAAAGCTGCCAGGCACAAAAGCTGGAAAACAGAGTGGGAAACTTCACCAGGCAGATCATGGATGTGACCAGGGACAGCACTGAAGACTTTGAAAGTTCAACTCTTCAGCCAAATCTTCAGTTTTCATAGCTGAGACCAAGGAGCAGCTCAAGTGATTCTCCCACTTGACCTTGTTTGCTCATATTCTGGGAGGAGTGTGGTTGGACATCCTCCACAGAGGGGATGAAGGACATCTGGCCCCTGGAATTCTGCTCTTTGCTAGCCTGGGGAGGCTTCCCAGCTCTGCCACCAATTCCTGCTTTGGCCTTGGGCAGGTGATGCCACCAGTGCAAATATGGGCAGTCATATGAGTTTTTTGTAGAAACCTTCTTTGGACTTTAACACAGATAAGGCCTCAATGAATTAACTTCATGATCAAAAGTTTTAAGCGTACTGAAAGTAAGTGAAAACAAAGAAAGGAAAATCAACTAAGAACAAAAGGCTGTGATGGTCTGAAACTCAGTTCTGGCTCTGGTAAGTAGGTGATAATAGGAATTTGTGTATGCAGAGAAAAGCCCGCTGAAGAGCCTTATGACACTGCATGAGACACGAGCAGTCCTCAGCAAAGCACTTTGCACAGACAGGATGAGGGCTACAGGACACCACCACAGAGAAGACAAATCCCACGACAATAAACTGGCCTGTGGAGATCACCTCAGCCCTCCCAGCTGTGGCAACAGCCAGCAATTTCTGCCCTTGCCCAGAGGGCTCCTGGTGCTGCAGGAGCAGGAGCTCGGCTGGGATTGTGTCCAGCAGTGCCTGTGCTTGGGGCAGGATTAGCTTGGCTGAAGGGAAGAAGGCAGGCAAGAATTTGGGTATCACATGTGCTGCTTTTCATCCTCCCCTGGGCTCTTCTCTTTCCTACTCGTTCCCTCCTGACATTTCAGCAGTTATGGGACCACATCACCTCTCTTTCCTCACCACTGCCCAGTAACTGCACTGAGACCTTTTCCCAGCATGGGTTTCTCTGCTGTGCAGTGAAGATTGGTTCCCTCACTGGTAATTAAACCCAGTGGCAATCCAGTGTTCTGGCCTGGGAGAGGTGATACATCTCAGCACAAATCTGATCACATTTTCCTTCCTCCCCAGCACAGAAATTGCACTTGGCAGCTATAACATAATGAAAACTCCTGAATCGGGTCAAGACAATAGGCTACCCCTTTCTGGGTAGCTGGGAGAAATCATCCTCCATGCCAAACACACATGTTGTAAGCAGAAATAAACCAGCCTCTGTGCAAGCATCAGGCTAGAAACCATGGCTCCCTAGCCTGAGAAGCCCTTCCCTGCTGGTGGATGGTCCAGAGACAAACTCCAACTCCAGGGTGCTCCAAACAGTTCTCACATCACATTTCACCTGCAGCTGGGAAGGGAAAAATGCTGTTCCCCCAGGGGTGCTGCCACCAGGCAGGCAGGACAGTGCAGACAGGTACAGAGGGAGTGTGCGAGACAAGGGAACAGTGTGAGCACAAATCACAGGAGAAAAGGCTGGAAAGGCATTCCTGGCTCATCAAATCTCTCCCCAGAGATGAGTACAGGATTAGCCTCTACACTAAACTCAGGCATTTTTGTCTAGTTGCTTCCTGAACTTCTTTAATTACAAGCTCTCAGCAACCTACTCCTGGCAAATTATTCCATTGTTTAAATTATGACCCTGCTGGAAAAAAAATGTTCTGAGGTCAAACCTAAATTGGCTGTTATTTCCTCTTCCATATTTTATGCCCTTATCAGTCAGTCTTTCAGTTGCCTTCTTTCTAGGTCCCTGTATTAAGTTTCTTTAATATAACACCAGAGGTCACAGCCTGTAGTATTTTATCATCTCTATGGATTACCTTTAATTTGTCAATGTCTTCAAAAAACAAGGAATAAAAATAGGCAGTAAGGATGGAATTATTTCAGAGCCATCCAAAAGCGTGTGACTGTGTGCTGGGGTATCACAAAATCTGTGTGTAGGCATCTGCATGGGTGTCTGAACTACAAGCATGGCCAGGACTGAAGAGGATTAAGGACAGTGGTTTAGGGATGCCTGATCAACTTCTGTGCGCATGTTTCAACGAGGTAATAACCAAGCACGTGAGCCCAAGGGCTCCAAAAACTGATTTACTGTAACATTTCCTATCTCCCTTTGCTCTGAGCATCAGAGTGCCACTGCAGCTGCCTTACCCTGTAGTAATCAGTGCTGTAGACATCTCTTGACATCCCAAAGTCTCCAATCTTCACCAGCAGGTTGGCTCCGACCAAGCAGTTCCTGGTGGCCAGGTCTCTGTGGACAAAGTGCTGGGAGGCGAGGTACACCATTCCAGAGGCGATCTGGCTGGCGATGTGGAGCATCTGGGATAGCCCCAGCTCCCCTTTGGCTTGTCGAGGCTGCCCATCCACGAGGATCATAGCATCTGGGCCGTGTGCCCTACAGGGAGGCAAAAGCAAAAAGCTCAGAGTTGGGTCTCACAGGTGACCAGGAGACAGGGATCCCACAAAGTCACTGTTGTTGCTGGATGGGGACCAGCCCCCAGCTCTGCACTGTGAGGACAGACACAGCTCCAGTGGAAAGGAGCAGAGAAAGGCTTAAGAAAAACCAGGAGGTTTAGGGGGAAAAGTCACCATTCTGGTTTCCTCTTCTGAAATTCCTTTTTTGTCCCCTGACAGTCTGGCTGTGGTGCTGCTTCACGGGAAGGGGAACACCAGAACTCTGCAAGTTTCCTAGCAAAGCCTGTTGCCTGTCTGAGCTAACAGCAAATGGCAACAACTTATTGCAGACTGCAGAGCAGGTCTATAATGGCAACGTGCTGTTACCCCCGCTTCAAAACTGCTGCTGACAGGAAACAAAAGCTGGAAAAGCAGTAACCAAAGGAAAAGGGGGAAGTGATGGACACCCTGAGTGAGCAGAAAGGGATGTGGTCACTGCAGACCCCAAGGCAGTGGGGGGTTGTGCCAGGAACACCCAGCCTTGCCCCCCACCCAACCTGCAGGCAGACTGCCATGCACACCACTCCTCGGGATGCGCCCTGGAAGGCCATGTCTGCATTTCTCCATGACAAGACCTTTTCTAGCAGTATTTTCTGAGGCAGGACCACCATTGCAGCCTGCCCTGGTGCAGACAGAAGGGTCTGTTGTGGCACCACCAGCGTGGTGGCCCTGGGAGGCATTAGGAGCCATGCCAGCACATGCCACCACTAACCCAGCTGGAATGTGCTGATCCTGGTGCTTCCCCTTGCCTCACCAGCTAATGTTTCAGGCCACTAAAACTCTCTGTTCTCTGGGAAGCACACAAAGGTCTAACAACACTGAGGGGAATTTATTTATTGTGCTTTTCTCTATGAAACTGGGTCTAAAGTGAGCCTCTTCCATTTTACTGCTTTTCCAATTTCTGCAGTTAAACTAGGAAAAGTCCATCTGAGCGTCTTACAGACTCCCAGTATCCCTGGCCTTCAGAGTCTGGGAGTCACTGTCTCCTGCTGTGGGCTGTGTGAATTATTCCACGATAAAAACTGCTGCTTCCTGAGGGATTCCAAGCAGCTCTGCATCATCAGCGCTTCCTGACCCCCTTGCAGCCACCATTCCCCATCAGCAGACACCTTACCTGAGAAAGCCCAAACTCTCCATATGACCCCTCAGGCATTTTGAGTGCCTTTTTGCAGGGTCTAAGCTCCCTTGTCCCCAAAGCCATCTTCCTTTAGGACACAAAGGGCTTTTTCACTGCCTACCACATTCCAGCATGCAGGGAAAGGAGCACATAGCTGCTTTTTCCAAGGCTGCACAGGAAGGAGAAGCTGGCAGCTAAACACAGCTGGAAGATGAGAAGCTGCAATCCCAAGGACCACACACCTGGAAAAGTTTCTTTTCCTTCATAAAGGCCAAAGATAATACAACAAGCTTTCTTTTCCAATGAGACTGGAGATGAATTTCATCAGGCATGAGCGTTTCTCAGACATGTCCCAAGAAAGAGCTGGGACATGGGAGTGAGGGGTCCACGGCTCCAGCATGATTTCAGCCTTAGGAACTCACTGCTGAGTGAAGCAGTTCCATCAGGCACTGGGCACCACTGGGCACACAACATCTTTCTGAGACACTGGGAGAGCCTGTTTTGCACTGTACTCTTTGGGGGGGTTAACTAGAGCAGTGAGAGAGGTTGTTCCTCAGCTGTAATATCTGATTTCTCTAAGGGAATAAGGTTGTTGGTTCTGCCAGGAAAAAGGATAGGTCAATTCTGAGTTTTTTCTTTGTGAAGCACTTGAAGAACAGCATCTCTTGCTCTCTTTTTCAGACTGCCTGCCTTCAGTCACAAGGCTGAGGCACTGTCCTTAACACTGCATCACCAATCTGGGCTAAAACACCCCAGCTCCTGGTTTCATGCTGGTGGCAGCGTTCAATCTGCTGCTGCTGGGAGGTTGCTGAGGCCTCCAGGTATGACCAAAGAAGGTCCCAGGTAACCAAGGCTGCTCCCCCGTGAACGAGGAGCTCTGTAAAGCCAACAGCCTTCACTCATCCTACCTTGACACAAGATGTCTTGGATTTATCCAGAGCTTGAGACAGGGACTGAGCTATAAAATCCTATTCAATCTACCCACAACTATACCAAAATGAGGATGAAAGTCAATGCAGGAATGGTCCCAGCTCACCCACTGCCCTGCAAACACCCCAAAGAAGCTGGAGACAGGTTGGCACTACTTGGCAGAGGAAAGAAATTTCTAGGATCTTTCCTTATGTTCTTCTGGTGTGGCTGACTGCTTAGAAGTGAAAACCTCAGGGAAAAACTTGTGTTTCCTAGTCAGAAACTGTGTTGGTAGAAAAATAGTCAGTGAGTGTATCCCCAACTCCAGATCGAGACCTGCCGTGCACAAGATTCTTGTTCCTCCTGCAATCATATTCACACTTAGCAGTCAAAACAGGAAAATATCAAGGGTCCAATTTTGTAAATATTGGGAAATAAAACTACTAATTATTTCAAGAGGTAAGCACCACTCCACTTGCATGCAGGTTTCAGAGTGGAATTTCTGTTTGGTGGCAGAAGAGCACCATAAACATCCTCCCACAGCTGCTCCCTGGCCCTTGGTGCTGGTGGATACAGAGCACACAAATGATGAAATGGTTGAATGATGGTGGAGAGCACTGGGAGCTCTGATAATTTGCATCTCTCTAGAGACAGAGAAGGTAATTACTTCTTCAGGCCTTGCCTGACTTCATGAGTAGCCTGGTGCTGCAGGTTAGAGACCAGGGAACAGGGATGGACCTCACAGGCACTGCCTGAGACTCCTCCAACATTTCTCAGGTCTTTCCTGAATGCAGGAATGAGAACCAGTGACCAGTGAACACCCAGGATGAAAATCAGATCAAGGACACCAACAAATTTCTGAAAGGAATATTTTGATGATTGTGCTGTTGAAGCAGGAGCTCAGTGGCTGAGGGAGTGATGGCAAGTGGCCTTCCTGCTTCAGTGGGACATGGCTTTGCTGGAGGTGCAGGACTTGGAGCTTGTGGCTTCATGTCCTTCCGTCCCCACAGGGCAGAGAGGGATCACAGCCACGTTCTCTGCAGCCTCAAACTTGCTGAGGCAGGAGATGAAAACTCTGGTTTCCACATCTCCTGAGATTGCCTAAAGGCAAACACTGGGATAGGGTCCTAAAGCCCTAAGTCCGGTGAGTACCATCACCTCCTCCAAGCTGCCCTTGGAACAGCCATCTCTCACCTCCCAGCCCACTGAACAATGACACCACTGGTGCACCACTGAGCCAGCACAAGTTTCCCCGAGGCTGTGGGGCAGCCCCACAGCTCCTCCCATGCCTCATTCCCACATACCTGAGGAATTTGTTGAGGTCACCGTGCTTCATGTACTCGAAGACCATGATGAGCGGGTCGCCGTCGCCGCACACGCCGTAGAACTTGACGATGTGCTCGTGCTGCAGGTTGGTGAGCAGCTCTGCCTCCCGCTGGAAATCCTTGCGGGCTGCCAGCGTGGGGTCCTTCAGAGCCTGGAATGGGGATGCAGACATGCACAGAGTGGGCTCAGGTGGGGGAAAAGCCAGAACAAAGGGGTCACAGCATCTGCAAGGAGCTGATGAGGAAGGGAGGGAGAGGAGCCACTGGCCCAGGTGTGCTGGTGGCACCACGTCTGTGTGCTGTTCCTGTAGGTACTGTCCCACTGGGCTCCCCAACTCATTTCCTAGGCAGCAGCAAACATGCCTCAGAGGGTAATAGCTTCCAATTATTCCCAGCTTGGGCAGAATTTATACTGGTGACCTAGGGGCGAATGGCTTCATATCTCATTATTATTAAATTCCTGAGCCAGCCAGTCCTTGCTATCTGTCTTTTATTTTGAAATAGCTGACTACACTGCCTTTATTCAGAAGATGGATTTGCCTGGCTGTGCAGTTATTGTGTGGATTTTTCAAACTGCCTCTGAAGAAGGACACTGTCAAGTCTTTTCTCATAATTTTTAAAATCATGTTTTTATTCCCTGCTGTTTATAACAACTCCCCTGGCAGACTGATGCTGAAATCAGTATCCTTATTGAGAATATCTCATCTCCCACAATTTGAGAATGCCATTTTGCCATTGCAAGGCAGCTTGCATGCTTCAGGTGGTGTGGACCAGCCCAACATTGCAGAGTTGCCATGAAGATGTTGCTGTGGCCGTAGCTGATGACAAGGGAGGATTCTCCAGGGCTGGGTTCTAGCTTGTCTGGGCATTTTTGTGCAGTAGCATTGGAGAGTTAGTTTGAAAGTAGCTTGTTGTCATCTCAGGGTATCAAGAGAGGGAACTTGATAAAAAAGTTTAAGTCCAGACTATCTGACAAGATGAAATTACCTCAAGAATCAGCATAATCTTTGCAAAAATTTAAGAAAATGAAGAGTCTGGTCTTGAGTTGCTGGTTGTGCACCATATTCTCTGCATCCTCCACATGCCAGGACTGTTTAGGACCAATTCTGGCTTTAACTGTACAGCCTAACATGAGCTGAAAAGGACTGAAGCCCTGAAAAGGACTCAAGGAAACTTGTTCCACTTATCCTGTGTCAATCTGATGTGCACCAGTTGCCCTTTAGTGGTGGGGACACTGGGCAGATCTCCCCTTACCTACACACAAATACACCTTCCCCCTTTCCCCATGCCCTGAATCTCCCCATGCAGACACCAGAGGTGGCCTGAGCAGCTGCAGGATTCAATTTATGTGCAAAAAGGGATGGGGACCAGCATTCCATTACTGCACCTGGCCTGGTGCTGCTGGCTCTAGAGACTCCTCCAGAGAAGGTTCTTTTCCCCTTGGAGCAGACCTGCTGTGAGGCCTTTCCCCAAGCCTTAGGACACTGCCTCATCTGATCCTGCCCCTCCCAAACTGCTATTCACATGGCATAAATCTATTTTAATTCTTTGCCCTTTGGGATAGCTTGACTCGAGATATTTAGATGAATGTTAGTTACATGGGGCAGATGGCAAAGCATCCATCCTTATCTCAGGCACCCAATTACTTTTAGTCATTTAATATCTTCATAATGTTGATGCCACCCTATTTTTCTGCAGGAAAATAGTCCCTTCCCCCATCACTCTTTTCTCCCCCTTTTTCCTGTGGTTGCACACAATATTTCAAGCTGCAGTGAGTTTAGGTTTCATCTCCTTCACACACAATCATTTTTATAAGGTGTTAAGACTGTAAGTTTGTTCATATTAAATACCAAAATAAAAAGTTATTAACCCCCTCCTCATTGCTAAGGTTGCACAAACAAGCATTTAAAAATGAGGAAGCCGGAAGGGATAGAACAGGGAAAGAAGACCAGAACTAAAGAAAGAGAAGGGATGTCTCAGTAAAATCAGTGGAATGCCTCTCCCAGGAAGGTTTGGGGTGGATTTTTTTTTTGTGTCTCCATCACACAATTCCTCCATAACTTCTGGCAAGTCCCTGAGCATCTGCAGGTTGCAGCTGTCCTCATGAAGTGCCAGTTGTTCCAATATTACCTGGAAAATCCCCTCTTATGCAGTCTCAGGGCCAGGTTTCCACCAGCACCATGTGTTTATTGCTGCAGCAGGGATCACTCTGAGTCAGGTACCTGCTGTCCATGGGGCTGGAGAGAGAGGTTGGTTGGTAACTCCATCCTTCACCTAAAGCAGATCTCTTCAGTTCAGTTTTCCTGTTTTCTGCCTCTGCCCTCTGCAAAAGGGGATGATACAACCCCAGTAACTTGCTGGGGGGTTGTTAAAATGGGTACACTCACATCTAGGGGGCTTCCAGCACACGAGTGGTCCCCACAATGCAGCAGCCCCAGAGAAATGAAAAATAAGGTGTTCAGAGGACACGCCCTGAACACAGCCCCTCCAGCATTTCTAGTACTTGACTTCGTCACCTTAACACTCTGCTGGATACAGTGTTTGTGCATTTTTTAGGACGCTTTTAGAAGCAAGCTGAATAAAACAAGAAGCTTGTCCATGCCTTCACATCAAAACTCAGTTTATCTGCAGGGCTGCAACCTTTAGATCTGCTAAAAATCTGAGTCCATTTAAGCGAGAGAGTAGCACAGCCCCTTCCTTTGGCCTTGAGAGAGAGTCCCCGAGAGCAGGGCAGAGGCAAGCCCTGGCTGTGGACTCAGCTGCCCTTAACCAGTGTCCTGCTGCTGCCCTGAGCTGCAGGGACTGGGGAGGTAGTCCTCAGCCTCAGCTGGGGGCATGAGATCTTCAGGAATTGCAGCCAAATCTCAGCTTAATATGTAAAACCTTTATTCCTGCCTTTTTTTTTTTTTTTTTTTTTTTTTTTTTTTTTTCTCCCTTCCCTCAGACTTATAACATGGCCCAAATTAGAGGGATTTTTTTTCCCCTGCCACTCCCAGAGCTGGCAAGAAGCCAGATTCCAGGGCCTGCTCCAGAGCTAGAGCTGTATGATCTTGCAGGATGAAAGGCACTCTGGAGATGTAAGCTCATAGTAGCAATTAAGAGAAACAAGTTTGGATGCTGTTTCTGCCTACATGCAAATGAAACTCTGCAGAGACTGGGGAGCCAGGCTTGCTGAGGGATGGCTGACACTGATAGGCAGGTACCAACCCTATAATCAAACAATTAATCACGTGGCTGTCTTGGTGTCCTCGGCTTTAACCAGTCTCAGAGGTGAAAGGTGCAATCTTGCATTTCACTGCCGGAGCAAAAGGGGACATCTGAGCTAAAAGAAAAAGGCTTGAGCCACCAATGATTAGAACAAGTCACAAGTAACTGGATGCCTCCAGCACTTTGGAGAGAGTGCTGGAACTTTTCCCCTGTAGAGCATGGGTTCAAATGCAGACCTTGTTCCAAGGCGTTAGGAAGCGCTGGTTAAATCCAAGGGATTAAACTGTGTCTCTCCCCACTGGTGCCACATGAGAGGAGAACACAGTTCTGCACTGAGTATTCTCCTCTACCCAGAGCCACACTGATGGGGCACAGCTCCCACGAGGAATATCACAAGGATGCAGCAGCACAGCACAAGCCAAGCTGAACTCGTGTTGGTTTAACATACCCAAAACAGGAGCAACCTGTGGCTAGGCAAGCAGGAGCAGAGTGGAGCCAAGCCGAGTTTCTTTGCCCATCTTGCAGCAAATTGATCCCAGAAAATTGGCTCATCATGCTTAGCTTTCATTGCTCATTTCTGCTGAGGCTTTTTTTATGTTTCAGCTTCTGCACGTTACACAAAAAGATAAAATCCAGAAGGAGCAGGGCCGTGGTGCCTGCTGGAGGGGGTTGGACCCACGCCGTGCTGCTGCAGCTGCACAGGAGCTCCCAGCATCTCCTCCCTGTCTGTCTCCTGGCCGTGTCAGCAGGAAGGGAGGCTTTGGCACTGCTGAGAACAGACAACCTTGAAGCGGAACACTGAAACTTTGTGTGACTAAGTGGATTTACCACAATCTCCGGCATCAGATAAATCTCCACCCCTGGCCCCAAGCCCTCCCCTGCTTCCCTTTCCCACACAGGCTCATCCAGCCTCTCTTCACTGGCCAGCCCCTGCCCTACTCTCTGTCATTCGCCCTTGGCATTTACCTTCACTGCCACCAGCATTTTGTCGTTGGTGGGGCTGAGGTTGTAACACTCGGCCAAGAACACCTTCCCAAAGGCACCTTCTCCCAGCTCCCTCTTCAAAACGATGTCTCTCCTCTTAATATGCTGGACATCTGTTGGAGGGAGGGGAGGAAGAGGGAGAGGGTTGAGGGAAGAATGAATCAGGGTTAATTCAGCGAATGGAAAACAACTAATTCAATTTTCTTGCAAGCTGCAAGGGAACTGAAATCGCTTCGCAAAAATATCTACGGGGAATCTTTTTGCCCACCCACAGAACGCAGCCACCTCTGTGATGGAGTTAGTCTCATGCAAAACATCTGCAGGGAAAGTACTTGAGGTTTATCAGTCCTCATGGCAAGCTTGTCCTCAGGGAGAGGAACCTTTGGGGCAAATTGTGCTACCAAGACATGAACCCCTTTTGAATGATCCTGGAAATAAATCCATCTCCTGTGAGGTGTAGCAAAGATCACATCCTTCCAGTGAAAGGCCAGGTGAGATTAGAAGATCCTGTTGAGTTTTGCATTTCAACTGGGATTAGTTTAAACTCAAACACAACAGATTTTTGAGGCTGAAGCTTGGTAAGTCAAAGCATTCTCAGGAGGAGGAGGACCAGTGACCCCCATGTTCCTCAGGGCATTAGCAGGATGGAAGTGCTGAGTACTGCCCCACAGCAGGACCCTGACCCTGCAGCCTTCCCCTACATGACTGTTCCCTCAGAAAGAAGGTCATCCCAGGATACCATCACTGGCACAACAGATGAACTGAACCCATTAGTTTCAATGATCCTTCCCACTGACATTTAGGACAGTGAGGACTGACAGAAAGTAGCAACCAAGGATTCAGGAAGGATCACAAGAGCAGTAGCTTTAATTTACCAGAGGTACAGAGGCCAATGAAAAGTGGTTTGCTCAGCCAGCAGGTCATTCCTGAGGATGAAATCTGCCCAGACCAGGAACCTACAGGGGCAGGGTAGTGACTATGGGATATCCACTGGCTCTGTGTCACCATTAAATGGCACAGGTTGCTGGGAGAACTGGCTCTCTTCTGAGGACAGCACTAAGGCACACCTCTAAGCACCTTTGTGGCATCAGAACGCCCCTAGAACTCCTCAGCAATAATAAAAAAAAAGGTTTTATTTAATGCTTAGAATGAACTGTAGAAGCAGATAGAGATGCACAGCCATCACAGCATTTTCTGAAGGGACAGCACCCAAAACTTCATCTCTATGAGCTGTCCTTCAGTGCAGCTTTCCATCACCATGAGAACTGTGGCAGCACAGACCACTCCCAGCTCCAGCCTGATGGTCGTGAAGGCCAGGGGAGAGCTGTGCACTCTTCTCCAGTGCCCAGTCAGTAAAAGCCGATGTATGACAGGTCTCCTGAAGCAGAGCCATTACGTGGGGCATTGCCCTCTTTCCACTCACGGGGGATGTTCATAACCCTGAATCTATTTGCTCATAAACTGGACCACTTTTGATCCTTTTTCATCTCTTCCTTGTGCCACAGGAGCTGTAAATGTATGTGTCCCTTAGATTAGATGTGTTTTTCTTGGGGCACTGCAGATGAAGGAGGTGGAAGTGACTAACTCTGGGTTTCAGACTGCCTGCAGGGACACATCACAATCTGCCACCAGCTCCTGCCACCAGCTCCTGCCACCCAGGCACCTAAGCAGGCACCTGTGTCAACCTGAGTGGTCACGTTCCTGAAAACAACATAGGTGCCATTTAATGCATCAAAAAGCCAATGGAACACAAGCGTCTTAATGGCTTTTGTGCAATTAAGCTTTTTAATTAGGAGCTCAGAGGCAGGTTTATGGAGCTGCCATCTCTTGGCCCTTGGCTTGCTTGGGAAGATGGATGCTGCAAGATTGCACAAGCAATGGGCCTTGTAATGAAAGACACCTCTCTGGGAATTCCCATTGACCTTTCTTAATTGTTCAATAGGCTGAAAACTGTTTCTTACCGATATTAATAATATTAATAACATTAAGGCACAGGTTGGTAGGCACATCCAAAATGACTTTGGTTTTAAACCTGCAGTAGCAGCCAGGGAGAACAAATCACACGTGGACTTTGCCTTCTCCACCTGGTTTAGCTGAGTGTTTAAGGAGTACCTGGAGAAATCTGAGCTATAATGTGTTGAAATGTACAGCAATGCACTTGGGTGCGGAAACTCCCAATATAAGACAAGCTCAAATGGTACCAATTTACTTAACAGAGTAGAGGAAAAGGGGTTTATCCTCTTTGGCTTGGCAAGAATTTCTATAGCACTCATCACTACATTATCCTGATCTTACTGTATTGACAAACCACATATTTGCATTCTTGGTTTTCCAAATAGCAGCAATCAAGAAAGCTGTGAGGAATGATCTTGTACTAAGAGGAGGGTACCAAGGATATTTTTAAAAACTCAGAAATGTAGCAATTACAATAGGATTGTCCCATTTGGTGTGAGATGAAGTTAAATAGGAAACTGTCTCAGAAAACCCAGCAATACTATTTAAGAATTTTTACACTTCTGATGAGTAACACCATGAGAACTGAGGCAAACCTCTTTCTAAACTCTCCAAGGTATTGCCCAAAACTTTCAGCTCCCAATTTTTCCTCCCAATAACATCTTAATAAATTATCAGACATTTCTGAGAGCTGGCATCCAAACTGTGTAATTACAGCTATATTATTAAAATAATATCCCATCTGCCTCTGAGACCAGATTTTACAGCTAGTTGTTAAGAGTCACCTGAGAAGTTTTAGGGAAAATTTATATGAAGAATTAGATGTGGTATTATGGCAGACAGAGTTGAATTGAGGGAGAAGCAATCCTTTTGCAGCAGTGGACTTGTGTAGCACTGTTGGATTGAAAGTTAACTTGGGTGGTCATAAAAATAAAAGGGTCATGAAGTTAAGTAGTTTGACAGCAACTGGACAATCTTAATGCAGAATCAGAAAAGTACACTTGCTGATCACAATTTCTCTCAACCTCAAATAGCCATAAATTTTCCTTCATAGTATTTTAGGCAGAAATTGAATAATAAGTGAGTTATAATAAATTGCTTTTCCACATGCTGGAGGCCTAAAGTAGTGAAGTTGAGATCAAATTCTTCCCTTCATGGGGAGATCAGCACTATGATTAATTCTAACCCAGTATAAAATACAGGTTTAACCACAAGGCAGTGACAAACCCCTGTGGCACGGTGTGGCCAGCGGCGTTTTTGTGCTCAACTTCCATCTCTGCACTCGCCCATCCTGGCCATAACTCATGAGGAAGGCCAAATAGCCATGAAAGATGCTGTGCTGCAAGGGCACCTCAGAGGTTCATCTGCATAAATCTGTTTACTTCCTCCTGGAGGAAGCCGAGCCCTGTCTGATAAACAGCTGGTGTTTATTTGTTTTAGGCAGGCAGTGCTGTGCTAATCTGTCTCGGCTGTGTTGCAGTCAGCCCTGTAGACAAGGTGTATGCAAACTGCCTCTCCCTAAGTACCAGTCTTTTTATTTTTTCCTCCCCATGTACCATTTACTTATAAAAACAAGACAACAAGACAATTCATAAGAAGATCCTATGCAGAAGCCACAGCAAGACCTGACAGGAAAATAAGCAGAATTGACAGCATGATGTGAACTCATTCAAAGCCATGCTGTACCTACAGGAAGAATGTGAGTGCCTGACACTAAAGTAATTCCACTTTACAATGAAACATTTTCTAGTCCTTAGTTTGGGATCAGTATATTTTTTCATGACAGAGAGGAAAAGTTGGGCAGATTCCCCACCTTCCTTCTTGTTGATCAAGATTGAACACACAGAGAAGGTGTTTCAAAGGTTGGCCTTCACTGTTGCTCTGAATTAACCCATTAACCCATTAACCACCTGACCTGCAGCTGGCTGGAAATGGCCCATGACATTAGCTCAGTGATAGCAGCATGGGGGGAAGTTAGAGCATTAACTACAGTAAGTCTGGGACCCACTTTCACACATGGTCTCCAAAACAGTTTCCCTTTCTCTGGAAGAGCTAAGGCAGAAGGATGGCAGCTTTGGGTCTGCAAAGGGATCTTTATCTAACCACCTCTGAAGCTTTTGCAGGACAGATGACTTGACCTGTGCTTAAAGTGAATTTAGTCAGAAAAGTCTGGCTGTCTGAAACCAGAAACTTCTTCCTCCCTATCACTTGTTCCCATGTGTTCTTAGTCATGTCTGTTCCTCTCCTCGAGACAAACACCTTCTGGTTTGCTAAACTTGTGAACCCAGCAAAGCCACGGGATACCAGGGAAGAAGAAGATGAAACAAGATTAATTCTGCTTTCCTCACACATCAGTCTGCCATGTCCACTTCTGCACTGGCCCTTGTGATAAACCTGGAAAAATCAGAACTTTTCCACTTACATCACAGATTCAATGATTCTTCTCCCATCTTTTACTCTCATATTGCAGTCTCTCTATCTTATGGCAAGGTCAAGACAAAAAGACCCTGACTCAACCTCCAAATTCCAGGTAGAGCATATGGAGCTGGTAATAAACTGTGTGCAATGGAAACACTTTGTTTTGAATAACCACCACTTCTCAATCACATGAGCAGATATTGGGAAGTTGCATGAGTACATTTCATGAATCTAATTTTCCAATTACTGTCTCATTTCTAAATCAGTCCTGGGCATCAGATGAAGAAGAGATGGGTTCAGTGACACGGCAAATTCTGCATTTCAAATTCCCATCACAACCAGCATCTTTGAAACCATGGTTTGCTAATACTCTTGAAACCTGAATGCACATGATTGTGTTTGGACACAGATGACTACAGTAGGAGGAAAATGGACAAATCAATCTCCAGAGTAAACCATAAGCGGTGCCAGTAGTTAAGTTAGAGCAAACTGCAAAACTACTCATGCTGGATCATTTACACCAGGTCAATTTCAATTGTTAAATTAATAAATTTCAATGAATTCCTCACATCTTCTTTCAAACTCTCAAACAGTGAGCAATCTTCTTGTATTTCTAGTGGGTTTCCTGACCCTGGGCTATTAATTCACAAACAACCTGTAGCTTGCTGGTGGAATAGACCAAAATTCTAGTCAATTCCCCTTTTACTTTTGCTGACCTCTTCATTGGAAGATTCCTCTTCTAGCCTATAAAAGACCAATATCAATTTTCTATAAATTTTTCTTCTCTCCCCAGCATGTGACCCTGTTTTCCCTAAAGGTAGGTCCTTTCCTGCACCTCTCCATCACCAGTTCCTCCCTCCCTTTGCTTTTTCACATAATGGCATTTCTTCTCTCTTTTTCTTTTCTCTTTTTTGCCCCTCTTGCTGTTCAAGCCTTGTTTTAAACCTGACTTATTTTAGATCTGTTTCTAGGGTATCCTGATTTGGGTCTGATCCTGGGCTCTTTGTAGATATGCTCTTGATTTTCATAAGCTTCTAATGCCTCATTTGCATGAACAGCGCTGTATAAATGATAACAACAATGACATTTTTCAGCAGTGGCTGAGTCATTTGCTGTAACAACTAATTTATGCCAAAGAATTGTCTCTCTTTTCTTTCTACATAAGTTGTCCACAAAAAGGTAGCAAAGTCCTCACTTAGTTAATGTGATTCATTCATTTCTTCCTCGACGCTGCTGGAATAACTCTTGTAAATAAATGCTGCACAGCTCCGCTGCTCCGCCACAATTAAAATCAAATAAACAAAGCTTACAATTTACACTGGAAATCTTGTCACCACCACATGTAAGTACCAAGCAGAGAGCCCTTCATGTCAGGCAGTCAATCACAGCCTGGATGGGAACCAAACTCGGTGAGTTACGCGATGTACCCGATCAGAGCAGAGCTCGCGCATCAGGCGGGACCAGATTAAAAAGCCCTGCCACTGGAGGGCTGGCAAGGCATTCTCTCACAGATCTGTCTCATAAAGAGAGAAGATAACACATAGGCAGGGTGCACAGAGCTGAGTGTCCCTCCTCACCTGGTGCAAATCCATCAAAGTCAATGGGCGATATTGATTTCAATCATGGACTGCTGTGAAGTATATGTAAACAAAGGGAGAATCAGTCCCACATCATTTTAAAAAATGGAGAAATAAATAGGCTGTTTCTTATCTCTGCCTAGACTCCAAGTAGGTAGCCCTTCACTTCTGGTGGCTTTTCTCCCAGCTCTGACATGAGCCACCTCTGGGAAAGGGCCCAGGTACATGTTCCAACAACTCGGCACGGTGCCCAGACACTGGTTCTTTGCCAAGCTCCTCTGTAAGGCACCCTTCAAGGACTTGGACTCAAAAAAGTCATGATTATAAGCACCAAGCAGTCCTGACACAAATCATAGAGATTTATGTAAAGCATATCTGAATCTTTGGGAACCTGGTGGAGCAACCACCGCCTTCGGCTCAGTTAATGATTGTACTCCTTCATAAAGACCTTAAGAGAAAGCTATTTTATGTTTCTGCAGTTCTTTTCATTTTCTTACCATCCGCTTCATTCCTTGGGAGCAGCACAAGGCAAGAGTGCAGCTCCCAGGTGGGAAAGAGGCTTTATTGCTCAGCTGACCCAGCAGACCCAGAGCTAATGCACTACATGCTGCTAAATGGACCTTGGTAAAAAATAACAGGCCTTGACGCATTTAGCTGGACAATCTTGGCTAAAAGAATGATCCAGTTATACCAATCTACACCAGGAGCTGAAGTTCAGTGCAATTGAGCTCAGGAAAACAGGAGAGGAGCAACCTCTGCATCCCAGATCTCTGATGCTTTGGAAATACCTGATGTCCACCATTTCCAAGCATACCTCTGGCCATCAGGACTTCACCAGCTCCTCTGCTTTTGCTGCTGGAATAGCAGATGCAGAGGAAGCCCTGACCCAAAGCGCTGCCTCTCAGCTTCCAGCTGACTCCAGCCAGCCCTGATTTGAGGGAGAGATGCTGCAGAACAGCCCTCAAGCTCCACAGAGGGGTGTGATTTGCAGCTAATCCAGTGACTGGATTAGCACCCCCTGAGCTGCAGCACCAGCTCCAAAAGCAGGCACGTGGAGACCACCAACAACAACAAGAAAAAGAGAGAGAAGAGAAAGAGAGAAAGGGAAAGAGAAAGAGAAAGAGAAAGAGAAAGAGAAAGAGAAAGAGAAAGAGAAAGAGAAAGAGAAAGAGAAAGAGAGAAAATCTTTCTGGTGAGCATGTTTTCTTTCCACCAGCCAGGGCCCTAGGTCCCCTGCTGCCAAAGCACTCAGAATAAAACATTAATTCAATACCACACATTTAATTACACATTATTTGAAAGTGAATTTATTTAACAGAGGAAAATAGTCTTCAGAGAGCATCTGCCTCCTTCAGACTCAAGCAGTCTGCAGGGAGGGGGGCTTGGAGAAGAGATAGGAGGCATAATGGTTTGTTTTACATCAGCAGCTATTGCTGTTCAGCTCATCCCTTCAAAACAGGAGATTTTAAGGAGATAGAGTTGTGTTTTGCAGCAACTTACCAGCTGATTTGATTTTCCAGTTAGTCTTCACTTGATTGGAAAGTGCTGCTGCAGACAGATACCACTTGTCTTTCTGTTTTACTATTTTTCCAAGGGAAAGGAAGGATTACTGGTGGAGGGTTGTAGGGGGATTGGCTGCCCCTCGAGAGACCACATGATAGTCAGATTTCAGGCTCAAGGCTTCAACACCATAATCAGACACTTAACAGCATCCCATTGCCAAGATGGATAATCACAAGAAAGCGGGAAGCGACCAGGGCTCAGCAGCAGCCTGGCAGCTTGGGGAATGTCTCCCAGAAGTAACACAGAGACTTACCTTCCACCCTCCAGTCACAGGGGCTCAGGGCTATGGGCTGCCCCAGTCTGGAGCTGACTGCCCAGCAGAACCTGCTTTCAGCAGCCTCGAGCCTCACGTTTCCCCATCTCTCTGCTGCAGAGGTGGAGCAGACCCCAGGGCCTGGTGCAGGCAGCAGCCCCTCCATGGCTGAGCTGCTGCAGAGCCAAAAATTAGTTCCTGGATCCTTTGAAGGAAGGATTTTGCTCACAGTGAACTCAGCTTTGGCCTTTGCTGTCCTCTGGCATCGCCACAGTGTCCCAGCAGGCAGATGCCACACAGGGCTGGCTTAACTGGTGCCACACGAGCCTTTCTCCCAGCCCTCATCCCTGCACTGGCTCTTCCTCACACTCCTTAATTTGGGAGCAGCACTGAAAAGCTCCCTCATCTTCACAACAGCCTTGATTAGACTGCATTCCCCATCACCCCAAGCAGACATGGAAGTGTCCTGGGCACCACCACTTCTCCATCCAAAAGGCACCAGCAGAGCTCAGCCCAGCCAGTACTGACCCCCACAGACTACCCATGGTCAATCATTGCCCTTTTTGGCCTCAGCAGCCAGATCTTGCTGGTGTCATTCCCATCCCAGCCATCAGCCTCTGTGCCATGCTGCAGTGTGCTTGCACACCCATGCAGATATTGCAGCACAGGGTCCAGGTCACTGCATTACGCTTTTCCTTCTAATTTTGAGTATTTAGGGGGTTTTGATACTACTTTTCAGTGTTGTTCAGTCACTGCCCTGATTCACAGTTTGAAGGATCTATCCTACACCATAATTGCTAAAAAATTTCAGATATACTGAACATGTTCTGGAAAATATGTGACTATTAGAAGAGTGGCACTAAAGAAAGGTATGGTTTGGAAGTGGTTCAGATTAAAACTGTGATTTCCCTTGCAAACTACAGAACAAGAGCTGACCCCAAAGTTGGGTGCAAAATGAAGAAGTATTTTTAGACAAAGTGCAGTTTCCTCCAGATGTGGAACTGCATAAAGACTTTCAGAAAAATCTGTTGTGACAGAGTTCCTGGACTGTCTCAAAGCAGAAAATTTGGTGAAAGGGCCTTATGTTCTGCATTTTCCAGCTACAGCTCCAGGCAGGTTGGAAGTGCTTCTGATTGTTGCTGTCCTCACCATCATCACAAAGAAAAAAGGAAAAGGACAATTTTGAAAGAAATGTAGCATCATCTTTTTTGTGTGTGTGTGTATGTCTGTAAACTCCAGGTAGTAATATCACTTCTTGCCCCATGCCCAGTCATTTTCCCACCAACAGCTTTGCTTTGTGGTCATTAAACAAGTGGCTAATGCAGCCAAACCCATGGAACAAGAAAATTCCAGAAGAGAGGCCATATAGAGCAAAAACATGAGGTGTTGAGAGACAGATCTTGGGCTCAAGTTATGATTTTGTTAGAAAGTCTCTCTCTAGTTTGCCCAGTTTCCAGCTCTCTCCTTCCTTCCCACCTCCTCTGACTCCCTTTCTCACAGGACTGACACGGGAGGTGTTTTTATGTCTGTGGCTTGATGAGGTGTTCCCTCAGATCTGTGTTTTCCTAACACCCCAAATGGACCTTGCTCTGTCTTTGTTTCTGCCTGAGGTTTCCTTTTTCTCCCTGCTTGTTCTGTCTGCACGTCCCTTTTTCCATCTCACCAGCTCCTCCTGCAGAAGGAAACCCCTGAAGGAGGAGTAATGTAAGACAGCTCTGCCTGCCGGGCTCTAAAATTACTGTGGTTTGGTGATTTAGGCTATTGTTAAGAGGCAGAAAATTATGCAGAGAGGGATAAAGAGGAGGAGGATCATACAAAGGAATTACTAATCTGGTGGGGAGAGCAGCTGGTCCTCATTTAACCCTCCAGGTCTGTGCATGATTGTGCCCCTTTGGCCTGTGCCTGTGTCATAAATAGCAACAAATTTTGTGCTGGTGCTCCTGGGAGGCTGCACACCAGGAGAATCCACTTTTCCTCCAAAGTGCCCCTTGCTGTAGGAAGAAAAAAAAAAAAAAAAAAAAAAGAGGGGAGTAACAGCAGAGCAGCTCTAGATGAGAGAAAGGAGCCCACCAGCACCTTTTCCATCCTACAGAAGAGGATCCCTAAGGGCAGCAGCTCAGCCCTGCATTGACTCCAAAGCTGTTCCACAGTGGGACCCAACTTGTTCCCCAGGCACTGGCTGTGCAGAGGCACTGTCCAGCCAGTATCACCTTCCTCTCCTTGGCACAAATAAACCTCTGTGAGCAGTGAGAGGTGAACCAGAAATAGTTCTCCTTGGGTTAGGCTTTGAAAATCCCTCATCACCAAGAGGTCAGCACTGTTTAAGGAGCCACATGCTCTTGTTAGAGCATCCTTCCCTGATGGCACTGCTTCACTGTGTCCCTTATTGTGGTCATAAAGGAGAATCCATCCTGGGTTATTTTCTCTGGCACTCCCAGCACAGGGAGAACACAGGGTGATAAAACATAACATATATTTGTCCATTTTTCTTTCTGTCATCCTTCAGCAATGTCTCACATGATTATGAGCCAGATGGTTGGGGTGAATTTTTACAAAATCCAGCACAAATTTCAATGAGTGCAAGAAGGGGGAAAAAAAGAATCCTACAGTTTTCTCCTGTGGCCAAACATCAGCGCCTGAACCAGAGGAAATATACCCAGTTAATTCTTCTTAAAGGCCCTGGTGAGACTCAAGAAAACATTCAGCAGTGCTGGTAGCCTCAGAAGACATGATTAATTGCAGATGGTGAAAAGGTGCATGTTCAGCTTTAACTGAACTCTCTTTGAAGACTGGATGATTGTTAAGTTGGTATTCAAGGCACATAGGGAAGGCAACCTATGAGGTTCTTCAGCTACAAAACCAAGATATTATCTATATATAAATATACACACACATATACTTTTTATATATATCATATATGGTTTAACAACTTAAATTTAAATATATATTATGAAGTTTTACAGCAAGAACATACTGCTAGTGGAAAGGAATAAAATCAGCAACATTTCTAGAGAAGGTGGGAAGGAGTAATACTGTTTTTTCAATTACCTGAGGATGCAGGGGCATAAAAGAGCCTCCCAAAGCTGGCTACAGCAATTTGTAGATGAATATATGTGGGTGATGCTGCAGAGCACTGAGTGGGGTATAATGGTGGAAAGTTCTTCAATACTTTAAGCTGTTTCTCCTCACTAGCCTAGGACAGGTCTCATTTCATCCAAAAATACCTTGAACAAGACTACATGTGTTGTTTTCCTGAACTCCCTTAATTGAAGGGCCAGTATCAGATATTGTGATGATAACACCGCAAAATGTGAGGCCACTAATCCAATCCATCAATCTCCCTACAAACCCTGTTTCCTTACTGCAATCTGAGCTTGGAAAGTGACCCCAAATTCAGCCTGTATTGGAAAGGTCACCTTGAAGTCTTTTCTTTATCAATCAGAGTTTAAATCAAGTCTCTTAACCTTTTTCCAGGGCAGAGATTTTTTTAAGCAGGTAGTGGGAAAACATACCCAGATCAATATCTGAGTGCATATGAGCACCCAGAGTTCAAAACTTCACTCAGACTTGCATTTACACAGCCAGGCTGCAATTCTCCTGCAAACAGAGCTCACATCAAGTCATCTGAGGCCTCCAAACTAGAAACTGGAATTGCAGAGAGAGAAGGAAAAAAAAAAAAAAAAAAAAAAAAAGGAATGAATAATTACCGAGCTGTTAAAAATCACACCTTCATTTCTGGAAAAAGAGTTCAATGAACAAAAAATTCCTACGCTGCCCAGTTTGCTTCATTTATCCTTTCTTAATGGATAGTGCTGTTTCTCTGTGGCATAAATTGCAGTGTCCCTCTCTCTGCTTCTTTTATCTCTCTAGGGATTCCTCTCTCAAATATATCCCAAATCAGGAGAGGCTCTGGCTGTGTTTGGGACCTTGAGCATAGTCCATGCTGGTGAAAAATTCCTCAGCCCATGATGCTACAGCAGAGAGGACTCTGGTTCCTGCCTTCAGCATTTTCTTCCAGATCATTAGCAGACATCAAGAAAAACACAGGTGATTAACAGTGACTTCCAGGACACATCACTTTCTACCTCCTTCCAATTGGAAACACTTTTAGCAACAACTCTTTTCTGTCTCTTGCTCTTAGGGCAGATTTCTACACAGGTTCTTTGTTTTGTCGATGCCTTTGTCAATACTTCTACCCCTAGTCATTACTTTCAGATGCTGGCCCTTGTCACGTACTTGTGGAACACCTGAGAGTAGTATATCCACTGAATTTCCCTCAGATTTGGTGGCAGAGAGTTCCTCAGGATTAGCTGAGTGTGTCCTCCCACTCCTTCAAGGCACATTACTTTGGCCTTCAGAGAGAGTTGCTTTCCAGGTGTTCTCCCACAACATCCTTTAAAGTTTAAGAAGATTCCCAAGAATTTCCCAGAACAAGCACCAAACTCACTGGTCTGTCTCCTGTCCCCATTACGGCCACCACTTTCCAACTCTCATCCATCTGCCAAATTTTAACAGGCAAATTAAAATGTCAGCAAAGAGCTTGGCATACCCTGAGGATGTGCTCTCCATCTGTAGAGGGTGCTCACCTGGTCCCATGCCCTTGAACGGCTGGTCACTGATATGAACCCTTCATCCT
Organism: Taeniopygia guttata; assembly: GCF_048771995.1. Taxonomy (NCBI): domain Eukaryota; kingdom Metazoa; phylum Chordata; class Aves; order Passeriformes; family Estrildidae; genus Taeniopygia; species Taeniopygia guttata. The sequence continues at coordinate 13,620,968 of NC_133035.1, read as the reverse complement.
CCATAAAGTTGGATGCAATTTTGGCAGATGAAAGATATTTAATAATCTTTCTCTCCTCTTATCACTGATTCAGGCTGGCTTTTGTTCTGTTGTCAGTATAAGTTCTCCATATATCACTCTCAAGATAAACACTTTCTCCTCCATATCCTCTGTAGCAGATTCCTGTTTTCCTCAAAACTCCAAACCCCTCCTTGATGTGAGGCAAGTTTTGTTGTCTCTGAGATGCTTATGTGCAAAAGTACTTCCCTGCTTGAAACACAACCTCAGCATCTGTATGGCTGCTGCTTTCCACCCCTTTGTTTTCTCCTGCATACTTCTTCCTCCCCTCTCCTTTCACTGTGATCCTTCAGCAGTGCTCCATCGTGGTTCCAGTCTCTGGTGCATGTCAGTCCCATCATCCTGCCTTCTATTATCTTTATTTTTACTGGACTGAATGTTTAGGGCAGCCTTCCCAACCGTGTCTGAAAGACCTGCATTAAAGCCCAGCCAGCTTTCTTCCACTCATTTTGCATTCCCTGTAAGCCAGCTCTCCAAAAGGCCACTGGTTTTGTGTGGCTGCCCTTTCTGCAGACCCTCCTCAGCACTTCAGCTCCACAGGGAATATAATCACTTCAATTTCAAGTGTATTTATTACAGTTGCTCAATTTCCTTTAATCTGTCATTTCTCCTTCTCCTCCCCCCATGACTGCTTTCTTTTCATTGAGCTGTGAGTGCCCTGAGGAGGCTTTTACCCCTGACCCTCGCTGCCTGCTCCAGCCCATCCTGCACTGTCTCACGCTGGGCACCTTCTGCACTGATTATTGCTCGTTATCCTGTGGCTTAATGAATGTGCTGGGCCCTTTGCAAACAAATGCATGTGTCACAGGCAGAACCTCCCACTGCTGACCTCTCAGGACTAACTGAGGCAGAGAAGACAACACTTTCAGGCACAAATTGCCTGTATCATCAGCACTTAGAAGGAAAGAGGCCGAGAAACTCTCCAAGGCCTGTCTGAGAGAAGGAAACCTTAACAACAGGGTGCCCGTGTCTGCCTGAGTCTTGTAAAACAACATATTTCTGGGCAGGGAGAACAATGTTTTTATGTAGGGGATGCATGTCCCTCCAGTGACAAGGCTGAGTGCAAAACCACAAGCATCCCTTCAGAGCTGGAGCTGTAGCAGCCAGAGAAGCCCCAGCTGACATGAAAACCATCAACATGCCTCCCCATATGTAAAGCTGTGTGAGCACACACACCTCCCGAGGCTTAAGTGGTGTATTAATGTATTAAAGCACTGACACAAACAAACAGGGACTGCCTTCATAAGCTACAAAATCCTTGAGTACACTGTAATTAGCTGGGCTTGTTAAACCACTTAATAAGCAACAGATAGCATGTGTCTGATGCCCTTGCACCTTGGCTCAGAGGGAAAGACAGGCAATTGCTTAAATATGAAATGTGTTCAGTTCTTTGGTGAATCCTAAGAACTGTTCCCCTGACATAGGCAGCTTCTGCCCAGGGCAGACACAGCTGAGAGCACCACCAGGGTCACTCAGTGCAGTCCCCACTCCTCCCCTTATGTCCTGCTCCCACCAGACAGCTCCCAGGTTGTGACAAGGAAAGGTGGGAAGGGCTAGCACTGGGAAGAAGCAAGTCATCACCAGGATTCTTGTTCTGATCACCCTTTTCTCACTCCCTGAAGAGTCCCAAGAAAAGGGAAAACTCAGCAGGGACACAACCAAACCAGGCAAGACAGCTGTAGAGCTACCCAGTATCCCTGAATGCAAATGAACAGGCAGTGCTTTAATTTTATCCCAGATCCCAATCTTACTCCCACAGTGCCAGCACCTGTCCATGTGCCCCTGTGCAGTCCAGCTGGTTATCCAGCTCCAGATTTAACTCTCCCCAGCACATCACCACACACAACTGAGAGCAGGCAGAGAAGCTCCCTTAAACACCGCCTCCATCCCAGTCCACCACGGGGATCTGCAGCTCTGCAGCTATTCCTGGATCCCAACTGGATTCTTCTTTTCATCTTTGTTCTGCCTCCTATTCTAGTGCTGAACCCCAGGCCTGCTGCCTTGGAGCTTCTTCCAAATGCTGCATTCATCCATTTTTAAAGGTGACCTTCCTACTTTAAAGGAAGTTAGCAAGCCTTGCTGTCTTCATTTGCCCTCTCCTTCTTTTCAACCTGCTCTTTATTATGAATTAAAAAGGGGCCTGAAAGGTTTTCTCTATTAAAAAATAAAAGCTTTAGAAAGAGCACATGTTTCCAAATCATTTCTCTCCCAGTTTTTGCAGCAGACGTCTTGCATGTCATGGTGTTTTCTTGCTGCAAACTATCAGCTGCCAGCCCTGATGCTCTGATTCAGTCACTTACCTGACTTTGTGGTGTCTGTCACCCCACTCCACCCCTGGTCACTCTCTCCCTAGTTCTGTCACTGGCCAAGCAGTCCTGAAAGGTTCTGGGTGAAAAATAACTTTTGGGTGAGCAGAGTAAAGTGGGGTTATTTTTAACTTGGACAATACCAGATACCCAGGCTAGTCTGTGGCCTCACAGGCTCTTGTGATGGCACAAATGAAATGCAGCAAATAAATGAAGTTCTCTTTATTTCACCTTACTGCCAAAAGTGTATTTTACAAGCCCTGGGGCTGTATAGTGATGGAAAGGGAAGGTGGCTTCAGCCCTGAGCAATAAGATTACTCTTGCCAATGAATTGGTGACAGTAATTAAAAAGGAAATAGCCAAGCAACATGAGAGTTTCCTGCTGCTCTGGTACAACATTTTGCCATTTAATCAGGACAAGCAGAACATGAATTTTTACTGTAATACAACTGATATAGGAAAGACAACCATGCTCTTATAAAGCGAAAGCTCAACTTCCAGCCCTTATCTTAGATTACAGAATTAAACAGACAACAACAGCAAAGCACAAAGAAAATAAACCAAACAACCAATCCCTCTTCCTCCCTTTCCACTCTTTGGCTGTGGGTCCTGCTGCTATCCAGACAGGTTGTGCTGGCTTTTTCTTTTTGCCAAGATATCAGGACACCACAAATCACCGCCATACAGCCACACTCTGGATTTAATCATCAGCATTTGCTTCCATCCAAGAAACCAGAGATGTTGTCTGAGCTAAGGACATCTGCCTGCCAGGCACGAGCCTCACACTCACAAACTCATTCCATGCTGACCACCAAGTGACCACAAGTGAGCAGGAGCCCTTATTCACAGCTGGCTTGTGGCACACTGAGGCTGGAAGTGCTTGGCTCAGTCAGAAAACACCAGACTCTCTTCCCAAACCACTCAGTAATCCCTACCTGACCCTGTTTGCCAGAAAAAGTGTTAATCCTTAAACCCTGCTTGATCCCATAGCATCCCCAGGACTCTTGCATTCTCCTTCCAAGCCAACATGTCCATGCTTTTCCTGACAGCCCCACTGTGCTCTCACATGTTCACTAGGACATACACTTTAACTCTTCAAAAGCCAACCATCAAGCTGCACAGCAAGGGAAGCAGCTGATTATGCTCTTCCTACAATTATCTACTGAAAGTAGGTGAGTAGTTCAGATTTTTAGGAGAAAAAGAGGACTTTCCAAAGCAAAGGCAAGATTTCAAGGAGGTACTGCCAGGTCAAGTTTGAGCACAATACATAATGGAAGGCTCCTTGCTTCGCCTCACAGCCTCAGACTCCTTGGCTCTGATGCTCAGTTTTATCTTTGGGCTATGAATGATTCATGGAGCCTTAAAATATATATAATCTATATCTCCTAGAACAAAGAGTCTTTTTTTTCAGGGGGTTTTAAGGGAGCAGGGAGCAGCATATGTGCTGCCTGCACTTGGGCTTGGATGTCCCTTGGGAAAGGACCCTTGTGTCTCCCAGTTTCTTCCCAAACCCAAGCAGCTGTTCTGAGCTTGCAGCTGAGCTCTGTGAGAGATCCCAGCTCAGTCTCTAGGACACAGGGATGTGCTGCTGAGGGTCTCCAGAGCTGCTGTCTGGAATCACCCCCAGCTCAGAGCCAGGCTATTCTCATCCATCGTAGCCAGTCCCCGTGCATGGACACCACCAGTGGACTGTGGGGGACTGAAATCGTTTATACACAACTGCAGGTGGGGAAGCTGCAGCAAAAACTTACCTCCATGTCACAGCCTGATCCCCTCAAGGCTGTACCATCCCAGCCTCCAATCCTCTGCCTTGGGCTGTGGATCACATTTAATGAATGTGTTTCTTCCCTTGGAAATCCAACACCACCTTTCCAACATGAACATTTGATTCCTACTACACATACAAACACAAACATACACACCCCCCTGCATCATGGCCAGCAGGCATCTACTTACTTCTCCAGACAAGGACACCACTTTGGACAGATCCAAGGATCTTATGCCAAAGGCATTTCCTTTCCCACTGCAAAGATGACCATCCTGTGGTTTCTTGTTTGGGAACCTAAGCATGGGGTGGGTGAGATCTGGTGAAAACTCTAACCAGTGGGGACCTGTTCTTACTCAGAAGGGAGCACAGGGAAACGAGAGGTGGAGAGGTTTCAGAGAGGGAGAGCTGGAGTGGCTCATGTCCAGCAAGCTGTGGGATGGCTCCCTCCCTGTGCTGGAACACCAACAGCCCGGCTGGATGACAATCTGAGCAGCACAGTGCTTAAACTAAGGGCACAGACATGCCCCAGAGGGTTGAACCAGCCCTTCAAGGCATCATCCAAATAAGATTCCTGTGCAGCCCTTTGATTTCAGTGGCCCTTTCAGATCAAAGAGCCAGGTTTCAGTCTGTACTGTATCTATAGCTCATTTCACCACATTTCCTTGCTCTGTGGGTCTTAGAGGTCTTCCTTAGAAGGGACATTGTCAATCCTTGCCTATTTGGTACGTAACAATATCTTTTATGCTCAGGAGTCTTCTTCGTTTTCTAAGGATGACTCTGTCTTTTTGGTGAGAGATATTCGCCTTCCTTTGTGAGACTACTATTGATATCATTCTGCCCTTTTTTTTTTTTTTTTTTTTTTTTTTTTTTTTTGAGGTTCATGCCAGCACCACTGAATCCAGAGAAGGAAATTTGGCAAAACATGAGATGCTTCATACATTACAGCCATGCAGAGAAGCTTAAGGACCTACAGAGAATGTTACCCAGCTCCCAAGAGTCCACTGTGAGGTTAACAGGATTAAACTGAGCTCAGTCCAGGCACAGGACGATGCTTTCATCTAAGATACATTGTCAGGGATTTTGTTACCTTCTTCTGAAGCCATGGCTATAAGATCTTCTGTTGGGATTGAGTGGCAAGCGTGTCATATGGCTGCAAAAAAGGCATTCTCTCTCTGCTGGATGCGCTACTGGCCCTGGGCCGGAGGGTTAAGACACACCACAGCCTTTCTTTGGCTGATTGCTAATGAAAATGAGAGACTGGCACTATCATCAAGTAGCCACCCTTGCAGTTCTGTGCTCTCAAGTTTTCTAAAGGAGTCAGCAGCTATGCCAAACACCTCCCACAGCTCTGCCATCCCTGCTGGCATTCCGGCTGCATCCTCCTGCGCCACACCTGACCTGGTGGCCAAACAGGAGCAGCCGTGGGCGTTAACCCCGACTTCCAGCAGCACTTGGCTCTTCTGGTTTTCCACTCCCACACAGTGCCAGACCTGCAGCATTTCCAGCCAGAAGAGCCCCTGCTTTCTCCTGAGCAAGGACTGACAGTTTTCCACTGATACTGTCTAATGCAGTCAGTTATCATTGATGCATTTAGAGCAGATCCATCAAAATAATTCCTGCTAGAGATCTGAATCCAGCACATTACACACAACAGCTCCCTAGAAGGAGGAAAAATGACACTTACCTGTGTTTAATGGAGGCCCTTCTCAGCTGCCTGTAAGGTCTGTGCGTGGTGAGATGTGCTGGCTTTGGGGGACTCGTACCTCTGGAGCTGTTCCAGCAGTCCTGAGCATGTGACTGGAGCTTAAACACTTAAACTTCCAAACCCTCTGGGACCACCAGATAAACCAACGTGTCCAGGAAGCACAAAGCAAACCTGCAGCCACCTCCAGAAGCCTATAGGGGGCTGGACCAGGCACTATCAATGGAGAAGTGACTGTGCACAGCTGCTCCTCTCATCCCCACATAGTGCCTGACACTGACACAGCAAACCCAAAATGTTCTGTTGATCCAGAATATCTCTAAAATTGCCAGGTAACAAGGCTCATGAGGAACCCCGGGCAGAGGTATGACTCCAGCCTGGCAAGATGAGCTCACATCAGTGATGTGCATTAGCATGATGTCACTGTACATGCCTGACAGGGGCACAGGGACTGAATCATGGCAGGACCAGGCCTTGGATACATCAGCTTGCAAGACCAGGAGCTCCCTCTCTCTTGTGTCAGATGTTGCAATATACTCCCCCACCTCACCAGCCTAGTCCATGGACTGTAAGCATCCCTCCCTCCCTCTCCCAATTATCTTAATAAACAGCCTGGACACATCTCTGACTCACTTAAGATAATGATGACGTGGCCAAAATCAGTTTATTCAGACATCCTGGCAGTTTGCTGAGCCTAATGCAGCTCCAGTCTGGCTCTCCCTGACTCCTCATGAATGAGCCTGACCTCCAGCAGTGGCTGCTCTGCCACCAGTGGATGGAAACCCACACACAGGTCAGACACAGGCTGCTCCCAGAATTCAGACTGGAGCCAGGAAAGCTACTTGCTCTGAAAACAAGCTCTTAACTGTTCCAGAGGCCCAGTTTTTGTTGCCATCAGAAAGACCTGTTGGGATGGTACCAATCCCAAAATATGAGAAAGAAACACGGGGTTGGGGACAACCCCAAATAACAGATGATTGAAAGTATCTCTGCATGTTACATTTCTGACTACCTGTCTGAAATATTCACTCACCCAACACAAGAGCAAACCCAGGACCCATCACACAACATGAATATTTGAAGCAAAATCTTGGAGAAAAAAAGGCCAAATACTCTGAAATAATAAACAAATGCTTATAAAAAGTCAGCTTCTCTGCAGGAATCAGGCACAGATCACAAATGAGTCACTAACAGCAGAGCAAATCATTTAACCAGCACTTAGAACAAATCCCTCCACTTTGTATAGAACAACCAAAATTTATTCCTGCTGATTAGTCAGCAATTACGCTCACAAGTGCAAAATAATACCAAAATTCAAATGTAGCTGTCTTGCAGTTGCACTCTGCTTTACTGCTGGAGAAACTATCATCTTATCTTTGCGAAGGAATCCTCCTGCAGTTATTTACTGGAGTGTGGGTTGGGATTTATTCTAGCTCTGTGGCATCAGAGCACATGCTGGCACCACCAAGGAGTCTGCCTGTCTTAAGGAAAGTAATGGGCACAGCCCTGGAGAAGCCACAAAAGATAAAGGTGAAGCAAAATGCACCACAACAGCAGAAGATACATCATTGCTTCACCAGGTAAAGCATCTTTTCCAGCGTGAGTGGGCAGGTCTCCTATCAAACTACACCCACACCTTCAAAGCAGCAGTATGCACTTCCCCACAGTTTGTTAAATTTTCTTCCAACTGCTCAGGCTCTGCAGGCACTGGTAAATGCATGGTTAATATGGACTCTGACTCACTGCACAAACCACACCACAAGTGCTTCCAAACGTTAAGGAAAAAAATTGAAATCACTCAGCATTGATTTCTTGTGTGCTCTCTTGCTGCTGCTCCTCCAGACCCGTGTTTTTTAGCTTTACTACTGTGTCTAGGCCTCTTTATCCTCTGCTAATGCCAGGCTTAACCCTGAGGATCTGCAGCTTGTTCTGGGTACAAATCAGAGCCGAGCATTTGCTGAATCAGCAGAAGCAGCTTCCTCTGACTCTCCACAGATCCCAGGAATTCCCTGGACAGCAGGACACAGACACAGGGAAAGGACAAAGGCCTGATGGTAGAAAGAAACACCAAACCACCACCTTCAAAACAAACTCAAGCCTCTTGGGAGAGAAGGCATGACTCCTCAAAAGCATACCTAAATAAACAAAAGAGCAGCAAAGAACATCAAGATTCAGTCCAATGTGGATAAGCAGCTGTGGAAACTCAATATACCCCAGTCATGACCTACAGCATCCCACACACCAGACACTGCCCTGAAGCAAGTCTGAGCCCAAGGTCTCACACAGTGATTCCATCCTGGAGAGACTACAGTGCCAGAAACACACTGTGCCCATCGTGCTCCCTCCAAGCAGGAACTAAAGGAAACATGACTGTGGGTTCTTTGGGGCCCACAAACTCACACGTCTCCATCTTTTCAAAGTACAATGAGCCAAAACTTCATTTCTCTCCTTATTCACACACAGGCTCCACACTCTACAAGACCTGAGGAGGCAGGGTTGTGATGTTTAGGAGGAGCTGATCATTCCTGATAGAGATCCACTGTTCTCACCCTACCAAGCCAGCATCCCAAGCTCCTTCAGTAATAACTCTTTATTTGAAGAGTCATTTGAAGGGAGAGCGGGGAGAGAGAGCAGCACAGCACTATCAACTCATGGTCCAGCTGTCACAAAGAACATGGAACCTTCACATGGGTACATCAGGCAACAGAGACAACCAAGAAAAAAGAACAAAAGGAAACAAGTGCCCAACGCCTGTGTGATGCCTGTCAGAGCCCATAGCTAAACCAGCTCCTTTTGAATTGACAACATTAAAAGTATTGTGGGAACTCGTACGTAAGGAGTTAGTTGCCCTGAAACACAAAGCAAAGCGAACCAAAGCTGACCATAGCAGCAGCCTGAGTAATTGGCTAATCAACCACTGTTTGCAATGTTTCTGGGCTTTGAAATCTCAAAACAGACCCCGCAGTAGTGGAGAAGAAAAGACAGAGTTTCTAAACCCCATGTTTGTTTCCCACACCTCAGAAAGAAAAAGGAAACAGGGACGGAATCCAATGCAGCTCAGCTGCTCATCCCTTGTGTAAGGTTATGTTAGGAGACAAACATTTGTCTTGAGCACTGCAGGTGCTCCTGGAAAGGTTAAGGTCTCAGCCATCACCTAATCCTGTGAACCACAGCACCCCATCACTCCTAGAGACACACTGATTAGAAGGGAAAGTCATGTGGAAATTCACCCACAGCATCATTTTGAGACATTTGCTTGAAAGTCATGCCAGGAAGTTATAGGAACAGAAGGATAATGGAAAACATGTTTTTAAGTTGCTCATCAAAACTCTCACCAGGTTTTCTAAGAGGGTTCCAGCACCATCCAACAATATGTGCTCAAACACACCCCCGGCCTCATGCCCACTGTCACCTGCAGGTTGGCACAGCAGCTTTTAGTTACATCAGTGACATCTCCTGTGAACAATTCTAAGACACAACTACTAAGACACACCCTCATGCCAAGTCCCACACGCTGCAGAATGGCTCCTGTCTCCTCCTGGAGCATCCAGCCACCCAGACATGAATTTCTAATGAGGAACCTGAGCACAGCTCACCGGTACCCCACTGCCTCTACAGCAAACACACCCTTGAGAGTGACCATGAGGTTAATTGTTCCTGAGGAGAGGACAACAATCCAACACCCAACAGCCAATTTTGATGGCTTTTATCAATTTGCACAGCCAAGCAAAGAGACTCAAAGCAACAGCATATCCTGAAATAAAAGCACTGCAGCCAGAACAATCTTTTACTGTCAAGCTCCCTGAGAGATAAGGCTTCTAATAAAACTTTTTCCACTAACTATTGAAACTTGTGTTGGCAAATCCTGACACAATCTCCTGCAGTACCAGCTTGTCCCTGAGAATATGACCATTTTATGCTACAAAAACCAACAGGTTGTCAACTGAGACCATTAGCAGCTAAGCTCCCAGGCAAGAAAATATCTTTGTGCCTGATGAGAGTGACAGAAGCAAGAGCTACACCTGAGCAATGTTCCCATCACAACTGTAAATCCCACCCTCCACACCCGCCAAAGAAGAAAACAAACCAAACTCCCCACATGTGGACCATTTCATGAAGAAGTAGACTATAGGACATGTCATTCTGAACATTTATTTATTTTGTCTTCAAAGAAGAGGCCTGGTGCAGCTGTTTCGTTAGAAAATAAAGTGTTTATTAAGAAACTAGACATTGAACACCCCTATAGTCTCTGTGAAAAGGGACCGTCCCATTTCCCATTAGCACAGGATGATAGTTATGGCAAGATAAGAATGCTCAAAGATGGAGGAATCTCATTGACAGAAAATGAGGTAATGATTTACAATAATTAAAAATAAAATAAAATTTAAAAAAGAAACATCCTTAGACTTGCTACTTAAAGCCACCAATCGCAAACAGCCACGACTGGCTTTCGTTTTCAGCAGTGAGGAACCAGAGACTTTAATTGGTGTTAAACAAATTGAGACATCGATCACAGTGGGGAGAACTGCTTTTAATTATGTTGTACGGTCCGGAGGATTTCTTCTAAGCAGAGATGGACCTGAGCTGCAAAATTCAACCCTTCCTCTGCTAGGGTGTTTGGATATAGGCTTCTGGTCCAGGCCCACAGATGCATCTCTACGACTGATACACACAGTTGAGAGCAGAGTCCCCTGAACAGTGCTAGGGAGAGGAGACAGTTCAGATGGACAAGACATCCCCAGGTCAGGTGGGCAACTTCCAGGAGATGGGGAAATTCAGTTCAGACAAGCACCCAGTGATTCACACGCTCGGCGAAGTTCCTCCTCACTCTGTGAATCTGCAGAATTGAGGTGTCCGTGGCACACGGCCGCAGGTCCTCTCTGGCAGTGCACCTCTGGCATTTCCAGCTCCGATGCGGGCAGGAAACGTTGTTGGGAGATTTGGTCATGGTTTCTGAAGCCATCCAACCTGAGCCAGGTCTCCTCGCACTAACGCAGATGCCCCCCTAAGGCATGTCCATTAACTTAAAGCAATCTGCCACCATCTCTCCAGTACTCTTCTATTGCACTTTACCTTTTTATGCAAACTAACCAGGAGAAGAAGCGAGAGAATGAAATATTCCCAGCGATATCCCTATGGGACAGCTGATAATAAAACCTCCTGGCAATCTCCAGGGTGGTTCATGCAGGTCACCTGTAAAGGCAGGATGAAGCAGAACATCCATTCTGAGGCTTCTGCCCAATTCTGGTGGAGAGGGACCGTGACTCTTTCCAGTGGCAGTGACCCTTGAGGGCTGGTGATTTAGAGACACCCCTGATGTGATAAGGTCATCTCGGGCCACCAAGAAGGCAAGCAAAGCTGAGTGGCTGGTGAGCAAGGTCCTGGTCCAATATTCCTTTCAAAAGGATCTGGCCACACCTGAAGCTTTTGGAATATTTTTTGTCCTCTAGAGAAAATTTGCTTTGCTTAAATGTTATAACTGATATGTGTGAGGAAATCTGTACTTCCCATACACGTGACATCCAGAGAGTCCAAGGAAAGCCCTGCAAATTGCCACAAGGGCTTCTCTTGAGGACAGGATGAAAGGGTTTACTTTTCCATCTGAGAGGCTTTGGATGAAGTAAGACAAAAGTGGGATAGGAGAGGGGGAGACAAGACAAATATCGGCCAGAACAGGACTGATACTCCTGTTTTTGCCAGAGAAGAAACAACAGAATATTTTTTTTCCCCTCTCCTTCAGCCAGCCAGCCTCGAGCTGATTGTTCTGGGTACGCAGCTGGGTTACAATCAATCTCTAGTGGGGTGGGAATACAGGGGAGAGCTAAATGGGGCTGGAAAAGGCCCAGCAATGGGACCTGCGTGCGTCTGATATGCTTTTCCACTTTGCTTACTGCTCTAGTCCTGGCAAGGACACAGACCTTCCTGCGCTATGGATTCTCCATCCATGCGGGAAGTGCAGGCAACTCCTCAGATAAAGCTCATCATTTAAGCAGCAGGGAGAGACCAGAGTACGACAACGAGATAGTCAGATCCAACGAGCCGCTCTAACACACACAGACAGACAGACAAACAAAAGAAGCCTCCTAGAAGATGTGCACTTCAAAGATAACCACACTCTCTTCCTGTCAGAGAAGTAAGATACTTTTTTTTTTCTTTCCATCCTCATTCCTTCCAACATTATTTTCTGTGCAAGAACTGGGAGCAGGGCTGCCTTTGTTCTTACCAAAAGTCTTCGTTCTGCTTTAGTTTCTTCCAGGCTCCCCGCCTCGGCTCGCTCTGGGAGACCTCCCATGGCGGTGCCACGTAAGAGGTGATGGCAGCATTCACTGGGTGTTGCGAAGACACAAGCGTACAAGGAAAACTCCAAGCAGGGAGGACATGACTAAAGATGTCAGTTTGGTTGGCTTGGTTGGGTTTTTTTTGTTTTGTTTTGTGTTTTATTTTAAAGCAAAAGTACAATTATTTACTGTGTTATTAGGATGACTCCTTTCAATTGGGTTTTAATTCTCTTTATTTGCTCTCATTGCTGCTGTTGTGCCTTGCAGGAATATTTAACGAACACAGCGACCATTGGAGGAAAAGAACAACCCTGTTATCTGGTGACAGAAAACCACAGTTTCAGTTGGCTTTAACGTGTGTACAGGCAGGGCTGTAGAGTCCTATTAGGAGGAGACCTCAATCCATACAGACCACGCTTACTGCTTCCCACCATTTTGAGGGCACAGCCTATAAACTTGACATCAGAACAGGGACTTTTAAGGAGTTTTTAAAAGCCATGACGTCCTTTGCTGAAATAAACACTGACATCCTCAACATAAATGCCTTGGTTAAGAGGTTTGGAATGTCCAGGGAGGCTTATTGGATTCAACATAATTTCTCTGAAACCTAAAGGGGGAAAAAAAACAGAAAAAAGAAAAAAGCAAAATAAAGTAAACGAAAAAACAAAAAAGAGCAAAACTAGAAAAAAAGAGAGAGATATCGACACACATGTGATTATATAAAAAAGAACCAAATGAATAACTAGCAAACGGCTGCCATTAAATTAAAGCCAAAAGGTCCTCTCCAGGCAGGGCTACCTCACTCTGTCTTTCCATAAAGAACAGGCAATCATTTCATGTGGAGCGTGCAGGCACAAGTGCTCTGAGGACAAGGGGCATGCAAGAGGTCTGGACAAACAACTGGGAACAGCTCTTTTCCAGAGGTTCCTCCCATGAAGTCCAAATTCCTACCTAGTCCATCTTTTCCCTAGGCAGACAGTGAGGAATAGGGAGACTCCTTTCTGTGCCTACTTTTCTCTCATGATTTATCTAATCTGGCACAACATTCTTGAAGCCAAAAAGTACCATTGCAAGGCTGGGGACTCTCTCATAACCCCACAGACCTTTCTTCATCCCAGCTGTCCCATCTACACTGAACCCTGCATTCTGGAGGCATTTTCTCCTCACACAACCCCACCTCTCTAAAAAAAACTTATTAGGATTTGCCAGAAACACTGCCCAAATTAAAATGAAAAATAAGGGGAGCAGAGATCATAGGCAAGCTCCTTCCTTCAGTCCAACAAACTTACAGGGCAAATAAAATGTTTTAAAGGGCTGTGTCAAATATCTCCTCAGAATGTACCTGCCTTGGGATGCCCCAGCCAGGGAAATTCACTTGTTTGCCACAACCAAGACATGCATGGCAGGATCTTAGGGATTTCTCTCATCGAAAGCAAATTGTTATGGGTTTAAAGGGTTCTTCCAAGAAATTACATAATTGCTCTAAGATGTAGAAAATACTCCTGCACCTCATGCAGTCACTGGATCCTGAACAAATCAGGTAAGTTAACTCAAGTCTGGCATCACTAGAGCAGCATGGAGCGGCTTGGATGCCATTAAGAATTGATCTCAATAGGAAGAGTACTTTTTAACAGGCTAGGAAATTTTCTCATACCAAAACAACACCAGCCAGAAGATTTTTTTTCCCCTAATTCTTCTATTTCTTTTATATCAGTTTCTATTTCTCCACTGTACTATCGTACTCCATCTGCGCATCAAGCACATGTTTCCTTTGATGGGGCTGGGGATGCAGACAAAAGCTGTTTGTTTGGTTTGGAACTGTTTAACTTGTTTAAGGGAAACTATCTGTTATTCTCAGTGGCCCTTAAGGGCTGATCCACATGGGAGAGTAAGCCAGGCTCAGCTCTGGTTCATGTGTCATAAACAAGATTCATAGGCAAATTCTTAGCGATGAAATATCATTAGTAAACGAAATGAGAGTGAGAAAGAGCCCAGCTCAACTCTCATGGTTGAAAGTGATCAGAGTCACTGGGACACAAATAAACATGGCATCCCTGAACATCACTATTTATCGTGTTTTGTTTTTCATAATATAAATATATTTTATGGCCACCAAAGGATAGCTGGGAAAGTCTATCCTCAACAATACCAAGGATCTCCAAGGAGAATTCCTGTCTGCTTTATTTTCCTTGTGTTTCTTAGCTCTGCTAAATTAAGGCAATTTCACTTCTGCCGGGCCACATCCAACAGACCTAAAAACCCACTGGGGACACACAGCCCCAGCGAAGGGACATGTGAAAGATCAGCAAGACTAAAGGCTGGGGACTCCAAGGGCTTTGCTCTCTGTCATCAGTGCTGTGCTGTGAATCCTAGCTGCAGGGATCTCCAGTGACAGCAGGGTCATTGCAGAAGGGGGCTGCAGTGGGGGTTATCCCACCACTGACATGCAGGGGCTGCTGAGGAACGACGAGGAGCGTGGCAGGAGGACAGCCCACGTTTCTGGAGCTGAAGGGCTGAACACACATCCCCGCTGGCTTGGGAGAGCAATGCAGCACCGGTCCTTTTGGCATCCTCTCCTTCTGATTTATTAAAGTCCCCAAAGAATCTGAAAAAAAACATGCTTCTCTCCTGACTGGTTTTCTCTCTCTTCCTCACTGCTGTTTCCCCTATTGTACTGCTACCCTTAACCCCGTTCTCTTGTATGGAGCAGAAACCAACAAGGCTCTTGCTAGGTTTATGTCTTCGCTGACAGATGTGAGATGGATGATGCTCACGGAGATGTCCAGGGTTAAAATGGGTGAATCTCAACAGGTTCAGAGTTTGGATGCTGCTATGACAAATGTCATCTACCATCACAGCTATTAGCTTCTGAAAAACCAGCTTGGAAATGTCTTTAAAAATGTGGGGGATTTGCTTTACTTTTGTTTTTCTTTCTTGTCAAAAGGAAATAAAAGGAGAAATAGAAATGTTCAACTTGCTAGAACAGTTAGGGAAATTTTAAAAACAATAACTTTTGTGGAGTTTCACATTTGTCAGTGCCAGCTGGAAAATGGGAGGAAAAATACTATCTTTGACATTGGTTGTAGATTTGTAGGGAAACTCCAACATGCAAGCCTGAAAATAGTAAGGAGGTAAAAATCCCCACCCTGTAGATTGAAATCAAAAACATCTCCAAAGACCTACAAAATTGGGAAGGGTCTGACATACTAAACGTTGTGCTTCTCCCAGTTCTAGTGATATCACTTTTTAAATTAAAACATAATATTCTCTCTACTAATAGCCGTTGTATGGTAGTGGAATAAATGTATGGAGAGTGTTGGAGAACAGGGAAGGAGGAATGAGCTCAGCTTTGCTGTGCAGCTCTAACAGCTTGAGATGGAGGGAGCAGATGGGACATTCCTCTAAGCAGGCTGGATGGATGTGGCAATGAAAGGACAAGAAAATTGAAGGCAACCAAACCATGCAATCAGTTTTTGTCCTCAACCCTGGCCATCCACTTAGTCCTCCAGAGCTGTCTCGTGTTCCCCAACACCCTGGCTAGTGGGTTTTGGCCATTCTGACCCATTCCCATACCAATCCAGCCTATGGACAGTGCCCTGCCAGTAACGCACTTCTTCCACTGAGAGAGCAAAACTAAGGAGAAAAAACAGATATTTTCACCTTGCCTTCCCTGTGTGCCTTCTGGTAAAATTGCTGCTAAGTTCTTGGAGACCTGAGGCTGCTCCACATCACCTGAGAGGAGCAGCAGGGATTGTCACATGGGGAGGCGAGGGAATGACGCAGAAAATGATGCACTACTCCTCACAGCATCCCTATCTGCCACAGCAGGAGAAATGCAGACCAGTTTTGAAACCCAGGGATGGAAACTGCTTCTGAAACAGCAATATAAATTGCTGTGGGAACGGATGAGAAAAGCAACGGGGTGCTATGTAACGCCTGGCAAAAATGGGTTAAACAAAAATAGCAAATTAAGGGCAACAAGCTGGCCAAACATAACTCTGCTATCCACGCAGCTCACATTAGGCAAAGGAGCTTTGAGCTCTCTTCTGAGTTACAGCAGAATTTATGACATAAAGGAAAAGCAGTAGGAGACTCCAACAACAGTGTACATTTTATCTGTCTCTATGCGTAGATATGAAGCATGAATAGCATCAAAGAAAGCATGAAAACCATCAAGCCTGGCCCACATCCTGAGCAAAGGAAATAGCCATCCTTTTAGTCAAAGTCAGTACTGCTGTGACTATATCTGAGGGGTAAGCAACACAACAACCCAGGTTTCCTGTCATGGATGGGTTCATCTGCTGGGCTAGGAAACAAAACCCTCTTTTTTCCCTTCCTCTCACAGCATGTAACTGGGTGAGATGCAACCCAGCCTAAGGCCTCTCTTGCCACAACAAAGCGGGTCACAGAAGCTCAGCAGAAACACACTGTGAGGCTCTCCCTGATGCTCTCAGCTGGACATAACCACATCACCTCCTCTACTATTCAAGGTAAAGTCAAAGAGCCCAGCTCTCCTCTCATTTACACCAGCCCAACAGTGTTGACCACAATGGAGAACCTTAAGCAAATTCAGTCCACAGACGAATTTCACGCTGTTACACAGACCTCAAGCAGATCTTCAAGTAGATTACACCTCTTCTTAGACTAGAAAGGCTCAGAGAGCTACAGAAATTCTTATAATCCTTCATGTTCATGTAAACAGGGTCCTTATTCCCCTCCATGGCAGCTCACCTTGTATCTGTTTTCATTTTCCATGGTAAAACCTCTGGCATAAGTGTCTCCCCCTTTAATCAATGAGATTTGACATCACAGGAAACCTCTTGGGAATGTGCTAGATGGAGCTCTAGCTACAGCTTGTGCCATCTTCTTGTGCTTTTCCACAACCCAAAATCGCAAACAGAAGATTGCAGCACTGCGAGTGTTTTGGAGGGCAGGGAAAGAAGGACATGGGCTCAGAGCAAGAGAAAAGCAGAAGCAAGTGGATCCAGAAGATTCCATTTCCACATAAATTTCCCTAATGTTTGGCTACAGCAGCGGAAGGAGTAGGAGAGTTCTGCAGGCACTCAACGGCCAAACAGCTTTTCCTTGAGGAAAGGGCAGCATTCACAGCTTTCACAGGGTGAACTCTTGAAGACTTTGTAAGATTCACTAAACCTTTGGTCGAAGGAATTCCAGTATCCGTTGCGTTTCCACTGTTGCCACCACTAAAGTAGGCCATGTCCATATTAGCCAGGATCACAAGTTTGTTTTCTCTGGAAGTCTTTCATGGATGGAGTAGTTCCAAGATACTAAATGATGTAGCCTGATAGCTCAGGAGGCAGAGCTCCAAGATTCCCCACCAAGCCCCCCTTAGGAAAAGCCCCAAAGTAGGAAAGCACTTAACAGGGTATAAAGTAAAAAATAAGAAGAAAAAAAAAATCTATTTAAGACCAAAGACGACAGAAATAAAAGGCTATTTTCAGGCCTGAGATGGCCTGTGATTTGAGCCAAAGCTACCCTCTTTTCCAGAGGCACAGCCAGTGCTTTTTCTCCAGCCTGCATGGAGGTGCAGCTATTTAAAGCCACTCAAGAGGCCCACTGCATGATGGAAAGCAGCCAGATCAGTTGGGCCTCATCGGTTTTGTTTTTGTTAGATTGAAGCCAGAGTATGTGAAATGACTTGTAAGAGGACCAGGGAAGGGGGAAAGGCTGGGCACCCAGCAGCCTCGCTCATGACACACAGAGCTTAGTCTCTGCCTCATTTAAGTGGTAGTGGGTCACAGAGAAGGTCCCTGAGCAAGGAGAATGGCTCTTTTGTCCCCTGAAATACCCACAGCCATGGAAAGACACGTGGCAAAACCCTCAGGGGTTACAGGTCAGCCATGAGAACACGCTGCAGGAAAGTGTTTGCAAAGTCGGTGGCAGCTGACATCGTGGGCATTGTCCGGCTGTTCCCCTGCCTCTGCCTCTCCCTGTGCTTGCACTGACACATCCAGGAGCCTTCTCCTCTACCATTCTCACTGCTGGGAGGATAAATCCTGTCTCCCTGCCTCCACAAGTCCCCACTTCTCACCACCATGCACTCTCGCTGCCTCTGCACTCCACAAAGCCCAAGGGACCTGGCATGAAAGATCCCATCCTAGCAAAGTAATACATCATTTTCATCACTTTGGTTTTCAAATATATTCTTATGTAAATTTTTATTTTTTTTTTCAAGTCAGCCCTCGGAGTGCTGCCAATTTAAGCACAGTGCACAGTGCTACAAGAGCTTCTTATTTCCACTTTGCCTGACAGGTATCCATGTCCCTGTGACACTGCCTCTGTTCCCCACCTGCTTCAGATAGCAATAGTTACCCTAAGCATTTTACAGAGTTATTGAAACCACTGACTAATGTGTCCAGAAATGAATATCCACTGGGAAAGAATCTGGTTTGGGCTCGTGTTCCTTAATTGCTGATTAATTCCAATTATGTTACAGCTGATCCACCAGTACCACAGATCACCACTTCAAAGGGCCAACCAGTAAAGGAAGCCCCTGAGTTAGAACAGCAACAGCTCTGTTTCAAAAGTTCTTTTCAGCTGGAAAGTGCTTCATAAACATTAATTCGTTATGCCTCACTCATTCCCCAGGGAGGAAGGAGCTGTTATATTTAATACACAGGCGGCAAAACGGTGGCACAAAGCAGGACCACGTTTTCTCCAAGGTCTCCAAAGGAACCAGTGACAGTCCTGAACATCCAACAGGGAACAACCTCAGCTCCAAGGCTCCCATCCTCTGCAGGAGCTCTTGGTAAAGCCAGGGATATCACAGCAGACATCAAGAAGAGACACAGATGGTGGACAGGATTGCACACAACTGCTGCAGCCTGCAGCTGGGACCTCCCCAGCCCAGGCAGTGCCAGGGATGCTCTTCAGAGGATGGGAGGAGCTGATCAAGGCCCAGAATAAATCCTTGCTTGTTCAAGTCTCTTTACTCTGCCATCTGCTCCAGCAACACCTTATGTCATCTAGAAAGGCCAGAGCTGCCCTCCAGGAAGCCCAGAAGCTGTACAAGCCAGAGAGTCTGAAGTGTCAGGAAGAACATCCTGTGGGAAAACACGATTTTGTGGAGTTTACAAACCGGGGATGGAAACTGAGGAGTGCAGGAGATCTCAGCAGGCAAGGAGGCACCGAGCACTACAGAGGAGCTGTAAATGGGAACAGGAAGAGCTGAGGGCTAAAACACAGTGAGAGCAGCAGGGAGTTTCGAGGAACAAGATTTTGTTGATTTTTTTTAGGCTGTTTGGATGCTGTGTTGTCCGGAATTATTGTTCTTTGTCTGTGTCTCTCCAGTGCTCCTACTCTGCTGATTGCTTTGGAAACGAAGCTGCCACCACAGCTCTTCAGCTCTTGATAATTGCCCCAGTAGATGGTTCTCAAAATAAGTTGTCTTCTGCACCAAAATATGTCAAAGGGTGTTATTATACTTCCCAAGGGAGAATCCCAGCTCCAGATTTTGTTTTGAGACCATGTCTTGGTATCTTTCAGTATTTCACAAGCTCTAAAACACACACCCCAGGGCACAGGGAAGGCTGTGCTCTCCCAGTGGAAGACAGAAAAACATGGTTTTATGCTGATGCTACGGAGCTCCTGTGGGACTATTTGGATAGTGCCAACCAAACGAGAGCCAGGTATTTGTGGCAGCCTTCATTCTGCAGCAGGGGCTTTGCTCCCACCAAACACACATGAAACATGGTGGGTGTTTGCAAGAGAATGTATGAAATGCCCGGAAAGCTCCTTGCAGCCAGCAAAGCACTGATGAGGTGAGTGAGGAGCCCTGTGGGCGCTGCTGCTGTGCAAGGAAACCCTCACTCCACCCCAGAGCAGAGGGTGAGCTTTGCAGAGTGGGGAAGGTCTGGCACAGCACAGCAGGGCAGCAATTCAAGATCTAACCCAAAATGTGTGTCTGCTGTTGATTAGAGGTCATCATTTAAAGAAGGGAGGAAGGATCAGGAGTCTTGTCTGACAAGCTTTTTCCAGCAAGTGGTCTTGCTGTGAATTTTTGCTCGAGCAATCAGCTCTGAGCTTAACAAGCTACATGTCTGCCAGACCCTTTTCTGCCCCAGTTTCATTCTGGGTCTGCAAATAAGTCTCCCTCTCACATCAACTCACCTAAATGCACAAGGCATTTAAAGCACTTGAGCCCAATCTTATTTCACACCACGTCAGTCTGTGTAAGCCTTTGTGTGTCTGCCCCACTTGAGCCATTGGCATGTGCTGATCAAACATCAGCAGAGATCGGGGCAGTGAAGGGGCTGAGCTCGCAGGCCTCCAGATGGGGAGGCACTGCACCGTGGAAACTCCTGGGAACAAGGCTATCCAAAACCTATTTTCCCTCCACTGGAGGCTTTTATGATTGAGAAAGAGGAAAACAACTTCACTTCAAAAATAAGGAAAATAAGTCTTTCCTCTTCTCCGTCATCTATCAACAAAAATCCTACTTTCCACCACTAGGACATCTCCCCCTCTATTTTATCTGCTCCTTGAAGCAAGAACTCCCCACACCATGACTAAAACATGCAAGAACATACACTTCTAATGGCACCTCCATATTTGCACATGCAACAAAATGTGAGAGATCACAGTCCACAGCCCAGGATTCAACCTCACTCTCAAAACCAGCCTGTGCACAGAGGGAACCAAGCTGAGCGATGCCAAAAGAGCCAACAGAAAGCAGGGAGAGTGTGCACAGGACCTGCTGCGTGTGGGACACGTGGGATGGCCAGGGGGGAAGCGTGAGAGGGAAGCAGAGAGGGATGCCACAGCACAGAGCACGTGGCAGGGAGCAGAGGAGTGCAGGAGAGGGGCCGAGAGCTGGAGCTCACACGTGTGGGGCTGAGAGCACAACGCTGCTGAACATTTACTCTCACATTACGGATTTAATGGCTTTTAACAGGAGACTTTGTAAGCGATCAGGAATTGGAACAAAAGGAGCTGGGGGAATAATTATCCTAACCAGGGGAGCTAAAGAACATGGCAAAATCTGTGCTGAGCAATCATGCTAATTAAAGGCACCCAGAAGAATCAGGATAGAAACGCCAAATGGTTTTCACTCTGCTGCCCTAATCCACTAACAGCCTCAGCACTTTGACTCCCACCAGCTGTGGGAAGGACGGCTCTGGGTGAGCTGTTTTGTAGCAATAAATGACAGAGATAAACAAGTGACACGGGGGGGGTCGGTCCCCTCTGCAGTGGAGCCTGAAGCGATGCTTGGCCCGCCAAACCGAACAGTGGCTGCTTTGCACCAGCAGCCTGGGAGAGAACCAAATGCTCTCCCAGCCTCCAGCTGAGCAGGAAAGATCCCAACACGCTTCCCAGAAAGCAGAACAGCTGCTGGCAACGACCAGCATGAGGCTGAACACAGCCCACAGCCACACGCCTGGTCCTTTTGGGCCGCTCAGCCCTGCTGCGTGACCGCCTCTGCAGGGAGCTGTGTGACACAGCTCAGCACACTGCCCTGCCCTGGGATGTGCTCCCAGTGCCACACCACAGCTCTGCCAGCACTCTGGCAACAACCCTCGTTTGCACAGCTTCAGCCATCACAGGGTTGGGTCTGCTCAGATTTGGCTTTCAAAGGTAAGGATATCTATGCAGGAGGCACCATCCTGGCCTTCTAATGCTTAAAATTCCAGCTGGGGTTCTTGCCATGCTAGCATCAGAAAAGCAACAGCTAACATTGCAACATGGGCACATTTTCACCCAGAGATGTGGAGACTTCACAAGTGTCTATGCTGCAGAAGAACAAAACGAACAGTAATGCTTCAGCAGACTAGAAGCTTTACAGACCCAAATAAAAATTCCCATGCCTTCAGCTAGTGTAAAACCCAATCAAACTCCTCAAAGAGCTGCTGGGCCTTGCTCTGATGGGGATTTCAGGGGAATATCTTCTTCAGATATACCTGAAGTGCAACAGGACATCATATGCCAAGGTAGATGGGTGCAGAAATACAATTAACAGAACAAGGCACAGAGTGGTGAAATCACCCACTGAGTACAGAGAAGTCTCTCTCTGCCCTTCCCAACCTCCAAGAGAAGGTTCTCCTCAGATAACTGCTTGGGTGAGATGCGAGTCTCGTCTCCCCAGCAGTGCAGACCTGTGTTTTGTTGCAGTCACCTGCATTGGCACAGAATGAGAGCTGTGCTGGGGAGGTGGGGAGGCAGAAAAACCAATGCTAACAATTACCATCAAGTAACAGCTTTCTGTTTAAAAAAGGTAGTGTTTTTTGTTAATCAACAAGTCCATTAACATGGAGCAAATACCTCTGTAATGGACACACACAGGATCACAGTCTGAACTATTTGTGTGCAGCATCTTTTGATTGATTCACCCTAGAGATCATCAAGTAAATGAGAGAGGATGTAATACTTCTGCAGGAAACATTCCGCAGCGGATACATTGATTGCAACACTCAGCCAGCTGCCGTGCCAGCCTCTTCTTAAAGAGACTTCATATTTGATTCTCTGATTAAATATTTTGAAATGGAGAAAAAGATCAGGCCTAGATTTGTGCTTCCTTCATGGAACCTGGTATTCTTCCAAGGAGGATCACGTGAGTGACCGATCTCCACCCTCTCTTCCTGTCCTCAAGACTTATGATTCTATTCCCTTGGTCCTTTTCCAGTCACAGAGACCATTGCCACTCCACTGCCTGGCCTCTTCCCACTAAATCCTTGGATCAAGACAAGAGAGCCTGTTTGGTGTTACACCTGGAGACCTGTTGATTTATTCATTCAACCACTACGTGCCTTCTGCCTGCCAGTGCCTCTCTGACTCTTCTCTCACCACAACAGATCCATTTTCAGTCAAAAGACCACTGAAAGGCCAACAGGACAAGAAAAGACAGGGCTGAGAATGAGGAATACCCTGAGATGAATACAGAGTCAGAGAGTTCAGGACCCATGAGGAAATTTGCAATGAAACCATCAGCTGAATAATTTGCCCCAGCAGCAATCCCAGCCAGCAGGGATGGCCCTGGAGCCAGAGCTGAGAGCTTGTGCTCTCTGCAGCTTGCAAAAGCAGGCTCTTTTTCCACAGACCAAATCCCAGGCTGACACCTCCTTTATGAGCTGCTGAAAAACACCATTTTCTGGACGAGCTCTGCAAAAACACAGTGACACTTCCAGTTTATGAGCAAGCCCTGCCACTGCTCACCAAGCCACAGCCTTGGAGCTGTCAGAGCCCTGCTGAATGAGAGCAGCGGGGCCAGGAGACTGCTGGCAGCCCTGCTGAAGGGACGTGTTATTTCACATGCAAATGAGCCACACAAATTGAGACCAGACCCTCCTTCTCCCCTCTGAGCCACTCATAAATGACAGAGGCGGAAGGCAGGTGAAGGGTCTTTGGGGGAGGTGAAACTCAGTGGTACAAGGGACTGAGCATCTAATTGGAGACAACAGGAGAAAGCCGAGCACTCACCCAGGGCCCACAGGGAGACACAGCTAACCCTCCCCTCCTGAGATAAGCTCCATCAGGAGAGTTGGATTAATGACTCCTTGAGGCTAATCAGTGGTGCCAGCACCTACAAATGAGGGCTCTTCTCTGCTGTAGCTTCTATCCTTTCTCTCCTTCAGCACCATCAGGAAAATAAATAAATATAACAAGCCTGTAGGTCCCATCCAAGCTAAACTACATGGGCCATTACAGTCGAGCAACAAGGTAAGTGCTGCAGGTATAGGCTCAGCTGTGGATTCTGGGCTCCTGCCTCCTCTTCCCTTCTTTTCAGAGAAAATAAAATTGAGTTTTCATTGACTACTGAGAAAATGAGACAACATTATACAGGACACGACCCTCTGCAATCAAATTAGGACATTGCAACACCATAGCCAGCATGGAGTATATAGCCCTGATAGGGTATAGGATCAAGGAGAATGATTTTATGCAGTAAACATTAAAACACAAAAGGAAAATTAATCATGTCAGGACATCTATCATAACTAGAGTAAGAAATAAGTTTGGAGTGGCACAACAAGCAGCACTCGTGTCTTGGGGCTTCTCTCCCAAGTCTTTCTTGTGTTCCCACCCAAACTGGCCAGACACTTCTCAGGGCTGGTCATTAAAGACATGGTAGAAGTTGGGAGATATTTTTGCCACTTACTGCACAACTTCCTCTCATCCCCTTTCCCAGAGCTCTGACAGTTTTCAAGAGAGTAAAGCCACTGCTCACAGAGTTTCCAGCTGTGGCCCAAGAACAACACACCCAAGGGTGTTGGTTTCAGGGTGCTCAGATCTGTTTGGATACAGGGTCAGGTACAGCAGCAGGGCTGTCCCTCACTGTATCAGGACTGTGGGCTTGTAGATCCGGAGCCTGAGCTCTGTGCAACCTAGGGGGCAAGTTCTGCCACTTTAGGCTGGTCAAAACCCAGTTCAGCCAAACTCCCTTCATGCTTGTTTCACCCATCAGACAGAGGAGCATGCACCCGGTGTATTCATCCTGCTAGACGTGCAAAGGAGGACACAAACAAACCTTCCTTGATTTACATACCACTGTAGCAGTGGTTTCCCAAGTGCATAATGAGTAAATTAACTTTGGCTAAGCCAATTCTCCAGAGATGAAGAGATGGAAAAAATAATCGAAACAAACTGTGATAGAGTTTTTGATTAAGCAGCTGATGATCAATAAAAGTTATCTGCGGGGCACAGAGTGTTAATGAGCTACCATTCCTGTATCAAAGAAACACCTGAGCCCATGGTCCCTGCTCCACACAGCCCACAGAGGTCAGCAAGACCTGCTCCTCCTAGACTGACAAGGTGAGAACATGGGTTATGGAGTCCACTGGTCTCACCTGCCCTTATTCCTGTTAAAAGGGTGATGGTGGAACAAAGATGAGAAACAACCTTAAAGCAGGATGTGGCTAGAAAGAGAGGAATGAAAAAGATTAACAGCCTGACTCAGACCTGAGGTGCTATATTTGGGGGGAAAAAAAATAAATTGAAAAGGCATTCATAGCCTTCTCAGACAGTTCCATTTATTTAAAGAGGCCTTGGAGCTCTGCAGCTTTAACACCAACACCTCTACAGCAGGGAGGAAGAAGGACCAGCCAGTGGAGCTACCAGCTCCCTGCCACCAGTGATGCAAGGCACAAAGTGACTCACACCACATCCTGTGATTGCTATCCCCTTATCCTTTCCCCCACAGCAATGTCATTGTGAAAAAGGTGTTAAATCGCCACAGTTCATAGTTCATCGTCATATCTTAAATTCATCCCCAAAGATTCTAAAGCATTAAAGAGTGGACTTTATAGAGAATTTCTCATAATAACATAGCCACCTGTTTAATAGCACACAGCAGCAAGGCTGCACAAGGGTTTCAGAGAGCAAGTGGAAAGGAGAGCTTCATATTAAAGCTACAGAGAAGAGACAGAGGCTCAGATCAGTAGACACATAAAATATCACTACCTCCGCCTGAATTTAGCTATTTCACTGTAACTAATCATTTTGCTCTTCTAGAAATGTCTGGAGAACTGTTAGTGACCACAGGGAGCTGCTAGGATCTTTGTATTACATTTCCTCCAAAAGTTCCCTCCTCTGACAACCCAGCCCAGCCTGCCTACAAAAGGGACTTGTTTTCCCAAAGCTCACTTAGCCTTCCTGTCCTTAGAGGGTCTAGGGAAAGCTGAGAAAAAATCAGCAGACAGGATACTTGTTCTGAAGTGTCCCACAGAGAACAGAGGAGATGAACAGCACATTAGGATTTCTCCCCCAGTTTCTCAAATTCTCATGGAACTGGGGTTTGCAATTGCCCTCTGCAGAGCCCATGTCAAGACAGATCATTAATACTACTCGACACTGAGGATCTCTTGTATTAAAAAAGCACAGCAATTACTTAGTTCAAATCTCTATATTATTCATAAGATCTATGTCTACCATAGATATGGTATTTACACTGCTATGGGGAAATGTAATAAATAAGGCAATAAGCATTTCCTTCCTCCAGGTCAAGATGAAAGTCTGCATCTTAGAGAGCAGTGCTTTCCTTGGGCAGCCAGGCTCATATCCCAGCCTCTCTGCCCAATTCCTGCAGCCAGGGACTAAAGCCAAGTTGAAAAATGACTTCTCTTGCTCTGAGCCCAGCACTCGGGTTCCAGCACACTCCAGTGGAGCCAGGAGGCCGTGCCTAGGTGGCACGAGACCTGAAAGGACAGGTCTCTTCAGAAGTAGTCAAGAGAGCAAAGCAGAACATATTAAAATTGTAGCATGGCCCCCATGAATGTGGAAAGGGAGAATTTGATCTAAGCTATCTGGAAAAGAGCAGGAAAAGTTCAGAATTGCCATTTTCTGGATCATGATATGCAGCTGACAGCTCCAAGGATGTGTTTATCCATCTAAACTCCTGACTCCAAAGACTGTCTGTGAAAGGACTTCAGGTGGAGACTCATAAACATGCAACATGGTCCAGTGGGCTGAACATGGGCCAGGCTGCTAGCTGTCAGCAAGCTGGCATGACCTTGAGCAAATCGATGTCTTTCCAGCTGCCTCTCCTCATCCATAAAACGGAGATGAAGATGCTCAACAGCCCCTTGATGGGCTGGAAGGAGAGAGAAATGCCTCTTTCCAGGAAGGAGTGGAGATACAACAAGCCAGGTTACTTCTCCTCGTCAAGAAGAGAATAAAATCTACCCCATGCCTCAGTTACTCAGCTGCCTGCTGTGCTCTCAGTAATGTTCCCCTGACATTTGGGCTCTGCTGGGATCTGGCAGAAAAGCAGAACAGTCCCACCCCACCCCATCTCTGGGATTTGCCCAGAATTTATTTTTAACACAGCTTCAGTGTGAACATTTGTGTTGGGATTTGCATGAACTCATGCTGATCCCTGCCTCTGAACTCGTCCTACCCTGCCTGTGCCAATAGCCAGGACTGTCAAGAGAACAGAAGGCACAGTCTCCCCCACCCTCACCAGGGGTCTCACATGAGGCACACCCAAAGCTTCCTACCTCATTCCACATGTAGGAATCTTTGGGCAGCCACCTCAGATGGAGCCATTCCTGCTGTCCAGGGTAACTAACTTGTTCTAGAGCATAAACCACGTTAAACAGGGCCCTAAGCTGAGCTTAAAATGACCTTTCCAAACCATGCAGCCCCAGCCAAACCCTTTATTTCCCTGGTTCTGGAATGTGAGCAATGGGATAGAGCAGGAGCCATGGCCCATCTGAGACAAGACTTGGAAGATTGGGCTGTAACTTTCTGGTATGCCAAGCCTGCAGGTATAGCTTGAAACACAAGGTCCTTGCTCCTTGTGTTTCCTTGCTCCTCCAAGGACCTGATGGCCATCACCTCCCTTGCTCAGTGCTCCTCATCAATTACAGCACAGAGACACAAAATGACTGATACTTTTAATACAAAGAGCCTGTCATTTATTTATTAGCTGGCGACAGGCCCTGCAGTCCTGGATGGATGCATTATAAATCAGCTGCATTTCTAACCATTAAAAATTCATCCAATTCATAATGTAGGATGCCTATAATTTCCTTATTAGTGTTGAGTGGGAAGGATTTTTCTTTCTCCTCCCTTGGCTCTTTGCTTTCCCAAGATCTTGCTCATCTGAGGATTAGCTTGGCTTAATCCTGCAAGAGGGAGGTGGAGGGGTGGGAAGGGTTGCGAGAAGGGAGACAAGGGCTAAAGAAATTTTGTTCCAGTGTTTTCTTCTAATTGCAATTTGCCATATATACTTAGGAGACTTAGCTGTCTCCTGTCACACTTATGGGAGCAAGAGAAACTGCTTGTCCTGGATTTAAGAGATGTTTGTATTGTAGGGGGAAAAAAATTCCCTTTTATCTCACAAAGGGAAAAAAGGAGTATGGTGGTTGGATAGGGAAGGATGATGTAAAACCTGTTAAAAGTACAAGTAAGATAAGAACAGATGTCCATATATTATAAACCAGTGCATTTAAAATAGATCAAACATATATATCAGATTTATATATAAAAAGAGGTGTGTATAGTAACCTTCAGACTCAGTGCTCCCATTCATTGAAGAAAAATAGGTTAGTAGGCCTGAAAGAAAGGTGTGATGTATTTACAGGCCCACGGTGGTGACAAAAAACTTTAGGTGCTGCTGCAGCATCAGCAAATGAACTTGGAATGAGCATCAGAAAAAGCTGATTCTACATGAAACTGTAAATCATCTCTTAATTTGAGTACTGCATCCCATGTTGACCAGGCTTGTCTGCAGACAGCAGGACAGCTGTGGTACATTTCTGTGGTACACACAGAAATGTTCATGCTTTCACTGAGTCTCAGTTTGTTCCCATCTCTTAAAGAGATGTATCCAGAGAGGGGCAGGGAGAGAGGGTTTGAACAGATTCAAGCCAGGCTCAGCACAAGGTAACTTGCAGTGTGTTTAGGAATGAGTGTGCAGGAATCTAAAAATGGATTATGCAATAAACCCTGCTTTAATGGGAGACAGGCCCAGGCATTGAGAGCAATCCTCACACACTGTGACTCCAATGTACTTTTCACCTCGAGATGCTTGCTTACAAACCGTACATCTGCACATGGAAATGGATTTACTGGGTTCTCCAATGGGTATGTTCACTTCAGCAAATCACATCTGGTTCAACAAGGCCAGTCTTTACTCTCAGCCATGGTGTAAAACAGCTGCTTCAGCTCATGGCTTTGGGAGCACACGAGCAGAAGTTGTGCTTCCCTGAGCAGCAGCACCTTCCTTCATCCCACTGACCCACTCCCTGTCTGCACCCACCAACAAGAGCAGGGCAGACTGCAGGATGTTGAGGTGGACTGGAAGTGTCCAGTAATTAAAAAGGACAATTTATGCATTTTTGTTATGTGAAGCAATCGTGCTCTGCTCCATCTGCCCCGTGCTGCTGGGAGCCATCTCTGCCCACCCCATCTCCTCAGAGCCAGGATGGGAGACACAAGGATGGGAAACAAAAGCCTCTTTCCACACAAGAAACTCTTTAGGCAGAATATTTTTTTACATGGATCTTACCCCAGGTTTCAGGGCTGAATAGGATGTTTTGGGTTGTTTAGCCCAAAAGCAGCACTAAGTTTTGGGGCTATTTAACCTCTACTGATGTGCAGGTTCTCTGCTACATTCTGGGTTATACTTCTTGTCCCACAGGGCAGCGCCACTAATAATCTTCCTGCTGTGTGTGTGGTCATGCAAAACTGCTCCAACTCCTAAACAATAACAGCTATTTTTAATTAGGAATCACAATTTAACCGGACAATGATCAAACAATGAGAGCCTGCAATCTCCAAACCAGAGAGACATCTCCTGTCTGATCACAGTGAAGACCCCACACACTTCAGAGAGATTTTAAACCTGACAAAGAGCCTGGGGAGACTAAAAAGTCACAGAACAATGTCCTTGCAAACTCTGGGAACTCCTGGTTCCTTCAAGGGTACCCCATGGCCAGGTTCCACAGGCACATCCTCTTTACCATAGGAATGCAGAAGTACCCCAGCTGCCAGACACTTTCCCAAAAGCAAATCATTATAAGCCACAAAAACCTAATTCAAAAACAAGACAAATGTTTAAATGAGGGTCAAAAGAAATCAATACCAGCACTCAGCCTATGCATGCATACACATACTAGCTATTTTTACAGTGACCCACAGCAAAATTCACACAATCCACGAGCCATTAGGAGAACACTCTTGACACCAGAGCTGCCTGAGTCTGCAATAGCCTCAGGTGGAGCACTATGTTGCTACCTCTTGTCTTGCAGGGATGAAACTACACCAGTGAGGAGTGCTGGCTGGTGAACAGAGCCCTGCTCTCTCTGGCACAGACACCTCCTTCAGGTTAAACACACCACAAGTGCAAAATGGACAGGGAGAAGCACCAAGACCCAGACACACAGCTGGTAACAGGGAATGT
This sequence comes from Taeniopygia guttata, assembly GCF_048771995.1. Taxonomy (NCBI): domain Eukaryota; kingdom Metazoa; phylum Chordata; class Aves; order Passeriformes; family Estrildidae; genus Taeniopygia; species Taeniopygia guttata. Next base: position 13,591,000 of record NC_133035.1, on the reverse strand, counting down.
AAACTTGTTTTTATCCCTATTGTGTCCCACTCCTCTCACCCTGCCACGATGAGTCTGGACTCGTGCCAGACCATGGGTGAGTGGACAGGGACACTGGGGGTGTGTGTGGAGGCCATGGAATGCTGCAAGAGGAGTGGGAGGGTGTGAGCCCCTGTATGAGATGAGCAGGGGGCTGGATGTAAGGTGGAATGTCGGGGTGTACATACACATCCTCCATGAGATGCTGCATTCTTGGGCACTCTGGTCCAACCCAATTGATGCAGGGATGAGGCTGCCAGGCAAAAAGGGCACTAGAGCCACTCCAAACCCAGTAGGAAAACAGGTCAGGACCTCCTCTCATCTGGCTTGTTAAGTTCTTGACAGTTCACACATCACGAGCTCCCTTCCTGAAATTTCCCCAGGTGAGCCAACCCTACTTCCTGGCCCCACAGATATCAGGATTAAACAGTCCAGTGGGGATGCTTTTAGGCAGAGGAGAAATCAGAGTTTTGTACGAGAAAACATTTCCCTGTCAACCCCTTGACGTGCATATCCAGCAGTCTCTCCACAGGCCGGTCACCATCAAAAGCCCAAAGCCACGTTGCTCTTGATTTAAAAGTTTCTCTTCCTCGTGGATGTTCACCACCAGGAGCCAATGTATCATCATCATCTGTGCTGCCAGTGTCACTTCCCCATGCCAGGGCTGGAGCCTGCTGGTCCCCCTTTGATCCTGGGTGCTGTTACAAATATCCCCAGTAAACACACATTAAAGCAACAGAGAATAGATCTAAAATCCAAACAGCAGCAGGAGGTGACCATCTTGTGCTCGAACCAGGCCAGGTGCCCATCCCATCTGGAGCAAGCAGGGCTGCACTGGTGGCTCCAGCAGCTCCTCTTAAAGCAGGCAGGCACCAGGCAGAGCCACACTGCTTTTCTTCCTCATGGTACAACCATGCAGACAACATCTCCAGAGCTGGCTGAGGGGTAAGGTATAGGCAATGGATCTTGCCAGCCTTTCCAAGACATCCTGAAAAAACCTCATTTCCGTAGCAGCATCACAGCAGGAAGGTCTGAAGCGTGAGACTGCAACTGAAAGTGCAGGTGCAATAGGTGGGATGGGCACTCCACTTCTGCAAAAGTAGGTTGGACTTGTGGAAAACGTGGATGTTTCTTCCACTTGCTCTTCCAGGGATAGAAGAAATGATGCAGAGCAGAAAATAGCCCCAGGCAGGAAAACTGAGAGCTGGGAAGGTTGGCTCAAGTCCCACTGTCCATGGTATGTCTCCTGTTGGTCAGATGTTGCAGCCTGGGCAAGGAGACAAGAAGCTGATTCTGGGCACGGGGAAGTTCAGTTCTCCTCTGGTGGGGGACAGAAGCAGTAATTTTGGTTGCTCAAACATTTCTTCAGATACCTACAACACCTGCTCTGGGAACAGAGCAGAGCCCACAAGGCTTCTTCAACATCCAAATCTTTTGTAGGATGTTCACATCAACACTTGGAGCTCAAAGCAGTTCCCATGAGAGCCAACAGCAAACCAGAAGAGAGGGAAATTTGGAAGCAGGAGATCATTGCAGAGACCCCCAATTCCTTCACCTGTTGGCAGCTGAGCTCTGAGGTCAGGGCTCTTCCACAGTCCCCAGCCACAAGCTCAGGTTTTGCTACGAACAGTGAGGAGACACAGCACAGAGCAGCAAAACACATATAAATGAGTAAACAGCTTCTCACAGATTCTCGTCAAAACCCTAAAAATACCTCACATGAGCTGAGTGAGAAGGACAAGACTGTAAGACCGTGAGAGCTCCAGCACAGAAGAGTCTTCTCTTCTGAAATGCCTATTTCAGAAGAGTAATGGGAGCTGGATCCTTCTGGAGAAGAGCCTGGGGACTTCATTTCAGAGGAGACAAGAGGGAAAAAATAGTTTGGAGAAACACCAGAGCTCTGTGTGAGGGACTGAAACCTGTGGAGCCCAGCCCCAGGCTGGGCATGGGGAAGCAGAGTGCTGCTGTCACTTCACCCCGTGCTCCACATTTATATTACATAAAAAGAATATTTGACAAATTATCTTATCCCTGGGGGGGGAAAAAAAAAAAAAAAAAAAAAAGGAAAAGTTTCTTTTCCACTACCAACTGTTTCAGTTTTCTTTTTTAGGCAAATAAAATTACAAGCAGTTATGACTTCAGTTTTATGTTGTTGCTGTTTTTGGCAAAAATGGGACCATGAACTGACCAAAAATAGAAATGCTGCATACTTTTTATCTTCCCATGCCCAGGATGAACAAAACACACTAGGCAAACAAAAAAAATTAACAGTTCTAAGGGTAAATATCCTTTTCATTTTAGTTTTCGAGAGCTATTGAAAGCAGAGGTAAGAAAATCTATGTTTAAGAAATATGATTTTTGAAATGACCACAATGTTCCTTTTAAGCTGCACTGAAATAAAAGATAAAGACAGGGTACTGAGTGAAAGAGTGCTGATGGTGCTTTTATTGTGTGATTTGCCTTGTTTTTTTCTGAAGTACTTCTTTTTAGCCGATTACCACGTATTTACAGTTCGTGTAATTATATCTAATTACTTAATTAGCATGAATACGTGTAATTACTAACTTTGAATATGTAATTATGTCAGGGCAGCCTGTAATAAATGAGGTTGAAAAAAACCCTCATTAGGACTCTAGGAAAGGACGGCTGCTCCACCCGTGTGGAGAACGCATCCCAGTCCCCAGACTGCGCCAGTCCTGGAAACACAGCCAGCTCCAGTCGTGGCTGGCAAAAACCTCCTCGAAACCAAAGAGTTTGCCCCAAAAGTTCAGCTTCACATTACTTGTTGCAACTGAGCATCCACTGCTGGGATGCAGGTGGGGATCTGCCTCCCAGATCAATTTTCTTCATCAGGGTTTGGATTTTTTTTCTCCAATTTGTGTAATTCTCCAGAAGACCTGTTTTGTTAGATGAGAAATACAAGGGAACTGAACAACTCCAAAACTGTGCTGTGGCATTTGAGTAAAGCTCAAGAGATCAGATCCAAGAACTAATCTGCATCTGATGCATTGTCTTAGAATTAATTACTAGTTAATTACTATTATTAAAGTAAAATGACCTTCCAAAATGTTTCTTCTGCAACATTACCAATATTTCACCACAGAAATCTCCAGCTACTCCTAATTACGAAACTTGAATTTTGGGAAATCAAATCCTGAACTTCAAGAGAGGGAGATAACATAAGAAGCTGCTACTATTGCCAGGCCTGCCAGAAGGACAAACAACCAAATTCTGGCCACAAATGGGGGTAGGCTGGATCATGTTTTGCATTACCAAAATCTCTGACCATAGGCTGATGTTATGTAGTCCTAAACTCTCATCCTCATCACTTTCTCTGCCCACTGTGCTTGCCATGAGTCCCATTCTTCTCCTCTGATCTTTTTATTTCCAGATATAGAGGTGCAAACTCATCTCAACCTGTTGCTCTTTGCCGAACAGATATGAACTTGGTTTCCCTTCCGTGTGGCACCAGATCAGGAGAAAAAGGCAGTTTTAGCCTATTCTTCTGAAGTCCACTTGTGTTGGACTGTCCACGTTGCCAAACTCTTTTCTTAACCCTCCAGGTAGGGAGGGTTAAGGACAGCTGAAGCAAGGACAGGATGCAAACCCAGCATGGCCCAGAGTTACAGCACAGAGATGGGGGAGCATTTCTCACAAATAAATGCTTCAACATGAGAAAACAGGGTGGTGGTGTCCTCCGTGGCTCTTTGAGAACCCCTCACCCAGGAAGGGAAAGAGAATTCTGAGTCAAGCTTGTCTCCCCTCTGCACTAAGTCAGGCAGTAACAGAAAGAGGGTAAGACAAGTGCAAAAATCCCAGAAATCCAGAAGTGAGGTCTGGTTCCTGTGCCCTTCATCCCATCGACATGAGGACAGCACATTCCCAGCGAAGAACAGATCTCTGTCTCCTTGAGGACACATTAAGAAGAAGATCCCATGGGACAGCACTGCACAGAGGGAGCGAGAGGCCTCCAGCTCCACAGGCAGGGAGCTGCTCTCCATATTTCAGCTGCAATTCCATTATGCAGAGCTAAGTGGCTGGGAATAAACATCCCTCATCCCTGCGTGATAAGTGATGCTCGCTAGTATGGAGGGTGACAGAAATCTATATCACATCAATGTACTATTAATACTGCATTAAGCACAGAGAGTTTGCTCCCCTCGTTGCAGCACAGCAATGGGTATCGGCATGTCCTCGACCCAGGCAGCATCCAAGAGCACAGGGATGCTTGCAGGGGGAAGGAAGGAGAAAAGCTTCATGTTGGAGAGGGGAAATGCTTGCTGAAGATGTTGCTCTAGCAACAGCTCAGTGCAAATGAGAAATGCTGGGTGTCACGGAACACCTTTGCTCACAGCTGGGCAGCAGCTCAGGGCAGGTGGTGGAGTGGGGAGTTTGCATCTGTACAGGCTCAGCTGGGCATAGAGGCTCTCCCCAGCCCAGAGGAGTTCTCTTTAGAAGTGACAACAAAGGGAGAAGTGTTTGTGTCCAAACTCTGCACAGGGGGAGGGAAAAACCCTCCAGCATGACAACCACAGGGAAAACAGGAGCAACAAATATTCTCCAGCCCAGGCTTATGTTGAGTAAAGCACATCAGATCAAACAAACCCCTTACAGCAAAAGCTTCCCAAAGCATGGTTAATTTAATAGGTGATTTATGAAACTTTCCAGCCTCAAGCAAAGCCACCAGTGAAGCCAGAAGTTTTGACCAAGCTAAAGCCTGGGACTAACATACAAAACACACACCCAATTCAACTCCGCCTGAGGAGCCAAGGACTGGGTTTTGCCCCATGAATGATAAATAAATCTAAAAAATGTCGGGTTTTCAACATGCAAGCACCCAGCTATAGTTTGTCTCTTATTATCCCCGAAAGGGAGTACCAGTGTTGTGGGGTTTGGTTTCAACTTCACTGCCTTGCAGTCCTGGAAAACCTGGAGCATTCCCTCCCGTGGCATCCTTCACAGGAGAAGTGCCTCCAGATGCCACCCAAGCATCTCTGTGAACCCTTCAGATCCTGCTCAAACAGCCCCGTGACGCTCAGGTCAAATCCTGCTGTGAGTGACTCCCCCTGTAACCCAACCAGCTCTGTCAAGTCCCACAGGGCAAAGGCTCAGAGCAAAACTGAATCCTTTGAGGTTTAAGCTCTGCTGCTCCACAGCCTCAACAGCACCCACATCTTGCAATGGTCGGCATGCAGATTAGAGAGATTTGAGACCGCACAGGAGGGAAAGGAAGAAAAAGTAAAGCGGGGGAGCCCTCCCTCCCAAGCCATCAGAGTTTGTAAATCATTTTGAGATGAGGTGCTATAAGAAATGCAAAATATATAATTAACAGCACAGAAAAACCACGCTACATTCAGCTTCTCCACTCCTGCCTAATCACCGCCCTCCTCCCCTCTCTACAAACAGACCAAATTTAGCACATCAAAATGAAAATCAAAGGGAAAGCCAGGCACGTTCTTTGGGTACATCCCATTGCTCTGGCAAGTGAAGGACGGTGCTAAGGGCTTGGGCACAAGCCAGCAGGACCGATGAGGGTGCACAGTGGGGACTGCCCCAGAGATACCTCCACGGGAGCAGCAGCTGCAGCTCCCCTTGCCCCAGAGGAGGAATGGAGGCCAGGAGCAGCATGCTCCTGCTGAGCATTCAATGCCACATGGCTTCCTGCAGACTGGGAGATGGGCCTTCTCCCTGCTTGCAGGGGCTGAGTTCTGCCTCCTTCACCTGTGCATCAGCAGCAGCCAAGGGAAGAGCAGAGATGACACCAGCACAGCACGCCCTGCTTCTGGCTGGGCCACAGAGACAGCCCAAGATGAGGGCTTTTCACCTTTTGTTTTGCAGGACTTTTATTTTTCCAGTTCTACCTGGAACCAAGACGCACCAGAAGGATGTGCAATAGCAAGAGAGGAATGTTACCCAAACCTCCTGCATTGCTCAGCTTGCACCTCAGAGCTGGTAAGAGGCCTGGGAGAGCTCAGCTACCGCCTGTGAGCCACATGCTGGGGAAGGCTGCATCCCACCACTCGCGTGGGAAGTGGTGCAGGACTCCCAGAAAAGCATCCTTTTACACAGCACTTTTCTTTTATGCTCAGAATTTAGAAACAGCAAGTGGAGAAGGACACTTGATCACCTCCTGCTAGTCTAATGAGCCCAGTTCATGACCCAGATTTATACAGGAAAGATGCAGAAGCTTTACAGAAGCCCACAAAAATAAGACATTCAGCATCTAAAATTCCTGGAGACAAAGAGAGCTCCAGGTATCTACCACACCTACGCCCATGTATACTGAGCTTCCCCCTGGCCCTTAGGGGAGCCAAAGAGGCAGCCCCATGACTGGGAAACTGCTGGAGGAGGAAAGGGAGGCAGGTGCTTTCCCCAGCCAAGCAGGGGTCACATCCATCCCCACGCTCCCAGGGGGCTCCTGCTCACACCTGGGACCTCATGCTTGGAGCTGATGAGGAAGAGCCCGGCTTGGAATGGCACTTTCAGGCAGGGAAGGGGGGAAGGTGACGGGTGAGTGGCAGAGGGAGGGTGAAGGGAGGTGAAGGTGAGAGTGGAAAGTCTTTTCTGGAAGCATCTACATGTATGTTGTGATTTCTGAGACCTGAGATTCACTTTGGTTTCTGGACCATACCAAGACCCACTCTCCTCAAAAACCTCCTTCTCTTCTTCCTCATCCTCTTAACCTCTTCCTCCTCGCCCTCCTTCCCCCAGCCCCCCAGCCCATCCCCAGCCCCGTGGGGCAGTGGCCGGCTCGGGCACTCACACGTGTCTGGCTTGTGGCAGTTGTGTCCTTGCCGGAAGTACTGGGGGTTCTCGATGACGGGGATGCGGGTCATGCCGATCACCACCGTGTCCGGGCCGGCGTCCAGGGACGAGGGAGTCGTGATGCCGTGGTTGATGTGGTGGAGAGGACTGGCTGAATCCTCCTCTCCGCTGATCACTGCCACGGGACCTGCAAGCAGCACACACAGCCGTCAGGGACAGCAGAGGACAGGGAACAGTGAGGGCTGTTTGTCACACGCTCATGGTTGCTCATGGCAGCACCACCAGCCCATCCTAGCGATCCTGCCAGTTGTCCCAACCCCAGGCTTAGTTTCTCTGGGAAGCTCACAGGGTAGGGAAGACATCTCAAATTTTCTTTCCTGGCTTTGAGGTACCAGGCCGAAAATCCCAAAGGATTAAGCAGCTACAGGTGACACTGCATCAGAGGTGAGTCATGAAAAAGTCCTCTCCTACAGCTGTCATGAGAGAGCAATAGCTGTGGTGCCTGTATACTCTGGCATCACAAGCTTGGCAGAAATCATAGCCAGGCTAAGACTGAAGAAATATCAACCCCAAAGAGTTAGTTCACCTCAAATCCACATTTGTGATGTCTGCTGCCAATGTGTTGTCCATCTTTTTGCCTTCCTGCAGCTTCACCTGAGCAAAGTCACCGAGCCCTTCAGTCAGACTGATGCCTACAGGAACCCACAATGTACTGGAGCAGATCCTGCTCAGCTCAGGCTCATTCCCACCACCACCACCACAAATGGCAGCATCTTCCCCTTACTCTCTTGACTCCCAAAATTCACAGCACTATCAGACAGGCAAGAAAATGAAGCAAAGTAATCAGGCATGTAAGACAGGAGCAATGGAAGGCTTCTATCCCTTATGCTTTACTTTGGTATTATACCCTCTAATACACATTGCAGCCATTCTTGCTGCGTTGGTGTTGGACAAGGTAGGGATCACAGTGAAATCTTGCATGAGAGCTTTGTAATATTTTAACATGGGAAGAAAATCCACACTCAACAAGTGACGCTCCTTTTCTCCTGTCTGTATGCTACCAGGGACTACCAGAAGCTCAAGTAAAAAGGAGCAGAGATGCTGCAGTTAGGCTTTCAACTTATTCAGAGAAGCCAGCCTTTTACCTACATTGCATTAAAAATGCTCATCACCCATCAGTAATCTGCTTCTAATTGCACAATTACTTTATTATGTAGCACTGGCAACAAAGAAGGGACTCTTCAAGCCATTTTATTCTCCAGAGCTACTGGGAGGACGAGGCGAGCACAGCTCCATGCAGCCATTCTGCCTGCATTAATCTAGTCTAAAGACTGCTCATTTTTGGAGCTTCAAGTATTGTTTGTTCTTCCAAGTGGGATATAATAAAGTTATTGTGTAATTAGCAGAGTCTTGGCAGCTGTGACAGGTGTTTTAGTCACGAGGAAAAAAGCTCTCGCCCTTTACTGTGAATTCCTTCTGGCAGGTTCTGGTTTTATTTAACATTACTCCCCGGGCTCGCGTGACTTTCCAGCTCTTGAGGTGCAAAGGCAAAATTCAGCTCTTGATGCAAGATGCCTCTGTTAGGACTACACACGGTGTATTTCTCCAAGCACAAAAAGCAAATGGGCAATTTTCGTTTGAATGACTTTTGTTCCTTCACAATGTCAATTCATTGCAGACAAACCAGGATGACTCGGTTTTTGCATGATGTGCACATTCCCTCAGCCACACCCTGCACTGCTGGCCAGCCCAGCTGTGGTGGGAACAGGAGAACTCTGCATTTCAAGGTGCAGTTAAAAAAAAAAATCATAAAAATATCAACTGGTATAGACTGGTGTAAATAATCTGAGAGAAGACCATAAAACTCTCTCTTCCAGTGAGAGAGACTATTGAGTGCTTACTGCTTTCCTTAGGAAGCCTAGGCACTGCTCCAAGGAATGGCACCTCATCAGGCAAGGGGATGTGAAAGGCCTCTCTGGTGAATTATAGCCAGGTTGGATGAGACTTTGAGCCGACTGGTCTCATGGAACGTGTCCCTGTCCATGGCAGGAAGGTTGGAGTAGCTGTTCTTAAAGGTCCCTTCCAACCCAAACCATTCTGTGTTTCTGTGTGAAGGAAGTTTTCATTGCCCTCTGTTCTGAGAGCAGAAGCCACACCTTTGTGCCCAGGAGCAAAGAGGATGCAACCAAGCGTGGAACAAACACCAGGCTGACACAGACCCTGCTGAGGACCTGCTCCTCAGGGACTCACAAAACCCTGCCAGCATTTAACCCCTGCTGTTCTTGCTTGCTCAGCACCTCCTCATTTTTAGGGAACACAGATCATGGCAGTGTCTCTCTAGCACAGGCAGGTTGAAAGGGCATGGCTACATCTAAAAGAGCAGGGGACAATCCAGGAGGTTGGAGAAAATAAGCATAGGAAGCATCTATTAGCCAATGTTCTCATGGGCATTTCCCTGACAATAAACAGACCCAGAGTTTGACCTTCTTTACACTCCACAGGGTTGGGTTTTTTCTGTCCTCTTAGGAGGACTTTCTTCATGTGTTATCTTAGTTTCATGCCCCAGACATATCCAAGATCTTTGGGGCAAGAGGTAACCACACCTCAGCTGATCCACAGCTGCATCCTCACTCCTCACAATGTTCACAATGATCATTGTGTGCTGTGAATGGACTCAGCCTCCGAGTCAGGTCGATGTCACCAAGCTTATCCATTTACAAGACCTACCAACCCCCAAAAGCCTCAGAACTGAACTCTGATTCTCCATCTCAACCCCTTCATATTTCTGCAGAATTGGAAAACCCCAAGAACTGCAAAGGCAGAGGCACCACAGGGAGAACACAACATGTAAAGTGTATTCTACCCGTGCAGCAATCCAGGGACAGTTTACTGCCTCCAACTGTACTCCCAGGTATTAAAAAAACTAAAATAAATCACATTCCCAAGAGTCCTAAGGAACACTTACAGACTCACTGCATTCCAGCTTTCTAAAACAGTTCTGGTGATTGTAGGCACTGATTTGACATGCCCTAGAACATATAATTAATCCAAATATCCTCTAAAGGATATAATTTGATTAAAGGCAATTTTTAGTTGAGGACTTCTCCAAGTTTCTCCTATTAGTTTGTGGATTTTTTGGGTGTGGTGGGGGAGTATAAATCTGGACAACAATAATTCCTACAGCCACAGTCATGCTGCTTTATCATATTAACTCTCGCATTCCCATCTCTTCTAGCTGGTCACTGCTGAGATCCAGTTCCCTCTAAGCCCATGGCCCCTCTCTTGTCACTCTGAGACTCAGACGAGTGCTGGACTCACTGTGCAAGCCTGAGACAAACTTTAAAAACATCGTGGATATCAAACAGCCACCAATCACTTTTATAGGTGTGACTATTGCCCTGACTCAAAATATACTCTGCCATTAGCAATTCCTGGAAATAAAGCAGCTACCTGGACTTCAAATTTTTTAAATCTATCTTGGCAATAACATATAATTTTTTGCTTTTTAGTAGGCAAAGAAGTTCAGTTTTCTGATGTATACTGCTGATGAATGGCCTCTTTTAAAAGTATTCTCACTGGTTTCACCAGTGCATTTTCCAGGTAAGGTTAAAGGAAAAAAAATGAAGCAGAAAAATGAAGAGAGTACAGATTTTAGAGATTTAGCTTTACCTTCCATTTGACAGGGAAATGTGCAAAGAGAGATGGAAAAGAAGACAGTTTTATATAGTAAAAATGTATAATAATAGACAAAGGGTAGCTTGGAGTAATTCCTAACATGCCATCATGTGATTTTAAAACATTATATTAAAAATTTCAGAGCTTTTCAGAACAGTGATGCAGTAGCTGTTTTTGTGAATAACTCAGCCTGTGTTATGGACAAATGTACTACGGATATTAACTATAAAAGGGTCTATTTGTTAAAACTTCAAGAAGTCCATGTCCATTCTGAGCATTGGACCTGTTACAGCTGTGCTCTGAAAGGCTGGCTCCCCTCCCTTCCAAGCAGGGCTCTCAGCAGCCAGCAGCCTCCACACTGCCTGGAGGACACAGCTGAGCTGTTTTCCAAGCTAACCCCATGCAGCCTTCATGATAAGGAACCAAAACCAGCAGCAGTGATGGAGGTACTCCATCACGCCTTTTCCCTGTGAGGAAAGGCTGGGGAGATGTTTAGGGCTGCCCAGGGTTACCCCTGAGGGAAGAAGCAGCCCCTGCTCCAGCCCCTTCACAGCGCCAGTGGGAGAGTCAGCCACAAGGACCTGGAAATCAGGACCAAATTCATCTGATTTCAACAAATAGCAGCGAGGCAGCTTGGAAATGTTACTTTTGGAAATGCCACAGGCAGCAATTCTGTTCTGCTGTCCCTCCCACATCTCCTCTACAGCCAACTCCTCTTTCCTGAGAAAGACACCTCACTCAAACACCACCACTCCCAGCCTCATCTCCACCCTCTGTTCTTCTCCCAGCCAGGCTACACTCCATCCATCCATCCATCCATCCATCCATCCATCCATCCATCCATCCATCCATCCATCCATCCATCCCAGCAATGTTCCACCTTGATATTATCATCTCTGTAAACACTCCTCCAGGTTCCCCCAAAATCTCTGCTTCTCATAAAATCTCTCATTCTCTATTCAGCACTGTTCCCCCTGGCTAAACTAGAGTTTGGCTTGGTGTTTACCTTCACCTTCCTGTTTATCTGGAAGCTCTATGAACAGGATATGTCTTTCAGTCCATTTCTGTGAATTGCCTGGTTCATTCACAGTGTTATACAGACAGCTTGTTACTCATGAAAAATAAAGCAAATAATAATAGTAATAAATAGCTTAGGGACCCCTGTTTGCAAGAGCATATCATAGTGGGAAATTACTTATCAAGGCTAAGAGCTATACTTTATGATAAAACAGGCTCAGGAATATACTGTATAAATAACTATAGATTAGAGAAGATAATGGTCACTTCTCACATATTTGTAACAGAATGAATACCCCCAAGGCAAACAGGTGAAAAACAACAAAAACTCCAGCTTGGCATAACAGTAACCTCTGCAAAGCAAAAAAAGCAACTGAAGGTGAAGAAAACATGACTTCTAAGGGAAAACTGAAAGAATTACGCTTTGTGTTCAGAGGAGAAGACTGAAGGGACACGTGATAACAGCCTTCAAATATGTAAAAGGTTGCAGCAAAGAGAAATATAATAGCTGTTCTCCACGTCCACTGGGGATAAAACAAGGAATAATAGGTTTAAATTGCACTGAGGGAGATTAGAGTTTGAATGTTCTCCCTGATGCCTCGCGGTACGGCTGGTTGAGCACTGGAACAGATAACCCAGGGATGCTGCAGGGGTTCAGCCACTGCCAGGCTGGGGAGAGAAAGGGTGAAGAAACTTCTTTCAAGGACAGTTTAGCTACAGGGAGTGATGCTGCTCAGAGCCCTCACAGGCTGCAGCACTTTTCACCTGGAGCCAAAGCCCTCAGCATCCTCCCTTTCTGATGCTTCCAAAGAAACTCCAAGGAGGGGCCTCTGCAGAGCTGCAGAGGAGTTTGGGCAGCATCAGAGGCACTGTGGGTGTAGCACTGGTCTCCAGCATGGTTTCAGAAAGGACAACTCCCTGCACATGCCAGGCCAAGTGCTCAGGACAGAAACCGAGTTTGCTGAGGCAGAGAAGAGAGATGTGAGTGCTCAGGGCCACAGGGCAATCCCCTCTCCCCACCCACACCTCTGGGAGCTGTCATGCAGAACACCATTTTTTGATCAAAAATGATCCCTGCAAGAGCTAATTGTGCCATCTCCACTTTCCTTTGTAATATAAAGAAGCCATATAATTAACCTACTTAATTAGGAACTGTATATGACCCATAACTAGAAAAAAAAAACGCTCTCCTAATAAAGTGGGTCACCATGCGTTGTATAGCAAGCTCTGAAGCAAACCTCATTAAATTCCAATATATAGTATATAAAATCCCTTCCTCCTCTGACTCCAAACCCCTGTTGGCACTTCCACATTTCCCCAATCATAATCTTATATTCTGTTCTTCAAAAGGTCATATCACCACCTGGCAAGTAGATAATTCCAAGGCTACATCTCTCAGCCCAGCTTTACAACTCAGAGCTACACACATGCACAAAAACAAGGGTAAAAATAACCTCAAACTTCAGCTTATCAGGAAAATAAACAAGTTTAAAAAGAAACTCTTTTAAATTGCCAATCTTTTGTTGGAGCTGAAATCAACCCACACCCCAGGGCTGATCTCTGCACCAGCAATGAGGGGAACTGAAACTCATAAAAGAATAAGCGAAAGAACAATAAATACAATTAAAAATCCAGCCATGCTCAGAGCAAGATTGCATTTACTGTCTCATAAAGAGAGCCTCGTCCTTTCAGGCAAACAAAAGAAAATCAATTTCTTAATTTTTATTGACAGATGTAGGCAGGGAGCCAAGGCACAGCTTGGTGCCTAGGCGGGGCCTGTTTGGAGCCAGCCTGCCAGGGCTCCAGCTTGTTCCACAATGCTCCCGCAAGAGGAAGCATCCATTTCTGATCCCCAGAGTCACCAGTCCCAACCACAGGGTGGTCTATCATGTGGCATCTCTTCCTCTGAGCCGCAGCAGACCCCTCATTTGTGTAAAACAATGGGGTTTATCCAGAGCTCCCTCCTAATTCCAGCACTCAGCGCCTTCGTTGTCACCATCACCTCAACCGTGTCCAAGCAGCATTTCCCACATCCATACAGCTCAATTCCATCTCCATGTCCCAAATTCACCCCAGGCTATGCCTGCATGATGCCAATGGACCTGGAGGGCATTGCTGCAGAGGCTGGCTGGAGCAGCACAGCCCTGCTTGGACACCACTGTGGTGGCTGAGGAACTCCCAAAGGTGCCGATCCCTTCCTTGCCATAGCTCAGGGCACACAGCCTCTTCCATCAGCTTTTGGTGAAACACTACATATAAAAAATCAAATCCTGGAGCTTTGCAGGCAGATGAAGACATCAAGCACATAAATCTGAACTCTTAAAGGGATAAAGTCCAAATCCTCAGCTCCCAGCCCCTCCAGTAAAAAAGGCAGGAGCAAACTGCAATCCCTTTTCCCTTCTCAACAACATGATGGGTTTGAGATCCTGATGATCTTGAGGAGATGAAGATCCCTCTGAATTTTAGGGTAAAAGGAAGGAAGGGACAGGCCTGGGATCTCTGCACCCACCACTGCTTGGGTTGGACACGTGTCTCCTCCCACACTTGCACCTTCCAGCCCCTTATACATTGCAGATGCATTATCATATAAAAAAAGCTGTCAGATCCGTTGTCAGTGGGCGATCCCTACACAGGCAATCCTTAAAGCACTTTCTTTCCTGATGCAACGCTGCCAAAATACTGCCATTTACAGAAGCCCCTTTCTATCTTTACATATTGACATTTCCTTCTCTGATTTTTTCAGGTGATTGCAGCAGGGAGAAGGCATCTCTTTCTATAAAAGGGAGTGCACCAGGGCAGAGGGGTTTCAGCAGCCCTGTACATCCCCCCTTCACTCTTTCCAGGCCAGTCCTCTTTGGAGCATCACTTCATCTGCTGTAGAGGATGTCCAAACTCCCTCACTCCTCCCATGTCCTTCCCTTACCACTCCTTCTCAAGTTTATTTATTGAGCTTAGACACCAATCCTATAACCACTCACACTCAGGAATAGAAACATTAAGATCAAATCATATAAAATATAAAGTCAATGAATACGATGGCACAAATGCATAAATTCAGCAGAACAAGAGAGAATGCTTACATTAAAAATGGCAATTCAATCTGATAATTAAAAAGGGTGGGATCTGACAAGCCAGAGCCATGCATAACAGCAAAGACAGCCAGCACTCAAAGGAAGGCAAAGCAGAAATTTTTACATCTAGGCTTAAACTCCAGCCCAATATTACCAAAGACCTTCAGCTCAGAAAGTGTCTGACCAGCAAAGCTACTGCCAACAGGCCACAGAATAACCAGAAGAATATTTCTGAAGCTGCAATGCAAGGACTTGGTGATGCCTGATTGACAAGCCAATACCTACTCCCATGCTATAACATATGGGTACTGGGAAGTTGGTTCATTTGCCAAGATAAAAAGATTTTCACTGCTGAGATCAGGTGAAACAACTAGCAAATAGTGCAGGCAAGAGGAGAGGAAGACAAGTCTGTTTTATTCAATTATCACTGCAGGGAGGGAGATAGTGTTTAGTCTGCCAATGCTGGTGCTGGCATTCAGACCATACCCAGTCACCTTCCACCATTCCTCCCACCCATCTTCTCCCATTTGCTGGTAACAAGATGTTTTTTCCACTGCTGGGCATACATGTTCCATGCAGGTTGTGAGGAGGAGCCAGCTGCAAACCAAACATCCATTCTTGCGGAGAAACCTGCTGTGATGGCATCTTGGCATGGCAGAGGCAGCAGCAGCAGAGAACCTCACACCTGGATAAGGCAGGAGGAGTGAGCAGGGACACCAGGAATGCAGCATATGTGTGTGGCCAACATCCCTTCATGACCCTGCTGCAGCTCTTCTGCCCCAGCCCCAAGTGAGGTCCAGGAAGGGCTGATAAGGCAGGATGGGTGGCTGTCAAAACAAATCCCTGTTGCCTTATCTTCAATACACAATTCCTTATTTAAGGGACCAACTCCATTTAAAGACAAAACCTCATTTCCTTCCCCCAAGCCTCCATCGAGCCCCATCAGCTCCAGAGCTGAACAACATCCTGCCTGCCCCAAATCACAGGCATATTGCCATTCACCTTCCTCCACCCTTTGTTCCACTTGACTAGATTTGCTTTTTTTTTTTTTTTTTTCCCAAGCAAAGTCACCAAGCTGTCACCTCAGGGGCACCTTGAACTCTGGAGCAGCACAGGCTTTACAAGGCAGGAGCCAGGCAGTGCCTGGGCAACGGCCTCACCAGCATCTATTAATCTCTTGGCTCACTCATCCCTATCACAGACACACCGTAAAAATGATATAAGCATTTCATTCGAACGGCGCTGCAGAGAGATTGGGAAGAGCATGGGGCCAATTGATTTCCAGTATGTCTGCTCTTTACCTCCAGGTATAAATACAACAGCAAAATCAATCGGAATAACATCATATCAGCTTTCTAATCTCTTCTGTTCGCAAGACACGCTTTATATACTGCAGCATTTCCTACAGCTTCTCCACACCCCTCAAGCCACGCACGTGCTGCTTCCTCACTCCTGTCCCCTCCTGTGACAAGCTTCAGGAGTTGCAGGTCCAAAGCACAGGTCTTCCCTGCTCTGTGAGGGAGGTGACAAGAGATCTCCCAGAGGAACATGCCGTGGCTGTGTCAGAGCAGTGCCCAGCTGTGCCTGCTGAACCCTGGCTCACATCAGCCCTTGTGAGAAGGGAGATGCTCGCCTGCTCACACCCCACTGCGATGGACACTGATGGGCAGCCAGGCATGCCCAGACCCACTGAGGGGACAGTCCCACTGACACAGGGACATGAGAAAGGCAGCAGCAGTATCTGCTTTCCCCACACCCTCAGGACCCCATGGCTGGATTCACCACACGTGGCCCTGTGGTATTTCACCACCTCATGAGCATCCAGAGTGACACCACACAAAGAACCAAGCCTGGAGCAGGGCTGCCTGCTCAGCACCAAGCAGACACGTTTTCTCTCTGCATTTCCAATTTATCACAAGCCTAAGGCTTTTTATCCTCTCTCCTGGTCTCCAGCCACCAAAGACTGTGACAAAATATGAACACTCCCCCCAAGACTTTCCTTGGGTGAAAATGCAAATGAACTGTGAGAATGAGGAAAGGGCTGCCTGACGAGGGTCAAGGGGTCATCTTGAGCAAATTGCAGCTCAGCACCGAAGTGATGCTTTGCCAAATCTCAAACCACACCTTCACTGAATAGGTGCCAGATGGAGAGGAAAGGAGAAGTGGCTTAATCATAGAATCACAGAATGCTTTGGGTAGGAAGAGATCTTAAAGATCATCTACTTCTGACTTCCTACCATGGGCAGGGATACCTTCCACTAGATAAAGTTGCTAAGGGTCCATTTATCCTGGCCTTCAACACTTGCAGGGATGGGTATAAGCTACATCTTCATCCATTCTGCAATTCAGATGGCAAAGAACATGCACACAGCGTGCGTTAAGGCTGTGGCAACTGCATCACCTTCACACTGTAGTCATCATTGGGTGAAAGCTTTGGGATGTGTTATCTAACCCGGCCAGCATGGAGCTCCCTTAGCACAAGAGGGCCCCCAGTGATATTTGGCAAGGGGGCCACTGGCAGCTCCATCAGCAGCATGTCCAGCCTGCTGCTGGATCACTGACCTGAGCCAAGAGCGTGATGCTGCTGGAGCCTGACCCTGTGCCAGGAAATGCTTAAAACAGCGAGAATCACTGAAGGCCTGAAAGTCAACAGCTGGGACCACTGCTGCCCTCCTGCCTGAGGCTTTTCCTGACCTTTGCAGAGGCTGATGCCCAATGCTGCTAAATAAACACCATCCATGGAGCAAAAGCCCTGCCAGCAGCAGCTCTGCAGCACAAGCCAGGGCAGCAGAATATGCTTCTCACCAGCCAGGACCACTGCAGGCTGAGGACAAGCATTAGGCATGTTTCTCATTAGCTCTGAGTCCACCAGCCGCCTCCATCCCCCTCCCACCACTTCCCTTCCCATGCCTTGGCCACTGCAAGATCAGTCTTGGGTCATCTTGATCCACTTGGAGCGCTTAGCCGCCATGAGAGCAAACCGCTCGTCCTCTGGCTCCGATCTCTTACTGAAATTAGTGCCAATGGAAGTGTCACTATCAATTTCATAATGTTATTGGATAAATGTAAAACTGGGCCAAGTCCCATATTCCTGACAGGCCATCAAAGAGGTGGGGATTATGGGTAAGGAGACAGGCAGCCCTGGCAGGAAAGGCAAAGGCTCCAGATCAATTAGCCTGACAAGGCTATCTCACAGCCACATCACCTCGTGCTGACACCAGTGCCTTCTCCCTGGAGCCCAGCTGCCCCTGCACCAAGGTTTATTTTCTCCACTGGTAACCGGAGTGCTTCCAAGCCCAGGGAGCTGCGCATCCCCTCTCCAAATATCCACTTTATGAGACTCTCAAGACACCGGGGAATTTTGCAGTCATAAAAAGACATTAATTCTCAGGCCTCCTTATTTTGGTTTAATATTCTGTCAAGCTAAAAAAAAAAAAAATTAAAATAATCAGCCATTAAATAAAAAAGTGCCTTACTCTGCATTGCTCAGAGGTTTCAAATGGAAGGAGTGATCAAAATGTAAAGTACCTGGCACAACACATGTTTTGTCTTTGCTGTGTGTTTTTCTTCTTGGTTTTCTTTCAAGATCCTGCTTGGACCATGAAAGTGAACTGGTCAGTACCATCTGGTTCTCATGCAGTAATTAACAGTGCTTGTAATTTTTCAAACAAAAATAGTCTTCAGCTGTAGCTTTTTTGGTCAACTTTTGACCTTTTTGTTTTGAAATGGAATTTTTATGAAAACACTGAGCAGCCATCAAGGCTGCAGATGCCAGTGGGTTCACTTCCAGCAGACACCTCATGTGTCCAGTCCCTGCCAGCAAGCAGGCGGCTGCATTTACTCAGGGTGCAAATTTGTAGGCTCAAATTTAAAATCAGACTTGTGATGTTTGCTTTCAGGCCAAAAGATAAATCCTTACATGGTCAAAAAATAATAAAAAAATCATTGCACTCATAGTTTAACTCAGTTCATGCATGAGGGCAATGAAAATTTAAAACTTACGCTTCTCAAAAAGTAAATGCACTTTTTTCCCGTTCACAGCCCTCCTTGAGATGATCTCCAGCAGTGATATCAGTCTCTCAGATTTATTCTATCCCAAGATAAATAGTGTGTTGCTTACAGAATCAAAACGTATTTAACTTGTATAATGGTTTAAATCCCAAATCTGCTCCCATAATATTATAAGACTCCTCTGGAATATGAAGTCCATGTCAGAAATATCCATGAACAAATAAACAAATCCCTTTTTCTTCATGCTGAACAACTGGGAGAGGAAGCAAGGCTGGGGTTTGGGTAGCCCTGGTGCTCCCTAGCCCAGGATGCTCACATCAGTAACAGTGTTGGGTGTGTTAAGCTTTACTACAAGGCCCAGAATCAACAAGAAATAAGTTTTGGAGGTTTTTACAAAACCTCTATAGACTTAAGGAGTAGATGGAAGCCCTTGACATTCTCCAGGAAGAACTGATGAGAAAGGAACTTTTTTTACCAACTGCTGCATCATTGCACTGGTGTTTTCCAGGATGTCGTGCCTTTCTCCAAAATTTATAGCCCTTGATCATAAAGGTGATGGTTTTGTTTAAAAGTCACAGAAGTAGTCCCTGGAGAAAGGCTCTGAAATCACAGCTTTCTGAGGGCTGACAACTCATTTGTAAAGTGTTGCAGTTTGGGGGTTTCCACTGGCCTTGCTGGGACCCTTACTAGTTTTGAGAGAGAGTCTGTGAACAGGGAGATAAAACAAGCAAGGAATAAAAGGTTGGGAAATGTGGAGAAGGATGTGACACAGCTCCCCACTCAGAGAACTTGCCGCAATGTCGATCCACTGGCCCAACCAACCCCTCTAATAAATTAGAGAGCGATTCATTGAAATGGCTTCCTCTGTCCCCACACTGACAGTTAATCTGTAATTCAGATAGATCTGTCAGAAGGCAAGAGTCCAGCATACAAAATAATTAATTCCTCCAAGGTCTGGAGATATTTCCCTTTCTAAAGAGCACAGCACACTCCCCTCCTTTCCGAGCTCCAGGCATGGACGTGGCTCCTGTTGGAGGTCAGCAAGGAACACTGCATGAATTTCAATATAGATGCTCACAAACGGATCACCTGTCTCCTCGATGAGGGGCTGGTAGTCCTGGGGTGGGATTTGTTCCACAGACCTTGCAAGGAGCTTGCCTTGTATCTCCCAGTTCCTTTCCGCTCCTTCAGTGCCCAGCCAGAAACTCTTGGCCTCTTGCCCCATGTCAGCCCAACACTAATGCTGTTCCATTTTTCTGCATCAGGAGTCTAAATCATCAATTAAAACAAGCAGAAATGCAGCATCTACTGATTCTGCTTGATAAAAAAAGCAGCTAGTGCCTAACGTGAGTGTGGAGCTTGGGGCAGAGCACATCCCTCTCCCAGCTTCCCCAAGAGGAGTCACTCCCAGATCCACCTCTGTTCTTTACAACGTCAGGAGATAACCAGGACAGTGGCCTCTTGCTGGAAGGCACCAGTGAAAAAGAACAGCTTGGGAAAAGAAACAAAGGGTGGGAGTCAACCACATGGACGTCCTTCAGTGGGTGGTTGGGGAATGGGGACAAGTCACATGAAGCCCCATGTGAGACCAGCAGCACCTGGGTGTGGTGCCAGCCCTGGAGGCAGGGCAATCAAAGCAAACAAATCTTCCTTCTGCCAGAACAGAGGCATGAAGAAGGGGGAAAGTGTTAAAAAGGACTCATGAGTGGATGCAAGAGATTGGGTATCACAACAGTCATCATAGGCATGGCTGGCACAAGCAATGGCCTGGCAATATTAAGTTACACTAAGGAAGGATCTTCAGATTCAAATCTTTCTGATTCTTGCAGCCTCAGTCAGCAGCTTTTAAAGCATGAGTGCATAAGAAGTACCATCAGCCAAATCCCTGTCTCCCTACACATATTTCACATCCTTCTCCCAAGATATTTCATCAAAATCCCCAGGGCAGGTGGGAGGGAAGCTGCCTCAGGTTAGCCTGAGAGCCATGGGGGGAGAGAAAGATGGGGTGTTCGGCATTTACTTCCATGAGTAAGCGCTGTTTCCCTGCTCCACACTCTGTGCCCCCAAAACACATCCCTGTGCTCAACAGCTTTGTAGCTCATGACAAGTGACACAACAACACAACCACACTGGGAAGCCAGACCTGAAGACATGTGGAGGTCGAGTGACTTCTCCATCTGCACCACCAAGGGAGCAGAAAGAAGTGGAATAAACAGCATCCTCACCCACGGCATGGTAACAAGGGGGGGAAAATAGAAATGTGATCTTGCATAAGGCTGGTGCCTTTCTCGCTGAGGGTAACACGTGTCTGCTGAGCATCAGGCCAAGTTCCCCTTGTACAAAGCCCACTTCAGGCTGCCCAATGCATCCTGCATCAGACCCTGCTAAACCATTCCCAAATTCACAGCTTGGAGGCACCCGTGGGGCTGGTAACACCCTACAGACCGTGGCTTAAGTATGCAGACAGCACAAGCAGGCAGCTGGAAGGCAGCACAAGGCAGGGAAAGCTGTGGTGGTGGGGGCTGCTGGACCACAACCAAGTCCCTTTCTAGAAGCAGCTATCAAGTCTCTGCAGAAGTAGTGGAATGGAGCCACTTTTCATCCTACCTCTCAAGGAAATCATCGCTGCTGTTACGCAGACACAATTATGTCTCCAGAGCCTTTTAACTGCAGCTCTTTAGAAATGAGTGGGTTGATAGAAATCTATTCACAGGACTGACATCGCTTGGCTGGGTAAGGACACTGCCACTGAGTCAGTGGCTGGGGAGGGATCACAAAATAAGAGTGGTGATGGGGGAAGTCCTAGGCAATGCCAAGGCAGCGTCTCCTGGGGGAGCTGCCTCTAGTCCCTTGACTACAAAGGCGAAGCAAACTTCTCATTTGATTCTTCTAGAATTTTCTTTCAAAGAAAAACAAAGTAATAATCCTGGAAAGCTCCTTTCCTTCAGATCATGTACTCCCCCATTGGAAGGGCTATCACCAGGAGATGGGTGGTGCACATGCACATCATAGGCAGCAGGGCAATGCAGAGCAGCATACGGTTGTCTCTCCCCCAGCACCCCAACTCTGCAGGTAGCCCTAAACAATGCCAGGATTTGAGCACGTGGCAAAGGAGAGCTTGGCCATCAGTGTCTCGGTCACCTTGCCAAATGCGAGTCTGGAGCAGAGGGCTGCAGGAAGCTCATTCTGTGGGACCCTTGAACTGCATTGCAGAGCCCTCTCTGAGCCTGGCAGAGCGGCCGGGGGCTGCTTTATCACATCCACCATCTGCTTGTTTGCTTTGCCATCCTCTGCTCCTCCTGGCTACGCTCACAGACTCCTACCTGTTCTCCCAAAGCTTTGCTGGGTCTCAGTAAACAAACCACAGGCAGGGACAAAAATAGGGAGGGGAAAGGCAGGGAAGGGGGGAAGAGGGAAGAGAATAAAAATTTAATTAAAGGCACTTTTGCTTCAGGGCATCAGAAAATTTACAAATTCATAAATCACTTAGTAAATGCCCTGAGCGGTTGCTATGCCAGGCTGCCTACCAGTCCCACCAGGAGGGCCATAAAGCACGAGCACAGAGCTCAGCAGCTCCCTCCTTCCACCTCCACCCTGCAACATCAGGCAACCTTGAGCAGCTTGTCAAGCCCGTGACAAGTGTTTCTGCAACCAGGAGCTATCAATCTGCAGCCCCATTACCAGCGGTGCAGGGAGCTGCTCGTTTCACCTGCAGCTCTGATACAATGAGAGCCTGGAGAAGGGTGATACAAAAGTCATGGCAAGATGGGACCAGAAGACCCCCCAGATATTTTGCTGGAAACACACAGTTCTTCAAAAGCACACTTTCTAATGTGAATGGCCAAAGAACCAGCATAAACCAAGAGGTGGATGCAGAGGTATTTCTGCTGGCCACTGACTATCTGAGGGCATTACAGAGAAAACCCAACTTCTGGTAATTCCCAAATAAATCAACCCAGCCTTTTCTCCCACGGCTGGGAGGAATCTTCACCAGGGGATTCACACATGCTGTCCAGCCCCAATGTACTTCTCACAAGGACTACAAAGATAGCGAGCATCTTCTGCCAAACAGCGGCAAGAGCGAGCCGCTTCCCCGCATTCCTCGCTCGGCACGCGGCGAGGAACAGACTGAACATCCAGCACTCGGGGGTGTTGCACAGCTCTGCTATATTTAACAGATCTCTCAGCACAGTCTCTGGTAGTGTGATGAACCAACACATCTTTGCCAGTAGCCTATCAGAGGAAGGCTTGGAATGACAGAAACAGGAGTATTTTTCACCCTTTACTCAGAACTTTGAAGGTGGGAGTGGAGTCTTTTCTCAGCAGTGTGGTCAAGTCTTAGCCCTACCTGCTAAGAAGCAGGTGATTGGTAAAATGTTAACAAAACCTTGCTGGCTTTCCTTCAAGATGGGCATCAGTGGCTGAGAATGGAACGTTTATCACACAGGAAGAGACTGGCACATTAATTCATTTGCCAAAATACAGGATTGTCTAAATTGCAACCATAAATATAATAAACACATTAAGAGAAACTTTCAGAATCACTCAACCTACCACAGGCTATACTTTGAACTGTATCAGCTGCTGACCCATCTAGTAACACCTATTTTCCAAGAGACTGAGTCAAGTGGGATAGACCAGTGTTGGTAATGCCAGGAATCTGGGACAGATAAAGGGTCATTCTGGCAGAAAGGCAAAGACAGTACTGCTTTGGAGATGCATCACCCACACCAGTCTTTGCCATTTCTAAAGAAAAGCTGAACACCCAAGTCTTTCTAGGAAACTGCAAGAATCTCACATCTCCATTTAAGCAACTACAGAGCTTTTGCTTCAGGTCATGAGTAGAAGAACAAGAGCTGAAAACTGAGGCAGGAGTATCTAATGGGAAACGCTGGGAGCCAGACAATTCTCCAGACTTCCTGAGCCAAATTCTCCAAAGTATGGCTTGAAACACTCAGAACAAATATAGAATATTTGAAAAAAAAATCTTAACACCCTACAAAGGAAGGGTGTCAACAGTTCACACTGAGGTTTTGTTTTGTGTTTCTAGATCATCTGCTCAAGGATGAAACCCTGCTAGGCAGAGGAGGCAGCACAACAGATGCCATGGCACCCATGAATACCTGAGCACTGGAGGGGCACAGACAGCCACTGGGGCTGGTTCACCCACAGCTCAGCTCCTTTTGTCCTGCTGGAACAGGAACCACAGCAGCTTAACCAGGGGCAGGTCTGTGTCCAGCTGTTTTCATAAATTGATTTTCATTATTTTATTAAGCTCTTTCTTCCAAGGCTGCTCTCCAAGTTTAAGATGCAAAGTTTGGAAAGCTGCAGGGTATGGAAACTAGTAATCAACCTTTCACAAGAAAAAGTAACAGCTCACCATGCACTCACTTGTGCTCCTACCATGCTCTGGTAGGAGCACAAGTGAAGGGGACAAGGAGTTCAGAGCAGGATTCCTGGCCATGGAACTGATGTGTCTCCTGCTCTGCAGGAACATCCTGATAACATCCATATCTATGGGCTGGTTGTGCATATCCCTCTGCCTATGTAGTTATTTACAGTACCAAAGTATGTATCCTTTTATTTATCTAAGCAGTCTCTCACTTCTTCTATTTCTCTTTCTGCAAAGCTATAATATTTATCTCTATTTTAAGACAATAGAGCTACTTTTTTCCACAAAATTCCCCAAGCAGGGCAGCTCCCAGGGGACATGACTCCCTCCTCCCATGCCCTCACTGCAGTTCAGGGCAGTGGGGGTGGTGGGGTGGGAGGGGATGGAACGTGTCCCCACGGGGTGGCAGTGGCTGTGGGAAGGTGGGCAGGCAGGACTCGTCCCTGTGTGCGTGAGGATGTGTGTGACAGCAGGCAGGGTTCAGGCTTAGAAGTGTGGAATATGCTGCCACAGGGTATTTCTTTTTCAGTGTAAGCTGGGATGGCAGCTAACCCAGCTTTCTCCTTCTACCTGCCTAGTCTAATATCTCTTTCCACAGCACTCTGTACACACAGGAATGCACAAACCTGGCAATGCTCTGTTCTCACTCACACTAACTTTGCTGGGGATGGCCATGCCTGGCACCTCTCAAGGTTGAGCCCCTGTTTTTCCCTACAGGCAAGCTCACACCTCCTATCATCACCCCTTATATCACCATTTTTCCAGTGGGCAGCAAGGGCAGATCTTTCAGGAGTCAGCAGCAAAGACCAACCTCCTCACCAGCATAAGCAGTAAGCATAACTCCAAACCCACAGACAAGGGAGGTGGTGCTCAGCTCTGCATCCCCCCCACTCCTCTATTTGTGACAATACCTTCTGCTTTATCCTTCTCTTTTTTCCCCTTGAAAAGTGAAAAAAATGCAAATAGGAGCTTATAAATTATCAATTCTTGATTGATTTTGCTGAGAAAAGCACATAAAACAATCACATAACAGAGGAGAAGAATAATTTAGCATTTCAAGTGGGGAATGGTGATGTTGCT
The DNA here is from genome assembly GCF_048771995.1 of Taeniopygia guttata. Classification (NCBI taxonomy): domain Eukaryota; kingdom Metazoa; phylum Chordata; class Aves; order Passeriformes; family Estrildidae; genus Taeniopygia; species Taeniopygia guttata. Next base: position 13,565,971 of record NC_133035.1, on the reverse strand, counting down.
GAGACAGCTCTATGCAGGCAGAGCACTCTCAAGCCACCCAGCAGGATCTTGCCTCTCCAGCCTCTTCCTCCTGTCCTTTGAAAGCACACAAGCAAAGCCATAAACTTGTCTAGCAGATGCCTCAAGCCACAGAAATCTGTATTTCCATTAGCAGGACAATGCCCTTCCAAGACAGTTACCTGACAGTACACACACAAATGCAGCTCCCTGCACACAGGCTTGCACCAAGAAGATCCTGTGGTTTGACAGTCCAGGATGGAGCCACAGCCTGCAAAATTCCTGCCAGCAGAGCAAGACTTATGCATGAAAGACAACAGTTTCAGCCCCAGAAGCTGGATGCTGTTGGGCAGACTATTAAGAACAAATCCCTGCAGTCTTCATCAACAACTCACCACTGCAGAGGATTTGTGCAATTGTTGTCTTCCTGTTCGTGATTTTGCACAAACTTTTTAGCTTCTTTAGTGTGCTAGTTGCACACTAGCAGATATTTTGGAACTCTTTGCCACCTGTGAAGTCTTTTAGAAAATGTTCTCTCAAGTGTTGGCTGCTCCAGAGTTTCTCCAACATTTCATGGAAACTTTTTTCCCTGAGTCTGTGTGGGAAGTCAGAATCCTTCCCCAAAACTGGGTGATAGCAGCACCCCACAGTCTGCCAAAAGGCTGCACGAGTCATGCTTCAACTGTTTCATCCAGAATACAGCTAACACTATATAATGCTCCTCAGCCACCCATGCAGCATCTAGATTCTGTCTACTGCAGCTCAAATGCTTTCCAGGGCAGCTTATGAAACCACACAGGGATTACCTGCAAGTCAAAGAGCAAAACCACCCACTGCACTCACACCACTCAAAAAGCTGGTACCTGGGGACTGGGACTCTCCAGTGCCAGTGTCCCTGCCAGTGCAGACTTCAGCAGAAGGCAGCTGTGCCTGGAAGCAATGATTTAATGGAGAGGAGGGACAGGAGGCCAACGCACCCACCAAGGCTTTGCTCTCTGTTATAGCTCTACGGGTGTTCAAGGTTCCTATTGCACCTTCTGCTCATAAACCATATTTTCTTGAGTTTCTCTCAAATGTCACCAACCCCTGGAGCAGTGCTGAACACTGGTGATAGAGCTCAGGCTGAACATGCACCACCCAAAGATATTTTCTGTGTCCTAAGCCTGCTAGAGCAGCACTGATGTTGGGCTTTGATGCATTTGGGGTTTTTTCCAATACATTCACTTCTTCCCATCCCTTCTGTTCCCCTTTGGCCACAGAAGCTCACTGTGCTAAACAGATGAGTCCAGTACCCGGATTCTGGGTGTAATGGAATAACATTCAGCTGCCAGCAAAGACTGCGTGTGTTTACCTCAGAACTTAAATTCAAATCATCCGAGGTCTTTGCAAGAGTTTGGTTCTGAACAAAAGAACATTTTCCACACTGTCTAAACTTGACTTACTTCACTTCTTGCCTTTTACACAGAGTGATTTTATTTTTGATCACATGGCAGGGGCAGGGAATATATATACATTATTTAGAAATAAATAAAGAAGATGCTGAAAGAGGTGATGGCTTGTGGATGGGAACTTGTATTCCTTCACAGCTGCAGTAATGATCTGATTAGGATCCAATCCCTCACGTGCTAAGTCATCTCTACAGACGTGAAGTCGCCCAAGGGTGAGGGATGGAGGGAGGGGGACGTGCAGAGGGAGGCTCTGATACAATGTGGTACCAAAAGAATTGTGCATTTGCCCTCTGGTCACTTTACAAAATGAGAAATTTCCTTTGGCACTGAAGCACCTTTTCTGCAGATTTCGGCAGCAACATCATTTAAAACTACAGTTTCATTGCTCAACAATCATTTACGTGCATATTTGGATCCTCTGCATAAACTAGAAATTCATCCATCCTTTTTGGTATGTTCTTTCCCTTCTCTCCCAGACTTACCACCTTCCTTACAAGTCTGCCTCTCAGCTCTCTCTTGCTGCTGTTTCCAAGCTGCGTAGGAAATCAAAAAAGTGTGCCAGCACTGCTCCATCAAGCCTTATTCCAGCTGCCTCTGGCTAGATTTTCAGCATATAGTAAGAACAGGCTTTTTTTCCCCTTTTCCCCCTTTTCAGAAGCTAATTTCCTCTGATCCAGACAGCACTCTTAGCTCAGACAAAGCGCTGGGGAGCTCCCCACCATTAGCTGCCCTCCTGAGAACACAGACCCCCCTCCTCATGCATCTGGGAACACTTCTGATCCACAGACAGGGTTCAAGGCTGTTCCTGCTGCTGGGATGCACAATCCCTTCACCACCACCAAAATAAATTCTGGGTTTTCTCCTCCTTCCCTCTTACTTTCATGCTGACTTTTTTTGGAGCCAAGAAAATACAGCCCTAAAGACGATACAAGGACAGAGAAAGTAGAGCAAAGGAGATCAAAGATTCCAATTTACTCTCCCCCATCCCTTGTAGGAATTGAAGATCAGCTGGCAGTAAAGCTTTAATAGTAGAATTAAAAGGCAAATAAAGGGAATTGTTTTACAACGAATGATGTGACAAGCATACAAAAGTCACACATGCAGGACTCTGCCTGTTGACACCCAAAAGAAGATTTTTACAGATCTTAGACACAAGGACAATCACTGTCCAGGCCATGACAGTAACTGGAAAATGGGGAACTTTGTGGGGGCTCTAAGTGCCTTTTGCTTCAACTCCAAATGGATGACCAGGGGGATAGGGAGGCTTGAATTCAGGCCTCCTAATCCACCACCACCTGCATTTACTCAGACCTGGGACGTCCCAGGCCAGAAACCTCAGCCCTGCACAACTCCCATGCTGCCACTTCCCAAGGATGCAGGCTATCAGGACAGCTCCATCCCTTCCTCACCCCATCCCAGCAGGAATATCATCCCACGAGTTCAGAAAGAGTCAAAACAGATCATTGACCTGTTCCTGCAATTCAGGAACTGGGACATGGCACCAAAGGGAGCCCCAGGCTGGGCTGCAGAACTACACAAGCTGCAGCAGCACAGCACAGCTGTAATTTGTCATATGCCACCTATCACACAGCTCACACAGCCAAAATGAGTATTTTTTACAGGCAGTGACATAGAGTAAAACAATCTCAGGCCCAAGTGGCTTCATGGCCAAAGATTATCGGGTGCACTGAAATAACCTTGGAGGGCTGTGCTTAAAGCAGCTCTGATATGAGAATAGATTCTCTGTGTGCAGTCTCCTTCATCAGAGTCCTTTGGTTCCAACAGATCCAAAGACAGATTCAAACATCATGACTGTGGCAAGACACCAGGGAGCACAGGGCAGTACAGGCTGCAGACTAGGAACAGCCTCGGCCCCAAAAACCTCCAAGATCTGTTTTTATTTTCCATTAACACAGAAATAAATCATTCCTTGTCCCTCTATCCACACACACCATTTTTTTTTTTGTACTTGCTGGTTCAAACTCAGCCAAATTCATTAGTCTGGGTCACGTTTATGGATGACACAGCCATGAAACAAAAAGCAAGTTTGGCTCTTGGGTGTAAAACATTCTTCCTGTGTCCATTGCAGCTGAGGTCACAAGAACAACAAATTCACTAGAACTTAGCTTGTGCATACTACAGCTTTGTTTCCAGCCACAAAACATTCCTCAAAAACAATGTCCAAGAAAGTGCTGTTGCTCTTTAAGCAGTATGATTCCCAGGGGTAAATGTTGGGTTATTGAGTGTAGGGAAGATGGAGAAAAGCTTTTGTTACTGTTTGGGGATTCATTTGCCTGCATTTCTTTCCTCATCATAAGTTATGTTTTTACTTATAGTTTATTAAAGCATCTAGAGACCTTTGGGAATAAATGCCCAGGAATAGGAAAAAAAATTAAAATGAAATTTAAAATCCTCAGCAGGATGAGGATTGCTGCCTTCTGAATGTGGATTGTTCAGACTCAAGCCAAGGCTCAGCTCTCTGACCCCATTGCCTCCCCCTGCACCACCAAAAATCCAAAAATTGGTGTCCTCACTAACCCCTCACCTCTGAGTTGGTGGCTCCTGCCACCCCCAGCCTCTCTCTGCCTCACGCCGCAGGTCTGGGTGGTGAGATGGCACAAACCCTGATGGCCAGCACAGTATCTCATGTTCTAGCCCACATCAAAGGCTGCTTCATGAGTTCAGATGCTCCTTTTAATTAGGAGATGAGGGGAAAAAAACCTCCTCTCCTGCTGCTGAGCACAGCTGAGCACAGCTCCCTCCTCCTGCCCCTTTTGCAAATTATCAGGATATTGTCACTAATTATCAGGCCCAACAAGTGAAATTGTGCAATTTGCTACAGACACGCTGGAGAGCTGCTGAGAAAAGAGGGGCTCGAGGAGAGGGGAGGGTGGAGGAGCCCTTGGGGCAGGGAGCCATGGGGCAGCCACGGGGGCAGCTCCTGGCACAGGGAGGGGTCCTGCTGGCAGCACTGTTGTGTTTGCATTTCACAGTGTTTGCTTTTTTTTTCCTGCTTGATGTTTACTTCAAGCATTGCACTCTGAGGGCTTATAAAGAGGATTAAGTGGTGAGGAGGTCTCACAGAGTTAGGAGGAATTAATCAAGCGGTAATCAGGAAGGAAATTAATCTGAAGAGTTAATTAATCAGCCAAGGCAGGGAGACTGCAGCCAGTTGTCCCTATCACACCTTCCAGGTTTTGCTATTTTGTGCAGCAGCACGGCAGCAGGGAAGGGAGAAGGCAGTCCAGGGCTCGTGGCTGCTCAGCCACCCCTCCACACTGCCTAAGGAGAAAAGAAATGCCCAACAGGCCCAGGAGGTTTCCATACCCACATCCCCCCATGCAGGGACCTCAGTGAGGACATCACCCATGTGACATGTGGTGAACACTTTATCATCTTCCCACCCTTGCCCCGAACCAACTGAAAACTTTCCAAAGGCTGCAGCATCCATTTCAGAGACTCCTCCATGCTCCAAAGAGGCAAGAGCCTCTTTCCTTTGGAAAAGGGACCTAGATATGCAGCCCCCAGGTTTTTGATTGCTTAATTGATTCTATATACCCTATGTTTTCCTTCCAGCATCCTAAATAGTCCTTTTAGTTCTTCATTGTTCAACTCTTCTAAATATGCACCGCTGGGGATTGCTTCCCTTCAATCTGGTCTAGCTGCATTTCATATATTTAGTTTTTCTTTTTCCTAATCTTTTTTTTTTTTTACAATACATTCCCTGCAGAACCCTAATCATTTTAGTTGCTCTTCTCTGAATTTCTTCCAAAAGGCGTCAGGCAGAGTGTTTTGCAAATTTGTTCTTGTCCCTTCCAGGCTGCATTTTGACTAATGCCTGTTTCCCTTGTGATGAGACATACCCCACGCAGGCTGCCTGATCAGGGATGCTCAGCCTTCGTCACAGCCTGAAGCGCTTGAAGGAACAAAACTCCCCAGAACTCACAGGGTCTGCAATATGATGCATCTTTGAACTCAAAAAACCCAGGCCAGTTAACAAAGACATCTGAAATCTCATTAATTTCACTATTATTATTTTTTTTTTTAATGCATAGAGTAGACATTTTAATTGCCTGGATGTGGATAGGAGTTTCTATTGTGTGTTTTATGGACTGCAAGCAAAGGTTCATCCCTACGTGCTGCCTACAATCACAGGAGGTACAACCAGTTTGGAGCTGAGCTCAGGGTGCCCCACACCAGCTCAAAGCAGCCCCAAAGCAGCCCCAAAGCAGCTCAAAGCCCCTTCTTCAGAGGGCAGCAGGGCCCATCCCTCTATGTGGTCACCCCATGATCACTGAGGTCCAGGATGTGACAGAATCATTGCAATAGACCATCAGCATTAAAGACAATATTAGATACACAACCTTCTTTCACCTAAACTGTGTCAAAATAAAAGGCAAAAAGCTGCATTTCACAGAAAGTACCTGTGGGATTGAGAGGTGAGGAAGCCCAGGTGGGACCTGGGGCATGCAGAGGTGAGGGGTGACTAGAGAGAACCCACCCGAGGATGCTGGGTGGGGTTATAACTGGGCACACTCAAACAATGATCTTCATCAGCAGAAGGCCCCAAAATATGGCTAAAGCAGCCTCAGCACCCACTCCACAGCTTCATTAGCCACTAGAGCCATTAAAGGATTCATTCTTGTCATCCCATTCCCTTCACATCAGTTTTACTTCCAAGGAAGACTGGGAAAGGAATTGCTCTCCTTGAGAAAAAAAAAAAAAAAACACCTCACACAGAAAGGTCCCACATCACCCAAGGTTGTCCCTCCCTCTAAACCATGAACTTATCTCTTTTCCTCTTTTTATATAATGACTATTTGCACACATCCTCCAGAACGAAAACTGACCTCAAAAAATAAAGCTGAAAAGGCAAAAAAAATCACTGCTCCTGCCTAAAACAAAGCTAAGTGCCACAGAGTTTGGAGGGAACGGTGAGATGCCCCTGACTCATGCACATTTCTGGTTATCCAGCTCCCCACAGATCATTTTGTACAGGGAAAATCCTGCTCTTTGCTCACCTCTCCCACACTGCCTGTCTGTAAACAGCTGGACCCATTTCATTATAACTCACTTCTACCATGACTGCTGATTATAAAAGATTGATTTTAATAATTTCTAGCCTGCCCAGCGCCACAGCACTCTGGCCACCAACAGGTATCCAAACCAGTTCTGATCTGGAAATCTCTCCGTTCAAAGCCAGATACCTCAGCAATCAATGTGTCTCAGTGTGGTCCCCCAAGAGCTGAGGGAAAAAGGGATGCTGCTGCTCCTCTCCACACTAATAATGGCACAAAGAGGGCACATTAGCAAACAGCACCTTCTTCCCTTGAAATCCCTCACCCTCCTGGCTCCATCAGAGATAAGGAGTGAAGATCTAGTCCCTGTGGAGGGTGCCACTGTGTATTGACTTGAAGGAGTGCAATGCTTTTTATTCTGGCTTTTCAGGTGGCAGTTTAAAGAAGAAGGCATTAAAGTCTTTCTTTAGCATCAAAACCCATGGCATGAGGACCCCAAAGCATCACTTGAAACACATCCCTGGGTCCCAAAAAGAGGTGTATGGGTAAAACAGAATAAACTGAATGAATAGGCACTGTGCACCTACACACAAATATGTAATCTTGGATATAAATATGCTCAGATAAATGCACACCCTCTCAGATGATGCTATCAAATATATTACTCTCCCAAATCCCTGCAGAGCAGTAGACCATCTCCAAGGTCATATTAGCATGGAAGTAATGTAATTCCATTACCCAGGCTCCTTTTCCCTCTTGTAGTTTTCTCTGTTGATGTTTGCTCTCTTAATTTTAAACACCAGTCGTATATCTTATAGCTCAGCCTGGGACCACTTTGCTCAAGTGGTAGTAAACACATGGCTTAATTCAGTCATTCTCTAGGAAAAAAAAAAAAAAAGAAAAAAAAAGTTTTCCTGCATGAAATACCCACGTCCAGCAGCGAAATGATGGGCGCAGAGCGTGCTGAAAGCTGCTGTAACTAACTCGGGCTCAGGGAACAACCAGAGCACGCAGGGTGGTATCAGAAAATCTGCACATGCTGCTCTTGTCAGGAGAAAAACATCCAAGGGGCTGCAGCTCAGCTGGCAGCAGCGTGCTGTGTGAGCCTCCCAGGGCAGGGATGCAGTTCAGGCTCCCACTGAAGGCTGTTGGCCCGTTCCCTGCGTGAGGAAAATTCTCCAGTCAGAAAGCTGGAGCAAGTGCCTGACAGCAGGGGGAAACAGGGCAGGAGGGGGAGCAGGCAGCAAGGCAAGCTCCAAAGAGAGAGGAGGGGATGGAGAGAGGGCAGGCAGGAGCGACCATGGCCGCTCTGCCCCATGGGCAGTAGCACTGTCCCACGAGCCCTCTGCCACCTGCTGCAGGGAGTTTGTCCTTCACAGCAGAGAAATGTTTAGAGAGTTGGACCCTTGGGGTCACAGCACACAAAACCTCTGGGAAACCTGGCTCCACTTCTCCAGTCCACACCCTGAATTCCCCCTTGCTGGACGATGTCGATGCTGAGGCAGGACGGGAATAAGAAGACTGACTCGGAAGCTGCTGAGAGTAAAACTCCGGTTTATTCAAAATATACCACTCTTTTATACAGAGCTTTGTGAGGACCAATTCCATTGGTCCTGAAGTGAAAACAACCTACACCATTGGTGCAAAGTGCTTGACGCACAGCGATAGAACTTCGACTATAAACAATGTGAACAACAAGAGAGATAAAGAATTATTTACATTCTTCTCAGGTTCTTTCCCAGGCTTTTGCCTGGCTATAAACTCTCAGTTTCTCTCTTTGACTGAATCTGAGACCCACAGGACACTATCCTCCTCTATGTGCCAAAGCCTTTCCTAACCTGCCTGCGAATCTTCCTGAAGTTCAGGCCATTGCTCTTTGTCTATTCATCTCTTGAAAACATCTCTAATCTCTCATTTTTGCCTTTTATTGCCTGCAGAAGGCTCTGGTAATGTAACCTCCTTCACACCTCATCTCTTCTAGCTGACACCATAACAAAGAAGTTTAATAACAACAATATCCAACAAAGAGAGTGGTAAAGGAGCACAGGAAGCACTTTGCACCAGCAGACACCAGAGATTTGCCAGGAACATGCATCTCCAAAGATATTTCCACCTCTTCCAAAATTCCCATGTTCCACTTTGTGGCAAGCCTGTGCTGAGGGAAGGCCGTGCAGGAGGTCAGCATTTACATCTGCCCTTCGCAGGAGATGCTCAGGACAGCATTTCAGGATGCTTTTGCCCTCAGCATGCTCCATCTTTGGGTCTCCCAGTCTTTTACCAAGTCTAATGGATGGTCCTGAGGCTTATTCTGCTACCAGAGGTGAGGGAGACACAGCTCCAAATGCTTCTGCATCCACCTAATGAGGAACCCACCCCTCCTGGGTGGCTGTGGAGGGAATCTGAGTGATTCCTCTCATTAAGCCTCTGCAAAAGCTACTCCAGCATCAAACTGATGAACTGTCCAAGGCAGACTTTTTAGCAGAGGATAAATAAAAATCCAGCCACGGTATTTTAACAGCCTACAAGGCATCATTTCTACCTGGCTGACCCTTAGCCCCTCACACACTCCGGATGGCTCACTGGTCTGCTGCTCACGGCAGGGAGCTGGTCTCAGTCCCCGAGCCTGTCTCAGTCCCCAAGCCTGTCTCAGTCCCCAGCCTGTCTCAGTCCCAGCCTTCTCATCAAGACCATGCAAACTTACCCACTGAGTTACTGTGAGTAAAGCCCATTTTCTCCAATGAAAGACTTTATTAAGTGCCATCCCCTGTTCCCATCATACACACCCCAGCACTAGTTAGACATTAAACCCAGGATTGATGAAGGATGTTAGAGGAATTTCAGTGGGATTTGTCTGTTAATTCCCTTTGCTACTTTTTAAACTCCTATGCTTAGAAAAATGCTGGCACATATGTACTTCTCAACAGGTGGCCAGTAATGAAATTATCTGCCAGCTGCTTTCTCAGTAAAGCTCAGCTAATCTGGTAAAAGGAGCACCCCCAACAAAAAAAAAAAAAAAAAAACAAACCCAAAAAAACCCCAAAAAAACACTGAGATGGCAAGTTTCAGAGCTGATGGAAGCTGGAACATGGGTGCATCCATGGGTCCTCACTCCTCCACCTCACTCCTCCAGAAGTGCACACACAGCATCTCCCCACCTCTCAGCCCACATTTCCCATGTCTGAGGCAGAAGGAAAGGCAGAGCCACAGCAAAAGCCTGATCTGTGCATTTGTGAAACACCCCAGAAATAGAGATAAACAACCTCAGACAGATGAGAACTTGCAGTTTCTTTATCTTCCAGGAGCCAATATTTACTAGAAACATTTCCCTCAGCCTACAGCTTCTAGGAAATTACAGCTTGATATCCTGAAGATTTTACTTGGTACCACAATGTGTTTGACCCCCTGCTCTTCAACAGCTGCAGCTCAAGGCATGAGCACAGAGCATGCAGTGCTTCTGTTCACTCAAAACACATGCAGGAGTGTACACTCCTATTTCCAGGCTCTAAATGTGTCAGTTTAAATTCAAATCTTCAAACTGATAATTCAAGAAGGTGGTTGAATCACCACTGAGGTGGTTTTGTTGAATCTGATCTGACTGTGATGGAGACATGAGGCTAATAATGGTGGGCTTACAGTTCCCTTGTTTATGCTTATGCAAACTTATGCTCTGAACTAGCATAAGTTTGAGTATTTTTCATATGTTCTACCTCTTGTTAATCAAGGCAGTCATATATATATTCTCAATAATTTAACCTGACAGAACTCTGCTGGACTGTGTAGAACCAAAGTTCTTTATCAAGACATCACCTTTCAGTAAAACTTTCAAGGACTGCAGAGTGGAGCCACATCCGTGGGTAATGCATCTCCCATAGCTACTGTCTTACTAGACCAATAAAAGAAATTAAAATTCAACCACCAACCTTCCGTCTCCCACACCACTAACCAAAATGGGAAACACTTGCTGCTCCCTCCTCTCCCCAGCCTCCTCCTGCCTTCCCCATTCACACCCCAAAAAAAGCCAGAAGTGCTGCTTTCCCTCCTCCTCCACTGATCAAGACATGCCAGCGTGCTTAGGAAATCATTAGTGCAAATTGCAGCCGAGATTATTTATCCTTACAGAGCCTGCCAAATGGCAAATGGGAGCTCCAGCCACTCCTGGGCTCTGAAGCTCCAAATAGGCACTTACCACCAGCTATTAACAGCTTCATAAAGCCCCTCCACACCTCTACCTCCCCTGTCCATGCCTGTGCTCCACTGGAGAAGAGAGAGGAGCTCCCTCCTCCTCCTCTACCTGCTTTGGTGAGGGTGACATGAAGGATTTGTCCAATAATAGCCTGGACTGCTGCATTGCCTCTCCCTCCTGCTTCCACACACTCTCCTTTTTCTTCTCCATGTCTTCTGCCTGGAACTTCCCAACACCTTTGTATGTCATAGTGCACTGCAGATACTGATGTTGCATGGGCCATAAAACCCTCAGAATTCGTGTGCCACAGAAGAGAGTTCAGAGGTCCTGAAGCACACAGGGCCTTGTGTATACATGTCAGCTTAGCATTGACTTCTGACAGTAAAATACTTGGAAATGGCTCCTGCGAAAAGGATTCAAGTGCTGAGTTCAAAACTTAAGGTTCTCCACTATGAGTAGGGGATGTTGGAGGATCCTGAATTTGCACAAAAACTTGCTGGTTTTGAAAACCACCAATTTTGTTTTTGTAAAAAAAAAAAAAAAAATTTAAACATAAAACCTGATCCAGGGATAATGTATCCATTTCTGCCACTGGTTGGAAACCAAGATTCATCCTCAAGGCACAGCTTCAGACAGCATGTTGCCTCCCTGCCTGCATCCAGGAAGGTTTCCAAAGGCAGGTATCAAAGCAGAGACAGCAACCAGGAATTTGAACTGATGTACCTTTTGCAAAAGAGCTTACACAGAGAGCCTACACAGCTTTCTGCAAGCTGTCTAATAGCAGGTAAATAAATGACAGGTTTTGCCTCAATGAAATAACAAAGTAAGGTATTTAAAAAAAAAAAAAAAAGACAGGCACCTGGCAGGTATTCAAAGGCCCAGTAGCATATCCTAGTAAAATACTCAATTAACAAAATTTAATAGCCCCTCTCTCCTCTTTTAGCAGAAAAGCAGAACTTAGTTCCTTTCTGGCTAATTAATACAAAGCCTGCCCATGAGGCTGGTCCCAAAAGCCTCATCTGAAACTGGCAAAGCTCTGGCAGGAGCAAACCCAAGCAAGAGACCCTTTGCTGAAGCACCCAGAGCCCAACACAGATTCCAGCTGCTCCACTGGGATGCACTTAAGAGGAAGTGACTTTTTTTGGTTCAGCAGAACTTAAATCAATGCCTTTACCTATACATATCAAAAGGTGGGAAAGTGTCTTGCTTTACCTTTACAATTGCAGCTTTAATGTGCCAGAGTGGGACACGTGTGCTCTGCTGATGAGGGGTTTTGGCACATGCTGACATCCCATTAACTTCAATATCACCTTAACAGACAGCAGCAGCCAAGAAGCATTACTTGAAATCTTTAAGCAGAGAGAATAAGCCCAAATCGCTCCTAAATACACCAGCAGCATAATGAATTTAGAAGGAAAAGAAACATAGTGAAGACAGTATGTTTTGTTATTAAGAATTAAATAACAATATAAAAAAAAAAAAGGGAAGAAATAGCTGAAATCCAGCTGCCCTGCAGCAGGAGGGTGGAATGGGATTTCTGCAGACATTGAAAAGTAAAAGGCTGTATCTAATTTCAATTTCTATACATTTCCTTAGAGCAAGGGCGATTGAGAACAAGTAGGATATAGAAGAATTAATACTCCTTAAATATAATTAAAGCATAAACCAAAATAAAATAGCAAAAACAGAGAGAAAGAAAATTAAATAATGGTTAAAACAGCTAAGAAAATTATTACTGGAAAATTCAGCAATATTTTGTCTCTTTGTCCCACACAGAGAGACAGACCTGAGCAGGATACTCTGAAAGACACTCAGCAGCCCAAAAGGCATGAAGACTCATTACCAAATGCTGCAACCAATTTAATTCCAGGCTGAGAAACTTGTCAAGAAGGCAGAAGCTCTCTAAATCTGTAAAGACTTTTCCCTTAATATACACATATATGCATAAAACTTGTATTTGTTATCCTTCCTGATGTGAAGAATAAATTAATAAACCTAACTTTAAATTTATAGGGAAAAATCAAAGGAAAAAAATATTTAAGAGGCTAAGTGATAGTGGAATAAAGAGGATGAAGCAGTTGGTCTATAAAAACAAATCATGCTGAACTACCTTCACTGCCTTATTTTCCCCTGATTGAATTACAAAATTAGTCAATGAAGACTGTAATATATTTGATAATGTCTCAGAGAAAAACTTTCTTGAAAAATTAATTCAAACTGGCTTGGATATGAGCACTTTCACACTAATATAACAGTAAATCTGATTTACAGTGCTCTTCCCTGCTAGTGCCAGTCTGGGTGGCATAACTATAGCAGAGCTTTAAGCCATAGTCTACATGGCAATATGTGTCAATTCAAGGGATAAGGTGGGACCATCATAATTTCTGAAGCCACTACTGAAATGAGGGTCAGTGACTGAGCAGAGCTGGTTCATTCCCACTGGCTCAGCTGCTTTCTCCTAAGAGGCACCAAAGGCACAAAGTCCCAGGGGCAATGCATCCCTCAGCCAGCAAACATGGGCAGAAGTAAGAAAACCAAGATGTAGACTTCAAAAACATTAAATAAAAAGTTTTAGGGGTAAATCACCAATTTACCAGGAGGCAGGAACCTGGAAAACAGTTAATGTCAAGATGGGCTGGTGGCGATCACAGCCTGCAAACAGATTATGAGCCTGCAGGGGAGCAGCACAGGGAGGAGCTGTCCCCATCCAGCACTGGGGGAACAAAACCTGGGGTAATCCTCAACCCTTCTGGGCACAGGGACAGGAGATTCCCACACACCAGGGAGCTTCAGGAAAGGGCAACAACAGCAAAATGTGATGGTGGTGCTGGAAAGACTGGGCTGGGCTGAAGGAGGGTTTATAGCCATGCCCTCGTTTAGCACTGGAGGAGCAGCCAGCTACAGCAGCCCCAGGGATGAACAACCAGGGGGATTGGATGCAAAAGTCATGAGTTAACTTAAATAAACAGACTGAGTTCTCTGGCAGCAGCCTTCTCTGCCCCGGGTGCAGCCCCAGAGCACCTTGGGTGACCAGAATAGAGACTCTGCACAATGCACATCCTCCCAAACAGGTCTCAGCAGCCAGTTCCCCAGCACTGCACCCACCAGGCCCTGCCGTTCCATAATTCCTTACTCAGGCCTGCTGCAGCATCCCTCTGCTGTGTGCACAGGGATGGTCATGGGAATTTACCCAAAAAACAAATGAAAAATTGTTAGTGAAATTAAGAAATCAATAAGAATAAATATTGATCCTAGACCATTGTTACCTCAAAATTATAGGTGGGGTTTTTTCAAGCTATTACTACAGCCACTTCGGATAAAGACATGCTTTGCTTTTTGCATGGATTATGCACCTGTTGACTGGGGAACTTGGCTCTGTTTTGCTCTTTCCAAAGCACTGGCCCAGTGGATGCATGGGAGCCCCTAGGTCAGACTCAGGGCATCCTTGGATGCCATGAGAAGGTGCCAAGAGGCTCCTGAGCAAGAGATGAGGAGATCTGGCCAGCATCTCCTGCACTGCTGCACAGCCTGGCAGAAGGAGAGGCAGAAACTGCCCCACCAGGATGAGGAGCTCCAAGTCTGATTCCCATCTCTCCTCTGCATGGTGAGAAAGGTGTCTCAGCCCTAGCGCAGCAGTGTCTTTACCTGCCTCCCCAGGTGCCAGCTTTACTCAGTGTAATGATTTTTAAGCCCTGTCAGCAGATATGAAACCAGAAATGGACACAGCTCCACAGGCGAGCGCTTCGGAAGCCGCCGTGCCGGCCCTGCTCGCAGGTTTTCATTATCCATCTGGAAAATTGGGGATGTCACAAGAGTTCTTAGAGCACCGGGATGAAATCATCTTGTCAGCAACAAAAAGGCCAGTTCAGGCTCCTGCAGGAGGAGGAGGAGGACAGGGATGAGCCCGGGAGCCCCTCTGGCACTGCCCACCCTGGAGCTGGTGTGGCACCGACATCTCAGCTCCTGCCGTGTGAATTGTACTATGAAGGAAAAAAAAAGTGAAGGAAAACAATGTTCTTCCTCTCACACTAATTCACAGCCTCTTGTCTGACTCTTGACTGTGTCAGGCTGGGAAGAGCTTGCAGGTTACTGGGGAGGATGAAGAATGAGCTGGCTTGGAGAGAAGATGGAGATGGAGGTCCTTACAGGGTGTTCACATGGAATGAGAAGCAAGCCAGAGAGTTTTTAATCCGAAATCCAAGCAGACCTATCTGTTTCCTTTGCTGTAACTGTATGGTTTTTCACCCTCTGCAGTTTTTGAAGTTGTGCATTACTTTAGTTTGAATGACATCGAAGGTATGCCTGATACACAGACTCCAAAGAAAGACCTGTGGCCAGTTTGAGTGACATCCTGAGTCCCTTTCCTGAATCACAAGACAGGTTCAGGTAACAGACTCTCCCTCTATTCTACTGCATTATCCAAGGCCATGGCTTAAATTGAAGAGCCCTGTCCCAACCAGAAGCTGGATTATAACCCTTGTGCCTCAGACACAAAATATGAGACTCCAAATGTGATTTATTTCTCCTGTGCACAAAATACTACCCAGCTGCTTTTGTGTACAGGCATTATCTTCTGGTCCATTGATTTTTAATAGCATGGTTGTAGATTGAAATTAGATGCCTGAGCATCCAACTTCCATCAACAAATGCTAAATACTGGTGCTGCTGATGGAGGTTTTTGGAACTGTCCTGGGCATAGACAGGCTCTCTATTGCACCACAAGAAATACAACTTGGAGATGGAACAAGCCCATTAGATCATCAGATGCTCCAGTGCTCTCTACAATTTGCTTCCCCAGTGCTTTTACCAGTCAAAGCTCAAACAGCCCAGTTGACAGCTCTTATCCATTCCCTTGGGAGTTTATTCCACTGCCTCTGAATTTCTAGGCACTCCTTCAAGCACATTCATCCCAGGTTCAAAACCAAGCAGCACTTTTCTTTTTCTTCTCTCCATTTGCCTTCACAGCTGCCCAAGGTTTCCCCTGCCAATCCTGCATTTACATCACAGTCACCTGTCCCTTGACAAAGTGCTGAGCTCTCCTGCTCCAGGGTTTAAGGACAGAGTGACAGATCTCTGCATCCCAGCCTAAATACCACATAAATGAACAACAGTCCTGCAGCAAGTCATGAGGAAGAAGAGGTGATAAACTCAACAGGGATATCCTCCCACAGGACCATTTATCAGCATTAGCAGTACCAAAATCTTTTTCAAAGAATAGCTGGACAAGTGCAGTACAAACCACAACTAAAATATTAATTAAAGCCCTTTGGTTCTTCCAACACTGCCCTGCACCTTATTAAAGACACATCAAAGTTGGCATTCATTTGTCTGGACCTTGGCTGCCTGCAGAGAGGCACACGAGAGTGCACAGGACACAAGGATTGTGGAGATAGTGGATCTTCACCAGACTTAGCCCTATTGTTTAAACAAAATAGCATATCATGCTGCTGCATGTAGTACCTATTCTGGAGATCAACAGAATTGTTCTGGCCGTGGCTCATTCTCACCCTCTCACTACCACAGGTTTACACAAAGGCAGAAGCCAGCACGGTGCTAGAAGGAGCAGCATCCCAGCACTCTGAGGCTGGGAAAGAGAGACTTCAATTAAAAAAAATGCATTAAAAAATAAATAAATGCCAATCTCTTTCCAGCACCTCAGCTGATACAGAATCACAGGTAAGATGAGGGTCCCTCATGCAACTTTTAACACCACAGTGTGAAAAGTATTTGTGAAAGTCGATAGGAGACCCTGCTGATGCTGAGCTGCCCTGGGCAAACACCAGCTCTGCCATGGGGCTCCCTCAGGGTGGGTGGTGCACCTGGGGTCATGGGGATAGGAGCAAACACAGACACCCTGAGAGAGGGAGGTCATGCACAGGGAGGAAGAGCCTGCAGGGATATGGTGTGAAGCAGGCTTGGGGCTTCTTGGGTCACCTGAACACCACAGATCTTTTTTTTTTTTTTTTTACTTTCAGCAGTGGCCTAAAAAAAGACACCTGGATTTTGTAACAGCAAGCGAAATAAATAATGGCTGGTCAGTGCACTTTACATTTCCTTTATAAATAACCTATTAATACTTCTGGGAGTGGGAAAATGTTTTATCTCTAGGTCTAAATAAAGCCTGACCTTTTGCTCACTGTTTCTCCTGTAGGGTCATTGAGTGCCCCTGTCCAGCCAAGGGTGGCTCCCTGCCCCTTCAGACAGCACCAGGGAACAGTGTGACCTTCCAAGCCTTCACCAGACCAACACCACCTGAACTGAGGGACCAGAGGTGCAAGCATTTACTGCTGGAGTGAGAGCGGATCTGCCTTTGCAAAGAGAAGAAGCAGAAGCCTGTCACAGTCACAGCACCTCAGGGGACAGGTGGGATCTCCCAAAGGTTTGCCACGGAACCCAGGGCTTCATAGCAGCTGTCCCTTGCTGCCACCATGCCAGCTACAGAGTGCACGGCACAGCAGAGGGGGAGACACTTGCCATAAAACCATTAAAGCAGGAAAAGGTCTCGAAGATCATTTAGTCCAACCATTAACCTAACACTGCCAATTCTACCACGATATGTGCCACATTCATGTTTTCTTAATGCTTCCAGGGACAGTGGTTTCACCCCTTCTTTGAGCAGCCAGTTCCAATGCATGACCACTCTGCCAGTGAAGAAATTTTCCCTAATATGCAATTTTCCCTAATATCCAATCTAAACCTCCCATGGTGCAGCCTTGTCCTCTTGACCTGTTTCTTGTTATCTGAGAGAAGGGACTGGCACTGACCCCCACCAGTCTACAACTTACTTTCAGGCAGTCATAGAAAGCAATATTCAGCAGCTCAAAGAGCTTTATGCTTTATCACCTTGAAGGCATTAAATAAATAAACATAAAAATAGCACAGCTTGCACTTCAGCAGAGTATAAGCAGGTATTTATAGGAGGAAGCCCCAGTGAAACCACATGCCCTTTCAATCCACTTCCCAAGCAAATAAACCCAAGTAATATTGAGGAGTAGAAGTATATCAAGGGTATTTGCAAACAAACTGAAGGATACCAGCAAGGAGAACCCCTGAATTCCATCAGTCCCATGCAGCAGCTCTGCTCTGGTGTTTCAGGGGGCTCAGCACATCTCACACCCAGCTTAAGGAACTCAGCAGCAATGGGTTCCCATTTACAACCCATTGCTCTGGAGAGCCACACACCCCCAAATCCCTGGAATTTGCCATAGCTGCTGATGTATGGCTGTTTCTCTCCTGTGGCTGTGGCAGATTGATAGTACTTTGCTCTTTCTCCCTGCTCCTGCTACATGGCAGGATCCCAGGAGGAAGGAATGAAAGGGCCCTGATCACAGATTTCTCCTGAGCAGCAAACCCTTATGCTGGCTCTCCAAGCTGCAGAGAGTTTGCCCATGCCTATACAACAAATAATCAGGGGAGAAAAAAAAATAAAATCAGTGTATGATTATAGCCAGGCTTGGCCAAGGCAACATGGGACAGAATTAAGCCTCATCTAAAAGGCAGATCATGGCTCTGAGATATATATATATGTATATATTTCCCTGCCTTTGAACCTGCAATAATTACATAATGAAAGAGGAAAAACTTCAAAAAAAACTTTAAAAAGTAAATTAAAAATCCAAATCACAAAAGCAAAAAGCCAGGCACCCAAGATATCTTTCCAGGAACAGCTCCTTCTGAATTAGAACTCTGGAATTGTTCTGCAATCAATTCAGTGGACAGTAACCATCTGTTTATGGAAAAAAATGCTAATGGTCCCCAATCATAATCAAATAGGCAACTGCTTTAAGTACCTTTTAACTAACACTAAATTACAATGGAACAGCTCTGCAAGTATTTCTGACATCCACATGCACATCAGCAGTGCCAGCACTTTGATCAGGGCTATTAGAGCAAATATCAAATAAACTGATAGCAATGGGATTCCTCAAACGTTACGGAAAGCGTGGGCAGTATTTGTTTACTGTTCATTCAGTTCTCCCCCACCTCCTCCCTGTTTCTGTTTATTCAGAAAGAAAACACATATATGCATGTGCACACACGTGCACACCATGCACCGGAGCAGACCCCATGAAAGCCTGACCTCTGTGTTTTTCTGTCCAAGGCTGAGCTTCCATGTGAATTCTCCAATGTCCAGAAAGCCTTGAGGCATTTTTATCAGCAGGACATCACCCGACCTGTCATTCTATTAAGTTCCCTTAATTCCATGATCCCTGTAAAGGCATCTGTAAGTCCTGTTCCCTCTCCTCTGTGTGGAACTGGCCAGCACATCCAGAAGCTGCAGCACAGAAAGGGGAAATGCAGGCAGGCAGAGCTGTGCACAAACACTGGTGTATGTACAGAGAGGCAGCATGATCACACACCTTATTTCTTTAGGAAATCAGATTAAAAACCAATTGACTCTTTGCCAGCAGTAACCAAGTCTGAACCATTCACTGACACTGGCTCCACTCGAGGAAGAAAACCTTGTTTGGACAATAGAAGTAGTTTTTAATCTCAGAGCCTGGAAAACAGTCAATCTCAGCAAAACTGCAAGTGCTCTTGTCTCTAAATTTTCTCTAGCACCTTTCTCTGCATATCTCAGCTAACTCCATTTGTTTTTTATTGAAGTTGTGCAGCACCAGGAACACATCACAGATTTGCATGAGTATACGTCCTTCATCCTGAGGCAGTTGCAAATGTAACAGAAAAGAAATAAAAGGGAAATATATTTTAGTCTACCAAACGAAGTATTTACAGTCTCCATCACTGCGCGATCCAAACACTTTGTATGCCCCAGATGTTTTCTGTGTCATTATTATTCTTTCACAAAATTTAATTTTTCTTAGTCCTGGGACTTGCATGTGGCTTTTTTATTATACTACAAAATTTCATTTCCTGTCATCTGCTGAGATTAAACTCAGATTGGAAGACACTCTTTACAAGGGTTGTAGTGACAAGCCTGACCCCAGGAGGTGAGGTATAAAGCTTTCCACCTTGGATGGGCACTCAGGGAACGTGGAACACTGGCCCCAGAGTCACAGCAAGTAGCGACTGAGAGCAGGATATTGGGCTCCTTATTTCCATGTGGCCTACACCATCAAAAAAAAAAAAACCAACACCCTCTTGGGACACGGAGTAAACCAAAGGACTCCAAATTTCAATTTCTTGCTTGTTTAGACCCTTTTCTTTTCCCCACACTAATACAAGGCTTTAAAAAGCATCCTGGCCCCTCCTCTGGATACAACACCCTTCAGCAAGTGGCTGCCTTTCTGCAACTTCAACGAGTCTCGGTTTTAGCATTCATTTTTCCCAGTGGTTTTCGCTCCACTGCCTCTCTGTTGCTCACGGAGCACCACTTTTCACAAGAAAAAGGAGCTTTGTTTGCCATTTCCCTGCCGCCTCCACCACCCCAGCTCCAGTGAGCTCCTGTCTCCCCCCAGCTGCCTCAGCCCACCCCGTTCCCTCCCAGCGAGAGCAGCCAAAGCCGACAGGCGGCCAGAAAGGGGCTCTGACCTCCGCCGCTCCGTGTTAATGAATGTCCTCTCCGGAGGGAGCAGGGGAAGGCGAGAGGGATGGCCCTGAGCCAGGCTGGGCGAGCTCAGCTGAGGAGCACAGCGCGTCAGAGCTGCTCTCAAAGGAGCTTTTGTTGGTGCCAGCGCTCCAGCCCCGCGCAGGCACGCTCGGCTCCGCAGGCTTTCCCACCGCTGCAGCAGGAACCGGGTCTGGCTCTGGCCCGACTCTGCTGCACTGCTCCAAGGCTGTGCCACCAGCAGAAGAAGACAAAAGTGGACAGACCATCCCCTCAGAGTCCTCTCCCAGCACACATCCCTCGAGCCACAATGGCTTTCTTTCTACAAAAGCAGCTGGACGCTTGGCAGCCTGGTTCTAAGGTTGGTGGGCAATCCAGCAGGCTGGCCCAGGGAGCCTTCCAAACACAACGTGACATCCAACTCTGTCAGTCCATGCTCACCTCTCTCTAGGAAACAAACCATCTGCTCAACACTTGGAGAAGCAGAAGGAAAAAGATGTACTCAGAAAGCCTCATGAGGTGCTTTAGGTAACATGTCCAACACGAGCACACAATGTTCTGCATCTGACAAAATCAACAGGAAAAGTCTGCTCCTGCAGGCTTGCCAAGCTGGGATTTCAACAACAAGTGGCAATATATCAGCTGGCAACAAACAGCTCCCGAATCGGGGATGCACTTGCCCAAAAAGACTCGGAGTTTGGATTTTTTGTTTCTTCCTTAGTAAATGACAACACACTGGGTGCCACAAAGGATGCCTCTTGCCCAAGGGTTAACTGAGCAGAGTTTAGGCAGTGTGAGCAGGCTATGGTGGTGCCTATGACAATCATGACTTAATAATCTCCCTGGTTTTGAAGATGTATTTGTCCTCTGTTAACTCAATTTCTCCAAGCAAAGCAAATAAAATGTGTAGAAACTTTGTAGGGTTGTGCTTTTATATCAGAGTTGGAAGAAACACAGCATGATGAGGAGGAAAGCAGATTTTTCTGGCTAAACAGTTTTGCCTCCATTAAACTTCACACACAAGGGCCCATCATGGCACCCCTCTGGTTTCTGGGAATGCAGAATATCCGCTGACACACTTATCCAAACACCTCTAAACACATACACACATCTGTTCACCAAGACTTGTTACTCACATTAGGCTCACTTCACTCCCCTTTGATTCTCCCACTGGAGTCAGATGTTACTTTTCCTTTTCATATTTGTATCTCAAAGCTCCATCAGTGGCACATGCCCAAGCACTTCCAATGTGTTCTGACAAATCCCTCCAGAAAGCACATAACATCATCCCAGTTTTACAGATGGGGAAATTAGAGCAGAGGCAGAGGTTAAGAAAGCTAATTGCCTATGGCCACTAAGTGAGTCAGTAGAAGAGCTGGGAATTGATCCCAGGAACCATGTCTTCTATTCCTCTACTCCACCCACCAGTCAGTACACTCCACCAGATGGTTCTTATCATTGGACATATGGACTAAATATTCCTAAGTTGGTGTAGAAGAGTCACTATTTAATTAAATGTCCTGTCTTCTATCTCCATAGGATGCACAGGAGAAACTCCAGCCAGATTCCCATCTGGACCCACTCAGGAAATGTCTACGTGAAGAAAACAAAACCCTAGGCAAGTACAAGGAACATTCCCAAATCTAGCAACCTGCCCTGAAGAAGGGACCACAGCAAGGCAAGGAAACAGGCAGTGACTTGGGAGCCTTGGGAGAAGCTCGTGTTTGTCAAAGCCTGGCTTCAAGCAGGGCATGCACAAGCCACCAATTAGGCTGGGAACTACTTTGTCATGTGGAGGCTCTTCCTTCTGCCTTCACTGGGCACCATCAACACTGCCCAACTGGAGATATCCGCAGAGTCACAAAAACCAGATGACACACAATTATCTACTTCTGGCATTGACTTTGCCTCATCGCAGAGCTGTTGTCCCTAGGACAGAGACCAGTTCTGCCTGGCAAACATCAAATGCCTTCTCAATATCAGTGATACTTGAAATAAATTTCTAAAGTCGTTATTCATGACACAGAGGAGAAAACCTTTCATCAGAGAGTCACCTTCCACACTACTGCCTTCCCAGTATAGTCATAAAGTGACAGCAGCATCTCAGTCCCCACTCTGAGATGGGCACAGAGTGGCTGCACCTGCCTTCCCAAGAGAACTCAAACCAATTTTACATGCTTCTGTTCCCCCTGCACACCCTGTGCTCTGCAGCCAGCGCAGCAGAAGCCTGTGCAGCATCAAGTCCATAAAACAGATTTCACCCAAGACCATGCTGTCCTGAACACAGTGCAGGGCTGGAGGGAGCAGACTCAAAGCTCTCCTGGACAACCTGTAGATGCAGTTAGGTACTCAGAAGGAACACACGTCCACACTTCTGCCCACAGAAGCTCACACAGGTGAGAACCACCAGTCCATTTTGCTTCCATTACTCTCTCAACAAACAGAAGAGGACTGCACTCCCTTTGGAAGGCTTTGCGTTGTAAGAATAAAGCCACAACACCTTTCCACGCGTGCTATAAGAGCTGGGCAGTCCTGGAAGGTGCCTCCTGCTAGGGGAAAGCAACTGCACCTACCTTTCATCCCAAACTTGGACCGCCGGCCATACTTGTTGATCATAATAAAGAGGACGACCAAGAGGACACAAGCAAAAGCTGCCAGCCCAACCGCTATGGAAACCTGGAAGGAAGAAGCCTTAGAGTCAACACAGAGGAATTTAGGAGTCTAAATCAGAAATACAGCACCTCCTTGCCCAGTTAACCTTTCTACAGGCTCACACCATCTGCTGCACCCCCGTGGATATCAGCTATGGAGGAAAGCACAAGCTAAAGCAGCAGGCCCTGGTGCAGCTTGGAGGCATTACAGGACTGGGAGGTCTGGGATCTTCCCATCAGTGACACTCTCCTGGCACCTGTTTTCTCTCACTCCATATATCTGCAGGGGAAAAAGACCTCTGCTCCAATGCCTGGGCTCTCCCTTCACTGCATCACACCCCAAACCTTCACTTATGACGTCACCTCTTTGCCATGACATCACAACACTAAAGCTCTTCAAAGATCAGCGGGGAGCACAGTTCTACCTCCACCCAAAAATCCCGCAGGACAAACTGAGGGAAAATAATATAACACAAAGAGAAGACAGAAGAACTTAAGTAGAACTAAGGAGTTTTTCCTTGTAAAAACTTTTTGTAAAAATGAGTTTTCCAAAAGCCTCTAACTGTTTCCTATTTATTGTAATTTTACTAGTAAATATTTAGAGTATAGCAATGTCCACATCCTTCACTGGAGCTGTGGTTCCACTATGGCAGTGTACAAGCAGGGAAAGAAAACCTCCTTGCCCTAAAGGGTTTACAATTCCAGGTTTATTTTAATATTTATGAATATGTATTACTTCAAGTCTTTGCTCAAAATACTTTTTATTGCATTGATGTAAACAACAATTTCTCTGGCATGTGTCCAGTTGTTCTGTACTAGGTCTTGTGATGCATTTAGACTTTGCTTCCTTTTACAAAACTGTATTCTGCTATAATAGAAAATACATCATTTAACTAAGAAGAAGTAATTTCATTTTGCAATCTTTTTCCCTGCTCTCGGTACATTTGTTATAATATTTTTAAATTTTTATTTTACGCTCTATTTTCATCCCTGGCTTATTTTCTGTGCTTTATATTTAATAATCTGTGCACATTATTACTCCAGCCTCACTGTTCAAAGCTTCCACTTCAGTTAAAGGAGATTTTCTGTTAGATGAGAACTGAAACCAGGGTGGACAGAGTTTTGCTTATTCTGTTGACACCTCGTGGATTTCAGTATCTTAAAACTTTTACAGAATTAGAGCAATTGTGTAACACGCTAATTTTTTTCTTTTAATATTTATGCACACTTTTTTTTTTTCTTTTTTCTACTGGGATTCTGCAAAAGAAAGACAATGCTGAGATCTGATAAGCCCTAGACTTACTTTCCTTTTTCATTTTAGGCATGTCCTGCACAGCAGGAGAGAGGGCAAACACACATTGACAGAATTGAACCAAACTAAACCCAGGTCTTTCACCAGGCTAAGCTTACCAAATCAATAAGTCCAAAACACACAATTGCCTGTTTGTTTGTTCTCTGGGTGCTGCTTTTTAAGAGTGAGAATTCCTGACCCTTCCAGCAGAGACTTCACAGGATGCCTTATTTTCAAAGGGTTCCCTG
Source organism: Taeniopygia guttata (assembly GCF_048771995.1). Taxonomy (NCBI): domain Eukaryota; kingdom Metazoa; phylum Chordata; class Aves; order Passeriformes; family Estrildidae; genus Taeniopygia; species Taeniopygia guttata. The sequence goes on along the minus strand of NC_133035.1, from coordinate 13,541,627 downwards.
GTTTCACACTTCAGACCCAAGAGGATCAGATGGTTTGTGTCAGTATTTTACCTGCCCAACACAAGCCACAAAATCCTTCTGATTCCTGCCTTGAGTCATAAAGGAAGAGATTTCTCTTGCAAACATCTCAAAACAGCAGAGAAATACAAATACTGAGCAGTTCTGTAGAGAAGACACCAGCACTCACCCCAAAAGTGTCCTCCTCTGGTTTGTGGGTCACAGTGATCGGTGGGGTGGGACTCACTTCATAATCACCGACTGAAACCAAAACATCAAAGACAGAAAACTCAGTGTGGCTCTCACGGGACTCCCAAGGCACCAGCACATTCCAACAGCAGTGCCTGGCCCAAGGAGATTCAGTTCACCCCTAAGAGAGGCTGCAGCTTTCTGTTTGAGAAGGCACAAATCAACCATCAGAGAGTTCCCTCTGCACACCAGCAGAGAAAACACAGACCAGCACTATGTTGATGTTGTTCCAGCCTCACAAATGAGAAACATTTGGGTGCCTGGTGTCCTGGAATAGTCTCCCACCACCCTTAAGCCCTCTTCCTATTTTCAGAAATCTACTGAGCTAAGTGGAGTTAAAACAGAACTAACTCCAGCAAAACTTGCTCTGAACAAACATTAAGTTGAATGCTTTTTGTGGTGTATGATGTGTTTTGCAGGGGGGAGGGAATAATCTGTTGAAGAAACACAACAGAATTGAGACCTGCTTCTCATCCCAGCCCACGGCAGAGAGATGTTGTTGGGGACAGCCCAGCCTGCCTGAAATTAAGATCCCTTTTGCTACGCCACAACCAACCATCATTTCCTTTATAGGACCTTCTTTGGGAAACACTAGAGGCAAATGAACATCTCCTGGTCTCATGAGATTATCAAGCTGATCACAAGATCCCAAACAATCTTGTTCATGCACAGGGAAGCCAGGGTTTTGTGCAACCTCCACCAACCTGCTTCTGGCTTCCTCATTCTTGCTATGTAAATCACAGAGGGGAAGGGGAAATCACAGAGACAAACCAGCCACAGTATTCAAAAGGCAAGGAGACACTTACTTGACACAAAGCTGTCCGTACTCTCTGTGGAAAGGACAAAGAGAAAAGCAAAACAGTCAGCAGCACAGCAAAGGGAGAGGGGTCTCCTTCCCCACCCGCTTCAGACATACTCCACCACCCCAAAGAGACCAGGAAACCAACTAATCATATTGTTCCCTCTTGGGCAACTGTTCCTGGAAATTGCAGTGCATGGGCCAGCAGGACTTGCTGGAGGTCAGGATGGAGAACCTTGGGCTGAAAGAGGAGGGGGAGGATGCTACTGTGGGGCCAAAATAGAGAACAAGCAGCACTTCTGAGTGATGGGTAAACACCCCTGCTTTCAGCAGACAAGCAAAGCTCAACAGACACACAGGGCTCTGCAGGATGGAGGTGGAGGGGAGAGAAACAGGTTTTGCCTTGCATAGCAGTGTCCACCCGTGGACAAAATCCTTCAAGGATAAGGACCAGTTCCCATGGAGGAGAGCCCAGCTTGGGGCCAGGAGTTAGAGGAGATCTCCTGTGACCTTCATGAGTCACTCAGACCAGCTGAGAGCTTCTGAACTGCACACGGAGGCTGTGGCTGTCCAAGAGCTGCCTCTTGCCCGAGACAACCACAGCAGGCCCTGCTGTCAGCCTGCTGACTGCTCCAGTCTATTCAGCAAAGCTCCTTCAGCTCCAGAGGTGGCCGAGGCCACAGACAGCAAGGTCTAAAGCCCTCGGTGACACTCAGTTTACACAGAGTGAGAATCACGTCAGCTTCCAATTCACTCGCCACTGTAAGAAACTGAGCCCAATATTAACTGGAGTTTGCACAGCTTTGCTGGCTGAGAGCTCCTGGAAGGATGCTGGAATGCTCACACTGGAACATGGGTGAGGTTTGGAAGGGGAGTGTAAAACAAACCCCAGGTGACAAACATGGCTTTCCAAACCCAGGGGAAAAAAACAGAACAAATATTTTTTTCAGTCAAGCAAAAGAGTAACTTTCCCTGGCTTTTTCTAGCAAGAGAGGGGAAAAAAAAAGAAAAAAAAAATTTATTTGAAGACTTTTTCTTTTCTATTAAGGCAGAGTCTAGTCATAAAATTCTTGCTGCTTCTACATTTTCCCCTTTCCATTTTTCTCTGCTGGACTAAGCAATTCAACAGAAACGCACAAAAAGGTTCTTTTCCCATTATACCCTATTTTTCCAAGCATAAAAAATAGCCAAGAAATTTCAGCCAACTTGAGTTCTATGAGAAGTTCTCAAAGAACTGAACACCCATCACAGGTACATTAACCTCTGTGGATTAAATACGGAGTTAGTAGCCTGTGGCAGAGATACCAATGACAACATGCAATGAGATTCTTACAGGAAATGACACAAATCTGTCCTGAGAGCCACTGCCCTGCAGCATCAGAGAGAAGGCAGATATGGCATGCAGCTTATATGTCCCAGATCCCAGCTTCTAACAGCACTTTGCTCCTCTCAGCCCAGAAAGCAGAATGTGGCCAATGAGAGGTTTTTGACAAGGGATATAAAATACATGATCATAGGTCCTTTTCTGTGCTGACCAAGTCTTCCAGGCACTGTGCTTTCATTAATGAATTAAGAATAATAATCTCACCCTGGGTAGTGACAGCAAAGCCCTTGCACGTGTGAATTGCTGTAAGCATCAAGGGGCTGGAATGAGCCACGCTGGGGAGCCTTCAGTGTGTGGCATTTTCTGAAGGATCTACCTTCAAATGGGAAATTATAAATGTCAGCTGCAGTGAATGTATATGCCAGCTGTGGTAGTGGACGAAGCAACAAGCTTCCAGGAAAGTAAATTACATCCTGCATTGGGCTGACAGGGTCTGCCAGGGTGAGGAATGGCTTGGGACTTTGGATCAGAAGAAATAAAGGAAATGGGTCAGTAAGCATCCCACACCAACAGCACATGAGGCATGGGTGGAGCTGCATTCACAAAGGCAATATTTTATATATATTCACAGAACCCCATTCTCCCAGAGCCTCTTACACAAGATGCTCTTCAAACATCAATGTGCTTTTCCACACCGCAGTGTGGCTCAGATTCCTTTCCCAAATCAGCTCTCCAGAAGGGAAGCATATCTGCCTCCCTTTCCTGCAGGTCCAGCACCTACTTAGGAGCTGCCCTCGTTTCACAGATGGGGAAATTGAGTCACAAAGGTGGGACCTGACAGAGCTGAGACTGCAAACCTGTGCACCTCTCCTCACCCACCTACGTTTGATATGCTCTTCTGCCCTGACAGAAAGAAACATAAATAGGTCAGATAGTCAAACAGGGCAGCATCCTTGAAGTCAGAATACACATTTTCCACTCCCATCCATATCAGCTCATTTGTTCAATTGTCAGATCTTCAAGGCAGAGATTTGGGTTTGCATTTATGATATTTGACCTGCGGGAAAACTCTGTGTACATATATGGTGTGATATAAATAATAAATGAGAGTACCGTTGGTATTTTGCTATATTTAGCAAACGCCCTATTTTGCTGGATTTTCTTGGGCTGCAGGGGCCAATTTAGAGCTGCCACTTTCTCATGGCATCATTCCTGAAGGCAACACAGATCTTAACTCCATGATGGCCAGCATGGTGTTGCACTGTCAGGGAACAGACCAAGCTGCTCCTACAGAGCAGACAGGCCATGACAAAAGTCTTTACAGTGCTTCCCAGAGATGGATCTTCATGTCCTCAAACGCTTTTTTTTTTTTTTAACGCTTAAGCTGTGAATCACCAGGGAGTGCAACAGGGAATTCCAAGCAATCAGTTAAGAAATCCCAGCAAACTGATGCAAAGTGACTAATTGAGCTGTCGCATCTTTTGTAGCCCTGTCATCCTGGAATTGCACATATTGCATTTGGAAAGAAAACAATCCTGACACCGCTGCATCCAGCTTTTATCATTGCACGGATGCAAGCTAGAAGTAAAAGAAACAAAGGGACAGGCTGCATCACTTCAAAGGCTTTTCCTTTCTATAGCTTATGACTACCACAAAGCAGAACACTTTCTCTAGAAAAAAATTCAGCAACATCATTGGGGCACCCAAAAGGAGATACAAAATAATTGGCCAAACTTAAATCCTATTCCCATGGAAATTCCTAAAGGTCTTTCAAATAAATAAATAAATACACTGCAGAATATGCTACAAAATAAAATTATCTAAAGCAGTTAGCATCTCTCCCAGCATTAAAGAGTTCATATGACACCAAAGTACATTTGTGTAGGAAAATCATACTGATCAGAAAGAGGCTGCCAGGGGTCACCTCTTCCAACCTGATGTTCAGACAAAGCCAACTCGGGTTGTCAAGGCCTTGTTGAGGTGCAAGGATTCCTGGCAAGGCCATAGTAAGACCTTCAGATTGCAAGGAGCCCTGATGAGATAAACTGAATATCCTACCTGGAAAAGGCTTTTCAAGGAAGTGTCCTTTGATAGTTTGGTTGGCTGAGCCCAGCTGGTTGGTGGCCACAATCGTGTAGTTGCCATTGTTGTAGTGAGTGGGTTTGTTGAAGAGCAGGCAACCCTCAGACACTTCCCCTTGTTGGTAAAACTCCATGCGGATGATCTCAGTCTCCCGGAGGACCTGGCCATTGTGCAGCCAGTGAAGGGTGGGAGCTGGGTTCCCATGCACTGCAAATGCAATGCAGTGGTCCATGTGTAGCACCGGCTCCTCCAGAGTAAGGATGCGAGGGGGATCTAGCAGAGAGAAACATGGCAGGCTCACAGCAACCTCCACCCAACGCCACCACTCTGTGCACCATGGAAACTAAGAGCATTGAAAACCTCCAAAATCACTTGTTCCTTCTACTCTTCCCATGGATGGCTGTAAAGAAGCAGCGCTGTCATGAGAACCACTCCACCCTCCCTCAAAGGAGGGTCTGAGGCCTCTTGGCCTCCCAAACAGGGGTATAAATAAAAGACAGGGATGGAAATTTCACCAGCCCAGAAACAATTAAGCTTAAACTGTCCTGTCCACACATCTACCTCTGCTCTCCTTCCCCCTAGGGATCCCGTGGAGACTGCCTGTCCCCATTAAGGAGGACACAGTGATGTAGCACTGTTCCATTACATTACAGATGTGCAAGGTGCCTGTGGGAGGTCTCCAGTCACACAGAGCAATTCTGGATTGCATAGCTGTGGAAGCAAACATCCCTCAGAGACTGTCTGTCCTTGGGGGCTTTGACTGCCTGAATATCCCAAAGGAGTTCTCACTCGCCGAACAGCCGCCAGGGGTGTTTTAATTAGGGGGAGTAGAGTGGGAGAGGGATAAGAAAAGCAGAAACTCCACCTGCAATTTATTGCATATGCATTGTCTTCCCCTTGGGACACACCGAGAATTCAAATGTTGCTCTGCTATAGCTTCTGAAACCCCATTTACAACGCCTACACCTAAGGTCCCAAACCCCAAGGCTGGCAAGGTCTGAACTAGAAGAACAAGTTTTGTGCAAAGATATGTGACACAATGATTTTTGTCTTCCCTAAAACTCTTCTTTTCCTGCTACCATCCAGCTGCAAAGACAATCCATTTGGCATCCACAAGGAAGAAAACCAACATACTAAATTTGACCCATCTTTGTGAAAAAAGACACTGAATTTTTAAGTCAGTGAAGTTGAGAAAGGAGAAAAAGGTGCAAAGCTGGTTGGAGCTCAGCAAAATTCTCCCACCAGAGCCCATCTACCCTGAACCACACAGTCGTGTCCCTCTTTCATTTGCGAGCCCAGATCTGCATGTGGCTTGTTCATATCTTCCTGGCAAGGGGATTCAAAACAGGCAGCCACCTACATGCACAAACCCAGATCTTTTCAGTGTAAAATTACAGCCTGAGCGATGGCTCTGTGCAACAAGAGCAAGGGTAGCAGAAACTGTCAGCAGCTTAGAGGATTTCACGGGTGAAAATAGGCATGGGCATAGTGCTGTTTAAGGGGTGGAGGAACAGATGCTAAAACACCGTGCAAAAAACATCCATCTGCTGACCAGTCAGCTCTGAGCTGGGCTGAACTTTAATTACCTCCATCCTTCAATCCATCAATAGTACTTATTGGAAGGAAGATGAAAGTAGTAAAGCATCACACAGCATGAATGGTTTTACCAAGAGCAGTTAGAATCCCACAAGGGTCTCTGCTCTACATGGCAAGGTTGAGGTGGGGGACATTTTCAAACTACAGAGTAAGGGCAAATATTACAGACACAGCAAAATATAGCAAATCTCAGCTGCTTGAGACCACAGAGCTGTGTAAACTTCCTTTTAAGGTCAGGGTTTTGTTATATTAGAAAGCACAAAGAAAGTTGAGCTACTTGCAGATAAAAGCGAACAGTTCAAATTTGACACATGCACATTTATATGACATTTGCAGTTTAACTTTGTAGGATCTGACCTGAGAGGAAATCCTAATGTCCCTGAAATTAGTGGCAAGTTTTAAACTGTCTTGAGCAAGGGTACCATTGAACTTTCACATAGCATCAGGAAAGAAACTTTGCTTTTGTTAAGAGATTTTTAGTCTCTCTATGGCTTTCCTTTAGTCTACTGAATCTTCCAAGACAGGAAGGAAACTCCCACCACCACCAGTGTGGCACTGCTGTTCCTTCCCTGCTCTTGTGCTCATTTCTGGATCAATGCAGGCATCAGGAAAGCAAAATTACTGACATTTGAGGAGGAGAGCTGTGCAAGGATCCACCTCCAGCTCACTGTGCTCAGCTTCTCCTAATCTTCACCCACAAAACCAGTATGACACAGGTAGCAAGTGGCCATGCATTCAAACAGCTCCCAGGGCAGTCCCTCCAGGGTCTGTAGGGACAAGGTCTCTCCACTAGTACTTACAGTAGACAGTGAGCAGCACACTGGCATTGCTCATCCCCACCACGTTCTCAGCAATGCAGGTAAGCAGGAATCCATTGTCCTCGCTGGTGACATTCACCAAGGTCAAGTTGATGGCATGAACATTGGTCCAGTTGAGGTTGGTCTAAAAATCCCAGGGAGAAATACAGACATAAATCAGTATCTGGTGGCTCCTTTCCTCCCCTCTACCACTCCCAGAAAAGGAGGATCACAGTTTCCATGTGAGGAGGCCTCCAAAATCCAAAGACAGCTGGGATCTGGGTGAAGGGAGGTATTTCCTCACCTGATCAAATACACCACATCTTGTAAGAGGAAATACAGGGAAGGGGAGAGCCATTGTAGCACTGATAAACATGGCCAGCCTCTGGAAAATCTTACTTAGCTATTGCAAACAGGCAGTTTCACTGGAGTTCCATCAGAGGACACATGAGTTAATTCAATCAGGGAGCACTGAGCTCTGAGGCTCTCTCATCTTCACTTTCTGGCCCTACAGAGGAAATATTTTCCTCCCTTCTGGGATCCCCCAGCTTCTCATGTGGATAGAGCATGGCTTCAGCTCTCCTTTGGATACAACAATTTCTCTTTTCTCATACTATCTACCTGACTCTCTGCCCTGCATGCACGGACCTGGGAAACCGTGGGGGCTGCTTTACTCTTGCCACACTGGGCACAGGCAGCCCTCAGGTGTTGCAGCCCCTACCTGGTGGGTGTTGATGGAGTGGAGCTCAGCCACTGTCCAGTCCACGTCCGGCAGCGGCGATCCTGAGCCATTGCAGGTGATGACGGCGTTCTCCCCTTCCCGCACCGTCAGGTTCACGTGGCTCACACTGATCTCAGGAAGGTCTAGAGGAGCCAAAAAAAACTGCTCAGGTGTGGGGCATAATTTTCTACAGCCAGCCACAGGAAGTGTGTGAACTCAGATGCCACCAAGCTGCTTTCCAAATCAGCCTCCAACACCCCGAGATGAGTAGCATGAGGCAACAGAATGGCCTCGCCCTACCAAGAAAAGGACCAAGAAGAGGAGGGGTGTTGGAGACAGGAGAAAATCTAGACACTGGAGACATCCTAGCTGAGCAGACCCTCTCATCAGCTTCGAATCCAAAAGTTGCTGTCCAATTCTGGCCACTCTTCCTCTCACACAACCCCCATACCCATCTCTTTACTCCCACGGAAGCTGCTCACGAGGGCAGTCACCTGGGATCAGAAAACTGTGTGTACTGGGAGAGGATCCAAGGCATCCCCACCCCCAGGGACAAGGCACAGAGCACTCAGCATTCCAGGTGAAGAAAGTATCCCTCTAATTTATAACAATCAAGAAAAGATGACCAAGAATGTGTCCTCATATTAACTGCAGCTCTCCTAATAGAAGGTGCCCTTGTTCTTCCTTGGTGGTAGCAAAGGGATTCGCTGATTTATGGTGGCTGTGATTTACACCAGTTCCTTGCTGCCACGGGCACCAAATATCCTTGTGATGTTCTGGTTGCAAGAAGGCCAAAGTCTTCTTGAGTAGGGGAGGTTTTCAGAGGCAAATTGAGTAAGCAGGGCAGGAGGAACTGACCAGTGGTCCCATCCCACCACAGGGCAGCAGCATCCATCATGCCAAGGCAAAGTCATGGATGGGGACACACACACCCTTTCATGGCCATCAGAGAGTGGCACCAGGAAGGAGCATTGTACTGATTAGGGTGTTGTCAGAAGAAAGAAATCAGCAGTCAAAACCTGGCAAAGCTGCATAGGTGGCAGGAATAGTGGAGAAGGAGATGGGAAGGACGATGTATGGTCTTCTCCAGGCTGAGCTGGGATCAAACATGGCCACACCAAGCCATGCCTGCCCTCAGCACCAAAGGACAAGGACAAATCAACATCCCTGGAGTCTTAATGCTTGAACAGAAAGACTCCTCTTGAGGAAAGCAGACCACTGTGGCTCCCTACCCTTCCAGGAGTCTGCATGGTCAGAGGAGATGCTTACCCTGCACACCAGCACATTTTTTCTCCCAAATCAGCACCCTGCTGTCCCCTGCAGTCTAATACCACCATTGATGGAGCCATCTCTCCTCCTCTCCCTGATCCCTAAGGATTTTTTTGTTGCTGCTTAATCCTTGCAGCTTATTCATCCCATGTGGGGCGGAAATTACAGCACTCTCAAATCTTTTTAGTTCATCCACACAAAGGCACACTTTGGCCAATTTCCAGAGCTTAAAGAGACAGGGTGAACTTGGAAAAAAAAAAAAAAAAAAAAAACTAACCAACAAAACAACAAAAAAACTAAGTCATGCAAATTCAAACGTGTGGGGTTTGTCTACTACTGCTACAAGTAACAAGCCCAAATCCCTAGTACAGAGGATGATTATATTAAAAAAAAATAAGTCTAGTTTTCCTCCTTTTTTCAGCTTGTGAGTTTGACAGCTGCTTGTGTACAGACAATTTAATTGCTCTGTGGAAGGTACATCTCTTTTTCCTTACTCTGCAAGGGATGCTTTCCAGTAATAGCAATTGCAGAGCAAAACCTGACACCAAACAGGCAGCTGATGTGTGAACAAGGTGCAGGAAAAAGGGATAACTATTGAACATGCCTCATGTTGCTCCTGGGGCCACTGGACTCTTTTAAAACACCAGTAGGAAATAGAAAGAGATATAAAGTCACTTCTGGCTCTTCCCTACAGATATGGGATTTCAATTGAAAAATAAAACAAAAGAAAATTAATAGAGACATGTATTTCCTAAGAGTAATTACAAAAGATTCAGCGTCAGGGTCTTTTAACAATATGCTGCTTCTAGGATTCGTTAGGCACAGGAAGATTTACATGAAACAGCTCTTTTCAAGACATCACACAGACTCACTACAGACACTTTGACAAGCAGCAGCAGTGCAGTGAAAAAAATGCCCCAAATCACCCAATATCTTTCATATGCACATTAATAGGAGCCTCACATTTACCCAGATATTCTATTTTTAATCTACAAACTATCCCAACCAGCTTCAACCTCCTTGTTCTCAACCATGTGGTGAGATCCTGCTACATCAGGTTCCTGAAGCTGAGGTGCTGGATTGGACAGGAATCCCTCCTGGCCTCCCTCGTGTCCAGCCCAGGGATCCTTACCACACTGGGTGATGTTCATTTCCTTCAAAGTGATGATGGCTGCATCCATGGTCATGCAGTAGAGATCCTGGTACTGCAGGTTTGCCTCGCTCTTCTCCTGCCAGAGCTGGATCCAGCGGATGTCGCAGCTGCAGTTAAAAAGGTTCCTCTCTAGTCTCCTGCGGGCAGAGAGAGGTGAGAGAGGATGGTGGGATGGGGAAGGATGAGCAGAGCTGTCACCTGGCTCTGGGACCCCCAAGGAGGACAGACACCATGCATGTGTAAGAGCTAAAGTTGAACCGTCTCTGCGTTATCCGCCTGGGCTCTTCTGGCACTTATTATTCCTGTCCTTGCCACGGTCGCACATCTGTTCACACAGTCTCCTTCATGAGTGCACACAAGGTTTTACATCTCCCAGGGCAGCACACAGACACAGTCCTGCCTCTCACCACAAGATCTGCACTACTGAGGCTTGGTGGCACAGTCACCCAGACACCCAAAAGAGTGACCCCTCAGCAGAGGAGCAGACAGCTTCAAATCCCACTTCAGCGGTGGTCCTAGACTCTGCTGGGCAAAGCACAATTCAAGTCCCCACAAGCACTCAGAGAAGCTGGCAGCACTTCTCCCAAGTTCCTTGTACAAACACAGGCTCCTGGTGACCCAGAACACAAGCTAATGTGCAGGGGAACATGCATTTTAATCAAATCAATCAGCACTGTGCTGAGACCCTGCTGACCTGGCCAGGAGAAATGGAGAAAAGCACTGCCTTTAATGTACTTCATTTAAACCACACTTACACATAGTTTATATACCAGGAATGTTTATTATAATTGATTTTCCAACCTATTAACCATTTCATTTACATTTTTAAAGCTCTGCAGGTGTCTGTGGGCATGCAAGAAATGCAAGTCCCAGCAGGGAGAATAGCCCAGTGCTCAGTCAGGACTGAGCTACCAAAGCTGGCTGCAATAATTTGAGCAAAACTAGGAGTTACAACCTGAACAAACAAAATATCTCCCCACACAACTGTAAAGCAATGAAAGTTGTGATCAGCAGAGCCAGCAGTACCAAAGATGAGCTCAGACACCCCAAAGCAGAAGGGCACCTCCAAAGGTCAAACCATTGTTTCATGTGATATCTAGATCCCCCATCATACAGGGGAAGTTTTTTCCTGCTCTGTTCCACATGTTACTGCAAAATTCATGCTTGCTTTTACAAAATTAATTTCACCGACTAACAGGATTTGGAAACAACCTTCCAAACATCTGCAGCTGCTGTTTTCTCAATACAGTGCTGCAAAAAGAGGAACTGAAGGGGTCTTCTGGTAGCACCCAGGGCTGCTTAACCAGAACCTTAATGGTGCCACTTTGCATTTTCAAATACATCAAGATGTCATCTGACCTTTTTTTTCAGTGCAAACACTGAGTTAAGCTTCACTCTGTGGCTTTTCATTAGTTCATTTCTTTCCCACCGAAAGCACATAAACCTCTGTGACACAGGTACAAGGCTCAGACAAGCAACTCAAAGGCCAAAGCACTAAATTTAACAGACCAGAGCAGATTAGCGCAGTGATTTGAGTGATGAGACACTCCCTGCGTGCTCTGACAGGTACTGCCAGGGCTTTGCACAGGCTTTACATTCTCTTCTACACAACCATGAATCTCCTTCTCAGGAGCCCCCAGAATTACTGATGCCAACAGGACACGGGATGGCAAGCAGGTAAGGGCAGGACAGGTAACTGGGGATGTACCCTGGGACCTGGCAGGGAGCTGGGGGAGCTCAGATGCAATGGGGGAGAAATTCTGCCCTGCTGCAAATATCCTCACCAAACGAGGCTGCTGGGAGAGCTGCTGTCCTAGCACTTAAGGGCAGCTCTGTAAGTAACAGACAGCAGCTTTCCCGGCCCATTGTTAATTCATGAAGGGCCATGAATAATACAGGAGCCACGGGCTTCAGGGCAGAACTTCCCCACAGCCTGCCCCAACACCAGCAGTGTAACTCGCTCTAATCGAGACCCCCAGAGGGGCTTTTGCACAAATTAACTCCCATCAGGGGCTGGATGTGCTGAGTGCCACGGGCAGCTGGCACAGCTCTGCGGGTAGAAAGGGTACATGTGTGCACCCCTTGTCCCTAACATGCATTGCTAAGGCATTCCTAACATGCAGAAAACACCCTTTCCTCCTTGCCTGCTGCCTGCCTTGCTGTGCCAGCCAGCTCACCAGGGAGGTGCATAGGGAACTCCACACTCACACTGTCCTAAAAACCTGGACTTTCAATCCTCTTCTCAGACTCCTTCCCTTGCAGGGACCATCAGGAGATGCAGCTACATCCAACTCTTCCTCTCACTTTTCTGTAACACACCTCCACTGCCCACAACCCTCTGCTTGTGGACATAAATGCACCTTCTCTTCCTACAAGAAGAAGCACCTTGGGGGCCACAAGGGACCCTTTGGACAAAAGACACTGTTGGACCAGAGGACACTGCCATGTGCTGCAGACCACGGGTGCAGCAGCACCCCAGTGAGAATTAAGGCAAGGGGCCCTTTGTGGGACACATCCAACACAACTTACTCCTGGAATGAACAAACAAACCCAAAGGGCATTTTTTGCATGCCGGCTGAAATTGTTGCCAAATTGTGCTGGGCTCCCTGCACAAGCAGAGCTGCTCTGTCACTCAAGGAGTTCATCCAAAAAGGGTCTGAACCTGCACCTGAGACAGAGCCATCCACCAGCAGCATAAGCAGAGGGTGACAGTAGGGTGTATTCATGGCACAGCCCCTTCCATAAACAGGCACACTATGTTTGGGAAAGAGGAAAATCGTGGCAATCCTTCCATGAGCTGCCATTTGATGGGACAATGACCCATCAAAACCAAAACCTTAGAGCCATGCAGGCATCAAGTCAACTCTTCAACAAAACTGATGCTGCTGGTGCCTGGTTGAGCCCAACTTTGCTCCCTGCAGAGAGCTGCACCCACTGTCTCCCAAAACTGCCTGGACAGCCTTCACCAGGGTGGACCAGTGTGGGAGACAGATGCCATCAACACTCCAGTGTGTTCTGGAATAGACAGGGACTTCACACACACAAGCAGTATTTTTCCAGGCAAGGCAGCTAAATGAGACACACGCCCTGTCCCATTCCTCCCTCCTCATCACCTAAAGCAAAGCTGTCTGCAGCTAAAACCTCTCAGAGGGCAGCAGAGATCCTTGCCACACTTCTCCTGTCTGTTTCAATTCACATAATATTCCTGCCAAGGTTTCATACTCTTACAATTAAAATGCTCTTCCTACCTTGGGACTGAGGCCACTTCCCTAAGCTTGAGAAGCAAAGAGCACGCAGCAGAGAGAGAACAAAATCTAATTTTTTAAATTACTATTAATTTCCCAGAACCAGGGTTTCTCTTGGTGGTCCAACCAAAACTGTTATTTCTGAACCCCTGCCAGAAGGGGCTGGGATAGAAAGGGAAGGACTGGGACAGGGAGTGGTGTGTGCTGCCTGACAGCTGGCTCAGCTAATACAGAGAGCAGACCCACTGTCTGGCCACAGCTCTATTACTGGGACTGCCAGTGGTGACAAGTTTCAAAGCTGGAGGCACAGACCCTGTTAAGTTGGACTCATAACATTAACAGAAATGCTGCTGTGCCCCATCCCCACCAAAGCCTCTTGCTGTAGCATTGCAGAAATGTACTGCAGGGCAACTTGGCAGGGACTGCTGGTATTAGAAATGCTGATGGGTCGGGCAGAGCAGCAAGATGTTCAGGACTACAAGGTTTTATACAACCAAAGATGTAATTGGATCCAGTCTTAGGTCTTTCCGGGAAGGAATTTCTTGAAATGTCAGCTCTAAGCTCTCTGAGGATATGACAAAGGAAGCCAAGGACATGAAAGAGGAAACCAGCTGTGACTTCTGGATAAGAAAGGCTCTAAGTCCAACATTTATGAGCTGTTGCATGTGTCAGATGCTTCCCTGCACACACTCAGCTTCAGACTTAGGAGAGTTGTGCACTCATTAGCCTGAGCCCTGCTGGTCAAGGTCAGCCCATGACATGGGAATTAGGGTTGGAGTTACTGGAAACAATTCCAAGCCTTGTTTCTGGCCAGAATGAGCAAGAGATAATACTCTCTGGACGTGTGCCTCATTTTTGCCAACCTTTCTTCAGTGAGTCAGCAGGGAAAAATCTCAGCTCTGTTGAACAAGAAATTCTTCTTTAAAGCATTACCACGTTCATGAGGCTGTGACGCCTTGGATGCAGCCAAGCAGCAATTTCAAGCCCCAAGTTGCCCTCCACCTGCCCAGTACTCTTCTGATCTTTACTCCTCATTGTTCACTGTGAGTGGCTTTATCAGGTCTCGTGCTCCCTGGCAATCTCCATGTCACACTCAGTTGTAGTTCCTCTCGTCCCAGCACTCTCCTGGAGACAATCCTCCCACTGCTTCCCTCACCACATGCTCCACTGCTCCGAGTTGCCTCATTGTAAGTCACGGTTTTGGCTTGGATGACTTTCCTTCCTCTGGATCCATGATTTCCTGATAGCACAGGGGCACTGGAATTCAGTATAAGGCATCTCTGGTGCACCCACTTGTTCCACCAACCCTCCACACAAACACAGCCCTCTGGAGAAGAGACTCTGGCCTGCTGCTCTGTGTCCCTGGAGTCTTCTGGCCTCTCCACTGCTGTTCACAAATGCTGCTGCTCAGTCTTCCCCAGGCTGTCTCTGCATCAGCCTCTGCTGCTCACCACCTTCTCCCTTTCCACAGAGTTTTGGGCTCAGTTTCAATTCCTTGGCTGATGTCAATCTGCAACTCCCTTTCTAGTTTTCACCAGTGTTTCACACTCGCTTTATGTGGGCCATGTATTCTGTCTCCCTCCCAGGTTCTGGAAGCCTCCTTGGAGCTCAGTGTGCCGAAAAACTGTCTCTTACTCACCCATCCTCTGCATTTCTAAAAACAAAAAATACAGTATTTCCCACTTTGGTGGATCCGTTAGTAATTTCTCCCCAACTTGGAGATCTGCTCTTCTGCACCAACAGGTCCCATCCTTCTAGCAGTCAGGACCACAACCCCCTCACAGCAGGGAACGTGTGTTTATCTTAATTCCCAACATCTTTATGTGAATGATTATTCAGAGCCCATAGCTCAGGCTACACCTCTGTGCTGCCTTCTTTCCAACAATTCCAAAGTTCAGTGTCAGGAAGCATGCTGCTGGCACATCCCCCTGTCCCTTAAAAACTGACATCTCAGGGGACATCCAATAAAAATCCCTCTCCTGTTGTGTTTGTGGAACAGCTTCACCACATTATTGTGGTAATCTCCGTCCTAGCTGTGCTTATGTGGATGAAGGATCCTTAGTTACTCAGAGGGAACATTTGTCACAAAGCACCTAAAGCAATTCTTTAGGAAAAATGGACTTGACCATTTGTCAAATGGTCAAATGGACTTGACCATTTGGCTGGGCTCTTGGTCCAGCCCAGCCAACAGCAGGGCAGTCCCTGTGGGCAGGCACATTCCTAGGTCTAAATTGCTCACTGGAGCTGCTGCCAGAGGTTGGTTTGCCAAGACCCCTTTCACAGCCTGGAGCAGGAGAGGCTCCTGCCCCACACGATGCCAAGCCTCCCCATGGGACACCATGGACCACACACACCACATCAGTTCTGCTTTCCCACCCCACCATGGCATCCTACCAACCAGCTCAGTCATCTCCTGCATTTCTTTGTGCACTTCTTTCGTTCATTGGGGTTTGTTATCTCCAAGAAAGCTTCTCTGAGCACAGCTCCAACTGGAGCCAAGTAATTCAGCTCCTTCCCGCTTGCCAAGCTGCAGAGTGCTGGCCCCAAGTGACTCTGCTGACACCATCCAAAGCCACCCCAAGCACACCAGCTCCCTGCCAGATCATCATATCAGGACAGCACAGATGTATTCATCAGGTGAAATACCCTTTGCTGCCCAAAATGCAGCTTCTCAATTCCCTTTGTGCTTGGTATTGGTATTTTGAGCCCAGATGGAGCTGGCAGACCTGGGGCGTGCCTAAGGAAACAAAATATGACCAAATGAAACAAAAGCACATAAAAATGAGCCCCTTTGGAAGTATTCCCATTAATCTGCAGGCTCACCATTACCCCGGGCCCTGCGAGTGCCTCCAGCTCAGGACTGCAGCCCCATTTGCTCCTCCACTCTTGGGTCTCTCTTGGGTAACAACCATCAATCTGGGTTTTGCCAGACAGTGCAATGACAATAAGTAAAGGTCTAAGAATACAAATGACTCATGCTATTAAACTTGAAACCTGAGCCAGGCTTGAAAAATATTTTGAGCTGTAATCAGCAAGGAGACAAATTCTGAATTCAGCATTTTAACTCTGCAAGGCAAATTCCACCATTAGAAGGGCGTTTCTCCATTTTCTAATATCACTATTAGTATTTTTCATTTAACAATTTGACAGAAATAAAATACACTGCAGTAACACCAGTGATAACACACTTACTCCCACTTGAAAGACTGTCTTTATTCTTTCATAAGTCACTTCTAGCTTACAGCTCTATTGATCATCAGTGAGGATGAATGGAGCTTCCCAGGATCCTCTGGGACAAATCCTACATATATATTTTTTTATACCCACCAAACAACTATTCCTAAAATTCAACAAAACAGGTCATCAGGGCAACGTTCCATTGATTTCGTGTCCACTTATTCTTCAAGCACGATGCTGAATGCTCTATCAATAATTCAGCAGGCTGAAGGCCACCAGAGCCCCAGGAGACACAACTATCTCATCATCTCCCACATCAGAGCTGGAGGTGTCTCCATTGCTAGAGAGAAAGGGAATCATGGGCCTAAAAAGCAGAGGTGGCTTGCAAAGCATGTGCACCAACTAAAGAAAAGCAGTTAGCCCTACCCTGCAATAGATGAGAGCAAGTGTTTGAAGAGATTCACTCAAAATCTGGCCTAGTAAGTATTTCTAATGTGCTCCCAGAGTTAGTCAACCATTTACTACTCCAAGCATGACTTGTTCATCATCCCGACATTAATTAGCCAGCTGCTGTGAAGTTAAAAGAGAAGCAGTTCTGCTCTGGTGCTCCCATACCCAGGAAAGCCTCCCAAAGATGCTGCTGCCCACTGGAGTTTTAGGTAATTATTCGCTGGCTTCAAAATAACTCTATTTGGAAATCGTTCCTCCTCTCAGCCTCCTGTCTTTTCCCAGGAGATACCCGCAGGGTGGGACTTACAGTTCAAAGAGTCTCAGTGTCTGGAAGAGTTGCCATGACAGAGTGGTGAGCCGGTTCCCGGAGAGGTCTCTGAAAATTAAGAGAAGAAAAAAAATAAAGTAGGCACTGTAAATAATTCTTCCTGCACACAGCCCTACCACCTCCACAGAGCTCATCGTCCTCCTCGATGGGGAGGCTGTCAAGCAGTTTAGAAACCAAGTTCAGATTTCATAATGAGAGACTTTAATGAGGACAAACCCAAATGAAACTTTCTCTATTTTTTTTAAAGGGGAAAAATCATTTTTATCCTGCTGCAATGTTAAGGAAAAAGAAAATCCAATGTTTGATTCTTGCCCATGAATCTGGAGTTCAACCAACCATAAGCAAAAAGAACAAGTCTAATTTCAGAACTTGAACAAAAAATTAAGTGCAAATCTCACGTTAAAAATAGTAACAGCCAGGTTCAAATGACAGCACGATGATTACCCAAGGTGTTATCATATGATCTGCAGTAGCTGTGCATTCCAGGTGTCCCAGCATGGCTGCGTGCACCCAGGGGTACCACTGCTACAGCAGCCAACAGCTCCCCATCCCTCTCTCCATCTGCCCAAACTTGCAAAAACATAAATCTCATCTACCTGGGAGAGCTTTGCAACCCAGCAGACATCTTCTCTTTAGCTGAAAGCCAGAGAGGATGAAAGAATGTAAAAGGAACTGAATTAATAAAAACAAGAGGAAGAAATGTGTCTGGAGCAGGGTGAGCAGAAGGAGAACAGCCCTCGGGTTCCAACAGCCCAAAAAGATGGTAATTAAACACATTCTGTTCTGGCCAGCCTTCCCAGGGACACCTGGCCAGCCTTTGAGCCACCAGCCAAGTGACCAGCCCATGGGTGAGTGAGCAGAGGAATGAGTGATCACAAGTTCTGGGAGAACCACAAATGCCTGACCTCTGCTGGTTTCCAGATCACACAGGAGGTGTTACCTCACCAAATCCATCCTTCACCAAATCCATCTCTGCTGTGAGCCACAGGCAGGCAGGGCAGCCCCTGTGCCTCAGCCTGGCCCACATTGGGAAGAGCAATGAAGAGCCAGAGGCATCAATCACCTAAGGTTCATTCAGCTCTGGGCTGGCCAAGTAGGAGGTATGACCCAAGGCAGTCCAGCTGTGCAAGGCTCAGCCCCCAAACCCCATCTGATTTGCAAATAAGTGCTAAAACCAAGAGAGCAAACCCCTGAATGGCTCCTGCTGGCACAAGGATTTGGGGTGGCAGATTCATTTCTTCCCTTACACTGAGTTTCAGCAAGGGAAAAGCAATTCTGGTCCGGTCCCACCTGCATAGAACTCTGCAGTTAGGAGTGGGGAAGCTGCTCACACAGCAAAGCATTGTCCCAAAGGCTCTCCACGAGCCTGGCACGAGAACAAGCCCAAACACAAGGATGGCACAGTGTTGCCTTTTTAAATTCTGGCTCTGCTTCACATCAGACTACCCCGCTGTGGGAACCACAGCAAACCACAGGTACCTCATTTCACACGACTGTGATCCCACCATTCCCACGTCTGTAGACAAACTGCTTCCAGCCTCTGATAAAGGCAGGTAAAGCTAAGCTGGGGGGGAACAAAAATATTACAAGACTCCCTCCTTTATCCACCCCAGAGCACTGACCACCTGGAAAATTTGCAAAGACAGATGAAAAGTGGGAGGGGAAGGAGCAGCTCACTGTTACTGAAAAGTGAGACAGTAAACTCCCTCCCCCAGCCCAGGGAGAAGAAGGAAGCGTAAAGGGGATGCATGAGAGACAGCAAGATGTGGGAGAGAGGCAGAAATGCAGAGGAGGGAGTGAATCTCGCTGGAATGTCCTTTCTCAAAGGTCATGTTTTGCTACATTAGGCAGAAATGTCAAGAGAAAATTGGATTCTGAAAGAGAAGAGAAAAAACAACAGGCTTTCCACGCAAATAAGGGAATCAAAAATAGCATGATCGTGTTATTACAATTTAGGACACAGAGAGATGGAGAAAGGATGCATCCTCACTAATGCAAGGGGCTTTGCCAGGCAGATGTGCTCCGCTTCTCAACTCCCACAGTGCCTGGAAACCAACTCCTACCTCCTCCTCCCTCCCCCAGACAATAACCCACAGCAAGCATTAGGGACAGAGGAGATGGCTCTTCCCTGGCACACATCTGGCCAGAGACTCTGTTCTTAAAGGGCAAAGCCAGTGTTTGATCTGACCTGACCATCAACTTCTGCAGGGCTGGTCAGGGGGTCACACACCCCCGGCTCCATTTCAGATCAGCCTGGACACACACAGGGAGGAGCGTGTCTGTCACTGGAAACAGACACCTTGGGCACTCCAAAACATCACAAAGGTCCTTCCTCAGGCTCAGAGACAGACCTCAGCACAGAGGCCGAAAGGAGCTGCACACAAACACACATTAAAATACACCACTTCGGTCACAAAAACTCCAAAGGTCAGAGATGCCAGCACTGGGATTCCACATACAAAAGGGTACAGCTACTGACTTGTGCTGCAGAAAATAGAGCTACTCCAGAGAAACTTCACTGCACAGCAGTGATTTCTCCCCAGAACAGCTCCGTCCCACGTGCTGGATGGGACAGGTTTCCTGGGGAAGGGAGCATGTGATTCTGTAATTAGAGATGGAATCACAGTGCATGCACACGAGGAAATTAGATTATGGCTCCACAGGTGAGGCTCTGAGCTCCAGCACTTTGTAACTCCTGTTTGGTGTTTGCAAGGTTCCCCACAGTCACAAACCTCAGCTGCACACACCAAGTTTCCCAGTGTTCTTTACAGGATAAATGGGGAGGTTTGGGGAAAATCAAGGCACTCACATCCAGAACTGGTCTTCTCACAGCTCCAAATCAAGGCCTCTCAAAGGCCCATTCTGCCTTTCTGCAGCATTTCCAAGCCTGTTGCCACCTCCAAATCCCTGTTACAGGCATGACAAGAACCCCACCACCCTATGCTGTGGCTGGGCAGTGCCAGCTTCTTCCTGACCCATTTCCTTCTCCCTCCTAGCTGGCTGAATCACACTACTCAGTGCTCTCCAACTACTCCCAAATATTTCTCAACCTCAATTTCCTTATCCATGCCCAAATTTCCTATGATCTTCCCCACTTCTACACCCTCCCACACCAACTGCAGTGTCCCAAGAAGAGCTGCTACTCCTCCCCCTTACTCATTCCTGAGCGTCCTTTGCAAAACTTCTCCCCCTCAACTGGACCAAGAGCCATTCTGCTGACCTAAGATGTCCCTGAGCAAAACCAAGTCTTCCAAGCAAAATCTGCCCTTTGACAAGATTGCTTTCCCTCCACGAAAGGAGGATGCAAATGTTCTGTAACAGCAGCACCACCAGCATTTTCTTGCTTGGACAAAACATCTTTTTCCTAACCTCCCTTCTGCCACCTCAGACATTTAAGAAAGCACTTATGTGAAACTAGAAAGAAATAAAAAATAGAATCAGCCAGGAGCAGACACCCAGAAGGGAAAACTTCAGTCTGAGCAATTAAAATCTGGCAGAATTATAGGAAAGTGGAAGCAGTCCTGCAGCAGCGTGCCAGACAACCTTTATAACAGCCTATGCATCAGTTCCACCTGTGACAAAACACAGCACATCACACATCAAGGAAACACAGGAAGAAGGAAGCAAAATGCCTTCCCTGCATTTTTCTCAGCAATGAACAGGAGCCTGTCTCTCCCAGGACAGATCTGCCATCAGCACCCCTGGAACATATTCAAAGTGCTTCCTTGCCATGGGACATTTTCTCCATCACTCACAAGATGCTCTTTTCCATGCAGACAGTCTCTAGAAGTAGCTGCCAGGGTGCTTTTTGCCTCCAAAAGGAGCTGAGTAGGGAGAGAGGGTTGGAGAGAGCTCACATGGAGCAGGTCCAGGGCAGAGCCACCCAACCCACCCTGGCTCGGGCTCAAGACCACTGTACAGCTCCCAAGGCTCCTGCTCCTGTCCCCAGCAGCCCTGTCCAGCAGCACCTCTCTGCAGGCTGTCACCACTGAGTGACAGCTGAATCCCAGCTCCTGCTCCTCCCTCCATCCTCCTCCTCCATCTCAGGGGGGAACACACCATGTCCCACACTCCCACGGCTCCCGCAGGCACTGCCAAGACCTTGCTGGACCGACAGGGAGGGGAGGTGACCTTTGCCATTTTGTCACAGCATGAGTGACAGACGGGGCTGTGGGGTGCCCCATGGAGTCCTGAACGAGCTCCTGGGGTTAAAAAGAGGATGGATGAAGGTGGAACAAAGAGGGGTCCAGATCTGTGCAGACCAGAACAAGTGGACTTTAATGCAAGAGGAGACAGCATTTTTTTCTTTTCCCTTAATTACGCAGCAGCCAAAAGTGTTTCCACTATTAAAGCCATTTTTATTCAGCTAAATTAAGCCAGTTGCCTCATTAATGACACCAACAAGCAGGAGCCCCTGTAATTAAACTGTAAGTTATTTTATGCAGTTCAGCTCAACGCAATGGCAGAAACGCTGCTGCTGGGGAGGGACCCTGTGCACCTGTCCCTCCTCCACGCAGCTCCATCCTCCACTTGCCCTTGTTTCCAAGCTGACACATTTATTTCTGCATGGAAGAAGTTTTTCACACGTTTTAATAACATGGTGCCACTATGAAAATCCTGACTGGGAGGGATTAACTTCCCAGAGCAGCTGGGGCTGAGGGAGCACGAGCGAGTGCCTGGCAACAATGTGAGGAGAGATGCACATCCTCAGCTGTGGTCCCCAGTGCTGGATATGCTGGTGGCACTGCATGCAACTCCCTTGCTATCTGGGCACAATAGGTGCTTCCCATCATCTCACAGCTCACTGCAGCCTTAGCTGGGTGATGGTGGCCACAGGAGAGGAGAATGTCACCGCTTCACATGCTGCTGTAAGGGCAGCTCCGTTCAGGCTTGCTTATCCCTGCCAGATAACTCCAATGACCTCTAAAAGCACTGTTACACTCCCCATCACCCTCCCTGCCTTCCCTGTCCCCCTCCCTCCTCTTCCTGTTTAGTAAGCAGCTTTGCTCATTAAGGGAAAAAATGTACTGTCCTCCCTTAATGAATGTGCTAAAATTACTCCAACAAGTCCCAGAAGCTGTGGCAGGACAGGCCTCCCCACAAATCGGGCTCTGCAAACACTAGACTTGATTGGAATCTCCGATAGCTCAGCCCCAAGTCCCAGCAGGACACGTTGGAGACAGCCTGGAAAAGGACTGGGCACTGCCAAATGCGTGCAAGCCTCGCAAGCCAGGAAAGCAGAGTGAGCAGAACAGGATGTGCCATTAGACTGGTCAGCCTGGGATTTCATAGCTGCCAGGAGTTCTGGATTTGCTCCCTGTGCAGGCTCAGCAGCAGGACGCATCTATTGGTGCTGTGGAGGAGTGAGACAATTAACAGGTCCTCAGCCATGGTCTGGCATTACCTGCAGCTCAGTTCTGCTCCTCAAGCAACAGCCCAGCAACCCCCAGGGCTTTTCTGACTCCCAAACACAGCAGAACCAAAAAGTCTCCAAGGTTCAATCTCCCTTTGTGCACTTGGGCAGCAAAACTATATCCTTTCTCCTGTCCACAGGTTCAGTCCTGTACCTCGTGAGGCATGTGTCATGTCATAATCATGTCACTCCCCACAAATTATTTCTTGTTCTAGGGCTGGAGTCAGAATCTGCAATAATTTCCCAAACTCAGAGCACCCTGCAGCAGAGAGGAGAGAGGCACCATGGTGGGTGACACACAAGAGGACACCCTGCCATTCCACATGCACACCACTGCTCCTGGAGGGGTGGTACTGGAGCAAGGAGCCACCAAGCCCTCTGCATCTCTCAGCTGCAGGTCCCTGATTTTCAAACTCACACTAAAGCAGGGCTGAGGGATGCAGAAGGGGCTGATCTCCTGCATTGTTCTTCAAACAAAAGCATTAAAAAACAAAAGCTGCAGAGCAAGAGGGAAGGCATTAAGGCACCACACCTCTGTCACAGGGCTCCCACAGCAGCACATTTGCCCCACACCTCTCCTCCCAGTGCCTCTGCAGTGCAGCAGCCGTGTCCCGCTGCTGCCTTCAACCCAGCCTTGATTTTAAAGGCCATCTCCTACCCCATGACACTTGCACACCCTCCAAGTAATCTCTTCTGAGGCATCTCCCAGCTGCACAAAGCTCTGTTCAGAGACAAATCACCCCTCAGAGTTTATTGCTGCCCACAGTTTCAGTCCAGCACACGGTACAGATGGGAAGGCGTCACCAGATGCGGGTCACACTGTCCCCTGTGCTTCGAGGCAGAGCAGATGCAGGGGTCTGACCCTCTGCACTACACTCAACTCGCCCTTGTTGTGTGCAGTGTCCATTGCTCTTCTCCAAAGACATCTGGACTCTCAGAGGACTTGGGGAAAGGTTAAAAGCTGGGTCAGCCCTGCAGTTGCTTTCCCTTTGCCTGCCAGCTTCCCTGCAGGGCAGAGTCCAGCAGCATCCACAGAATTGGCCAGTCTTCTGCTCAAGGAAAAGAAAAATCAACTTGCAACAGGCAAGAGCCTTCGTCCATAGCTGCCCTACTGCAGCCAAGAGGTCCTCAGGGCTTCACTGCTCCCACCTCATTTCCTCTGTCCCAAACTGCAGCAATTCTAGGTCCATTAGACTGAAATATTACTGTACACTGGGCTTTCCTCCTGCTTTGGCATGCAGAAGTAATACTGGAGATGAGTGCCAGCTGAGGACAAGGGCTGCCAGCTGCCAGCTCCAGCAAGGGGCTGGGTTTATCCAACCCTGTTTGCTTCAAACTGCATTGTTCTTCAAGCTGGGAACAGAGAATAACCAGGGAATGCCTCCTGCTCACGGGTTTCCAGTGAACCCAGAGCCAACCCGATGGCCCTGCGTGAGGGAGGAGCTCAGAGCTGTGGCAAGGCACAGCTTGAGGAGATGGCATGGGAAGGACAGCGATGCCCACAGGGCATTTCCCAGCATCTCTGAGTACACTGTAATTGGACTTTGATCATATTAGAGTTTTTGTCCAACTTCAATTATTCTATAAACATCCTTGAAGCAATAGGGACAGGTACCCATCAGAGGTGCCACCCAGCTGGGAGATCACTCCAAATACCCAGGCAGACACTGGGAGAGCTGGACAAGGTCAAGGTCAAGCTGGACAAGTGGACAAGGTCCACACAAGAGCCTCAATGTCAGCTTATTGAGCACATATGTGCTGGGACAGGTTCTGGTCCTCCCTCTTCCTCCTGAACAAGGACTGTGACCTCATCTCTTAGAGGGCTCTTGCATCAAATTTATATTAAAAAAAAAAAAAAAATCAAATATCTCCACCTACCTGGATGCCCAGAAATCAATGAGCCTTGAATAACCTCAAAGGTGTTAGCAAAGGGAAAACTAACAGCTGGGCCTGAGCCCCAATTTTCCTGACTCAAGGAGGAGTGCCAGAGGCTGGGGTGCACTGGGATGGTACCAAGAGCTCTGCAGAACCTCTGAAGGAAGGGAGGGGTATAAATACAAAACTATATATATATATATATATATATATATATATATATATATCTCCAGCAATAGCAAAACAACAGGGCATACGGCAGGGTAAGCTCTCAGCAGACTCTGCTAAATGGTTTCCAATTAATTAACTGATTACATGATAGAACAGAAGGGGATTCAAGTGAGTGCTGTTGACCTTTAAGAATAATTAATATCATCAGGATAGCAAAACTCGTCCAAGAAAAATAATTAGGAAGATTCTAATATTGCCTCCAAAGCCACATTGAAAGGGGTGAGGAAGGTTCTGGTTAAGTTAGAGGCACAGTTCCCACGTATTTCCTAGGAAACCCATTTCTCCCTTACACTTGCTTCCACCCGCAGATCTCCCCCACACACGTGCTTCTTCCCTACCCCAGTCAATCCTCCTCCTCCTCTCCAGATCCATTTCCCTGTCACCTCTCCTACACCCCATTCCCCTTCTGCTCTCCATTTCTCCCTAAACACTCTTTGCTCCAATCCCTTGTTGTGACTTTCTCTCTCCAGCCTGGCCCCTGTCCCTGCCACAGACTCATCCCATCCCCGGCTCCTCTTTGGCCAGCTCAGAGTTCCACTCTGCCTTCCTGAACCTCAGGAGGAAGCCCTGGTCCCTCCCCATGACATCAATCCACTTTTTATCTCCAGTCAGCACTGGCACCTTCACAGGCTGACAGAAGGCAAGCACTACATGTCATCCCAAAAAAAGCCCTTCCCTGCTTTTCCTCAGCAGCCAAATCCATCACAGAGGCTGGTCTGGGAAGCAGATGTAAGAGATGAACAGCAACAGGAGGAAGATGGGAAACTCATGAATCCCATTACACCTCAGCAAGCACATCAATGCTCCCACCTCACTATATTTTCCTTGCTTCTCCTTTCCCAGTTTGCTTGGCCCCAGTGTCATGCGTGGGAGAGGGGTTGGAAAGCCATTGAGCCAAGCAGGAACTGTAGTGCTGAGCTTCTCAGGGAAGGTAGCCTGAACACACTGGGAGCGAGGTTACATCAGCAGCCAACATTTCTTGTGAGGGAAGTGCAAAAAAGCCAACTCTGGAATGAAACCCACCTTTGCTGCGAATAAATAAATTTCCTCTGCTGCTTACTATCATTAAAACTTCTGTGGCTTGACACTTCACTAAATTATAGATAAAAGGAAAAATGGTCTTCCTGGGCTCAGAAAAGCAGGCTGCTGCCAGAGCCCCGTGTTTACAGCAGCTAATGAACAGAAAACCTGCCATTAGGCTGCAGCACTCGCCCCACCTCGGCAGGGAACAGCACTGGGAGCAGCAGCTGGGCACCACGAGGGACCAGAGCTGGGGACAGGCTGCACATGGGGGAACTGAAGGGTCCGTGCCATCAGCCAGCAGAGATGGCAGCTGCCACCTCCCATGCTGTGCAGAGCCTCCTGGCCCAGCAGGAGGTGAGGCTGACATGCTCCAGCTACGTCTCATCAGATGACAAGAAAAGCACTCAGCTTGGGAGACAGACAGCACTGAGCAGGACCTGCCTCACACCAGGCTGCTGCCTCCCCCCAGTGTCCATGGGGTGGGCATGGGGAGCAGGGAGACAGCAGGTGCCTGGGACACACCTGAGCATGGGCACAGGAGCACCTCTGCCCAAAATCCTGTTTGCAGCACCTGAGCACACAGGGAGGAATTGTGCTCTGAGAAGAGACCTGCCTGCAGCCACACCTGAGCTGTGCCATGATGTGCCTCCTGACAGCCCAAGGAATGCTTGGCTGAGGGCAGCAGGGAACTGGTGGTGACTTAATCCAGCCAGCAAAGCCTGCTTGCTGCACTCCATGCTTAGAACCACTCCAAAAGCAGAAACACGCTTTGCCTTTGACAGTTAACTCTGTCAAAATAAACAGGAACGCCTGCACACAAAAGTTACATTTTACCCATTCTTCTCAATACAGTATGTACTTAAAAAGAAGTATCTTTTGCTGGTCACTGTGAGGAATGTTTTCAAATGAAAAGACTAATCACCACAAAGCACTGAGTGCTTCAGAGTGCAGCAGGCATTCCTTCATTATTCTGAGACAGCAAATTACCCACAATTATCAACACGCACAACTGGATACAGCAAACATGGGCCAAAGCCCACGGATTGCGGTTGCAGCGAGGTTGGATGGCAGATGTCCTAGAGAACTACTCATGTGAGTAACCCCCAGACAGCAGCTGGGTAGTGGTGCTGCAAAACAAATCCATTCACACTGCAGAGCACAGTCAGTGCCAGGAATCACTGCAGCTCAAAGTTAGCATCCACAGAATCTTAGAGAGGGTTGGGTTGGAAGAGACTTTGGAGATCACATCGTTCCAAACCCCCTGCCATGGGCAGGACACCTTTCACCAGGTCAGGCTGCTCAGAGACCCATCCAGCCTGGCCTTGAACACTTCCAGGGATATTGCAGGTATTGCAGCTGTCAAAGAGGCAGCTGGGCAGGCTGGCTGCACAGCAGGAGAGATGGAAGAAAAAAGACACCGCTGGCAGTGAAACCAGCCTGGGCACCCCACGGGCAAGCTCCCACCCCATGCCTTGAGCCAGCTTGAGGAGACCAAAGGCTGGGGCTGGAAGGTGAAGGAGTTTATTGCTAGAGAAGGGCAGAAGAGGCAGGGGGCAAGGAAGGCTTCAGGACAGGAGGGAGCTGGGTCAGAGCCAGGAGGCTGCAGGGAGCGGAGGAGCGCAGGAGGGACCGGAGCAGCCGCCGGCCCTGTCCGTGGTGCTGAAGCGCGGCCCCGCGGGGCACCGGGCACGGCCCCGACCCGGGAATGCCCAAGCATGGCTTCAGGCATGCTGGAGGACAACAGGCGTGAAACACGGTCATCCTCAGGCAGCAGCACAGCTAAAGACACGGTCACCCACAGCTCCCCGGGGAGACACATCTCTGGCTCTCACTGCAGCCCTCTAGACACCCCACAGTCTCTTGCATCCGATGCAATTCACGACTCATCCCTTCCCAAATACAAATAAGGGGAAGGGTTGGTGGGAAACTCCACCCTTTGACCAGTATTCCAATAAAATTTTATAATTCCAATAAAACTCACGACTGCCTAACTTACGACATTTAAATTCCTGCCTTGTCACACTCCATCATGAATTAATGTCCCATCATTCATGCCCTGTCGTATCTTATTGCTCAAATACCATATGATTTTAATGTTTCTATTTTTCTGCCCTGGTGCTTATTGCCTGTATATCAAAAAGGGAAAACCATCCCTGTAATCATACTGGTAGTAAACCAGGATCATGGAAAGAAAAATCCCAGGACAGATAACTTCTGTGGTCACTCAACTTCCACTCATCATGCCATGGCTGTTCATTCCCCAGCAGGTTTCAAGGAGGTTCCCATGTCCTCAGGTACCCCCTCCCGGGGAGGGTTCCTCTTCCCTCTGCAGCCCGTCTCACACTGGGGAGGAAGCAAGAGGAACAGTCAGAGGCTCTATCTGGAGCCCCTCCACGCTGCAGTGATCTCAGAAGCCTAGAAACGAGATCCATTCCTTGTCATGCCCAAATCTCCAGAAACCAGCTCAATTTGTGCTACTGGTGACCTTAGATTTGTGGTGAGGTTTAACCAAGGTACAACTACATCTCATTTTCAGGATCACATCCAAGAGAAATGTTGCACCTTTCTTTGAGGGGAAGCTCACCACAAGATACTCATCAGGCCATTGTTGCACAGTAAAGACTTGGTCAGAGGCTGACTTCCCCAAACTCACAAACTTGTCTGAAGTTCATATTTTACTCCCAACTTGTAAAAAAAAAAAAAAAAACCAAAAACAAACCGAACAAAACAAATCGAAATGAAAACAAAGAAAACAAAAAAACTCTCAACCAAACAAAAAAGAATACAAAAAACAACATACAACAAACCTCACATCATTGTAGGAATAGCTTAATTTTAAAGATTCCCAGCATTGACTGCAGACTTTTTTAAAGACTGGATGCGAAAAAAACAGGACTTTTTCAAAAACCACAGCTGCCCATTTCACATGTCAGTCAAAAGACAGTTGATCAAATTTCAGAAAGAGAAATAACTCTCACAATGTAACTGGAAAGATCATCTCAAAATTACAAAGGAAGGAAGGAGAGACAAACCCACAGTAAAATCCTGAGAGCCTAGGTTCCAGAGTGGCAGACATTACATAAGAATCTAAGGATGCAAAACTTGTGACAGAGTTATTGTAACTGATCTTACATTGCAACAGCATCCCACAGCTCAAGGCCAGGTTTCATTAGAAATCATACAAAGTGTTATGCCTCAAATAAATCAAATAAAAGCAGAGAAAATAAATGTTATTCCAGGTTTTAAGATGGGGAACTGAGGCAGGACAAATCTTGGCACAAAGCATGAAGTGCTTGAGTTGGAAATTCTCTCAGGTCCCACTAGAGTACATCAGTCACAAACTCCCCGCTCTCCCTTCTATCACAGTACAATAAACCCTCTCCACAGT
The DNA here is from genome assembly GCF_048771995.1 of Taeniopygia guttata. Lineage (NCBI taxonomy): Eukaryota > Metazoa > Chordata > Aves > Passeriformes > Estrildidae > Taeniopygia > Taeniopygia guttata. Next base: position 13,512,510 of record NC_133035.1, on the reverse strand, counting down.
CAAGCAAGGCAGCCTGCAGCCAGGCATTAGTTCCCCAGACCTCTGAATGCAGGTCAAATGATTTCAACCCAGCCTGAAGGGAAGCCACAGTCCTGCAGGGAACCGGTCTCTCCTCTGGCCTTGTGCACAATGGCTGGTAAAATGCAGGACCTACCTCTGCCACTGCAGCAAAAGGAGAAGCTGCAGTTAGCTGCTTATCAGTCACCTGCGGCAGGAAACGGGGAATAAACATGCCATCAAACCCCTGCTGCCGATTAGCATATCAGCAAGGACCTGCACTACACTGGCTTCCAGGGGACAGAGCAGATGGGGAGCAAAGCAGGAAAGTTTATGGAAGCAGAGGGGATGTTACAGCTGTTTATTTTAGTGGCTGTGCTGTAGGCATGCCCAGAATTTTATAGGGCTGGAGACATATGGGGGAAAATGCCTCCCTAAGTTAATTGCAGCACAGTGATTTGATCTTGGAAGGGGCTGGAGCAGGAACATCTTTAGAACACAAATGGGAATCAAAAGGTAGCCAAGCTGCTGCCTGCTTAGGGATAGTAACGGAATATTTACCTGATAGAAATTAAAGGCTGTTAAATCTCTCTCTTACTTTTTATTTTGGCTATATTCATGGAGAAATTTAACTCTTATTTTGGAAATGCAAAACAAAACATATTAAACTATCAAGAAGGTGGTTTAGGTGAGTACATTTTGCTCCACCTTCCCAGTGAACTAAGAGCTCATACACTGTGCCCAGCTGGTACACACGGCCTCGTGAGGCTGCATTGATTCAGAAGCAGGGATGGGAAATCGAGGCCAATTAAAACACAACACTTTGGGTTAGGAGCAGACTGCCAGCATGGGTATGACAGCAGTGCAGTGCTGGAAGGACAAAGCAGGAAGAAACCATGAGGAAGGAGGAGGAAGTTTCATAGTACATCCAGAATCAAGTGGAGGGTTGCAGGCAGGCACAGGGCCTGAAGCTGGTTATGGAATGGAGCAAGACAGAGAGAGTTTGACCCTGATTCATATCTAAGAATGGCTCTTTCAGAGCAAGGCAACAGATTATTAACGCTGAGCAGGGGAAAGTGACCCTCAAGGCGTGACCAAGAGGAAACAGTGTTCCACTTGGAATAATTCAGCATCTGATTATTTGTTTATCTCTTTATTTAGTGTAAGATCTCAGTCAGGCTCCCAGACACACAGAGCAAAGAAAGTGAAGCTTGCCACAAGTGGGTGGCAAGAAAGAGTGTTGCCTGCAGTCCTCTGAAAGCACACAGGCCTCAGTTTTTGAGTGCTACAAGTCCTGTCCTGACACAGCACTGAAGAGGGTAACTCACCAACTTCATACTACCTCAGCCCCCTGAATTTTCAGGGGATGCAGCTGTGTGTTTTTCCTGTAACATAACTCTGGGAATCCCCATGCCAGCGCTACAAACTACATTCAATACCAAGGTACCAGTTCATCTGACACTACACAACTGCCTTGAACCAAACCAGAGCACTGAAGCCAACTCCATCCTCAGAAAACACCACAGCCTACAAAGGGCATTCTGGGAAGCTCCATATTAATTATAGCTCAAATTTGCTGATGAAAAGAAGCCCATGGATCATCCAGCTCAGTCTTTCAACAAGCAAAGCATGTCCCTGCAGCATTTCTGCCAGCATCTTCCAGTTATTCCCCAGTCCTCATTTTGGGGAGAAAGAGACCACTATGATCACACAGATAAAAACACTGGGAAGCTGGTCACCTGACCACACCATACTCAAAAAACCAATTATACACAGCATGAACCAGCCCAGGGTATCAACCTTTAAGACCTTTGGGTGAAGACTGGAAGGGAAAGCTTGATCTTCAACCCTGGCAGGCAGCACTGGGAGAGTGCTCTTTGATAGAAGCTGCGTCTGGGCTGGCCCACAAACTAATTTTGAGCATGTATAAACCTCTGGAAAACAGTTTAGGAAGAGCCTCTGATGCAGACAGAAATGGTAATTATTAATTTTCTAAATAGAAATCTGACTACTTAAGCCTTATTTAAAAGCATGCCTGTCTCTGTAATTACAGAGCCTTAATTTGTTTTCTTTAGTACACAATAAATAAGGTGTGCACAATTACCTCTGCAAATACAAGGCAGTGCCTCCTGACTGGCTGGTTGAGTACGCAGCCGCCCAGGAAAACATTCAGAGGGAATCACAGCCCCTTAAGTACCTGCTCCCAGGAAAGGGTGGCTCAGGCACTGCAAATATCAACTTGTCTGGCTGTAGGCACAGCCTGCTGGGACCCCGCTCTGCTGCATGCACAGCTCTACTGTCCCACAGCCAGTGCAAGTCCTGTCCTCCCCTGGGCATCAGTTCCTGGTGCTCTGTGAAGCTCAGTTCTGCTGTGGACTTCCCAGTGCCTAATGAGGAACATGTTAATGCTGAATTCTTCCCCACAAGGCACAGCAACAACTTCTCTTTATTCTGCTTCTGCCTGGTTTCATGATATGTGTAGGAAGTTGAACACCTCCTGACTTGTAACTCTCTATCAAGTTCAAATAAATTGGCCAAAGGTTCCAGTGTCATTAGGAGGACAGAGAGAGTGAGAGCATGCAAGGCTCTTTCCTCACTAAGCTGTGCTAAACACAGCAGCACAGTAAATATGTATTCAGATGGTTTCTCTTTCTCAAATTTAGAAACCATACCATCCTAGAGTTTTCTTGTACAGCCTCAAGCCAAAGACTGAGGTTTCCTGTCAATACAAAGATTCCCTCTGCTCAGCTGCATCACCTGCTAACACTAACACCCAGAAACCTTGGCTACAAAGGGTCAGTCTCCCACAGCCTAGACCTCACATCCAGTGCATGAGATTGCCCAGGACCATCCCTGTAATAGCCAAAGGCTGTCAAACATGCAGAGAAATTGGACCAGGAACCTACCAATGCAACTTCTCCCAGTGAGATCATCTTCACTGGGAGATATCCAGCTTAGATCAGACACACATCCACCCCTATTTAGCACCCAGCCAGCATTTCTTTTGGAAGGAATAAACTGTCTCAGCCCAACCACCAGCAGAAGAGGTAGATCCATGCTGGAAAACCCACTGTTACATTTTGGATTGTCTCCATAACAGTGATAGGTTTCACATCACCAATGACCAGACAGAGCCCTAATTGTCCTCATTCAAGAAGAGGGAAGAGGAAACCAAAGCTATTTCTATATTCACATCTCTGGCTCAGTCACCCACTGCTCCTCCACTGATTACATCGGCCTCAAGCTCCTTGCACTTAATACAGCTAATTTAAAACCTTAAAAGGACATGCATGACCCTGCCAGGCTGCACTTTGGAGCACCCTGAGGTCCACCACTTGAGCAGCTGAGTGCTGAAAGTCCCCTTCATGGGTTTCCCACCTTTCCTCCCTGACTCTGTGATTGGCAAGGGAAAAAAAAAAACAAGCCAAGCTTCACCCAAACCCTCACAAACCTGAGCTCCTGCAATTAGAGCTGGGATAAGTGATCTACTTGTGATTGCACAGCTGGGGTCTGAAGACAAGCGCGTGCACAGAGGAAGGGCCAGAAATAGATGCTACTGGGAGAAGGCAGAGCTATCTGGCCCATCTGAGAGGAGGAAACCTTGATGAAAGGCACTGGGAAAAACTCAGTTCAGCAGGAAGTTTTGATTTAACCCAGGACGGGAAGAGAGGTGTGTGTGGGGTGGAAATAAGCTTATGAGACCTCAGAATTTGTATGTGAACTTCAAGTGAAAAAACTGCTCAGATGCAGGTTATAACACCCTGCAAAGGTCCAGCCTAGGGCCCCAGGGCCCCCACCACCCTGTGACAACCCTCCCCGGCAGTGAAGCCACCCTGTCATTTATTAGACACATTTGTCATTTTATGACTCAACTCCACCAGCAACCATCCAGACAGCCACCAAAGGAGAAAGAAAATGAGAGTGGCAGCAAAAATGTGTAGCAGTACCTCAGCAAGCCCTAAGCACCATCCCATGGTGCCAGCCCTGCACCACAAGAGGACTGGGACAGTATCCTTCACTCCCATCCACTGCTATACCTGGTTACAGCAGCCCAAGACTTACAGCAGAGTGACATTTCCATTAATCCTTTTATCCCTGGCTCCTACGTGCAGAGGTTGCAGAAAATGTCAGGCCTTTGAGCTGAGCTCCCAAGGAGGCAGAGCAACCAAGGAGCACCTTGATGTGCTGGCAGAGTGCTGAGGCCATGGAGGGGATCCCAGGTGGCACCAGGCTCCTGCCAGGCTGTGCAGAGCCTCACCAGCCACCCTGGCTGCAAGGAAGCATCAAAGGCATCGTGGTCTGAGAGCCTTTGGGAAGCAGCAGGGAGCCACCAGCCCTGCGAGCCCAGGTCTCTATCTGTGGGAGTCTCCAACATCCCTCTGGCTGCCCTGGCTGTCTCCAGACCCTGGCATGAAGTCAAAAACACCTGTGGCTTCAATTTCAGCCCATGGAAAAAGCTGCCAGCGTTGTATGAGGAATTACAAGCCACAAGGGTTTGAATAGTGTGGTAGTTGAATTAACACAGGGTGGAAAAGTAGAATTTTAGGGCTTTTTAGAATGGGGTTCAAGGGGACAAGATGGAGAGGTTTGGGCATGTCCTGACCTCCTTCTCCTTCTTGCCCTCCATGTCTTGGTATGACGGTGACACTTTTCTATTGGTTTAAGGTAGAGACATACTGTCCAACATAAATGATAGATATTGGCACGTTATTGTAAACATAGTACACGTAGGGTTTGGTATAATATATAAACACTGCCCTGAGGGCAGACAGAATGCCATGGCCAACCTGCTAGACAGAGCTTAGCAGGTCAGAGAGAGAATGCTATAGATAAGAAAAAATAAACAACCTTGAGAAGCCGACCCTACACATTCTGACTTCTTTGGCTGTGGGCTGGGAACAAGGACTCTTACACTCTCGGGGTCACCTCAACACCCAGACCCCGAGATCTATCCTTGACTGTCCAGCATCCCTCACAGGGAACATCCACACTGCCAAGCCCCAGGAACAGCATCAAAACCCACTGGCAAACACCAAGCAAATAATATACTTAGTTGCCTCGAGCTCCAAAAGGCAAGGAAAGAAAGATGTTAAGAACATGATCAATCTTACAGGGCCCAAGCAGTAAACAAACACATATTTCATCACCACGTACGAATCCTAACTCTTGACAGAAGATGGATGTGGGGTTTTTTCCACTCACAAAAGTAATTCCAAAAGACAAAAACAAACACTTTGGGGAAAAGCAGCAACAATTGCCTGTGTACACATTACTGGCACATTCAGCCTCAAAGCTAGCGTACATGGCCTTCTAAACTCCTACAACATCCAAACTAATTTCATCAGGAATCAAATGTTATTCATTTTATCTGCTAGATACATAAACAGCAACTGCACAATTGACAAACAACAGTCAAAAAAAATCAATTGAGAGTGGTTCAGAGAGAACTGCTTCCCAGGAACAAACAACTACAGAAAACACAAAACAAATGCTACAAATCAAAATAACAAAGAGCAGAAATCAGGAATATCCCAGTGGTCAGCATTAAGAGAGTTTATTATGAAAATATGCAATTCTTTAAGCTCAAAAAGGCTCAGTTCATGTTCACAATGCCCTCAACTATTCATGTCCTTTGGTACTGCAGATCTTCTATTTAGCAAGTACTTTACTGTCACTTAGCAACTGTAAATGGTTTTCCAAAAAGGAAGCTTTTGGGGTTTTTCAGTTCACATCATCTCTGAGCAGACATCAAAAGACAAATGCTCTGCAGGTCGCTTCCATCTCCTTGCCCCAGGAACAAGTCTGTATCGATGGCCCAATGCACCCACACACTCAAATGAATGCACTTTTTCACCGAAGAAGCCACAAGCACCGCTTTCCAAAAATCAGGGATAAACACTCCCATTCACCCATCAGCTGGTGCCCAAGGCCAGGGCCTCACACCAAACCCTTTTCACCTTTCATAGCTACAGTGGAGCAGAGAGGGCTTTGATCTTGGACACAGTCACTTGGACAAAAAAAGCCCACGGAGCACCTTGCACAGTGGCCTGAAATTCAGGCTTTGCTTTATCACCTTGGGAAAAGTAAACACACATCTAGAAAAGAAGGAGGTGGAAACTGGCCTCAAGGAGGTGGAAATTCCCCGTTACACCACTCTCTGGCTAACAATGCCCAGCAGCTGGACACCTGTGCGATGTCCCAGGATAACAGGGCTCCAGCCTCTCCAGCACAAAACATCCCCACCCCACGGCCCCTGCAGACACCAGTTTAAGTCAGTAATTAGCAGCAGAGCTGGCAGCTCCATACCGCAGGATTTGTGTCAGAAAAGCAGCCTTTGGTTAAAAAGTAATGAGCGGGGCAGGCTCTGGCTGTGCGCTGGGGTGAGCGGGCGGCCGTCCCCAACTCTGCAGAAAGGGAAATGCACAGCAGCAGCCACCGGGCTGGAAATGATGCAGCGCTCGGCAGAGTGGCCATCAAAGCCAGGGCAGCTATTAGGAACCCAAACTCCTCAGCTTCCCAGCAGGAGCTCTCCCATCCTGCAAGCAGCCCATTCCACTTCCCTGTGAAGTTTCCCTGTCCTTTCCCACCTCTGCCTCTCTTTCCCCATCAGCATTCCTCTTCCCTCTCCTTGCTGTCCCCACAGGGACAGTGGGGATCCACCTTGGGAACCACATTTCCGTAGGGAAAAGAGGCAAAAGGGGACAGGAGCTGTTGGCACTTACATATAGTGCAGGTGGGGGTTCTTGGCAAAGGCTCGTGGCTGGATGTTTCGTAGTCCTGAGTTCCTGATTGTCCTGCAGAGAGATGCAGAAGGGCAGCAATGGAGTCAAGACAGACAATTGCTATAAAGCCCAGCTCAGCACACCAAGTGTGCCAGGAGCCCGTGACTCCACCCACACCATTCCCAGGAGGAACATCTGTCCCTGAGCAGCCACTAGCAAAGAGAAATTCTGGCTTTTCATCTCTATCTGGCGTGGTACCACAGCACAGGCTGAGCAGAGAGTGGCTGCTGGGCGAAGTTTTGCTCCCATCCCCAACTGTGCTGGGGTGGCACAGGACATCTCCTGCTCCTCTGCTCTCCCTCCATCCCCACAAGCAGCACTGCACATCAAACCTAACCACAGCAAGGTCATCTCCCATCTTCATATCCAAGAGAAAAGCCTGCTGCTTGCAGCTCTGATAAAGAAGGGTATTTTCCATAGGGAATTCTGAATCTTGAAGGGAGAAAACTCCTTTTCACAGCTTAATTTGGAAAAGCTCTTTCCATAGTATAACCAGGATTTGTCAATACTCTCAAACACATGGTGTGACTATTGGGGATGGCCCTGTGCAGGGCCAGGAGTTAAACTTGATGATCTTCGTAGATCCCTTCCAGCTCAGCATGTTCTGTAATTCTGTAAATATCTGCTGTCTCTGCTGCTTTGTTCCATGAGGCGAAACAACAGCCAGCCTGTTTACAAGGGGTTTGTGTGTTAAAAGTACAGCTTGCTGGAATTTGGTTACTGAGTGCTCAGCCCCGTACAGCTCCTCCAGCCCACATGGGAGCTGTACTTAATGTAAAGCTCCCAGTGAAACACATTATTAGAGTCTCTGATTAGCCCTGAGCAGCACTCTGCATCTCACACACGCAGCATCCAGGGTGCTCACAGACCCAGAGGAGGCAGGAGAGGGAATTAAGAGACTGAGTGGCATCCTTGGCCAGGTTTCCCAAGCATATGCGAAATCCCTTCAATCCCATGGACCTCAGTTTCCCCTCCATGACGCACAAAACTGACCTCTCTCCATGCTCGGAGAGCTGTGCAGGGAGATGCAATTCCCTTATTGCACAGCACCACCACAATGGTAACTGCACTAAATGAGGACCAACAGCCCAGCAATGAAGGATTGGTGGAGACAGCTGGAATTTTACATTGTGGGGCTGGAATGAGTCAGAGCAACACACAAGCCCAGAATCAGAACAGCAGGGGAGAGGAGAGGTCAGGGCTGATGTGTGTTGACAGAGCTGTCAGGAGCTAGCAATCCTCCTCCTCACAGACCCAGCCAAGACCAAAAAGCATTTCATCTCTATTTTGTGGACTCCCATAGCAAAACGCAGTAGATCCAGCAGCTTAAACTGGCAGTATGGAGGCTGCAGAGGGGATGAAGCCGTGGCTCTGCTGGAAGGAAGGGGCTGCCCAGGCCCATTGCCCTCTCGGATGCACAGGACATACTCACAGCCTCTGGAGTCCCGTGTACAGCTCCATGTCAACGGCGTTCAGCGTCTGCAAGTTCTTCCAGTTCTCTATGTGTCTGTGGAGAAGAAGGAAAGGCTCAGCTGTGGCACAACCAGATGGTTGCTGAGCCCATGCCAGGGACAGCACACAGAGGGAGGGTGTCATACCCTACCACTCAGCCCCATTCTGTTTTCCCAGCCTTTTGGAAAAGTCAAATATCATGGGTTTACTCACAGCTTCCAACACGGAACCTGCAACCAAGCCATTGACTATCCTTGCCCAAGTCATTGCCCCTCACTGCACACATCAGTGAACAAAGACATCATTGAAATTGGTCGTGCAAAAAGAGTGAAAGCAAATAAAACCTCTCAACAAAAACTGAGGGCCTAAATGAAAAAAGTCATATATTTATCCAGTCTCTAACTGGGGTGGATACACAGGGTCCAAGCCTTTGCTGGCTGGAAGCGCTGCTGGCAGGAGAGCACCAAGCTTAGTTTGGAAACATTGCCTTTATTACAAATTCCTCAGTCGCCTGGGGCAGTCTGGCAGGTATGTTACAGGGAACAAAAACAGAAATAGATCTGTCACTGCAGGATCATTTTCAGTAAATATTAGAGGCGGGGGAGGGTGACAGATCAGCAGCCCCAGAGAACAGGGTCCCCTGTTATCGGCAGCACAGGAGTGATGCTGGCAGCAGTGCGGCTGCCTGGCTGTGGCCACAGGCCTCTGCTAAGAGGCTGAATGCTGTGTGGTGTGAAAGGAGTTCAATCCTCATCTCCCAGGCAGTTTTTGACCAGTTCTGGCTTTCTCCCAGATTAAACACAGACGCCCTTCCACCAGAAACACAAACATTTTCAAGAGGGTCTTTTCTGAGAAGCAGGTGGAGGTAGTCCTCTCTAAAAGCCAACTGGGAGGAGAGAAAACATCTGGCAGGTCCCTTTGGACAATATGTGAAAGAAGCCCAACTTTGAAGTCTCTGAACATGTGCACCCAAGCTCACATCTGCCTTGATGCAATAGTTGGCTTTGGACTTGACCCTGGAGAGGGGAAACATCTCCAAGTGGTGAAGGGTTGGAGCGACGAGAAAACACTGAGAACTGCCTGTGATTCTAGGCAAGAAGGTTTCAGGACCCCACATGGTGAGCAAGCAGAAGAGGGATCTTAGACCACTTATAGAGCAGTCACAGGGGCCACAGATTCCTCCTCCAGCATTTGCTACGCCTTGTGCTTGCACAAGAACAGGTGAATTAGCACAAGGGAAATACATGAACCTACTTGGGCTGCACCCCAAATTACATCCGTCTCCAAAAAAGGAAAACACAAAGCCTGAACCAAATCTCCTTACATTTCTCTGCTCTCACCATGCAGATCCAAGAAAGGAGAGACCCAAAAGAGTCACCTCTGCTTTCCACAAGTTCCACAATTTGTCTGCATGCCCAGAGGGGTTATGCTAAGGACACAGCACAAGCTCCCACGTGCTGCTGCAGGACAGGGTAAATCACAGCTCATCCCCAATGCCCTGCTCATCAGCTCAGATCGCCTGTGTCCCAGACAGAATGAGAAACAGGACATTGTTACAGCCACTTTGTGCTCCCTGCCATTGTCTACGGCCCCTGTGAACATTTCCAGAACAAATCACAGACTGGGAGGAGTCAGTCAGGAGATCCAAGAGCTCAGTGAAACTCTGGAGTCAAGGCAGGGCTGCCAGCTCAGGCCATGGGCCATGAGATTGCAGGACTGAGCAAGGCCAGAAACAAAGGTTGAAAACATTTCTTATCTGCAACTCCTACATAGCAAAGTGAGGGTCCTCCAAGAGAAAGGATGTGGGAAGGAGGAATGGGATGATCTTGGTTTACCACCAGGGCAAGCTGCAGCTACAGCATCCAAGCAATGACCTTCAGGGAGGGATGGAACAGCCCCGAGCCAGGAGTTATGGAGCAACCACAGCTGGGAAGGAGGTGGCGGCCAGATTGGCTCTTGTTTTATTGATTGTGTTTGCTAAAAAAAGTCAGGGTTATTTTTGACCTGACACTCAAAGCCATGTGGGCAGCATTCTAGAAGAGACAGAAAAAGACATGAGCTTGCTCCCAGTGAGATGCCCAGGCGTGAATTTCCTACGACTCAGCACTGGTGCATGGGGGTCTTGGGGCCTCCCCACTCCCCTCCAGTGACATGACACTACACTGTAAACACAGCTCCACAACCTGTGTTGTGTTCCAGCCTCACAAACAAAGCCCAAGAGCTTCCTCAGCCAGATATACTTTAGTTCACTCTTTAACATAGACATACCACACCCGTAGAGAGACCAGAAAAACAGCAGTGGAAAAACACACACACACACACACATATATAGGATAATCCCCCAAACCAGCAGCTGCTTTATGTAGAGTGCAATGCAGGGAAATAACAATTAGGTGCACAGGTCAGCAAGGATCTTTGAGATCTTTAAAATACACAAGCACCTCCCTTCTCATGGATTTGCAGAAATGGCTTTTCCCCTTTTCTCTCTGATTTTTCAACTTAGTGCAAGTCATACCTTGCTTCTAGAAGTGACAAATCAGTCTTAATTTACAGGCACCTCAAAGATACACCAGGAAAAAATATTTTCTTTGGTTTCCTATTGCTTTAGAAAGAATAGTGTAACTTTGCACTGGCTAGGTTCACCTGAACCCACTTAAAAACAAAACAGAAATGCATCTTACTCTGAAAGCTCAAGGAGTCAAGCTGTGATTGCAAAATTGGCAGTGGTTGCACAGGAAAGCAAACCAACCAAGTGGAGAAACTCCACCCCTGACACTTCAATCCCTTTCATGTCCTTCAGTATCTCAACTAGCGCCCCTTCTTTTCCTTCCAGGGTTTTGCTTGCCCTGGAAATCTTGTATCCTCCCACTTGCTGCTGAAGACTGAGACCTTCCTCCTCCTCTGCCTTGGTTCATTAACCTGACAGGAACAGGGGTGCCTGGTTCACACCAAATACAGCTATGACAGCTCCCAGCCCTGCCCTGGTCTCCTCAGGCAGGCCTAGAGGTATGAATTACCATCAGTGGACTACAGTTTACTCCTCCCTGCACATCTCTAAGTACATTTTCCTGTGGCATTCCTCAGTTATTACTAAGGCAAACTGCTCTTCTGCAAGACCCAATAGCTTCAAGAACATTACAATACTTCACAAATCCTGAGGAGCTCACCATGTGCAGACCCACCTAGACTCATATCCAGCTTCTAATTGAGACCATATGAGGTGCATCACTAGCACAGATGATGTTGCTCACTTATTTGCTGGGTGGAGAATGGAGGGTAGGGCATGTTTGTTTAAATACTCACTTACTTCTTATATTTCTTGTATGCTAAAAGGGTCCTGATGGTCCAAGTCCCCTTGCTTGCACTGTAGAGCTGAATTATACCATGGCTTCTACAGTCCAAGCAAATCCCACCTTGGGAGTAACAAGGGCTTTGCCCTCCCAACTCAGACTGAAAAGCTGTTTCAGTCTCTCTCATTCCTTACCCAAATATACTCACTTGCATTTTACACCCATTTTCTCTTGTGTCAAAACTGTCTTTGCTTAAGCACCTCTTTTTCTTTCCTGGCACTTCTTCCTCCCCCCTTTACAAGCAGGAGCCAGGCCCACCCAGCTATCATTTAAAAGCTACATGATGCCAGGCCTTCTAAGGCAGCACATCTGTACCTGTGAAGTGCAAGGCAAATTGTCTCAAGTGCCCTGAAGAGACACTAACTCACGTCCCAGAAGTGATGCAGATATATTGCTCAGGCAGAGTTCTGGCAGCAAGGTTATTTTGTTTCTGCACAACTAATGCTCACACCTGGTGATCAATGCAAGAAAAAGCACTGTGACAGACACATAGAAAATGGCTATTTGCTTTATCAGCCTGTTTAAGTCCCTTTTCCTTGAGTAATTGTGACCAGAAACACAGAGCAGTCTCCAGGAGATCTCACTTGTGTAACAGCATAAGCAGCTCCCCAGTTACACTGAAAAAAAACATGATTTGCAGCCTGGGGTCACACTGGTCTTTATCACAGCCCCATCAGCCAGGAGGATTGAGTCTACCCCATTATTAAGCATTGTACCCAAGATTTCTATCCAGCTGGCCATTTCTAACAGACATGATTCCTAGCCTTGTTACACCCACATTTATATCACCCCACCTGGCATTGCAGTGTCTCATGGGTTTGTTACCGCAGCTCTTCCCACTGGCCACCCTCACCTGACTTTGTGTCCCCACAGCTGCAGCAGCAAAGCCCGTGAGCAACTTCTGCCTCTGTGCCAGCATCCTCAATAAAAGCATGAGCCAACATCACCTCCAAAGAGCCTCAGCACTTCTCATTTTTCAACACCTCCCACCATGACTTCACCTAGCACACCTGGGCCAGACAGTGTCTTCTCCAGAAAAATAAACCACTTGTGATGTAGTGCAGCGCCATATCAACCTCTCAGCACAAAGTCATCTCTTTGCTGCCTTTCCAAAGGAAGGCATAGGCTTAGCCTGACAAAAGCTAACCTTAGGACACCAACCCTGCATCACATCTCATGCACCCACAGACATGCTTTAGAACTTGTTGAAAACCTTGTAGGCCACTGCAGCCAGACCAGTGGTCAGTCCCCAGCTCTGTGCTGTGTCCTGGTTAACAGCAAACCTGTGAAGCCCAGTTGGTCAGCTCAGCAGCTTGCAAGCCTCTCCTCCCTCTCACAGATCCCCTGTGGAGCCAGCAAGGCAGCCAGGTGTCTTTGGCCCAGCATCACACACACAGAGATCAGTGACTTTGCTGACCAGAAGGTCACCAACTCACAGGGTTTAGGTACCAGAAGGTGTTGAAAGTTCCAGGACCTTGCCCTGCCTGCTGGAAGGGGGCTGGTAGCTAACAAACCTGTGGGAACACCAAATCCTTTCATTCCCAGAAGGAGTGCCTGTGTCTGACAAAAAGGCTGGTGTCACCTTCTTGAGACTACACAGCTTCATACCCTCCCCTTGCAGCCCAGGGCTCACGCAGCAAGGGAGACTGGAATATCCACTGGGATTCCAACACAGCCAGGCTCATTTCATCCCACATGCACCAGGCAGAGGTGAAGAAACAGCCTCATACCAATTTACCAAGCAATTAACTTGAGGCTACTTAATGTGTCTGGCCTTCCTTCACCCTCCTCATACAGCATTTGAGATCCCTCTCAGCTTTTCAAGCATTGTGGTCAATAGCTAAAAAAGGCACCTGACAAGCACCAAGTATCACACAGTGTGTTCCCCAGACCTGTGCCTATCCCAAACTGGATATCCCACAGGGATGCCATCAGCTCCAATCAGTGCCCGAGCAGGTGACATGTCCCTGCTGTGCAAGTGCCACCACTCGTGTTTGGATGCTGGGCAGTGAATAAGCTGTGTGCCAGCAATTAGGCAGCACCCCAACACACACACAAATATATCATTAATAAATACAGATATATATGTATAGGGAAGGCAAGCAGAGCATTTGCCTCCTCTCTCTTGTAGTGCAACAGGAAAATTGATTCATCACCCAGGCATATTAAACCTTGCAATCCAGACAGACACATTAGCTTTCAATTATCTGATATGTTTAGCATTATAAACAAACCTCCTGGCACGCCAGCTCCAGACCATGCAAATGTCAATTTGATTGCAGCAGGAATAAAGGAAAAACCTGTCTGAACCCTTGACCAGAAAGATCTGCCTCCTCCAGGCAGAGATGGTGCAGATGTTGATGGGAAGACCTGAAGGTTGGTGCAGGTCCCACACAAACCTAGGGCTAAGCACAGCCATTGTGGCTACTGCCAGCTCCTTTTAGCCATCCCTCACACCCTACTTGGGGCTGAGGAAGCCAAAAAGAAATCAAACATCTTTCGTAATATTATAAGGCACTTATCACATAATTTAATAACTAGAGGCACAAAGGACTTGATTCCCTCAATATGAAATTTATAAAAGTGCATTGGTAACAGAAACTTAAAGGCAATTGCAGCTGAATAAAGACTTACAAGAACAACATTTTCCCCATCTAAAGCACAGTCTCCCCCTTCCCAAAAAGCATGGAAAGGTCACCCAGCAGTGGCTCATTCAGGATAATTTGAGGTCAGTGGGAAAAGGCAGAGTAGAGAAAGCAAATCCAACTTTGTAGAAACAATTATGAGCATAACCCCACAGTGTAATTGTGATTTGTCAGGGTAACGATATCATAAAACACCACTGTGGCACAGTTCCCTCTGCGCTGCTCTGCTGCTCCTGCCAAGGTCGTGCCGGGGAACGTGGGGGCTGCAGAGTGTGACAGGGATACACTCAGCCCCATCCCATGGGCCCAGCCACCTCCAACCCAGCCATCCAAACCACACCCTTCCAGCAGGGCTGAGCAGAGGAAAAAGTTCCCAGTCCCCAGCTGAGGAAGATGTGGGAACAGTACAGCTCCCCACAAGCAGTGGCATCTCCCCACAGTGGCATCTCAGAAATCTTCCTGGAGAAACCCGACTGCTAGACACAAGCAAGTCACAGGACACAAAGCATTCAAAGAGGACTTCCCCACTCAACACTTTGCAGAGGAGTTCAGACAAGTTTCATTTCATCCCAACAGCATCTGCCTGGCCCCAGGCTGGCCAGGAGCATCCACAGAAGACCTGCTACAGCTGCACTGTCTAAAAAGATTGTCATATAGAGACACTCTACAATGGAAGATGCCCTGAGAAACAGCTTTAAGCTATGCTGAACATGTTTGGATTTTTTTTCCCAGGCTCTGCACTTATTCTGTCCTGCATGGCACTCACAGGGACACAAAGGAGCTGGATATAAAAAGCAGACAGCACTGCCAGCATCACCAGAACCTTATGCTTTGCTTTTGTCCCAGAGACAGGAGATCCTCCCAGGGCTCACTGTGCCCCGTGTCTGTGCAGGCACCAGTTTCATTCGATGATCTCCTCAAGCCCCTGCTTCCCCACCAGCTCTGGATGGTGACTCAGGGAGCAGGGAGCATTCCTTTCAGGGACAGTGTGTCAGTGTTATCAGAGGACAGGAGGCTGCCTGGATGCAGCATGGACAGATGGCTGCAGCACATTGGAGCAGTATGTTCCTGTTACCACACACTGCATCCAGAGTTCTCCAGTGTGGGGAATTATTCCCAGGCACATACTTCCAGAAAGGAAGAAATATGTGTAAAGTAGGATAGCAGAGCTGAAGAAGTGCTGTGGGCAGCAGTACAGCTGCCACCACAACAAATACTTGCCCCAATATTCCATCACTATTACTCATCTAGTCCTGGGAGGGAGTAGCCCTGGGGTCCCAAGCAAGGACTGAGGTGATCAAAATCATCCAAGTGCTGAAGAAACCTCATTTATCAGAGACAAGCAGCAGTGCAAGAGCTTCAGGAGGAAACTCCTAAGGGCTGCATCTCCTGCACAGGGAGCAGGGTTGAGGGGACAGCACCCCAAAAACATCTTTGCGTAAGGGCTGGGCTCCTGGTCCAGCACCAGCTCCCTGCCCACCACCTTGGCACCTCCCAGTCCTGCAGGCTCACTTCCTAACTCTTTCTTATTTATTCCCACGACTATCTGACCCCTGCACAGTCCCAAACACCATCTAGAGTGAGAAAGCGTGAAATGGGTTGAGCAGTTTTGTCCTGCAGACAGAATATAAATGTACAAACACAGACACCCAGGGTGAATCATCACTAAAAGTGGGAGTTCACTCCCCACACGCAGCATCAGCCAAAGCTCACTCCCCTTTTCCTCTGAGTGGCAAAACCAATTATAGTTCCCCAAAAGGGCATTGCCTTTGTTGTTCTCTGGTGGGAGAACCTACAAAGCCAGTCTTCTGTGCCCAGATATTTGCTCCCCACCACTGGACAGGGATCTGGGGGACATGGAGCAGAGACTCCTGGCTCAGGACCACTAACATCAACCTGTGCATGTCTAATCATACCACATCTCCAAAATAGCCACACAGCTGGCTAGGATGGGAGGGCAACCCAAGGAAAAAGAACCCTTCCCCTGGGAGTTTTACACCACACAAAACTCAGAGTGAAGCAGCACGCTTTGGGCTCCTGCACCCAGGTAAAGCAAAAGAGCATCATCTGCTTTTCAGCAGCTCTCCAAGCTCCTGCCATGCCAAAGGAAAGGATGCTTTATCTACAGGATTTCATATGCAGGGAGAACCAGCAGTGTGCAGCATTTCGTGGTCTTTAAAGATCAAACAGCATTTTAGAGAGGAAGCAGCACCCTGGTCAAAATCTGCTTCAGTAATCGCATTTTGCTTTATTAAACCCTCCTTACAATTTCAAACTGGAAGTCAAATTGCCTCACACTCCCATCTCCAACAGGTCTGGGGTTTTTCAGAAATCAAATTATAATATTTTTTTAAATGTTTATATATATATTTATATATATATATATAGAGAGAGAGAGAGAGAGAAGATAGATAAATAGATAGATAGATAGATAGATAGATAGATAGATAGATAGATAGATAGATAGATAGATAGATAGATAATATAGATTTTAAAAGGCTGCCAAGCTCTACTCCAAAGGCAGCTGTTTCTCCCCTGGGGAGCACAGTGCCTACACACATTAGCAAGACAATGAGATGTACTAAAGGTACTGGATCACCAGAGTTCAGCTTGGCAGGAACAACTTGGTAAAAAGCAGCGCCAAAGAGCATGTGGTAGAAAGGACACTCCCCCAAAAACACAGAGAGCCTTGGAGATGGTCAAGACAATATTCTGCTAGACTGTTGTAGCTCAGCTGAGACCCAAAAGGGAGCACTGCCAGCCACATGCACTCATTGCACTTCACGCTGTGCTTGAAGACAGGAAAACGGATGGAGGAGGAAAAGGAGAAAATAAAATCTCCCACAAACTGGCTGTTACTGTGATCGATGGCACTGGGAATGAGGAGACAGGAACAAGAGTCCAGCAAAAGCAGATGTGAGAGCCAGGAATGGGGCTGTACAAGTGCCATGGCTGGAGGGAGCTGCAGTCCTTAACCCAGACCTGCTGCCACCCACCCACGCAAACCCACAAGAACACTTCCCAAAAACCACAGCCACTGTGTGAGCCTCATTCTGGGAGTTTTCCATCCTTATGAGCTTTGTCTCTAGCCCTTTTTTAATGTAGGTGTACGCATTTGAGCACTTCTCCCATGCCTGGATCCTGAGAGCAGCACAGAAAGCAGAGCCCAGAGCTCATATCATGGGTGCCAAAGGGTGCCCCAGCCTCTGCACAGCTATGGACATCCAGCAGCCAAACCCAGAGCTCTCCCACAGCCCCACATCCTGCTTTGACCCCCTCTGCCCCACCCCAGCTCTACCAGCCCCAGGCTGCAGCTCATCCCATTGCCAGCTTTCCCACACACCCCAAACACAGCGAGAGCCACTGGCCCAGAAAAAGGAGGGGAGAGAATCTTTTTGGATTTGGATCCTGCTCCTGTGAGGCTGCTGGGTTGTTTGTTATTTTCCCAACCATCTCCCAAGGAGCCTGAACTTTGATCCTCCAGCATTTTGGCTGCTCAGATGTTTGTGGAGCTCCAGCAAGCAGGCAGCAATGCCCAGCTGGGCTGACCACAGGCCAGGCTCCCAGCCTCTGCCCTCAGGACACCCATGGGCATGGGGATCTCCAGCCTGAAAGGAGACTTTGCAAGGCCCTCATTGCCTCCACAGCATCACAGATCTGCCTGCTCAGCTTCCAGCTGCTCCCCACAAAGCCAAAGAACCAGATAAATTCTCCACACAGTTTATTTCTGAGCCAACTGCCCCCTGAGGCTTTTATCTGCACTTCAAATAAATCACAGTCAGCTCTGCCCACCCTCCCCAGCAGCAATGGAGGGGCTCCTGCATCACCCAGGAGAAGGACTCAGTCCCCTTTTCCCCAGGAAAATGCATGAAAACAACCTTTTCCCTTCCCTCCACTAAGCTCTTCCTGCAAGGAACACACACACACAGATTTGGCTCTTATTGCAGAGGTGTAGGAACAGAAGCATCACTCAGGAGCAGGGGGATGTACTCATTAAGACACGGTGACTCAGAGCTCAAGGCTTCCCAGGATAACAGGTATTTTGTGGGAAGTCAGCTGGCTCCAAAAAGGAAAAGCAAACCAGCATGCCTATAAACATGACACAGGCAGGGAGATGCAGGGAGGGGAAGAAAGGAGAGCAGGGAGGCAACAGACATTTTAAAAGCTCCTCTCCCAGCACTCTACTTTGTTCTTATAAATGTAAATAAAGCACCTTGCAAAAATCTTATAGAAGACACTCTGACAGCCAGAGATGCTGCTAACCAGGCTGTTGTGTTAAAGCTGATCCAGCTGCACTAACAGCAAATCCTGGGACAGCTTCTATCTCCTCTCTCAGCTCAAGCTGCCATTCCTCTAGATAAAGGCACAGCTGAGCTGTGGAGAAGCCTCTGCTTGCCTGGCAGCTTGTTGTGCAGCTTTCAGCACTCCAAAACCAGCCCCCCTCAACCAACTTTCCTTCACCAGGGCCAAAGATGGGGTGAAACCCTTGAGCTCCCACTGTCCAAACACTGCTGGTGAGCTGCACTGCCTGCTAGTCAGATAAAATTTGTTTCACACCGTGAGCCAAGGCAGGAGGACACAGCCTGAGTCACTGCAGTGTGGCCAACACTTGGCAAACACAAACCCAGCACTGAGAGCCCCACCCTGCACTAGCAGGGTGTTCTTGCACCATTTGAAGATGCTCCTCACTGGGGCCTAGGGCTTTGTACAGTTTTAAGGCCACGTCACAACATCCACGAGATGAGCAAAAATACGATGAGCCCGATGGCTTTGAGGTCCTGAAAATGAGCCTGCTGTTGCTGAAGGATTTCCAGGAGTCTGGCATTAAACTGACAGATATAAAATCTCACAGGGGTGTTTGAGGAATCCAAAGGTCCTGCTCAGTATTAATTGAGGAGAGGCAGGGAGCAAGGAAGTTACAATTCACCTCCTGACATTGCTTGCCCTTTTCTCCACTTGCTCTGAAGATGCATTTAACAGGACACGTGTCTTTTTGGTGCCATTGAGGGTCATGAAAGAATTTTGAAGCCAGAAAGCAGATCATCAGACCAAATTCCTCCAGGGAGATATTGTTTCGTTATTTTTTGTTTGTTTTGGAAAGGATTCACTCAAACTTTGTTTCGGCTCCTGGGTGTCCAGCACCAGCCCATCCTCAAAGTGCCCAATCCCAGCAGGTTATCAGGAAAGGAAAACTCACCCTGCACAAAGAACACAGACATTGTCTGGCCCCAGAGCAGGCAGCCCTCGGGGGTGTGGAGCTGGCTCATTCACAGCAGCTGGGCTCCAGAACCCACACCCTGTGCCAGGCTGGGCTTACTGGGGACACAGCTGGTGGGGCCAGCCCCTCCTGCCGCTGGACCCAGGTGTCACCAACCCACCCTTGGATATGGCCCCACACTGACCCCACTCACAGCCCCCTGCAGCCCACCAGCCCCTCAGGCACCTGCAGGTTTGCCAGGAAGCCAGACCTGCCCAAAGCCGCTCAAAACCACAGATCTCTCCAAGAGCACTGGGTCGAGCCACACTCTGATCTCTCCTGCTGCAATGACAAGGGTCGGATTCAGCCCCTGGAATGGGACACAGCGTGCCCCCATGCCAGGCTTGTGCCTGTCACCAGATTACCAAAGTCTTCTGTCCCAAAACCATCATTTACAGCCCTTCCAGAAGTTTTGCTGCCTCTCAGTGAGGGCAGGAGACTGAAGTGAAGGAAGTAGGATAAGGACAGAGGGGAGGGCAGAGCCTAGAGCCAAACCAGCATTGGGATGCTCCAAGGCCAGAAGCTGTAGCTCCTTCCCCAGGACTCTGGATCCTACAGGAAAGCAGGAAGAGGTGTAAGATATTCCTGACTCCCACCTGAGCTGGCCCCACCACTGAAATCACCTTGCTGACAATGAGCATAGTGATGCACCAGCTTGGGAAAGGACTCTGTGCATCAGCAGCTGCAACATCCCCCAAGGCTTCCCCAAGAGCAGCACATGCTGCCTCCACACAGCCATCCTGGCACACTGCTGCCCCTTCCCAGCCCCAAAGCCCTGGCAGAGCTGCCCCATGAGGGCATCCTGACCTTCCCCAGCTGTGCAATTCAAGCACCAGCTCCCATTTCCACATTTTGGGCTGCCTGGCCTGTGAGGTCCCACACAAACACACAGAGCCAGAGCACTTTTAGGTGAGAGGCTTCTCCTGAAGCCCCCACCACCCCAAACACTGACAAACAGATTCTGCCCTTGACGGTTTTTAGCTGGGCTCTGGGCTGGTTTTGGCTTCTCACATCTTTCCCCTAACTCCTCTTTGAAAAATCCTGTCGTTGCTATGGAAATAGTCTCATCGGTATGGGTGGAGCATAGCAGTACCGGCCAAAACTCCCTGTGGCTCCCAGTTGACACCAGTTCCTAGGATCTGGCAGCACTGGAGGTTACTCCAAGTTGCACAGGGAACACCTTGGGCTTAAAGCAAAGCTTGGCACTGATGGATGAGTGAGACCCATCTGGGAGTCAAGGGCAGGGACATGCAATTCACCCAGGGATAAGCAGGTTAAAATGATAATTGAGATGCCCTCACACTGGCTATGGAGTGAGAGGGTTATAAACAGCAAAAATCTGCAATTTCCCCCACCAACACCCTCGCTTGGAGCAGGAGGTGGCCACAGACAAGGGTAGCAGGAGCAGAGCCGAGCTTTATCACTTGCCCTGCCACCAGGGAGGCCTCTCTGCCCACTCTGCCCTCCCCACTAACACGAAGCTGATCAGCAAGCAGGGTGTGAACAGCAGCCATCAAGCTCTGTGAAGAGGGCTGGAAGGCAGAACAGAAATCTTTTTCATGTGGCAAAGAGAGCAGCATGTTGGGCCATTGCTACATGCTCCAGTGGAGCCACTTCACCCCCTCCCACCTGAGAGCCCCAGCTGCACAGCATTCAGGTTTGACACCACGAGTCAATCCCTTGCTGGAAACATTGGCAGAGTCCTTGCAGATGATGGATTATCCTTTACCAGTAGAGCTTGGAGTGAGGTCCCCAGGCACCAGAGAGCAGCTGAGTGGGAAATGCATCTTCTCCATGGGAGTGGGCAGCAGCACTCAGTGCACAGGGAGGTGCCACTGCCGTGCTGGAAGATGTACTGCAGTGTCATCAACCCCAGATTTAGGGTAAGGGCCAGGGAACCCCATCTCCATCACCCCACCCTGCTGGGAGACAGGGAGGATGTCCAACATCGTGGACACCTCCTGCCTCTGGCCATGCTGAGGAGCTGTATTCAACCTGCTGGCACCTGTCACCAGCTGCAGCCCATGACAAGTGACAGCAGGAGGCTCTCCCACTGCAGAACACAAACCAAGGTTTCAGCACTACCAGAGCTGTCCCCAGCCATCCCCAACCAGAGATCACATCACTGGTGGCAGTTTAACCTGCTGCAACCTCAGCTACAGCAAGGAGCTTCCAAGCTGCACGGTGGGCTGTCACACCACCAGCACTCGTGGTGGCCAAGAACATGTGGAACCCCTTTCACATCACCACTGCAAGCTTGGCAATGAGCAGGTTGCAGATGTTTTCCCAAGCATTTGTCTCCTGGAGCAGGGATTTTCCTACCCTCAAAGCTGATACCACCAGGCAGATCTCACCAAGTTTCACCATCCTCCCCCAGCAGCCCTACACAAATCCCCTGGAGCTGTCACACAGCACATGCCACCGTCTGCTCCCAGACCTGCCTGCAAGGGGGGAATCACACCGGCAGCACCAGGAGCTGGCACATCCCTTAGGCTCACACATCACTGGTTCCAGGGTGGATTGGAGCACAGCACAGAGCACTGCTGGACTCCACATTACAGGTGCATGACCCTGTTCAAAAGACTAAAGAACAATTTGCACCATCAGGCTGCAAGGTGCACATCTACACTCCTACTTTGGGAGCATCTTTCCAGATCCCAAATGTTCTCCCCAAACAAATGGGCTCAAGAGAGTGGTTTGGGCTTGAGCTGTTACTGAACCATCCATGCCTGGTCAGAGATGTTGCAAATAATAGAAGCCTGCACTCCAGTAATTGTTCTTTCTCACCCAAATTCAGCAAGTTCAAGAGAAAGCAGAAAGCAGCAGCCAAACTGCCTCCCACCCCTGTCCCATGCCCAGGGCATGCAGTCCCTCTTGCTCCCTGCTGGCAGAAATCTCATTGCACCAACCCAAAACATTTTGCTTCACAATTCTGGGGAGATGTTATTGAAAGAATACGAAGGCAAAGCTGCCTGCAGAACAGAGGGATTCTACAAAATCAGCAGAGACCTGAATCAGCCCCACTTGGACCAAGGACAGCAAAAGCAGGCTGCAGCCAGCAGAGCAGCCACCCATGACTCTGTGCCACTGTCACCTCCAACTCACAACACTCTGCCAGCACAAATCACCATCCTTCTGCACCATCTCCAAAGCCCTGGGTGACAGACTGCACAGTCCCAGCTCCCACGGTCCCTTTATCCCCTGTGACCCAGAGTTAGCCTCAGCAGCTGAGCAGGGACCATCCTGTATCACAGAAAATTAAACCATGGACCAAGTAAACAACTCATCTCTCATCACACAGCAGAACTTTCAGGATGCCCCAAAATGCAGTTCCTCCAACATTCACATCTTCTCTGCCTTTACCCCAACTTGGAGATCCCCACCAAAACCTCAGCAGCACAAATGCTTTGGTGAGGCCCAGCCAGGCCTGTGGATGCTGCCACCAGGAAGATTCTGCTATTAGGCAGCAAGCAGAGCAGAATTTGGGGCTGAGTCCTGAGGAGGGCACTCAGGTGGCTGCCTGGGTGCACCCCACAACACCCCGAGATGCCCAGCAGAGAGCTGTGCCATTGCCTGCATAGCAGCACAGTACCTCAGATAAAAACTCCCCACAGCCAGCACAGTGAATAAGATTACAACAAATATAAACTAATGATACAGCTGTCAAGACAGATTAGACTGCACAGTGTAAAAAATTGCAGGGCTGTTTAGTCACAACAATATAAGATTAATTTATCAATACAGCTTATGTGGCACTGGAGAGATAGCAAATTGAATAAGTGAATCTTTTCTACACCTTGCTCAGGGAGGGAGTCTCAGACCTGATGGGTGTATGGGGCTGGATACCAGTGAGGATCTGCAGGCAGCAATTGCCCAGCAGGACTGGTTTGACACAGCCCAGGGGGATCTGCACCTTCATCCCAGGCTTAGGGGATGGCACAATGTGCCACCCAAATGCACAGCTCTGCACCCAGAAGCTCCTAAAGGTGCCCACCCTTCTGCAGTACCAGAGTGATGTTACTAAAGCAGGACATCCAGAAACTGCTGCTGCAGGCAGGAACCCCCCAGAGCCTTTTCCATGGTCTCCTCCAAGTGCAGCAGCACGGGACTGGAGCTGTCTGCACAGCCTCACCTTTCAGCTCTGTCCCACATACAGCGTGTACATGAGCTGGTGCACACAGGAATCCCAGGCTCTAACACAGGCAAAAACATGCACAGCCACAGCCACCCCTTGGGGGCTCAGTCCTGGCAGAACCAGGCAAGCTTGCAGCCCTGAGAACATCTCTCATGAGTTCCCAAAATGCAAGAACATGACCCAGAGGCCCTCAGGAGGTGCTTCCCTACTCATCCCACCGCTTCTACCCAAAGATTACAGCCCACAACTTTTCAGATCTCTCATGTGTTGTCATCTGTGGGTTAAAAAATGTGCAAGTAAGTAAATAGGTGCAGCAATAATGAGGCAAGGTTTCGATCTGTGAAGGTGAGAGCGCAGCAGCATCTGCCAATAAGAAGGAAGCACCCGTTTCTATAAATATTGAAATCCGGTAATTATCATCATTAGAACTAGTTGTGATTTAGCCACAGCTCAATCCCAACAAGTAAGAATGGCATTTATTTGCCACAATTAGAACAGCTAAAAATACCTCCCAAACTTTGCCTGGTTCAGCCTTATCCCAGCAGGCTCAGCTCTGGGCAGGGAGAAAAGCAACGCAGGGGATCACTTGGAGAACCATGCAGGGCTGAAAACACCCTGTGCTCTCACAGGGAGAGCAAGACACCAACACAAGGCCACCCCATCTTCTAGGAGCCCTTCATGGGAACTCTGCTCCATGGCTTTCTCCCCAGCTCTGGTTCATCCCAGCCCCACAGGGGTGGCTGTTCCCTATGCAAAGCAGCATTCCCTCTAGCAAGCTACATTTTCCATACCAAAAAAGTTCTTTGCAGCTGCATCAAAAGGCACAGATTTGCTTTAAAAGGCAAGCAGAAAAGCCTGGCTCAACCAAGCCATCCCGCTGGCAGTGCTTGGCACCCAGAGGATCCAAACCAGCCACCACTGACAGCCACTGAGGTGGTTTCCTCACCTTGCAGTTCTGCCAAGAGCCTCCACACACTCAGCATCCCTCCCAGGCCCCATCTGAGTGCTGAAGGACTCCTAGAGCTCAGCATGCTGGACAGACAGCTTCATGGATGAACCTCCTGGAAAACCTTATCCTTTCCAGTTTCTACAGGCAACTCCTCACACAAAATCCTGTGAGCAACACCAACCTGTCCTGTCCTTCCTCTGCAAAGTGACCAGAGGGCCATCACCTTTCCAGAAGCTTTAAACATGAAGGGACTTGGCCATCCTCCCTTGGGAATACATCTGCATTCCAGCTGCCACCAGCAGTTTCCCAGGCTTTTTCCCAATGATAAATAAATGCCTGTGAGGTGCAGATAAAAATCAAAGGAGGCAGCACCTCAAAGCAGTAAAATCAACTCTCAGCTTCCCATCCAAGTCTACAATCCAGAAGAAAATCCCCATCTGCTGACACAGTTTACCCAAGGCCATCTCCTCGTGCTCGTTCCAAGAGTAAAGATTTTCCCTGAGGAAACGTGCCCAGCTCCCCCGGCCAGGGATGTTCTTTCTGACAGTCACGGTGAATATTCCCCTGCTTATCCCATAATATCTGGCCAGGGCTGTGAAATGGCAGCTCAGCCAGTCTCTGTGTGCGGGGGCGAGGTGCTGAGGTGCTGCTCCCTGCCAGCTCCCAAAAGTCCATTCCAGCCCCTGTGGCCTCCACCTGCTCCTCCCCGAAATGCTCCCAGCCCTGGGATTTCTCAGCCTCTCTCCACGGGTAATCTGACCCCTCTGGTGGCTTTTTTCCCTGCTCTGTTTGCTTCTGAACTCTCTCCAATTTGTCAATATTCCCATAATAAGGTGCCTCAAACTCAGACCACATTCCTGGACTTTTTAAAATTTATTTATTACTATTGTTTTGGAGGTTTCTGTTGTTTTGCTTTGCATTTTTTTCAGTGAGAATAGCCAGGTTGTAGCTCTGCTCCCCCTCTCTCCAAACACAGCCCATCACTATGAGTTTAGGGCCCTGAGCCAGTTCTCAGTCCATTTGGCAGTGTCATACCCAAGGCAAACTGAACTAATTTTGAGAGTAAGATTTGGTGAGACACTATATCAAATGCTTTGCTAAATCCAAATATATTAGGATTTCCACGTTCTGCTCAGCCACTAATTTTGTGATTCCATCAAAAAGAAAAAGCAATCAGGTTTGTCTGGCAAGATTTATTCTTTCTAAATCCCTGCTGTTATTGCTCATGCTTTCCTTATCCTCTAGTGCTTCACTTTCTTAATACTGCAGGACTGGAAGCGTTTGCTGGAAATTTATTTTTGCTATTTATATGGATTTTGAAAACCTGCCTCTGCTCTCCTCCGCTGCCCCCTGCCTTTCCCACTGCTGTTTAGCATCCCTGTGCTCCCACCAAACACATCATCTCCTCCATCCTCCTCCCAAAGGCAGAGCACAGCAGCATCATAAGCCCAGTGATAATACACAGCTCAGACACAAGATACAGGAGAAAAACTAATTTTAAAAAATGTTTGGCAGCAGGAGAAAGGTCTAAAGGAAACACCCAGCTGGGTCAAGCCCAGGTCCATCACAGAGCATCACCAAGAGTTAATATTAATGCCTGAATCAGCCAGCCTGAGCATATCCACGTTTTTCTTGCAAATTTTCTGGCAGCCGCAGTCAGGGTGATCAGGGAGAGCTGAGCCTCAGGTGACACAGGTCAGTGCCTTTCCAGGGGACACACTCAGTCCGTGCTGGGCCAGGGCCAGCACTTCTGTAAACCAAACCCTGAACCACTCATGCAGTTGAGGAGCTCCTCCAGGCCTGGGACTCACAGGGAAGGGGCAGGAAAGGCTGCATTTCCCTGCTCTAGGCTGGTACCCCAGTTCCCTGATCATACCATGAGGACTGAGGTGCTCAGAAAGCCATATCACAAAGTACTCGGATCTCTTGCAGAGTTTTCCTCCCCAGTGAGCCAAGCAGAACCCTCCAAGTCCTGTGCTCACACAGGAGCTTTTCAGACAGCACCATGCCAAAATATCCCATGGGTGACCCCATCCCCACTCTGGCTGTGCATCCACTGCTCTGTGGGAGCAGGGCAGAGCTGCCCCTGCATCCCAGGCTATCACTCACTCCTGCTCCTGGGAGGAAAAAGGCAGCAGTGTTGGAGTGTCACCCTCCTCACCAGGGTTTAGCAAGACTCAGCAATCTGTACACCAAATAAACCTGCCTGGGTGCCAGCTGCCTGCACACCCTTGGGACACCCAGCAAAGCAGCAGAACTTCCAGCCTGCCTCAGGGACAAGCCATGAGCTCCAGACAGCTTTTCCCACTGACACATCCTAGCACACCCAGGTCATGGCACAGAGCTGATGTTTGGCTTCCCACACCTCCATCGGGTCAGGTGGCTGTCCCACCTCAGCTCCTATGTGCTGTTTCAGGGGAAAAAACACAGCGTGGTCATCCCAGCAACACAAGACTCAAACAGGGCATCAGCACCCAGCAGAAGCCCAGGTGACAATTCCCCATTACTCAAGGGACCTCTGCTTCCCACAGCTCCTTCTGTGCCCACTGAAGGGAGCTTACATAGGGGCACAGTGAAACTAAGCTATGGCATGACCCCAAGCACTCAAGGGATAAAAGGAGGTTTTTCTCTTTACTCCAGCTATTTTTACATCTCAGAAATGTGTCCTGGGGGAGCAGCCAACCCCAGGAACCCTGCAGAGGGCTAGGATACCAACACCCTCCAGTTTACAGCCAGCTGGCTGCAGCCCAGCTGAAGATGACAGCCCAGCCCTGCTTGCAGAATGACCTTCCCCACAGGCAGCCAGGCAGAATGTCCTCCACCAGCTCCCACTGGCAAGTGAGTCCTGAAGGAGCTGGTGGGAGGGATTAACCCATCCTGGGACAGCTGCCCTCCATCACCCCATCCCTCCCCCCAGCCTCACCAGGGCCCAAAATTTACAGCACAGGCAGAGCAAGGGGGTCAGCAGTAGAAAACTAATGGGGATAGAGGATTTACAAGGAGGGGCTGGATTTGGGGGAGGCAGAGCAAAGCAGAGGGTGATTTACAGGGTCAGCAGCAATTCACACAGCAGGTAGCACAGGGGAGGTGAGGATTTACAGGGGCAGGGGAGAAGTGTATTTTATGGGTTTTTATTGGGAAATGAGCGTCTCCTTCCCCTGACCTGTGCCCCGGGGAGGGATGTGGGAGCTGATGGATCTCCAAGGAGCCTCCCCCTTGTTCTGGAGGTCACAGACAGGCCATCATGGAGAACCATCCCTATCCCAGCATGGCTGCATGCTGCAGCTGGTTTCTGCTTGGCCACAACAAGCTCTGGGTCGTTCCAGCATGTCCTTGTCCCATCACTGCCCCAGGGCAGTGTTCCAAGGGCAGCCTTGGTGGTCAGTGCTTCCAGAGAAGCTACAAACAAACCCTCAGACATCTTCTCTTGGAGTTAGGGGCCCTTCCTACCTCCTGGCAAGCCCCACAGTCCCTCCCTGGTTTCTCCCCCTGCCAAGGCTCCTCCTGTCACTGGGACGGGGCTGCCAGGCTGGGGACATGGCCATGGTCTGCTGTCCCTTCACCCCATGGTGGGTGCAGTGAGCCAGCCCCAGGGCCACCAGCACAGACACACACCAGTCACATCAGCCACTCTCCAGTCCCATTTCCCAGCTGCTTCTGGCACCCAGCAGGAGCCAGGGGTTGGGGTCAGCCCCACACATGACCCTGAGCACATCACGTTGGGCAAGCAGGTTCTTTCCCTGTCCCACAGCATCTGGCCCCCACTCCTGAACTGCAGCAGGGCTGGTGAGGGACACACTCTTCAGTACACAGCACAAAATGTGAGGGCTGGCAGCGTGTTTGGGTCTCCAGCTACCACAAATGTCCCAGGCCTGGCTGTCCTGAGGTGGCAGGTGCCAGGCTGGGCACAGAGACACGAGGGTTACACCTGGCCTGCTCACACTGCACTGAAGCACGGAAAGGAAAGAAATAGATAGGAAAAATTGTCCCAGCACAGCAACTCCACAATGCTGTGACCTCACTTTGGAGCACACTGTGGCTGGTCTCTGCCAGCCCAGGAGGTGACAGCTCAGCTTCATGTCCAGGAGTGAGCCAGGACACACATCCTGCTGCCCCCAGTACAAGGCACAGGCTGCCCCTCCAGAGGTGACATTTGCAGCACGTCATGGCCTGAGGACCAAAGCTTCAGCCATGCCAGCTGGAGGGTGCCCCCAGGTGATGTGCCAACCCACACCTTGCATGCTCCTACATTTACTCCCCAAAAAGAGGCTTGCAAAACAAGAAGTGGCGAGGCTGATCCTAGAAGAGCCTAAAAAAGGGGGAATTCACTCAGAATTTTGTCTCATTCTCCAGAAACTCCCCTATTTTGTAACAGATACATGAGGCCACATGCTAAACAAGTGCAATCCCTGCAGGACTGCAAACCCCAGCCTCTTGCAGCACTGGGCTGCTCAGACAGGGGTGCAATTACAATCATGCCACGAGCAGAGAGAGGGATGGAGGGGAACAGCTCCAAGCACTGACCACAGACATCCATTAAAGCATCAAGAACTGCCCAGGCCTGGCGTGACATAAAAGAGGTGAAAATAAAGTTGTGAGCAGCCTACACAAAGCCAGAGAAGTTCCTCTCTTCCAGTCTGGAGAGATGCAGCTTTGCAGCCCAGACAGGTCACACTGGGCAATATCCCAATGTGTAGGAGCCCAGATAATGTCCCATCTTTGCAGGTGAGGACTCACTCACAGCCCAGCTGATCCCACAGATCCTCAGAGAGATACTTGGGCAGCATCCCAAACAAGCTGCTCCCCTTCTCCGTGTAAAACTCCCAGAGAGGCACAACAGCAACACCCAGCTCACAGCCACCAGAACCACAGACAGCAGCAACACCACTGCCCCCCTCCTGCTCCCCCAAAGTTTGACTAAAGCTCAGGAGTATCTTTGCTTTTATAAATCTCTGCCTTTTAATGATGGCTTCAAGGCTCAGAGAAAAAAAGGCCCATTAAACTCACTGAATAAGTTAATGGGGCAGAGAGAATCCATTTCAAAGCCACCCCAGGCTATTTTCCTCTGGAGCTAAAGCCTGAATAAGCAAAAAGGAAAAATTAAAACTGTACAGTGCTTTGCCAATAAATAACCCCCAGTGTAATCTGCTACCAGGCAGGCCTCCATTTGCAGAGATAATAGGATGCAGATCAGCCTCAAACCACCTCCCCTTGCAGGGACCACCACCTTTTGATTGCAATTAGCTGTGCTGAAGCAGGAGCCTCCATCTCCTGCCTGTCCCCTTCCACGTGCCTGGGCAGCAGGGAACGACACATCCTGCAGGAAATGCCAAAATCCAGCACCTGGCTCTGCAATTCCCAACATCAAAGCTCCAGGCACACACCCCTGATTCTCTGCCCCATTTTCCCCAAGCTCATCCCTGTCTTCTCCCCCTCCTTCACCAGCAGCACTGTGGGTCCATCCCTCACCCATCAACCAGAGCCCACACACAGCTGCTCCTCCCCAAACACTTAAAAAACAAGTGCATGTCCCAGAGAGCAGCAAAAAAAAAAAAAAAAAAAAAATCCCTGCTTGTAAACGTTGATCCCACTAGACGCAGTTTGTTTACTATTTAATATTTAAAGATGCTAATTAAGTCTCGGAATAAATAAATCTATGCTACCCATGCCTTTTGGAAGGCAGGGATCCTTCCCTTGGGGCCAGATCATGCTGGGTGCTGGGCACTCTGCCTGCATCTGGGGATGAGCCTGGGGCAAAGCTTGAGCATCCCACCAGCATCCCTCGGGAAGGAAAGGCTGGGAGCATCAGATCCCTCAAGTCCTGCACGGGCAGAACAGGGCAGAGAGAGGAGCATTTCCAGGCAGGGAATGCTCCTAACCCTGGGATGGGATCTCAGCTACAAGCAAGGAGCCAAGGACTTGTGCTGCCAAGGGCTAGAGGAGGAACCCATGAAGTGCTGAGGGTCTCAGACACCAACACCATCCCCACAGCCCCCCGGCAGCCAGGGCTGCTCCAGGACCGACACTCACATCCCTCCCAGCTGCCCAGAGCCAGGACAGGCAGCCCACACAGCTCCTTACCTGAGAGCATCCCTGCTCCAGCTCCTCCCAAAACCAACATGTGCGCCTTGCCAGGAGCAGCAAGCGCTGCCTCCCTCGCACACAGCCCCCCTCACCTCTACACATCCACAGCCCGGCTCTTCCACCTGGTAGCTCTTCAGCCTCATCGGGCTCTGCCTCTCCCAGATCCGCTCCGGCTGCATCCTGCACCTCGCCATTAACCCCCACAGTGCCAGCCCTGCAGAGCTCCTCACTGCCCCTCCCTGCCCAGCCATCATCCCTGCACTTCCCTGCACCCCTCGGGCTCAGGCTTTGCTTTGGTGCTCCCAAGGACACCCTTCAGCATCTGCCCCGAGCTGAAACGAGGGGCACAACACTTCCAAGGGAGCTGTTCTGATGCTGATTCAGCTCTGTGCTGCTCTGCCCTTTCTCCCCTGCAGAGCCTGGGACAGCCTGTGAGGCTGGAAGCACCCATGTGTCCAGAGTCCCTGTGAGGCTCAAAAGAGGAAATAATCCCCAGTGAATTCAGCTTCTCTGAACAGGCACAAAGAGAGCCCCAGGAGGAAGGGGTGCCTTCAGCAGGCTGGGGAGCTGGGGGCACACAGCATCCTTGACCCTGTGTCCCACTGAACTTTGTTTGCTCCACAGGCTGCACAGCAGCAATGACCAAATGACTTGGGGGGCCTTCACTTAACTTTTCCTGGGAAAATTTTGGCTGGGAGAGCACAGACAAGGCATGAGACAGACAAAGCCAGGATCCACCTCACTGCCCTGGGAACACCCATCCACATCCTGGAGGAAAGAGTTTTGAGGACAAGAGAGATTTTTCCAGCCACAAAAGTCACAGAGCTCCCCACAGGCAATCCCGTCTGTACTAATAATAATAATAAGTAACAAGGGATGCCCAAGCTGCCCTTGTCTGCCTGGATTAGGAGCAGGCAGCCCAAGGGAGCATTTGCACAGCTGGATCACAGACTGAAGAGCCAGGACTCCTTGTTCCCAGCCCAGGTCACTACACAGCATTTCCATGGAGAACATGGGATGGGGGAATGAGGCCAGGGCTGCTCCGGGAGCAGAAGGAAACTCAGCAGCTGCAGGCACCCGAGATCTCCCCCATGTGGCTCCATGTCCTGGCAGGGTCAGGAGTTAGAGCCTGGCATTTCTGCAGCTCAGCTGAGCATTCATATTCCTAATTTATCCTGGCAAAACCCTGAGCACGCAGGGTCCTCAGCAGCAGCACTCAGATTCCCAGCATCTGTTTGAGCATTTCCACATTAACATTTCCTAGTGGGAACCTCCCAGTGAGAACTAGTTAAGAGACAGCCTTGCACAATCTAGAAGGATGGGGACTTCACCCTGCTCACATCCTACCCACTTCTCAGTCCCCCAGGGACAGTGCAGAGCTGCCAGCTAAGGCCCCAGTGCCCTGACCCTTCCCAGCAAACTGAGCCCAGCACGGAGCTGTAGGAGAGCTGCAGGCAAGAGGCTGCATGGGGGGGCAGCACTTGGGCTCAGCCTCCCCCTGCATCCCTCCCTGGGATCCCAGGACCATTTAGCTGTCACTTCAACAAGCGCTGCAGTCAGGAATAAGCACCCAAGCTGCACATGTGCTATCAAACTCCTTTAGGAATCCTTCCTGACCTCTGCTCCACTGCTAGGAATTTTGTTTTTATTTAAAAGGCAGTTTTTATTTAGGCAGACCAAAGCTGGGGGTGATGCCACATGCAGGTACGGGAAGGGCACGATCACTACCAGGCTCCACTGTCCACCACACCAAAACACTGGGTGGCAGCTGGAGGAAAGCTGGCTGCACACATGGCTCTGGCACTGCTACAGCACATGAAAACAAGCTAAAAACACAGCACATGTTTTCCTGCTGCCACCCTTCCAGGCAAGCCAGCTCTCACACAGAGGGGAACAGGGAAGGCACCCCAGTTCCTTGGGGTCTGGAAACTTGGTAGTACGTGGAGGGTGGGGACACCCAAAGACACAGCACAGCAGGGTTGGTGGAGCTGCCCTGTGAGCTGGGCACTGATTCCAGTGCAGTGTTCCAAGGGGACTCCAGAGAGATTTTAGTCCCCCTTTCTTCAACTGAAGCAAAGCCCAGGCCCTGAGCAGCATCATGGCTCTAACCCAGGATCCATCACCCACTCCCCAACGCACATCCACCCAAATGTTGCCTCTGCCATGATGCTGGGGGTCCATTTGCTGCTGCATTGCAGGACCACAGGGTGTCACAACCTTTGCATCATGCTGGCAGCCCTTGGCAATAGCCAGCAGAGAAATAACCAGCCCCGCTTTGGCCCAGCTGCCAGGGAAAATGAGATAACCCCATGAGCTGCACAAGGAGGATGTTACAGGGTCAAGGCCCTCACTCAGACCAGTCTCTTCTCAGCCTTCCTCCCTTGGAGAAGGACATGTGGTCTCTTTAGCTCTCTGACCTCCATCCAGCCTGTGCAGCAGAGTTTTAATCAAAGTAGCAAAGAACATTTTACCTACTCTGGAGGCCCCCAGAGACAGCTCTCAGCCTGTGCCCTCTTGTCTCTGCTTCCAGGATTTCTCCACACACCTCTCTCATGTCTGCTAAACGCAACAGGACCAACAGAACAGCCTTGTTTATCCTTCCCTCCATGCTTGGCCAGTGCTGGGCTAAAGGATCTCCATCCTCACTCTGCTCCTTGCAGGCCAGTTCCACGACTGCTCCGTGCCTCAGCTTCCCCACCAGTACAATGGACAGACTTATTAGGGGTTTCCTTGTAGGATCACAGCCAGAAGCTGGTCACAGGGCAGGTCCCGACCCCGATCAGGCTCTGCTTGCCCAGCAACACCTTCTCACTGCACCTGCTCTGATTGGGCCATTACCATCCAAAAAGCTGCAAATCACCTCAATTCACACACAGGCCGGAGCTGTAGCTTGCAGCACTGGTGGAAGAGCCGTGGGTAGGTGGGGATGCACTGACCACATCCTCCAGCAGCGGCACAGAGAAGAAAGCCACGACCCAGCAACCCACTCGGCTCCTAGGGGAGCATCCGACACCAGCGGGTGCCCACGCAGGAATGGGGATGCCGAGTTAGGTGAGCCAAGAGGGGTCCAGCAGCACGGGCACCCAGAGCAAAGGCTTTGCAGCGTGACAGCGAGCAGGCGGTGAGCCGGTCCCCGGGTCCCCAGAGCCGGCTGTGACCGCGCATCCCGGAGCCCGGCTGTGCCCGAGCATCCCACATCCCGGAGCCCGGAGGTGCCCGCGCATCCCATATCCCGGAGCCCGGAGGTGCCCGCATCCCGGCGCATCCCGCATCCCGGAGCAAAGGCTGTGCCCGAGCATCCCACATCCCTCATCCCGGAGCCCGGCTGTGCCCGAGCATCCCACATCCCGCATCCCGGCTGTGCCCGAGCATCCCACATCCCGGAGCCCGGCTGTGCCCGAGCATCCCACATCCCGCATCCCGGAGCCCGGCTCTGCCCGAGCATCCCACATCCCGCATCCCGGAGCCCGGCTGTCTGCCGCTGCCGCTTGCCCTCTAGTGGCACAGCCGCCTTTAGACGGGAACAGCGGAGCGGAGGAGCCGGGATGCGCCGGGATGCGGCGGGCCGAGCAGCCGGGGCTGAGCCGGGATGCTCCGGGCCGAGCAGCCGGGGCTGAGCCGGGATGCTCCGGGCCGAGCAGCCGGGGCTGAGCCGGGATGCGCCGGGCCGAGCCGGGATGCGCACAGGGCGGAGGCTCGGCCGGGCGCTGTGGAACATCCCCGGGGCTGCTCGATTGCCAGAGCTCCTGCACCAACAGCCCCGGTCCGCAGCGTGTCCCCTCTGGGGGATGGAGAGCACGCGTGGTTCTCAGGGAGCTGGAGAGCCACGAGAGGTGAGCGAGCTGCTGGTCCTCATCCCCTTGGGTGGGCACAAAGCGCTGCGATGCCCAAGCACGGCACAAAGTGCAGCCTCTGAGCAAGGAGCTCGCCCACAGCACCTCCTCGATGACAGCTTTGCTGTGCACCCCTCGGTGCAGAGGGGAGAGCAGGAGGGTTTGGGGGAGAGCAGAGCCCACAGGCTGCTGTCAAACACCAGCTTAGAAAGCACCTACAGCACCTGTCGAAACCCCATCTGCAGGAAACACTAAACTACTGCTATTCCACAGTCCCTGCTAGTAACACTCGGAGTTACAAGCACTAGTAACACTCCCTTTAGAAACATAGCAGGCTTAGGGCTTGTTTTACTTCCCATTTGTCAGCAGCCCCCTAAATGGATGCACCAAATCCAGCCATAAACCCCTGGAGAACACCAAGCAGGGCTCTTCACCCAGCAGGACAAGCTGGTGTGCCAGGGTGGCACTGGGAAGAATCACCAGGCTCAATCTACCTGCAGGGCTCCCCAAAGGTGATCCCATGGGACATCTCAGGGATGTTTGGGGGGGTTCACTGAGGGGGCTCAGCATTGCTGGGTGCATGGGTGGCCACAGGGCTGTGGGAGATCTTGAGCAACCTCATGCCAAAGCACATGAAGATGTTTTGCTTCACAGGGGTGAGCTAATAACATAAAGCAGACCCAGAGAGCTTTCCCTGACTGAGCTCTACAAAAGCCCTTAGACAGAGGCAACACCCCTCAGAACCTGCAAATACAACAAGGCAGCTCCTTCCTCAGCCTCTTCTTCCTCCCATTAAACATCTGTCCTAGACCTGAAACACCTCTGTCTCACCTCTCCAAGTGTAAGGAGACAAGCCATCAGTCAGAACCAATTTAGACCTCCCCAAAACCTGCAGGACATGAAGATTTGGGATATGTCACATGCACCCTGAAACCATCTGGGCCACCAGGTCCTCCTGTCAGGCCAGTAGCTCAGGCCCCATGTTTGGCTCGGAACAAGTCTGGGAAGCGCTGGCAGGCACCAAAACTATCTCCTTCCTGAAGAAATACCTGACATCGCCTGTGCCCAGAAAGTGCCTCTCCCCAGGATTGGTCAACAGAGAGATCGACAGTCAGAGCAGGGCAAGGAGCCAAGAGCCAGCCCACAGGAAAGGGGGAGGATACAGACCAGTGCTCCTGGCTTAACTCTCCTCTAGAGCATCAAGACCATGAATCTCAGCCCAACTCTTTGTCCCAAATATCTCTGCACCCTTTTCTGTCCTCAAAGCTTGGTGCTGTGCCCGCCTCCCCCATCTTGACATCCTTGAGGGTAGACTCTCTGCATGAACAAGAGCCCTGCAAATCCAAGATGGATTGAATTAGGGACCTGTTTGATCATTTCTGGAGCAGCCAAAGCCTCTGGGACCAGGAGATGGGAGGCTTTGGGAATGCAGAGCCCTTCGTCTCTGGAGAGTAATAGTACACAAGGCACACTGGGCACAACGTAGCTGATTCACAGGGAGGAGAAAAGTTTGTGCCTGTTGTCTGAAGCAGAGCAATCAATAATTTGAGCATCTCAGGAGACTTTCTCATGGCTGCTTGGGTCACCAACACAAGTTCTGGTCCCTCCAGCCCTCCCAGAAGGAGGCCTGCCCTTTCTTTCTTGCTTCCTTCCCAGACACAGGCACACAGGAGCATTCCCTGTGCCTCAGCTCTCCCTGCACCAGCAGGGAAGGGGTGCTGCTGCTCCGAGCACCCCCTCGCTCTCCCCCTCTCCACATGCTGCAGCTCCCGCGCAGCGAGTGGGGGCTGCGCTGCGCTCCCCCCACAGCTCCCAGCGCTGACGTGGCTCTCCCACCCCCGGCCAGGCCCACGGCATGGAGCAGATGCTGCCACGGACTTGTGGGACAGCCTGATGGGGAAGAATGAAAATGCTCCTCTTGTCTATGGAGGAGAGCAAGATGCTTCCTCTTGGCCCTGCCAGCAAGACCCAAAAATCCTGCTCCCACTGTGCTCCACAGAGGAGCAACTCAACCTCCTCTTGGGTTGCTTGGAATTCATCTCACCTTGCTGAAAGCAGCTCCGAGCTGCACAGATACACCCTGACTGCCCACCCATCGAGTGTATTTCACCATGAGAGCCCCCACTCTCCCCCGG
This sequence comes from Taeniopygia guttata, assembly GCF_048771995.1. Lineage (NCBI taxonomy): Eukaryota > Metazoa > Chordata > Aves > Passeriformes > Estrildidae > Taeniopygia > Taeniopygia guttata. The sequence continues at coordinate 13,475,891 of NC_133035.1, read as the reverse complement.
CGAGGCTGGGTAAGGAGAGAGGCTTTCTGTACCAGGGACATCTCCCTACCTCGAGGGAGCCCAGGGGTGACACACGCCGGCCACCACCGCCTGCCTAGCAGCATCTCCACAGTGCCATAGCAACAGCTGAGAAGTAGGGAGGCCCAGATGGCAAAACTCCTCCGTCTGTCCTTCCCCACGCGCGCTGCCGGCACGCGGGCGCTGCCCACGCTGCCAGCGGGGTGAGTCCCCGGCCCGCTGCCCCTGGCACCCCAACACCAGCCAGCCCCGCGTGCCAGCCAGCCCCCCACCGTGACAAACACACCAGCTGCTCAGGGGAAGGGGTTCTGTGCCACAGGAGCTCCGGGATCAAAGTTCTGCCTGTGCATCTGGTCGTGCAATGAGTAAAGCCCCGTGTCACAGGGCTGAGCATCTCTGTAAGTCACACCTGGCTGGGGACACAGCAAAGGCCACCCAGCTCACAGGAACAGCGATGGCATAGACATGCCCCGACCCCATGGTGGCCTCTCCTGAAATTGGGAGGGGGAAGTGCAGAGCATGACTCCAAACTGGGGTCCAAGCTGGCTCTCTGGCTGGACAGGGCTGCTGGCAGCTCTCACAGGGATCTGTGTGCAGGGTCGTGTTTTCAGGGATGCAACTCAAAATCAGGTACATTTCTGGGCATGCTGGGAAAGGGCAGAGGGGCATCAGCCAACCCAACCTCCTCCTCATTCATCTCAGGGCAGGAGCCTCCTGCCTTTCTCTGCCTCACTACTGACCTGGCACCACCTGGCCTCGCAAGGTGGTGTGTTACTGTCCCCTTCAGCCCAGCCAGGGCAGGAGCCACCCAGCCCTGACTTTTACCAAAAGGAGGATGTGTGGGAAGCCAGAAGCACGACCACTTGAAGCAAAGGCCATTCCTTTGAAGGGTGCAGCAGGTGGCTCGATGGTGGGGTACCACGCTGAGGGCACCCACAGGGCTGGCCTGCCCCACCATCCTCCTTGGGCAGCACTACAGTCTGGTTGTCCCCTGTTCCTCTTCTGTTGTCCTCACCAGCCATTGAGAAGTGATGTGACCCAAAGCTCCTGATAGCTCAACCCAGTGCTGGGTTGGGGTGGGCTGGCATGGAGGGGTCTTGCCCTCCCTCAAGAGGGTGACATGGACAAGCCCTCCAAGATGGCTCATATTGGTTTTTTAAGCCAGCTCTCTGAATGGGCTCTGGCAATCTCTCATCAGCAACACTCAAGCCCTGATTTGCAAGCTGAACTCTCTTCTGGATGTGAATATGGCTCTGCCTGGTCGCAGGGTTGTTTCACCACCCCTCTCTCCATTTGCTTTTTCACCAGCTACAAGATGGAGCAGCGACCACCACCTTCCCTGGGGCCTGTGGGGAGGTTCCAGCTGGGGCACTGCATCCCTCAGCCACTGGCACAGGACTGAGCCCCCCTGCTCACCCCCAGCCCAGTGGGAGAAGATGCTTTTGCCCACTGGCTGCCCACAAGCTGCCTAACGAGGCCAAGTCCCCCGTGAGCATGGCAGGCAGGGGGAAAACACTGTTCTTGCCCAGCTGAATCAGACTCACATGCCAGGAGTGATTCAGCCATGACCAGGCTGGGCTCCTAGGCACCCTCACCCCAACACCCATGATGTCAGGGCTGGCAAGGAGAGGCCTGACATCAGCCTGAAAGGGTGCAGGACCTGATGCCTTCTGCACAAGAGCATGAACATGGTTCAAGTCTGGCTCCCAGCAGTGATCCCTTTGCTGGGAAGCCTCCCTCTCACATAAATCAACCCTCTGCTCCCAGAAATATCCCCTATAAACCACCACTGCCTTCCCTGTAAGCACGAGCCTTGTGGAAAGTTTTCATTCGTGCACAGCCTCACCCCTGAGAGCATTTTGGGGCTCACCCCAGCCCTGTGCCTCAGCCCTCCCAAGCCCAAAAAGGGAGGCACAGGTCCAGCAGCGATGCAGGGGGTGGAGGAATGTGCTTTGCTCAGTGTGAAGCAGAGAGGCATACGAATTCCAGCAAAAACTGGCACCTTCTTCTCCTTCCCCAACTTAAAAGCAGCTCCTTTCCAAAAAAAAAAAAAAACCCAATATCTGTTTCTGGAGTTGTCCATTCGGTTTTTTTCTATTCCCCCACTCCTTTTTATGGACTGCTTATCAGCATTTTTCATTTTCAAAGAAGTAAAGACATTTTCTGGGCACAAAGCACTCGTGTAATACTACCTCTCACAGCAGTTCAGATGTCTGTGCATCTGACAACGCACAGTCGCTCACGCTGGTGGCTCCCAAACCCTTCCCTGCTGCTCCCCGCCCCTCAAAGGGTTAAAACTAAACCACAACAAACAGCGAGCACAGGGAAAAAAACACGAGTTTCTCCGACTTCCCCAGCATCACCCTCATCCCTCCAGCATCACAGGGAAAACACTCCAGCACCGCAGGATAAATATGGGGCAGTTGGAAGGGGAGTGTTCCATTGGCTCCCCCCATCTACTTTCCCCATTCCTGCTGTTTGTGTGGAGGTTTGCTGGGAAGGGGAAGGCAGGGCTGTGGATTCAGGGTCAGTGACCTGCTGAAAACCTGCTTGGGCATCACATGAACCCGTAAGCAAGCGGGGGAAGCAGCTCCCGTCATCTTTACCCAGCAAAGGTGATGAGCAGAGCTGCAAGAGAGGCACTGCAATTACTCCATGGCTCTGCTGCAATTGCACTGTGAGCAAATAAAACAGCCTCAGGAAGAGACCCAAAGCCCTCTGCCTCCATGCAACCATGCCATCGAGGTGAAAAAAATTAAATAAATAACCCTCCATTACTCATTTCAAACCTTGCTGCATTTAACTGCCAGAATAAAGGATTCCACCTCTTCTCTGCTCAACTCCCACTGGCAACTTGCTCTGGGGGCTACATTTCCCTAAATGCTCACATTTCAATTAGCATTAGAATAATGAAATGGCTCAGAGTTCATCTCACCCAAAAATGTACTGGAAAATAAAGAGCAGAGATTGGAAGCAATGAGGAATTTTTTTTTTTCCCCTCACACACACAGAGCATGATGGATTCAGAAGAAGGAAATATATTCTTTTCTTGACTCCACACTGATGAGATTAACATGGGCTTTGCTAACTGCCTCTCCAAACAAGGATAATGCAACTTCTAGTTGATTTTCCAGATAAACAAGCATGCAAACAAACGCACTGTGCTCAACTAAAAATATCTCGCTACTCCGATGCTTCTCCCACCACCACCACCCCGAACCTGAAACGCACAAATCCTATCGTGGCACCACGGCAAGTTACAAAATTATAACGATGTGAATTAAATAAGCTACTTAAGGGACATCGCACTGTCCTATTTTTTTTTTTTTCTCCTCTTAAAAATGCAAAACCGCATATCCCCAGATACACTCGGCCAGGGCAGGGAAAGGGAGCATTTTCCGATGTGGGAATGTAAAAAATAATGACATTTTAACTGGATACTAAGTCTCAAGAAAGAGAAAACAGTTCAGAACTTGTTTTTCTTGCCCAATTTGGATAAATATGTAGTGGTGTGTGGCTGTGGCGTCCGCGCTCCCCTTGCACAAGCCAACAGTTAAAGGAAGCAGCAGCTTTAGCATCTTCGCCTGCTGCTCTCTCTCCTGCTAAGGAATTAGATCTCATTTACTTTATTCCTCTTAAGCCTTGGCCAAACTGTTGCTGGGCTTTTTATGGGTTTTTTCAGGGGGGATGGTGTAAGGGAAAAGCCAGATCTGCATCCTCTGCCCGGGGAGTCGGGCTGAGCCCAGAGAGCGCAGCGATGCCGGGGGCACCTGAGCCCCGCACGGGCAGCCCAGCCCGCACCCTGCCGCGGGAGGGGAGCCCTGGGGGACCCCCACTTACATGGAAGTGATGTTCCTTGAGATGTCCGTGATATTGATGCTCGCGTTGCCATTGCTGCTGCCTGAATCCTGCCCTTCCAAGAGAGGGAAGAGGTTCCCATCATCCGGCTTCTTGCAATTGATGTCTGTCTTGCTGCAAAGACAATTAGCAGGGCAAGCCAGCACCGAAAGCAGATAGTCTCCCCAAATGCTCCAGAGCAAAAAAACCCTCCAGAAAGTGCACTTGGTAGGGCAAAGAGAGACATCCATCTCCGATTGCTGCTTCTAAAAAAGAGGAGGAGGAGGAAAGGGGGGATGGAGGGAGGGGAAGGGGGGGAAAGGGGGAAGGAAACAAAGACAGAGGGAGGAAAAAAAAAAAAAAAAAAGAAAAAAAAAAAACACAACAACAACAAAACCTCAAGCGATCAGCTGCAAAAATCCTCCAGCAGATGAAATCATGCTGGCAGCTGGCTGGGAGAGGCTGTAATTCCCGCTAGGGCAGCGGCCGCGGCCGCGGGCGGGGATGGATGCATGCCGGCCCGGCCGCCCGCCGCTCCCGCAGCCGCTCCGGAGGATCGCAACGGGAGGCTGGGGAGGGAGGGATGGGAGGGGAGGAAGGGAGGGAGAGAGAGAAGCAGCCGGGGAAATAAATAAATAACAAAAAACGGTGCGAAAGTCACCAAGTCCCACCTACTGGGCAGAATTAAAATTGACACACCTGCAAAAAAAACAGACAGAGGGAGAGGAGGGGGCGATCTCCCCTTCCCATCTCTTCCCTCCCCCGGCCTGGCCAGCCCTGCTGCGGCGGGCACAAAAAGCAGGGGAGGAGGAGGAGGAGGAGGAGGAAGGCTTGCAAAGAGAACTGGGCTCCGCAATAAAAAGGATTCCCCACCCCCCTCCCTTCTCCGCTAAAATCAGTGGAGGAGGAGAGGGGGGAGAAAGGGGAAAAACCCCACTGCTGGAGCCCAGCTCAGCCCCGGGAGCCGAGGAAAAGTTGAAGCGGGGGTTAAATTTGTGGTGGGGGAGAGCAGAGGGGCTTTGGCTCGGCTCCTGCTTTCTCAAGCTCTTTTGGAGGACGATGCTGCCTTTCGCTTGGTTGCTGGGTGGGTTTCCCCCCCCTCCTCCCCCAACCCGGACATAAGGGTGGAGAGGAAAAAGAGATTAAACTGAACTGGAAGAGAATAAAAGCCAGTGTGGATTACAGCAATTTAAATGTCTTTTTTTCTTCTTCTTCTTCGGAGGATCCTAGCGAGAGGCAGATCAGACGGCTGGGTGTGAAAAAAGCGACTGAAGAGCATCCAGGAAGGACTTTCTAGAAAAGATACACCACCCCCCCAGCCCCTAAAAAATACATTGGGGACCAAGCCGGCTGCCGGGAAGAGCAGGCAGGAGTACCCACGGTCGGGGCTCCCGTCCTCCCTCCCCTGGCTTCCCCCTTCCCTCCTGCAGCAGATTCTGCAATCAGACATGCAAAAAAAAAAAAAAAAAAAAAAAATCCTGAAAGAGGAAGACTGAAGTGTTGAAAAGGCTGAGCTCAGAGCGCCGAAATGGCATCAGGAGAGCAGTGAGTGCGAGCTGAACAGCAGAGCGAATTAAGATGCATGGTGCATTTTTGGCAAGCACAAACCCAAGCAGATCAGAGCTCTGCTTAATTTGCTCTGCTTTTCCACAGCGCTTTCCTGCATGCCTTTTTTTTTTTTTTTTTTCCCTCTCCCCAATAGTTTCATGCCTCTGCTCCTCTGCACAGAGACACAGCAATAAAGGGATGGTGCTGCAGGCAGGAGCACGGGCAAGGGGAGGAATTACAGGTGCAGGACTCCACATATTTCAAGGGTCTACTTCTGCCAGCACAGGGCTTTGCACAAGGAGGAGAGACAGCACTGGCTGAGCCAACACCTTCAGGCTCCCTTACACACCCAGAACCATCCTGCTCCAGAAGGGGCACCAGGATTTGGAGGGAAAGAGGGGAAAAAACTCCACTGAGGATTTGCAGCTGGGATTCATGCACCGGTGCCCCCCTGCAGGGAGCCTGTGCCAGTGGGACACGGGCAGGGCTCCTGCTTGGGCAAGTCCTCACCCACTGCTGCCCAGCCACCTCAGAAGCCCTGGAAATAGCAGAGATGTGCAAGGGGATGCTCATTCCAGGACATCAGTCCTGCTCCCACGGGGTCTTCTGGGGTGCCAGGCAGTTTCACCAGGGCTGGTCCTGCCAGGGCTCCTAGGGGAAGCAGGTGTATTGAGCTAGAGAAGAAATATCGAGGTGGGAGGGCTGTTTTCTCTGAGCTCCACCTCTTCTGAATTAGCAAAGTGAAACACCTGGAGCAAAAGAGGTCACTGGAGTGCCTGGCACTGCAAGAAGGAGGAGGACAGGGGAGAATTTTGTAGATTCCCACTCCCATGAGAAGCATCTCCCATCCAGAACACTGGAGAGGGAAACACCCAGGCATATCTTCTACTCTGTGCCTCAGTTTCCCCACCTGTATCAGAGAGAAGCCATTCTTGTGGCTCAGCCCTGTGACCAGACTGCAGAAGACACTGATGGAAGGCACTATGTCATATTCTCCAGCCCATGGGGAGCACCAGGCACCCCACAATGCCCACTCAGCATATGGGCTCATCCCCCAGCAGTATCAAGGATGTCACCCTGTCCCCAAAACCAGTGCCCAGGATGACACCAGGGCTTGCTTTTATACTGGAGCTGGTGCGAGGTCCCAGACTCTCTGTGGCAGCTGGCACCAATCACACCATCCCATATAAAACCAGTGGGAGGCCATCAGCATATCCTGGCATGTCACCACGGGGTAGTCACAGGAGAGGGGGGACATTCGGGGGCACACACCCACCTTGGGGACCCACTGCAGTCCTGCAACACAGCAAGGCTCTCTTGTGGGCAGATCAGCACTGGGACCTGGAGGAAGCCACTGTCACCTGGAGGACGTGCTGTCACCTGGAGGTGCCAGGGTGGCACTGCTTGGCCGGGGCTGCACACAGGAGCACCGTGTCCCTCTGTCCCCAGGGCGTGGGTCACCCCTTGGCCTGGAGCAGAGTACAACTGCTAACAAAGCCCAAACACAGAGGGGCTTTCAGCTCCCCTGTGATCTAGTGACCAGCTTTGCCCTGTGCTTGCAAAGCCAAGGTGTGACCCACAGAAAGTTGGGGAGAGGCTGTCCTGGCTGTGCTGGGTGTGGGGGGCACAGGAGCCCACCCACCCCCACGACTTTCCCACTCTGCCACCTGGTGTCAGGCCCTGCTTCATCCTGCTGGGAAGGTTTGTGCCAAGCCTCTGCCACCAACATAAATCTGCTCTCACAGAGGAAACGTGGCCAGGCAAAGCAGGGGAATGGGACCAGCAGAGCACCCAGCTGGGCGCCCGAGGGCAGGAGAAAGAAACTGAGGGGTTGTTCATTCTTGCTGGTGCTGGCTGCTGGGGGATTGGTGAGCTCTCTGAAAGAAGAGACAGCAGTGACAGCAAAGTCCCTGCCACAAGGGGAAGACGAGCCACCACTCTTCACCCAGCACCAGAGCTGGGTTCTGCTTGCCCTGCTCAAAGCCAGCACCCCTCACCTGTGCATGGACAGAGAGGAGCTGCTGCCCAGCAAGGGCAGTGCTCACTTTTGCACACCCAGACCCAAAAGAGGACAGGGATAGTTGGGAGCTGCCCCTGGTGAGAACACGTCATCACTGCTTCCAACCCTGCCTGCATCCCTCACTCCTGTCCCTGTGGAAGAGGGAGGCAGGAGCAGGGCATGAGTGATGGGGCTGTCAGAGCACAGAGATGGTATCTCGAGCAGAGGCCTTGCTGTTATTGCTGTGAGGGATGCTGGCAAATTGCTCTTTCAAGAAGCATCTCCATGAAGAATGAAATCAGTGCTTCCCGTGAGAACTTTGCCCCACAGGAGCTCAGGGGCGAGGCTGCCTCTGGCCCTTGGGAGCCTCTGGAAGTTTTATGGGATGCACTTGGCCAAAACTAGACCCAAGTTCCTCTGCAGAGAGCTCCCCCTCTGCCCCATCCCAGCTGCCCTCTGCATGGGGACACCAGCTGCTACTGAAACACCCATCCCAGACAGAAGAGCAGGGCTAGGAAGTGCCTGAGGAGCTCCTGAGCACAGGCAGAGGTGAAGGCAGCTTTTTGGTTCTAGTCTTCCCACCACCAGAGCTGCCTTTAACCTCTCACTCTCAGGCTGGCTGTCCCCTGGGGACAATTTTCCCCTTGCCACCCCGCATGACAGGTAAAGGCTGCTCGATGCCCTGCTTGCCTCCTGAGGCCTGCAAACACCACAGCCCCTGGGGGCACGACCAGAGAGAGATCCGTGGGATATCTGCTCAGTCATCACAAGCTCTGCCATCCACCCGAGCCTCTGAGCTCCTCTGAGCTCCGTATCGATCCCGCAGGCCCGCACCGAGCCCCGCTCCCTCTTACCAGAACACCACTCCTGCTCCCTGAAAATGATGAGCTGACATTTTTTCCTAGCCCCCCTCCCATGCAGGAGGATCTGCCAGCAGCAGGAGGGCTTTGCACACCTCTGACAGGCAGCCAGCCCCGGGGAGAGGAGGGAAAGGGGCTTTATGCTCTGCCTTGGCAATCCACCTGCAGGCTCGTGTGCCCCTTTGCAGAGAGACCCCAAAAGCTGCACACTGGAGAGAGTCTAGCTTGGAGAGTAAATGCTCAGGTGCTAGTGCCATCTTTCGGGGAGGCATGTCAGGGTTGGTTTGAGGGCACAGTATCCACCATGGCATCACTGAGATGGGCTGCAGGAGGAAAATATCAGCCCCTGCACAGCCAAGGGGCATTTGCCTCTCACCTGAGCAGTGCAGGCACACAAGCAGCAAAAGTGTTGCTCCCTGAAGCAGACCTCCTTGTTCCTACTACCCTGGGAACTGCTTGGAAGCATCTTTTGATCTGATGTCTGTATTGCTTTGCAAGTGCTTGGCAGGAGGACCCCTGTGCAGCAGGGAAGGTCACATCCTGAACTTGGGTCAGCATGGCCCCAGGAAAGTGCAGGAAGGGGGCCAAGGAAAGGTGTGTGGGACAATCATTTTTGGGCAGTGACAGCTGTGTGATGAAAGGTGAAGGTCTCAGCTCAGGGACATCACTGTGGTAGCAGACTCCAAGCTTGGGTTGACCTTGACCATGCTGTGGACATGTGGGGACAAGGGCAGGATGAAGCCATTCCAGCTGATGTCCTGTCCATAAACTCTACAAGACTGATAACAAAGTGTATGGAAAAGCATCTGGCTGAGAACTGTTTGCTCAAATTATCAGGAAGGAAAAATCAGGAGAAAATATATTCAAGTGAGGTCTAAAGAAACAGCTCTGTCACGAAGATAACAAATACTGCTGTGCTTGCATTCAGTGTTGGGACCTGAACCAGTCTCCCACCCAGGCTGCTCCTGAATTAATGTGCCTAGCCAGGGAAAAGGGCTGGTCTTGGCTGCAATGTCCGAGACATGGTCCGGGGAGGATGTCTGCAATTAGTTGTTTTTTTTTAATATTGAAACCAAGGTCTTAGAAAGGCCAAGGAATAGTAAAAAGAATAACGTGGAGCAGATTATAGCTGCCATCAAGGAATCAAGGCAGTGCTTTGATCTGGCAGCAATGCTGGGCAGAGCCAGTCCCTCTCCAGCCGGAGGAAAGAGCAGAATTCTGAGCTGGGATGGGGAAGCAAAGCCTGAGGGCACTGCTGGGAGAGGAGCTGGGAGGGAGCTGCAAAGGAGTCCCGGGAGGCACTCGAGATGGCCATGCTGCAGGCAGATAAGGGGAATTACAGTCCCAGCATTGTTGCTCTGATGTCCTGCCATCTGCAGCTCCCTCGGGGCGTTTTACAGCTCACAGCCACTCGCCCGTGGGCACCAGTCAGGAAATTCGTGATGTGAGGGGCTGGGACACGCAGTCAAAGGCACAACCCTTGCCAGGACAAAGGAGCAGAAGCATCCATCATGGTTTTGATTTTCCCCAAATCAAGTCTGCTCGTTCAAAAATCCCACATTCCTGAATCAGTCTCTTGACAGACACGTGGAGTATTTGGGACTGCAGTGGGATCACAGAATGCCTGAAACATCCCTACACTGCAGGACCTTGGGGTAGAAAAAATGCTCTTGATTTTAAAATTAATCAAAATCAATTGATTAAGTAGGCCACAAGCCTTCAGCTTTTTTTCAAGCATGTTTTTAAGAACAACAGGAAGAGCTACATCCATGCCAAGTCCTGTTCCCTTGCACTATGAGGTTCCATCCAAGTATCCCAATCCTCCAGCCAGGCACAGGTACCCCTGGGAGCTTCCCTCGAGCACCACTGCCTGGTTCATGGAAACTTGGGCTGATGCTGACATGCTGGGGAGGAAACTGCACAAAAGGAATAGTGTCCATGACACACACCTCATCAGAGAGGTAACAATGCTCATCTCAGGCCCTTACCAAGCCTCCTGGTTGAATCACAGCTCACTGGAGAATTGATTCCTCCTTGCCCTGAGCTCTTCCCTGCACACAGGCAGAGAAACATGTTCCATATCCCCATCCACCCTTGTGAGGAAGTTAAATTGCTTTCAAATAAGCTCCTCAGCCTGTTTATGCCTCCAAGTCTGCTACTGAACTCTTTTCCTGGGGAGTTTGTTGGGTGCCAGAGCAGGGTTAAGCAGAGAAGAAACTAATATAACACAACTCTTCATAAAATGATTTACCACAATCTTTTTGTAGGGTGCTGCTTTTCCAATAAATCTGGTGAAGTTACTATTAGCTACAGCAGGGTAGGGAAGGCAGCTTTTACCTAATATCCTTCCCAGGCATCAGGGGGATGAGGGATTTGCAGCCCCCACAGCTGAGTGGGGAGATGACTGTGACCCCAAAGGGACACCATTTCAAAATTCTCTGCTGTGCCTCTCAGCCCAGAGATGAGCTGGGGCAACAGCTGCTTGAAATGGTCATTTGGTCCATCAGAGGGCTCAGGAAACCTTGAATCACTGGAAATGTCTCCTCATCCCATAATGAGTGCAAGTGAGACATCTGGTCCCACTCCCAACCCAGCATGCAGGGAGAAGTGACCATGCCAAACCCAAAGGAACCAGGACTCACAAATCCTGGCTTGGACAGCAGCTCTGGGCTGAGCAGGAAGGATTCTGTCCCAGCTACCTCACCTCGCTCTGGAGAAAAGCAAACACAGGCTGCTCCCCCTCAGCAGCTGGTGGCATCTGTGTTTTCCTACTCTGCTGCCTCTCCAGCATCACCTGAAAGCTGGAGCTCCTGGAGCAGAAGGTGACAGGCTGGCAGCAGCCCCAGCAGCAGGACTGTGCCTCTGAGCCCTCCTCTCCAGGCACTGCCACTCTTGTTTCGTGACATGGCTTTTGCAGAGTTGTTAACAACCCCACCAATGCAGCATCTCACCTCTCCCTGCCCGGGATGACAGCAGCTGGGGCTCAATGGCACTGCTGAGCTTTGATCCCCCATGCCAGACTTCCTGGGCACACACTGGGGGCTGACAGCACCTTACAGGAGGGGGCCTTGCTGTGGGGGAAAGATCTCTCAGGAGCTCTGCTCACCTGGGGAGAAACAGGGCTTGGAGGGGGGCTCCACAGGAACAACCTTTATTGTTCCCATGGGATGGGTTAAGAAGTTGGCCTGGGAGACCCTGGGGCACAGGGATGTGTTGGTGGGATTGTCCTCAAGGTGGGGCATCAGGTCCCCAGGTCAAAGCCCCTAACACTGCCCTCAGCCCCTGTGAGCCACAAGGAGAACTGAGGGCAGGAGCCTGGTGTGTGAGCTGTGGCCATGTCCTGCCAAAGCGTCTGCAATAAACAGATCAATAATTAAGGGAGGATGTACATTAGCCTTTGAACACACTCCAGGTAGAGCTTATTTTAACCTTCCAAGGCAAATGTGTGGGGTGAACAAAGGTGGGGGGCCTGCAGTGAGGCTGCAGGTGTGGATTGGGGAGGAAAATGGAAGATCAAGAGGAGGAGGGCAGGCAAGTTGCAGGATTAGGGACATATGTGGGAAGCAGCCAGCTGGGGGAACCATAGGGGGCCAAGGAAAAGAGGGCTGCAGGCGTTTGCAGCAGCACGCCAAACAATTGCAATGATCTCTCATGTTATTTTGGGTGGTGACAGGCACCAACAAGGTCAAACTCGAGGTCCCTATGCTCATCTGGGACACACTGCAGGGCAGGAAAACAGTGGAGGACACCAGCAAGTCCTGAAGACCCGTGTCATATTGTCCTTCAGTCTGAGCACCCGTGTCATACTGTTCTTCATGCTGGCACCTGCATCACCCCTGCTCTGACACATCTAATTCCAGCAGGGAAAAACCAAAGCCTGAGATCTCAGTGGAGGTAAATCTGAAAGGGGTAAGTGCCCACACCTTCCAGCCCATGGCTGAGCAATTCTCAGCACTGAGCAATTCCCCCAGCACCCCACCAGTTTGAAAGAGGCCCTCCCCATCCTTACAGAAAATGGTTGACATGATTTATGCCTACAGCACATCCAAGCTTGCTTGCCACAAGCTTCTGCATTTGGGCTAGTGCTGGAAACCACACAGGAGCATCAGCTAATGTGAAACACAACCCACCTTCTCAGTGGGATGAGGTCCCCAGAGCCCATCTTCCCATTCCCCCCTCCCCCTGCTCAGCACCCGCTCCCCCTGCCAGGCAAGGCTGTGGTTTGTGATGGCCAAGCACATCACCAGTGCACCCAGAGCCCTGCCAGCCCTGCTCCTCCCAGGGAGCTGGGGAGGCTCTGGGAAAGCTCTGCAGAGAGCTGGAGCCAGAGCTCTCCCAGACAGAGCTGGTCTGGTCCCCAGTCTCAAACAATGGAGAGTTTCCCCCCAGCAAAGAGCTCCAGCAATGAATAACTATCAGCGACACACTTGTGATGCAGTTCAGGTGAGTAAAACAAATAAAAGTGATTAATGACTGATTAAATATTAAAGGTTGGTTTTAGTTTTTCAAATGCACAGAACATTGCACACAGCTGAAATCTGGAGATGGCCCCTACAGGTGAAATGACCAAGGAGCCCTGAAGTGACACCAGGTCCTTCCTGGTGCTGCCATGAGGAGCATTTGATGGAGACCTCTGCTTCCCACCATGACAGAGGTGGGTCCAGCAGCCATCTCATGTGCAGATTATTCAAATGGAATTTCTACAATCAAACAGATGAGCTGAGCCTGCAGACCAGGCTGTGCCAGTCTGACCTGTCTGTGCACAGACCTGGCTGTGCTGAGCAGGCAGATTCAGCAGCAGCTGTTTCACTGTGCTGCAGGGTTCCCCTCACCCCCTCACCTCCTGCAGTGAAGTGTCAGAGCATCTAACCAAGTTATGATAAATATTTCCACCTATTGCTTATTAACACTGGCAAGAAGAGAGCTCCTCCTCTCACCAGTCCTGCCACAAGAAACACCACCACATCCCCATCAAAACAGCAGGAAAACGAGGTTTTGCATGGTCCAGAGTCCAAGTTCCATGAGTCAGACACAGAAGCCCAAGGCTGAGCAACCAGCAAGCCTCCATGCAGGGAAAACACAAGTAGAGTGAATGGCCACTTTACAGACAGTTTGCATTGGGATGAAAATACATATGTTATTGTGGAATAATCCCTTCAGCACCATCAGGTTCTTTGCTCCATCTCTACAATCCTGCCAAAGGGGGTTGCTCCTAAACACAACTCCCTTCAGGGTTATTGCAGCTGAGGGAAAACATTGTTCATGTTGTTAACTTTATTTTTTTGGTAAGGAGCAGTCCAAGAGGCAATGCAGCATCACACATGCATCAGCCTCATCTCTGGAGAAAATTACTGTCCTGCTCCCATCCCTTCCCCTGCCATCTCTGGCTGGCCACAGCCACTGCCCAAGCAAGGGGAGGGATGCTGCTCAGTTAAAATCCTGATTATTAGGAACTCAAAGGGAAAGGAATGAATGAGTGCCAAATGGCAAAGGATAAAATCAATATGGGGAGAGCTGTTATTTAAGCTTCTGAGCTCCGGGGTATTACAAACATTGGAGAGCAATGAAATAAAAATGATACATAAAGTGACAACATCATCATGTCTGTATAACTGACGCCCTTAGCAGCTGTTTGGTCTGAACAACAGAAGTAAATCCAAATCTGTGCCTGCAGCCCAGGGCTGTCTGGCATTCCTAAGGGGGCACTTCGTGATCTGAGAGAGAGGAAATTACAGGGGTTTTTTGCCAACCAGATAGTTTTTAACCTGCTTTGGCCACCATGCCCTGGAAGGCTGGAGGATCACACAGTCAGCAATCGGTCCACAGACTGCACACTGAAACTTCTGACAGAGGTTTTGGGTCTTTGCTACTGGTGGAGGAGACCCCAGGGGCATCCCAGCAGCTTCAGGGGTACAGGGTGGCAGTGGGGCTCCCCGGGTGAAGGAGCCAGCCCGCTGCCATGGCCAGGCTCTGCCCCTGCAGGACACATTCCCTTGGCCAGCCCTGAGTCAAACTGCACTGCACAGGCAATGCTGAGGACAGATCTTGCAAACCAGGAGTGAGAACACCAGGCTGCCATGCAACATGTCCTTTCTTTGCCTCCCAGGCTTCCTGACACCCTCTTATCACCCTTTAAAGCTTCTCCACACCAACACGAAGCAATAATGTCTGTTTCTCTCTATTGGTGGAAAACCCAAATAAGTTTTTTTCCAGCTTTCTATGCCTCTCCAGCATCTCTCCTCCCGCTGACCAGACCTGGAAGCTTGTCAACCCTCCCAATCCTGTCTTCAAGCTGTTCCTCACTGCCAGCCCCCTACTGCATCCTCCTCCCTGGGGCTGTGTGGGTATCGCTGGTGCCGCCGGTGGCGGATCGTAGCCACCAGTGTCGCGGTACCCTGGGTCCCCCAGCAGCCGCCTGGGGACAGGTGGGGCTGCGGGATGCCCGGGATGGAGCCTGAGCCACACACCAGCGCTTTGGGAGGCAGGGGACAGCCCGGAGCTGAAGGAGCGGCTTGCGGGAGGATGCTGCAGTGCCGGGATTGGCGCTGCCACCTCAGGGAAAACCAAAGAAACGCTGAACTGAGAGCGGGAAGCCTTGGCACTCTCTCCTTGGCTTGCAGACCGAGCAGTTCCTGCGGGGCCAAGGCAGGGTTTACCCTCCCGGGAGCTGCGGGGGGAGCGCTGCGTTAACCCCGCTCGGGGCTGCGCATCCCGAGCGCCGCTGCATTAACCCGGCTCTGGGAAACGCCGGCCCCGCTCCAGCGCGGCCAGGAAAAGGCTTTTAGCACAGCCCAGCCATTGCTGCGCCATGGGGATGGAGTGCTGGAGGGAGAGGAGCGGCCTCCAGCTCCCACAGCACCATTTATCCTCCCGGAGCGGCTCGGGATGCGCCAGCGGGATGTGCTGGTGGCAAGCGAGACGCTGCCAGGGCCAAAGGAGGCACCAGAGGCGGGCAGAGTGATCCCAGCGTCTGTCCGGGGCTGGGTGCCCAACTGCATGGGGACACGGCAGAGACAGGAGTTCTTTCCTCCTTGCTCCTAATCCTGGGAAAACCCAGCACGGCCTCCATCCCTTCTCTGCCCAAATTGCCTTTGGGCAAAACCCCCATGGCTTGTTCCTTGGGCTTTGCCCACCTTCTCTCACCCCTGCAGCCCCAGGATGAGCTCACAGCTGCTCTGATCTGCCCCACAGGGCTGTGGCTTTCTCCTGTCCTCCTGCTGCACCCAGATGCCAAGCAGAAGAGGTGGGAAGGAAAAGGGGAATTTTTTGACTGCAAGATTTTTCAAGGAGAACTGGGATCAGCACTGCTTTGAGAGAGGAGAAGGGATAGCAGGAACAAAGCAGGAGGGGCAGGGATGCAGCATGTGGGATGCTGATAACATCACATTGGGATGGGATGGGATGGGATGGGATGGGATGGGATGGGATGGGATGGGATGGGATGGGATGGGATGGGATGGGATGGGATGGGATGGGATGGGATGGGATGGGATGGGATGGGATGGGATGGGATGGGATGGGATGGGATGGGATGGGATGGGATGGGATGGGATGGGATGGGATGGGATGGGATGGGCTCAGGTGCTGCAGGGCGGGGCAGAGACCTGCCCTCTGGAGCATCAGGGCTGGAGCAGTGGCTTGGCAGGACAAGGAGCTGCTGACAACCACATCTGGAAAGTAAATATAGACCAGTAGAAGAGAAAGGGTCTAGAGAAACTGAGAGCATTGCCTGCTGTCTGCTGCACCTGCTGCCTGCAAGCTTTCCTGCTTTGGGAGAGAGGTGGAAGGTCCCAGATACAGCCACAGACACCTCCAACGTCACAGGTTTCTCCCAGCCTCTCCAGAGTTCCTGGATTTTAATTCTTTCCACCTCCTCCCAAGTTCTCATGCACATCTCTCCTGGTGATGCTCAGCTCCCACACCTGACCCCAGCTGAAGATGCAGCACAGAGCATCTCTGTGGTGGGTGGTTACACTGCACTTCGCCCACTGGAAGTGTTGGGAGTGGGGAAGAAGAAGAAAGGAAAATGAAATAGAAGCTGAGAAACAGCCTCCAGGATCTACCTCCATTTCTGTGAAACTTCAACTATGTGGCAAAAAAAAAAAAAAAAAAAAAAAAAAAAAAAAAAAAAGAGGAAAGCAGGGGTTTTCCCATTCTGTTTTACACAGGCTCCATTTCCAAAGTGGGGAGCACAACAGATTGGGAGGGCAAGAAAAAGGAGATGTCACCTCACAGAGATCCTAAAAGCTTAACCCAGGAGTGCTGGGAGCCGAGAGAAACTTGCCCAACTGAAGCCTCCCTGTAAGCAGCAGGTTAAGGCAGGTTTCCTTGGATACAGGGAGCACTCCAGCTGTTTAGCAAATGGCCAAGAGAAAACTCCAGCCTTGCTTTACAAAACAGGCAGGGATTGATGCCACCCTCTTCTGGCTGCTGGGGAGCTGGGAAGAGGATGCTCCAGGGCTGGAGGCATAGCTGGGTGCTGATTGCAGCTGGAGGGAACACCAGTGTGGGGAGCTGATGCCTGCTGGGCTGGGATGTAGGAAATATGGGATTGGGCTCTTGTCCTGTGGTGATTTGCACACTGGTGCCTTGCAAAGTGCTCATCTCTAGTGAGTGGATGAGGAAGGTCCAGCTTTAGTACAGTGGGCAATCCATCCATGACGATGAGCAAGGTTCCTTACGGATAATTTAGTGCCAAGGAGGGTGCACCTGAAGATGCTGAGGGATGCTCCCATATCTGCACTCACATGCCAGGCTGTGTCCCATGAGCAGGCACACAGCACCTGGCAGCCTGTTGAGCTGCCTGGCCAGGAGCTCTGTGCAAAGGAGACTCACCAGCAGGGTCCTCACCAGGGTGGTAGAAGAGGTCTTACAAGTAATTAAGCAAGTAACTGGGGGATGGGAGAAATCTTGTGAAAAGATATGACATGCAGCTCTGCTCATCACTGGAAACATGGATTGCAAGCAGCTCCCATGGGAAATACAAGATAGAAGGAAAAAAAACATGCACATGATAAGGGAGCAGATCTTCTGTCCTTCAAAATCCACTTACAAGCCTGGCCTCCAAGTTCAGAAGATGCTAAGAGACACAGATTCAGTGGGGAGTTGTTGAGACAGTGTTGGAAATCCAGGGAAAGATTTTCCATATCCCTATGTACCTGTGGCGGCACAGCAGATCAAAAGGAGCTGGCTGGAAAAAAGGAAAATTAAATTCAAGGAGTGTTCTATTTATCTGATGTAGCACTTTCTTCTGTTTTAAGCTGATTATTTCTTGGAGATGGCTAAACTACGACAAGGACAATTCTTCATGGGAGACGAGACTGCCACTAGGGCAACCATCCTGGAAATCACTGAAGTGAAATTTGGCCGGCCTTCAAAACAAAGCCAACGTGGCTGCTTTAATTAGAGGGAGAGGACCTACTACTGTGCATGTCCCTGATAGATGCTCAATTAATACAGTCCAGCAATTCTTGGGACAGTGACAGAGAGCCCTGGTTGGGCTCCCCTGGTCATTTTTCAATTCTGCTGCATCTCTGCCTTCGCTCCGTCACGTCATCGTTAGCAAACGCTCGGAGACGACACCAGCAGCAACACGGGGGAAGGCAAAGCTTCCACATCAATGCACATGGCTTGACAATGCAAACAGCTCGGGACACACACTGCATGAGGATATATTATTAAGCAGCAATAAATGAGCAAATTTCCCGTACTCGCCTGGTGGGTACAGGAGGGAGAATTCAGGAAAGGCCCGGGGAGCTGACAGCCTGAATCGCTCCCTTCCCAGCTTGTCTCTATCGAGTGGCTCCTTTGCTCTGGGTATTTGAAATCGATTCAATTAGCATTCTTTATGCATTCACATATAATAAAATAGGGGCAATTAAACCTAATAAAACTCAGGTAGCTGTGTCCTACCCTCATTATGCCTTCTTGTTCCCCTTACAGCCTCCCAAGAGAGGCCAGGGCATGCCTGATGGATCCAAATGGGGCAGGGTCAGCCAACACAGCCCCGCTCTGTAAAGTTCCACGTGTCCAAAACCCCACAGAGAAGAGATGACAACGCCAAGCTCCCGTTCCTGCATTGGCTCAGAGCTAGCCCATCTACAGAGGTGGCCTGCAATGGATGGGTTGGGACAGCTGGGGAAGGTATTGATTAGGGGTCTTCCCCATTAGAGATGGGTCCAAGCTGAACCAATGTAGGAAATGAAAAGTAAACTTGGCTGTATTGAACTAACCTGGGAGCTCACCACGACTCTGAGAACTGGATGGCACAAGGAAATCCCATCATCTCCCTTAGAAGTCTGGCCCTGAGGTGAGCTGGCAGTAAGATGCTCTCAGTGTTGTCACTAAAGAAGTGGGAGAGGCCAAGTGCAGTCAACAGGTACAGCCATGGAGAGATCCCGTAGAGGTCTGGGTCACTCCACAGCTACAAGTCCAAGGTTTTAGCAACTGCAGTGCTGGGATGAAGGAACAGACCCTTGGATGTTCTCTCATGGTCCACCCGCCAGGCTGGAGCACCTCTCACCAACAAGGTCTGTTGTGCGCACTGCGAAAGGACCAAGGCCACATCAAGTTGAAAGCAGGGTTAAGGACCTGAGAAGTTAAATGGAGAGCACTGCATTTCTCCCCCAGAACTGGATGAAGAGCGTGTGGTTATGAGCATGGCCATCAATGAACCACAAAGCCTTTTAGCATCCATTATTTGCAACTGCTGCTGAGCAAACAAATGCGACCACATCAGTCACCGAGCCCATCCCCAGATGAAAGCTGTTCACATCAGCTGGTGCCTCCCCCCAGGAAAGAAGAGCTGACCCTGAGGGAGTGTGGTACAAACCCATCCCCCTTTCCCTTCTGTAGACTTGTCAGGAAGAGAAAAAATGGGGCATCTCACCCCACCTCCCTCTATCATGCCCCCTTCAAAGGGGTCACCATGGTCTTTGAATGATCACTGAGGGCCACATCTTCCTCCCCAAGTCAGCTGAGTAAGCCCCACTCACGGGCAGGTTTGGGGAGTGTGCACATTCCCACCAGATTCCTGTTTGCAGCCAGCAGCATGGAATGGCTGAGGACCCCGTCGTGGGCACCAGCTCCTAGAAGTCAGTGTGAGGACCTTCTTTTCAGTTCCACATCACCTCCCTGATGTAGAGGAGGTGTAAGGCTGGGTGTCAGCCCAACAGGGGTCAAAAAGGAGGCTTTCCTGGGAGGCCAGGGGAATTTGGCTGGCAGCCTAAGGGCTGGTTTAACTGAGCAGATGTTGGGCTCCCTTGGCAGAGCAGACAGGGAAGAGCCCTGCAGGTGCTTCTTCCCAACCACAGACCTGCCCTGGCTTCAGAGAGAAGGCTCATGCTTTGCCAGACACTGGAACCCCTGCACCCCTCCACCTGCTTGCCTGTTTATCCTCAGGCTGCCAGCCAGGATGGTTTGTTTATTTATTTCATTGGTCTTTCTTTCTTTTCTCCCCCTTCTACTCCTCTCTCTTTTCCCTTTTGTCTTTTTTTTTTTGTCTTTTTTTTTTTTTTTTTTTTTTATTATGAGTTGTGCTGCACTTCTTGGTAAAGCACTTTAATCCATTTTAATGCCCCAGTTCTGCTCCTCAGTGACAGCCTGGTGGTTACTCTAATGCGTCCCGCTCACCTCGGGGTTACTAATGAGGTCATGGCGAAGGCAATCTCCAAACTGAATAATTCACTAATCAGATGCTGCAGACTCCAGTGGTAAAATTTATTTCTGACACCTAAAACAGCAAATGGGTTTATGGACACAGACTTTGTGCGTGCACAGGCCCCACACACGCTGCTCTCTTCCTTCAGAGCTATTTTTGGTGAGCTGGTGCTGTGCCATACATTTAATGATGGGTCTCACCACAAGGAAGACTATCCCATACCAAGCTCAAGGTGAGGAGGAGCTGGTGTGATGGACAGGTGTGTTGGGCATCTCCATGGATTGTCATGGAGTGTGACAATACAAAGATTTGGGGAAAAAGGCACCCTTGTGCCATGTGCAGAGACTGTCTGCTGCCAGTTTTCTCCTGGCCTTAGCCTTGTCTGTCCAAAAACCTGGACAGACTCATCATTGATTCAGGCACAAAGAGCTAAGGAGTCTTAGGACTAGTTTTAGTCTTTTATGTCTTTATAGTTGGAAAATAGCAAAACCATGCATTGAATTGCACCACCCAATCTGTAGAGGGTTTGGTGCTGGCATTGCTGCTCCTTGCTCCCTCTAGGACCGGTCTCCCAGATCTCCTGTCACCTCTGCCACTTTATATTACCCAAATAACATCACCCGAGGTCCCTCTTTTCCCTTTTCTGTATGGAAAGCAATGTCCATGACTTCTATGTGCCACCCATAAGCACCTTCAAGAGAGAAAATAGCAATAATCCAATAATTGGAATAGTTAACGATAAAAGTCACAGGGTGTCATTAATAATAATTAACATTTCCTATTCCTAGAGGACACAGCAGTCTGAGAAATTCTGCCTCTCTGTTGCTAAGGCAGACAGGAGGTGGCTGGTGTTGTCACACATCCAATGGGGTGACATCCCCATTGTGGGGTGCACGTTGACAAAAACTCCCCCTTTTCCTTGGGCTTTAATCAACACTGCCTCAGCAGAGAGAGCTGGAAAACCCTGAGAGGCTCCATTGGTGCCATGGACGGGCTGTTCCCTTGGAACTGCAGGAACTCCTCCTGATGGTTCCTCTTCAAGAGAGGGAAGGAAGGGCTGGAGGTGTTTGAGTGGCAAATGTCTCTGTGGATGGGAAGTGCAAGAACTGGAGAGGGATCAGCTCTGTCGAGGAGGATCTCACAAGGCATGGAAGAGCTCCACCTCTTCCAGCTGGATTTGGTTTGTGCTGGAGGAAGAAAGGGCACAGAGCTCTTTCAGAGAAGAGCAGCTCCCTGTCAAAAGTGCAAGCTGAAGGTGCTCTGAAATGGGGTGGTGAGGAGATGGCAATGAAGCTGGACACATGGAGGGGCACATCCAGGAGGAGCTGAAGGAGGAATAACTGCTGGACCTGGCTGCAACAGTGCTGAAATCTTAGTCCCAGCCAAAATGTTTCTTGGAAACAAACTGTTTTCCACAGCCAGGAAAGGTGAGAGGACACTAGGGAGAGGGTCTGCAGATGGAGCATCAGGGATATGGGATGCTGAAGTGTCCAGGAGGGAAAATAATTCACACAGAGAGAGGATTTGAAGCTCTGCACCCCAGCCCTGAGCCGTGCCCCGCACACCAGCCCAGCCCACATCTCTCAGTGCCTGAATATTTGCTTTTCCTTGGAAAAGAAACAAACAACAAAATCTAAGAGTGGTGTTGAAATCGGCTTTCTCGTCCCGTGGCCAGCTCTGGTAATTACCCAGCTAAGTGCTGGGCTGTGAAGGGCTGTACAAATGATCTGCATGGTTTGGCACATCATCACTGTCCCAGAGATCCAGGAGATGATGTTAGTGGCACAGCCCATGAACACGGGCTGCAGAGGAGAGGTGGCTCGGTGGGAATCCAGTCCCACAGCCAGGTGCTGAAATTTCGTGTGCAAACTTTTTGCATAACCCATCCCCAGTGTGAAATGCTGCCTTGCTGGACAGAACAGTGACGAATGCCATGCTGGCAGCACAGGGGGTTCATGGGTCACAGGGAAGTGCAGATCTCCTCTGATTTTCAGGTTTCAGAGGAGGAAGAGCTGGTCCTGACAGAGCCAGGCAGCTGCAGCCAGTGGGGCTCCTGCCCCAGGCACTCAGAGCCCTGCCTGAGGAAGAGCTGTAGGGTGGTCATGGAGCTCCCACCCCCTGCTCACAGGCAGGGTCGAGCAGGGGCCAGTGAGCTCATCCTCGCCAGAAGTCCCCCTTTGATGTCCAGCTGTTCCCTGGGGTGAGGATCACATATGGCCCAACCCCGGAGCAAACCCCAGGGTGCAACTTGAGCGGGGAGGGAAATTCCCTTGCTGCTTCCTTTCAGTAAGACTCTGGTGCTGAGCCCTTTTTGCAGTGGTGTTTCAACAATGCCTCAGTGGATGGGGTGAGGGAGCAGGAAGGGATGAGGAAGCCATAAATCCAGGCACAAGGCGAGTGGCTAGCACAGCGTGGAGCCAAAATGGCCCAGTGATGAAACGCCTCAGCAGGAGCAGTGATCCAGTAAGGTGTCATCTTTTCTAGAAAAGGGTCCACAGCAAAGCAGCATGAGCCCCACTCTGGCTCTGGGCAGGAGGGAAGTGCGTGGGGGACAAGGGCGAGAGCAAAATGAGGCAGGGTGGTCAAAGGGAAACCTCAAGGCTTGGAGAATCCAGGGGAAACAACCCTCACCAACTGGAGCAGGGTACCAGGGGCCAAGAGAGCCTCCTCTGAGTGCCAGGCACTGCCAGGCTCCCCGCCCAACTGCTGAGCAAGATTATGTGATAAATGATTGCATTAGTCCGGACAGCTTCTCATTTTCCTCCAATCTGGCCTGTCTGCCCTCTTAGCACAGGGCTCCTGATAGCATTTCTCCCTCCACTGACTTCATTTTTCCTGTTAGGTTGTCAAGCTGTCACAGGGAAGAAAGGAGAAGCATGGACAGGGCTGTTCTGTCTGTGCTCTGAGAATGTTCTGTGCCTCTGCTATCCCCACCCTGGGCAGGTGCCTTCCCACCCTCTGCTCATCTTCCTTGGAGACCCCTGGGCATTGCACATATCCCCATTTCAGCTCAGCAGACAGAGGTTCCATCTGTCCCTGACAATGCCAAGGATGTTGTGGAGTTCAGTAGAAATTAGGGCTAGAAGGGGATTTGCAGGCACCCTCTGGATAAAGAGTTATACACTGGTAACAGTTTTGGGGGGAAAGGCTCCTGGCTTCTGTGTTGGGGTGCACAGATGATGCTTAAGAGCCCTTCTGAATGAAGCAGATGCTCTTGTGCTGGTTGATTGTTGATGGAGGGAACAAAACTGGCAGTGGGAACCAAGCCAAGCTTGTTCTGGTACAGCTTTCTTCTGCACAGCCTGCCTCATGTTTCTGCTGTGAAGACAAAATGGGAAGGTTGGGGGAAATTAGTTTTCATCAGAGTCTGCTGTGTGATGTTCAGCTTGGCCCCCAGAGAGCCTCCTCTCCTGGCTCTGGGCGGTCCTGTGGAGTGGAGATTGTGTCTCCAACAAAATTATAGCTCCAGGGTCCTCTGATCCAGACCAGGGACATTGCTGGGGTGAAACATCCCCATCACCTGTCATACCTCCAGCTCCTCCTAAGGCTTAGAGGGATGCTGGAGAAGGAGCTGGGTGAGCTTCAGGCTTGATTTAACTCAGGAGAGAGACACACAGCCAGAGCTGAGCACTCGGCTCTCTCCTGGGTCCTTCAGACTAAAAAGCTAATGATCCAGACAATAGTTTTATTCCAAACATGGAAGTTTTTTAAAAAGCCAGGTTTGAACTTGGCTCGAAGAGAACCTTGTGCCCCTACAGCAGCACTGTCAGTCAGTACATGTCAAACACCAGGGTCTCAAGTGTGTCCCAGCTGGAAATCACAACAGCACGTGGAACAGCACTCTTCCCTCCTAATCCCAGCTCTGTGAGAGAGGTTCAGCAGCTCCTGTGCTCTGCATCCCTGTTTCTCCTTTTGCCAAAATGCCACAATAATAATATTTGCACCCTGTGCTTATGCTCAGCAGAGGAGATGGGCTGTGAAATCCTTGGGTGGAAGCTGTCCCATAGCTCCAATCCTCTCCCCTGAACACTGAAAGCAATGCTGCTGGTACCTGCAACCCCTATTGCATGTTTCTCTTCTTCAAACCACTTTGCAAATGTGAAATAACTATCCTAACCCCCGGTGTGGGAGCTGGGGAAGCCTAATTATTCCTGGTAACAAGCACCCCTTGTTTTCATTTAGCACAGAGAGAGAAGGCACTTTCACGTGTTGTTCTCCCCCACCACCCCTAGACACCATTCCTTCACATTGATATGAGGGTTATCAGCCATTTGTAATCACGTTAGAGAGGTTTAATTCTGAAGAGGCTCATTCCCTGGACTCACTCCCCTCCCCTGCATGGCAATGAGCAGATCAAACAGCACCAGCTCCGACCTGGAGATCGATCCGGGACGAGGGGAGCACATCCATGGCCTGGGAACATGCTGGAGACTGCATCCTGCCCCACCCGTGGGAATCTCTGCAAATAGCACTAAGGAAGGGCTGAATTAAGATATCAGGTACCAGCAAAGTGATGGGGCAGCTGGGGGACCTGGGATCTCACCACCTTGGTGCTACGCCATGGGATTTTGCCTTTCCAGCCCCAAGGGGAAAGTTACTTCCCCCACATGGGCTGGAAAGGGCTGAGGCAGGGTAACAACTCCATGTGCACATATTTCAGGTTTATTTACGGTTTAGGAAAGAGGCCAGCATGTAAAAATAGGTAAAAATACTGATTTTCTTTTCAAGTACCTTCCCTGCACCCCTTCATTAGACAGCCTGTTTAGCTGCTTACCTGCTAGATGGGTCTTTTTATTGAACTTGTCAATATTTGCATTTGCACCCTTTGAAGTGGCTGAAGCTTGGAAAAAGTGGCAGAAATCAGGCAGATCTGCAAAAAACTTTCCACAAGGCTCATCTCACCAGATTCAACAGCTGAAACATAATTCAGGAGGAGAAAAATCTTAGCTGGAGCAAGGGGTCAGCTCAGAAGGAAGATACAGAGACACAGAAGATGTCTGGGAGATAAATTGCCAGACGTGGGCTTCCCCTGGAGCTGGTGCCTCAGTGAGGCTCTGCCAGGAGATGGAGAGGTGGCTGTGGGATGCCCTGCTCCTGCCACAGAGGTGGGAGCTCCAGGATGCAGCTTATAAACCCTGCTGCAAGCACCAAAATGTGCAACTGCAAAGCCCCCCTGCTCCTTCAAACTGAGTTTTTGCTCCTTAGCTGTCACCACTGCCTTGCCCCGGCCACACTGCTCCCTGTGATGACTTTTTGGGAGCTGCTTTTGGGGTTTGGCTGGGTTTGGTGGCTGCAGAAAGCACCAGGCTGGGGCACCACAAAGGAATCCCCCCACTGCTCCCTGCTCCAGCTGCTGGAAGGGGAGAGGACTCCTCTGCAGGGACAGGATCCCATAGCTGGTGGTGCACAGTTATTTTCAGAAAATTAATCTCTCAGAATAAGGAGATATCAGTCACTGTGGGTACTGAAGAGGTGTCAGACTGATGGCAGCAATTGTTTCATCTCTCCCCCTCGCTGGAGGGAAACTGAGGATCCCCCAGTGCTGCCAGTCCCTCTCTCAGTCTCTGCTGCTCTCTGGGGCAGGTGTGGCAGGGCCAGGACTGGGCTGGGAGCAGGAGATGCTCCCCAGGCTCCTTTGATTCCTCCTGGCAGATCTGTACTGCTTCTCCCTGGGACACTTTCCCTCTCCTTGCTGCAATTGTGGACATGCCCTGCCCAGGCCCTGTGGAGACATGGGTCTGGCTGGGGCCCTGAGGGTCACAAAGAGCAATTCTGCTACTACTGAACTGCATCAGCATCTCATTCTTATCAGCCTCCTCTCTTGATTCTTTCAGACACTGCTTTCTCCACTTTTGTCTTCTTTGCTGGTGGAAGAGAGGCAGGGACAAGGTAGAGGAGGGATCCCAGGATCAGAGTCCATGATCTGCAGGAGCTGTGCATGGTCAGAGGACCTGGCAGGTTTAGTACAGACACAACTAATTTTCTACAGTAATCATTTCCTCTCCTGAGCTTGCCAGCTCAAGGGCCAGTCATTTCCCTTGTCTATCCATGCTGTCTCCATCCTTCCTTCAGTGCTTCCTCCGCTCTGGAGACCCATAAGACTCAGCTCTAGTGAGACCTGCAGTCCCCTGGGCACACCTGGGCTCCTCAGTGGCTTGTGAGCCCACTCCCAATTCTTTCAAAGAGGGACACATCCCAGCCAGATACTGAATCAACTCACTTTATTTCTCATCACATGCCCCCAGAGTCTCCCTGGGACCCCATGGAGTCTGAGTTTAAGGAGACAGAAGTTATCATTAATGAAAAAACTGTTCCCATCCATTTTCATTTAGTGCTCTGTCCCACAGGGAATGGCTGATCTGAATTTTGACAGAGACACAGGCCCAATGGACCATATAAGTATCAACTTTCAGAGTGGGTAGATCATGTGTAATTACAGTCCATGCCAGGGTTTATGGGCGTGGAGAATCTCTCTAACACTAAAATGCTTATTAAATTGTTTTGAACTGTATCCAGGAGTGAGATCCAGTGTGAGTCATTTAACCCTCTTAGCCTCTCTTTCTGCCCCTCCAAATACCAGGTCACCCCTTGCTCAGGGCTAAGCCTTGGGGGAAGAGTAACCCAAGCAGTAAAGGACTTTAAATAGTAGGAAAACAATGCAAGACTTTGCCTCCCTTCTCCCCAACAATGTGTGAAGAGCACGAGATTGAGCTGAGTCTCCACAGCTCCAAGACAAAACTGCAGCTGCAAGGATTCTTTGGGCTGAACTGTATCTATCAAGCCCTGAATATATATAGATTCTAAAACACCTCCAGGATCCTGGATTGGATGGAGATGGATCCTAGGATCTCCTCTGTTACTTTTGTTGTACTTTTATCACCAATATTTTGTCAGGAGGAACTCAAAGAGCAGCCAGGCAAGTGGAGGTTTGCTCCAAGAGACGCAGATCCTCACACTGGCTGCTACAGGGAGACTTGACCTCAAGTGTAACCTGAGTCAGCCTCCACTGAGCCTGGTGCAAGGAGAGGGAGAAGGGCAGAGCCATCTCCAGGAGCTCAGAACCAACCCAATGCTCTGCCTAAACTGTCGCTGCTGTGGGTACAGCTCCCTGCTCACACACGTCCTCGTCTTTCATTAAAAGAACTTCTCTGTGAATTGTGGGGAATGAGCCATGTGAGACATCAGGCAGTCTCCTGAGAAACGTTCAGACTAAATCCAGGCTCTCCAGCGAGTCAGTACCAAAGTAGGTGAGAAAAAAAAAAAAAAAAGAAAAGAAAAAAAAAAAATGCTTTTAGCAAAAATGTGAGTTGATCTGAGAGAAGAAAAAAAGCCCTCAGAGCAGACATTTAATAGCATGGTCATAAAACAGTGGAGTAAAAGAAAAGACTAAATGAAACAAGAGGATTGGTGCAATCCTCTCTTGTTTTTGAATCACTGCCCCTTCTGGAGCCTGCAAGCACACAAGGGAGAGTCCACCCAAGCCCACCTGACCTGGTGACCAACCAGATACACCCACACTCCTCCCTGTTTCCCCAGCCCTCCTCCAAACGCCCCCAAACATCCCACCCACAAATGGTGGGACCTTTCCAAGGCCAGGATGTCTCAATGAGGGAACACTGGTCGGTGGAGCAGCCGTGGTTTCAGATGGCCCACTTGTGTCATTCCCAAATAGTTACCTCCATGTAGACACTCTTTGTGGGAGAAGAGAGATTTCCCTTCCAGAATAATTACTGCGCTTGGAAGCACACTAATTAGCCTGGAACAAAGTGGCTTGAGTGTCCGCATGGGGAGCTATTGTGGAATAGCTTATTCTGTCAGAGCTATTCTGGGCAATTTCCCTTCACAAACAGGCCATGAGATTTAATTTTCCTTCTTTCTACAAATGGATGAAAGGTCTGTGCAACCCCAAATCATCCCAACCTTCCTTGCCCGGAGCAAGCGATTGGTGCAAATTGTCCTGAATTCTCCTGTCTTTGGAACTCCTTGAATTCCCTTTTTTTTTTTTTTTGTTTTGTTTTGTTTTCTTGAGAGGGGTAGACATAAATTAGGAAGATTTACATCACCAGGATTCTGGACTCTTTCCAAAGGGTGAGGTCTAACCCAGCATAAATTACCCTGAACAATGACAAGTCAGGACGATGTTCTGAGCATCCCATGAACATGCCAAGGATTTATGTAATGCATGTTTACCATGCAAAAGAGAGAGGGGAAAAAAAAAAATCAATGCCAAGAGGATCTGTAAACAGAAGTACCCTCTCTTAACTCAGATTGCATCTTTTCAGGAAATGCATTATGAGTTTCATTAGCCTGTAATGCAATTCACCTTTCCCCAACTTATAAAACAGAAATGAACAAGGCAAGGAAGGTCCTGGGTGAGAAGAGAAGAAAAGCCCATGAGGCTCATGGGGTTGGAAGGTGGAAGGACACTGAGGGCTGTTTTGTGGAGTCTTCAACACTCAGGTGCCCCAGTGATGGGCAGAGTGGTGAACACCAAGCTAGACCCACCTCTAGCACAGGTGTAGCATCCTCACCTGGCTCTTCTTCTGTCTTCTTGGCCCAATTAATTTTCTTCATCTCCCTTCACACACAGCAAGTCTTGCAGATATGGAGAGGCAGAGCAGACTGGAAACACCAGAGCAGCTTCACTGCAAAGCAGAGATGTGGGAAGGACCCACCTGCTGCTGGAGACAAAGCAGAGAGTGGCTTCAGCTGTGGGTCCAAAAAGGCTCAG
Organism: Taeniopygia guttata; assembly: GCF_048771995.1. Classification (NCBI taxonomy): domain Eukaryota; kingdom Metazoa; phylum Chordata; class Aves; order Passeriformes; family Estrildidae; genus Taeniopygia; species Taeniopygia guttata. The sequence goes on along the minus strand of NC_133035.1, from coordinate 13,447,239 downwards.
ACCTTTGAGAGAGCTCTGGCAGCCTGGGGACACCTGGGACACGCTGTGCCAGGGCACTGCGGGCACAGCCAGGGAACCAAAGGGGGAGCAGAGGATCAAACCACCCGCTTGCTTAAAACACCACCACTTTGGTTTCACTTCTTCTCAACATCTGTCCCACTTTGTGACAGCTCCCTTGCTTTAAAATAAATCCTTGGTGAAAAAAAAAAAAAAGGGGGAAAAAAAAAACCAAGAAAAAAAAAAAAACAACAACTCTGCAATTTGTTCCTCCAAGCTGGACTGCCTTTCTGGCCCTGATTTTATCAGAGTGGAGACAGGCTGTCCTTGCAGAATGATTTTACCATCTTGAAAATGATTACAGAGCTGCACAATGCCTTCAGCTCACCATGTAACGATATTTTTATATGCTGTCTCATTAGATCGCCACCCGGGTTGAGGATGTTTTCAAACATTGTCTCTTCATGGTCGGTGTAGCTCAGTACCAGGAATAGAGTGACGAATTGGAGGGAGTTCAGAGGGCAGCAGCAATAATCAGAAATCTGATTTACAAGGAAACGTTAAAAAAACTAACTCCATTTTACTTGGCTAGAGTGGAGAACTGAGCATCCACCCACAAAGATGGGAAGGGCAAAATGCAGGTGCTGGGGAAGGTGCTACCTGGTGTAGTAAAAGTAAAAAAGTAGTTAAATTAAAAAGCACTGATGCATTCCTGAAAATGTTTTGTTTTCAGCAGATCTGGGGCAGATTCACTGAAAGATCACTGCTGGACAGGAAAACCCAACTGAAAACATTTTGAAAAAAAAATTACTCCCCGGGGAATAGCTCTGCTTAAGCAGAGATGGAGATTAAAAAACTTCCGAGTCTGCTTCTCCTCCAACCTCATGGCTTTCCAAACCACTGCTGACCAGCAGTGACAACCAGCTTTAGTGGCCACTGAACCTGTGCTTTGAAGGTGACAGGCTCCAGAGCTCATTGTCACCCCTTGGAGTCACCTGAGCCCCCTGTTCCTGCCCCAGAGACATCACAGCCATGCCTGAGTGACTGACATTATCCCTGCAAAGACAGCTCGTGGCACGTCACACACTGGCTTTCCCCCTTTATAAATACACGTGCTATAGCAGGGCAGCAGTCCCTGAACCAAGGGTGTGATTAGAGGAGAACACAACGCTGATTATGGGTTAATTAGTGAAGTTAATAAACTGCCTGTAGCCTTTTAGGAGAGAAACTGTATTTCATTGCACAGAAAACAAGTGAAGAACAGGGAGAGAAAGAGGGGTTTTATTTGAGAGGTTGAAACTCATCCCCTGGGAAGGAGGGAGAGGAAAGGATGTCCTGCATGGTTGCAGAGGGCTGCTGGTGACAGCAGCAGGTGGAGGGTCTGAGTTCACCCCTGCTCATGCCTTACAACCAGGCTGGAGGAGCAAACTGGGGAAGCCACAGTGGGCAAAAGCCAAAATCACTCTGAAGAGAAATACTATCTCCAGACATGCTCCCCAGCCACAGGCAAAAGTGGATTGGGACCTGGTAGGGTGAACATCTCAAAGAGAGAAGGATGGGGAGAACCCCAGCAGGAGCTGAGGGCAGAGCCCTTCTGATGCTGGAGAAAGGAAAGCAGCTCAGGCAGACACAGCCAGGACAGCAAAGTGTGTGTGAGACAACAGGCAAAGGACAATCCTGCCCAGGGGGAAGGATTAAATTGTCTGCAGGACTTGCACAAAGCAGCTCTTTCCATTGCTCATTTTTGTCTGAATCAGATGCTTAGAGTTCTATCTGAAGAGGCTTCTCTTTCCTTCCTTCTTCATTTCTTTCTTTTTTCTTTCAGTGGACAAGACAGAAATCCCAGAACCAGCCTTTGACTTCCTGGTGGTGGTTTTGTTCTCGGACTTCCCTACAGCCAGGTGCCTGGGAAAAAGCCAAGCAGGCTTCACCGAGCACTCCCATGGAGCTGGCACCCAACCAGGCTGGCACCACATGGCTCTGGTACCTGTAGCTCAGCACAGCTCAGCTCTGGACAATTCTCCTTTCCCCTTACTCCCTGTCATGGTGGGAGCATTCGTGCAAGGCTCTGGCATAAAAATAAATCCCCTCCCATCACATTCCAGTGTATTAATAATGACATTTAATAATTTCTGCCTAATAGTCTCCATATTTGTGTGGGAATCTGTGACACATGGAGGACTGGACATGCTTTCTCAGCACACGCAGCGTGGTTGCCCCATATGTCGTGCATCTTTCAAAGAAAGGAGGGGGACAAACAAACAGCATTCTGGGAAAAAAATAATGTGAATTTTAATTAAATTTCATATTGCTGATAAAATTAGGGCTGACAGCTCTGGAGATCGGGGTCTTCTCATTCTACAGTGGATATAAGCAGCAGATGCTCATGGTTATGGCCAAATCCTGCCCTGGAGGGTCTGAGAGGACTTTCCTGTGTGTTCATGGCAGCCTCACTGCTCAGCCACTGCAGTAACCAGGAGCAGGCTGGGGTTACCCGAGGATGCTCAGCTCTCCAGGGCTGTGCTTTGGCCATGCTGAAGCCACACGTGTGGTCTGCTCCATGTACAGACAATAAACATCATCAGGAGCCAATGTGCATCCCAGGAGGGACAGCCAAAAGACACCCCGGGAGTCTGCTGAGCCCATTAACAAGCTGGATGGCCACCAACAATGTCCTGTGCTTAGGAAAACACAGAGGGAAGTCTGCAGACAGCCCCAGAGGGGTTTTCCCCCACGAGGATGGAAGTCCTTGATGTCTGATGAGCTGCTGGGAGGGAGTTTCTCTGCCAGGTGCCCAGGCTGGAGGGGGAAGGGGTCTCCTGAGAGAATGTCAGGTGGAGACAGTGGAGGGGGAAAAGCTGCTGGAAAGGTCCCTCCATGCCAGAGCAATGGTTTTCTCCTCCTTGAGCTCTTTGCCATTTGCAGCCTTGCTCCTCTCAGCCAGATTTCCAGCATGGGTTATACTTCTGGCTTTGCTCACCAAGTAATTAAAAACATTCACTTAAAAATAACAAAAACAAGCAAACTAGAAATCATTCAAACCTCATCACTCAAGACTGCTCTGAAGCAACCAACTACAGCCACAGAGAGGCTTTGATGTACAGCCCACCACCTTGGTTTTGGCATGAGGGAAAATCATCTTCCCCATGTAGGAGGCTGCTATTACAGGGTTTTTTTGAGCCAAAAATCTTTTCTGGGCAGAGCCATAAAAATCCCAGAGCACCTTTTGTTGTTGACAGGAAGGAGACACAACCCAATGTGACTCATGGACTCCCAGGATCTGGAGGAAACCACCCCTCCAAGCCATGCTAATGTCCTGGGGACAATTTTGTCACATAAACTCCACACGTGGTGTTCCAACCACTGAAAATCCATCCTGTACCATAAGTAGGTGAGGCTAGAAATAGTAGGGGTAGAAATGGTGATGGTGCTGGGAGAGGTTCAGATCTGATGATTCAGAGGTCTTCCTACAAAATCTTTCTAATTGGGCATCTACCTAAGCTGCATTCCCTTCCACACAAAGCCCTTGCTTAAAACAGACATACAGTGAGGCAATTGCCTTTTTATTTTGCTGGTTATTATTCCTCACTGCAAAAGGGTGGGAGGGGGGGGGCAAAAAAAGCTATCACTCTGTGGTTTTTATCAGGTTTCATCCACTCTGCCTGATGTTCAATAAAAGAAAACCTATCTCTGTTAGAGATGAGTAGCCCTTTACAGAACAGTCATTGCCTGCAAAGTAACCTTTAAGCACCCGGCTGTCTCTTAAGTTAATGCAGGCAGAGGATGGAGAGGAAGTTACAGCCACTCCTGTATGTTTGAAAATGAAGCTATTTCTCTTAAAATTCAGCAGCCAGCCACACATGCTTTGATTGCTTTCGTTGATGTTGTTGTTTGCAGTTTTCCTGAAATCACTACCTGTCACCTTTCCCCTACCCAGCTCAGCCACGTGAGTCCCCAGGCAGGCAGGAGGGGAGGAGGACTCAGCCCACACTTGGGGACCAGTGTCATGTCCCCTTGACTCCATTGATGCTCAGAGTGGAAACCCCTAAACCTCCCCTTTCAGCAGCTCCTTCAGGAGAGTGCAGAGGGGGCCAGCAGTGAGGGTCTGGGCAGGAACAGGGAGCTGTTGGAAGGGCTGCACACAGCACCTGGCTGGCAATCCCATCCCACCAGGAGCTGGGATCTCTGAGTGCCTGCACCTCCAGACTCGTCACGCTTCCTAGGGCTTGCCATGACCGCCAGCTCAGTTCAGAGGGCAGCAGAAATAATCAGAAATCTGATTTACAGGGAAATGTTAAATAGCTAACTCCATTTTACTTGGCTAGAGTGGAGAACCCATCCACCCACAAAGATGGGAAGGGCAAAATGCAGGTGCTGGGGAAGGTGCTACCTGGTGTAGTAAAGGTAAAAAAGTAGTAAATTAAAAAGCACTGATGCGCCCCCCAAAATATTTTTTCAGCAGATCTGGGGCAGATTCACTGAAAGATCACTGCTGGATGGACAGGAAACCCAGCTGGAAACATTTAGAAAAAAATTACCCCCTGGAGAATAGTCCTGCTTAAGCAGAGACGGAGATTACAAGATGGGAATGAGGGGAGTTCACAGCCAGGCTGCCAACGTGGGCAGGGGTTGAGTGAGTCCGTATGGTGGGGACATGTTAGAGCCTTTGGAGGTCTTTGGCACACAGGTCTAGTGAGAGGTGTCCCTGTCCATGCCAGGGGGTTGGAACTAGGTGGTCCTTGAAGTCCCTTCCAACCCAAACTATTCTGTGATTCTGTGATATCCCTTTGGCAGCAAAGTTCCTGCTGTGCCACCCTCCTTCAGGGACCACCTCCAAACCCAGGAAGGAGAGAATTCAGGATAAGGGGCTGCAGGATGGCCAAGAAAGAAGGACACACGTGTGTCACCCACTGCCTCCCTCCAGGAGCATCCATCCCCTCATGCTCTGAGCCACATCAGCAGGAAGAAACCCCCACAGCTCTATGGAGAGGGGTGGCAGAGCCCAGCTAACAAATACACACGTGCCAGAGGAAACCTGAGACCTTCCCACAGGGCTTGTGGCACGGCTGCATCCTGTGTTAGGAGATTCAGGATTTAGGGTACCCCTGGCACCCACTGCATAAGTGACAAGCAGCTGTCAGCAGCTTACGGGGGTCTCGGGCTGCCTGCAAATTCTGCATTAAAGCTGTACACTCTCATGCCTCGCTTGGGAGCAATAAAACGGGATAGGGTAGAGGCTGTCGTGATAAATGGGGCATAAATCACACCTCCCCCAGCTTTTCCTCTTCCTTGGGGGGAGGTGGTGCTGCCCGAGCCTTTACCAGCCCTGCTTCAGCGTGCTCAGACCAGTCCTCTCCTGCTTGTGCAGTCAATTAGAACTTCATCAGAAATCAATTTGTGGGGCCCAGCTGAGATGTACCTATAGATCAGGCGATGCCAAGTGATTATTACACTAATGGAATATTCCATTGATTAATTGAATATTTAAGTTCTGAAATGTAAGCCCCACTGTCTTATCTGTGGCTTGTTATGGAACTGAGCAGCAGAGATGTTGCACCAGTGTGAGAAGCCAACCTTGAGTCTCGCTCTTTTGGGGCAAATGGCAGAGGGTTTGGTCCTGGTCACACAGGAAATATTTCTGCCTCTTTGGTAGACTCCTCAGCCACAGAGAGACACGCTTTCTTGTGGCAGCAAAAGTAATCTCCTTCCTTTTCTAATACTGTGGGCTTGGAAAATTCTCTGACTTGGACGTTGTGCAAAACTGTGCACTGGGAGACAGATGAGAGTGTCCATGGGGAATAAGAAACACACCTACAAAAAGCACCTGCAGGAGATAAGGAAGTTGAGAAGTGTTGGGGCCAATATCTGGGCTCCTTCCCAGGGCTCTCTAGCTGCCCACCACGGCCAGACAGCATCCACCAGTCCCACCTCCTCCTCCTCCTGTGAAGAGCTCTGAAATGTTCAACCTTTCTCCAGCAGCACCAGCTTGGACGGCCCAGCCCTGTCCTGGGGTGTGCCCTGCTCCCATTCCCCAAGCCCAGGGAGGAAATCCTCGGTGATTTATTTCATTTTTTACACACAAGCAGATGTCAGGACTGCAGATCATGGTCGGTGGGTCACCTAAGGGCTGTCCAAGCTGCTGTACCCGCAGCCCAAGAGCTTTTCCACGCCACAAAAGCCCCAGGTGTCCAGAGGGCAAAGGTGGCTTCCAGAGCCAGGTTACTTGCTCCCTGGAACACCTGGTTAAGTGCTTTGTTGGATGAAGGCCATAAGGACCCAGAGAGAGAAACAAGGCAGAGGTGGGGGAGAAGGGAGGGGTGGAAGTGCCCTGTGGAAGAGACATGGGCTGCAGCTGCAGTAATCACCACCAAAGGGCCCAGTGGTGGGTTAAGGAATATTATTCCCAAATGGTATTGTGTAAATAACTTGACAGAGAGCCATTAACTAAATCAGCAAGAGAGGGCTCCAGTTCTCTGCACAGAGCTCCTGCTCTCTCACCAGGGATCTCCTTTCCTACCTCAAAGGGCACTGGCTGCCCATGGCCAAACCATGTTGGGTGGCTGTAGGAAGAAGGAGCCATCCAAACCAGAACAGTGACCTCCATGGCAGATGTCCAAAGGCTTGGAGAGCCATTTGCTTTCCTCCCATTTTGGTTCCAGGCATCTCCTTGAAGGCCATAACAGTGGTCACTGTTTTCAGAAAAGCTATTATAAGGGTGAGACTGGATCCTTGTTCCTACCTGCTGCCTCTCTTCAAGGCCTAAAGCAATGGCTGTCATAAAACCACAGAAGGCAAGATGCACATAGGCTTCCTATTGTTCCCACCTTCCCTTCTCCCTGTGCACAGCATCTTCCTGCCCCAGGACTCAGAAAGGGCCCTGGAGCCAGCCAGGCTGAAGGGAGCACACGAAGGACAAGGACCATTCCTCTCTTCTGGCTGGAAAAGATCTGATGTCCCCTCTGCCCCTCAGCTTCACACCAGCCTTTGCACTGGCCCTGGTATTGTCTGGTCTCCAGCATTGTCCCCACGGCACACTGAGGTCTTCGTTCTGGCCACTGGCAGAAAGAAGAAGCTGCTCAGCTGCTGACATGGGAAACAGCATTCTTTCCCCTCTTTGTGTATGTTTTTCTGAACAAGAAGGTGAAAGTAAATGGAGAGGAAAAAGAAGTATTGATGGAACAGCTAGAAGGAAGAAGAGAGGTTTTGGTCTCACTGAAAGATCTGACCTTTCAGTGGTAGCTTCAAGAAACCTCAAGCACATGTGCTTTGCTGGCATTTGCTGCAGGTGGATTACAGGGAGTTTTCATCCTCTCTCTCAGGGGATAACGTCTAGACACTTATTAACTTGCAGGTTCTGGGTGTCTCGGAGACCTGAGGAGTCTAGAAACCTGAAGTCATGGTCCTCAGTGTTTTCTCAAGCAGTGGATCTCTATGGAACCAGCACTTTCCCTGCTCAGCAGCCCCTCTCACCCTCAGCAGGGTGACTGGTTCTGCAGCGGACTCGTGCACTACTCGTGGTCTTCACGCTTTAGCTGCAAAACCCGGCAGACTTGTAAAAGCAGCATGGAAAGATGGGCCAGAAATGAAACACATTCCACTGAGTTTGGGTTTGTGTTTGTAAAAGAGAAGAGAGAAGCTCATCTGTGCTGGTGTAAAACCATGCAGCTCCTCCCCTCCCATAGCCATGAGGAGCAAAGTATCCAGGCTGCCTTCCTCATCATGGAAGGAACATTCCACGGCGTGCTGCTGGTGTCAGGGGCCAAGGGGACCCTGGAGGTCAGGCAGCAAATGGGGCTGGGCTGTTCTCGGGGAGAAGTGAGGTGCAGAATGATGGAGATCCCATTTTATCCTTCTGGCCTTGAGTTCCCCTGGCCTCTCCTTGGCCAGAGGGATGGGGGAGGCCCACGGCAAAGGCATCACAGCAGAAGTGTCTAAAGAGCCTTTCATTTTGTCCAGACATATTCTCCGTGTCCTGCCGTGCAAGGAGCAGGAATGTGTTTGGCAAACCCCAGGACACAGCCCTGGGGCAGAGGGCAGCAGGAGCACAGGAGCTGGCAGCACAGCACAGCTCGTGCAGGGCACCACAGCTGGTTAAAACAGCAGCCACTGCTGGCATGGGAAGAACAGATAACATCACCAGAGTGGGGTTTGCTCTCCCCACTCCTTCTGAGTGCAGACACCCTCCTTCTGTCCAGGGGACCTCAGCTACAAACCTCAGCTAGAAAATGGGAAGAAAAAATGGTAGTATGAAACTGTGGCACGAATCACAGGGAGATTTCAGACTGATAAATATTTCAGGCTGACAACTATTCCTGTCCTTGAAAGTTCATCCATCAAACTCTCAGCAAGGCCTTCACATCCCAGGACCATAAATACTAAGACCTATTTTAACAGCTGCTTTCATCATGGCCAATACCAAAGGATTGAAACCAGTTACAGATCAACCTACATCCTCATGTACTGTGGTATAATTTACTGCACCTATAAAGACTATATTCAAATGTATTTCTGTTTTAATTATAGTCCCTGGCTGTGCAGGATCCATTTCTGAGCTGATTTTACCTTGTTTAAGTCTGACTCTACACAATGATGGCAATTCAGAAACAATGGCAGCATTAGTGATGGAAACAGCCTTGGTCTTATGTGCAGAAAGAGTTTTACTGTCTGTCTGTGGAAGGAAAATTTGATCAAAAACTAGGAAAACCTGTTTGCTGTCAGGAGAATAGAAATGCTGGCAATTTGGAGCTGTGATGCTCGCCCCTTCTTGGCTCTGACTAGTTTCTAAGTGATGCTGCCGCTGCGCCTACCCCCTGAAATGGATATCACAAACTCCAGCAGGCAGGCATGGGTCCTACTCTGTTTTTTCTACAAGTTCCAGACCCACAAGAGACTAGAGGGACTAATTTTGTGGGGGATATTTGACAGTCTTATCCTCAAAAGTGCTGAACTTTTGTGTTGCCAGATGGTCTCCACAGGATGGAGCAGAATCAGGAGCCTCTTGCTCACACTACGAGGGAAGCACAGAGCCCTTCACTGTGGATGTGCCACATCCCTGTTAGCAATGGCCTACAAGGGTAAAGGGGGAAACTAGCTCTGCTCCTTTCAGTCCCAAAAAGAAATTTCATCCCCAGATCCTTACACCAGCCCCAGCCCTGGACACCCCAGAGCTGAGTAGCTGCTGGGATTCTCAGTCCCCAGCTCCAAGCACCATCTTGAGGAGGAGCTCTTTAAGCAGAACCGTTGCCTACCGGGCGCTCTTAAGCCCATTTCATTCATGAATTAAGTCCCTGACAGGCCATATCTCTATGATCAATATGTTTGTTTATTAGCAGCAGCTGCTGTGTTTTAGCAAAGCTGGAGGACTCCAGCAGGAGCAGTGCGCTCTAACCGCAGAGCAGGGCTTGGGATGGGGAGGAGAAGGACCTCCTGCTGGCAAATGGGAGCTGGGCTGGATAAGATTTCACGCTAATGACCCTTTAATTGAAATCAGTGCTCAGGACAGATTGCTCGGCTCAGGGATATCTGCACTGATGGCTCCTGGTTTGGCCACTCCCGAGATGAGTCCATTAACTCGGCAGTGGTGAACAAAAGCAAGAGAAAAGGACAGCGAGGGGTCATCCATCCCCAGCAGAGCTGATCTGCACATCCAAGGAAGCCCAAATCCGCAGCTGGTGTAAATGGAGACCTGCACAAAGGGAGGAGAGGGTGTGCAGCTCATTAGACCTTGTGTTTCTGCTGCTCTGTGTGGATATGGCCCCATCCCCTTCGCTGGACAGGATTGTCCCTGTATGTTGGTCTGGAGCCTTGCAAGGGAAATGAGAACATTAGGGTGTCATCTCCAGCTCATGGTGTGACCTCAGCCTTCACTTGGCATCTGCTCCACCTTTTCTCTCAGTCTCACTGCATGGATGCTGCAAGGCAATAATATCTGCCTACCCCAACGCACGGCAGGCAGGAAGATGAACACAGCAGAGCAGAACAGGAGCTGGAGAAAAGGGAAAATCCTGATCTCCTGTCTCCTTGTGCAAGTGGCAAAGCACCCTGAGATCCCTTTTCATTTTGCCTTCCCCTGCTGTAGCCTCCAGGCCAGCCCTGCCCAGGAGCACAGGCACAGGTGAGGCTGGTCCTGGCTGGGCTGGCTGCACAATCCAGCAGCTCAGGACAAGGTGAGCTGTCCCCACGGTCACCCCACCCATCTGAGTGTGGATCTATGCCCAGTAAAACTGAAGACCCTTCCCCACTGTACAAGCTCCCAGGGAAGGGCAGAACATGGCTTTCCTCCCCACAGATCCTGGGGAGCCGTGATATAAAACTCAGGATTGGCAGAAAGTCCTGGGGAGACACAGAGATGCTGCACAGGCATGGCTCCTGCTCTGTACATCCGCCTCATTCCCAGCCAGGAGGGAACATCCCTGTTCATGGGAAACCTCTGTATCCCAAGGTTTATCACGGGACAGAGAGTGCTAATTACACCCAGGCTTGTTAGATATAGGCAGATCTTCTGGGCCTGTTTTGTAAGTGGAAATGTTGATGTGTGTCTCTTGCAATGTGAAGAGATGTCTGAGTGCACAGAAAGGAGGGTTATGAACCTGCTTTGAATGCATTTATTATTCCCATTAATTACTATGCCTGCTAAAGAGGACCAGCTGTTCTAGGAGGCTGTGGTACCAATTTATCAGGAGAAGATTCCAACAGAAGTCGTAGAGAGTTTTCCTCTGAACTTGGGAGGATGGAAGATGGAGGGTTTTTAATTAGAACTTGTTATTAATGGGAACGTAGCAAATTAAAAATAGTCTCCCTCCCCCCATTCCTATTATATGAAGCTCTGATCTCAATTAGAAAGATCAGGGACTAACCATTGAATGGGAATTACTGAGATGAAAACTGATTGAAAGACAAAAAGTCACAGACAGACACATCACAGGGAGAGAATGGAGATGGGGAGAGGAGCAGGGAACAATGAGCAGAGGCTGGCGGAGGCTGCCTGCAGCTGCCGGGCACCAGGACAAGAGCTGCCGGCTGTCTGCCTTCCCCTGCAGTGAGGACACCCTGCCAGGGCTGCTGCCAGAGGGGCTGTCCCTTCTAGAGCCATGGCAGCTGAGTCTTGAATGCTGAGCATCAATGGCACCCCGCCTTTGTGGGCTTGGCAGAGTGGGGCCACAGGGTGTCTCCTGTATGGGCATCACTACAGGAGGGGCAGGACACCTGGGGCCATCTGGGGTGTTTCTGGGGGATACAGGCTCCTGTCTGCTTGCATTGCACCTGCAAAAGTTTCCCATCTCATCTTATCTCATTTCCTTACCCCTCATCCTCTCTCACATCATCACAGGCCCCCAGCACACAGTTCTTGGCCACAGGCTCTGCCCTCATGCAGACTAGGAACAAGGCTACATCCCAGCCCCAGCTCTCTGGTCTTGTCCTGCTGCTTCCCCAAATCCAGCAGCGTTGAGGATGCCCTGAAGCTGCTGATTCTCAGCAAGGAATGATTAAACTGGTCAGGCTCCCCACGCCGGGAGTTGTAGCCCCACTATGCAGGCATGGAGTGCAGGGTCAGTCCCTGCCACCTCTGGGTGGGCAAAACCAGATGGGTTGGGAAGAGACTTTTTGCTCCATTTTGGCTTTACCAATCAGGTTGGGGAACAGGAGATCAGGACTAAAAACTGAGGTGATGCAAAGGGATGTCTGGGTCTGACCAAACCTGTCTCCTGCATCCCAGTGTTGTTAAAACTTGGTTAATGACTACTTGATGAGAATCTCATCTGCTCCCTTCTCTGGACACCTGTGGATCAGAGCCCCTGTCTTCCTTCCAGCAGATAATCCATACCATATTCCAGGGCAGACAGGGACCTTAGGCTGAAATTACAGCCTTGCTTACTAATTGCTGCATGTTCTCTCTCCGTAGGTATATCATTGCCAGCAATTAGCACAAAATCCTTTCCCACTCTTGTTAAGTTCCTGTGCTGCAGTTAAATACTCCCAGATCCCATTTAAATGATTTCAAATGCAATTCATTCTGGCTCGTTAAATAATTCCACAGCAGTGTTTGTCGTTTTCTCTCTCTGTTTTCCAACAGACACTTTCTCCCAAGAAGAATACAACGACTGAAGAAGGGAGAAGGAGGGGGAAGGAGAAGTGATATGAAAGCTGAGAAATTTGAGGTCCATCATCTATGCCCATATTTTCTCTTCTTTTTTTCCCTTCTTCTTAGGCTGAGACTTGTTCTGGTAGCTGGATTTTGAGATCTAATGGCCCGGGGAGAACAGGACTCTGCCCTTGGCATACTGCACCATGTAACCGACCACAGGGAGCTGCTTTGTGTTTCCTGCTGCATTTCTCCAAGTCCAGGACAGTGGATCAGCAGGAATGAGGGTCAGTGAGAGAACAAGCAGGTCCAACTCAGGCTGTCTTGGAGACAGCTTGCCTGTTCCACATATGTTTCTCCCACTTCCAAGCCTTATCCCTTCTTCCCTTATCTTCTTTTCCTTCCTGCACCATCCACCTGTCCTACATCTCCTTGCTGCTGCAGCACCCTACAGCACTGCCCATCTCTCCTAGAAGATGTGATCTGTACCCTGACTCCTGTGGTGTGGGATGGGGTAGTGGAGGGGGGAGGCCAGCATGGGCTGAACCTACACCCCAAACACAATCCCCATGTTGTCCTTCCTGCCGTGGCTGGATGATATCACCCTTGGGTTTTGTCTCCTGGTGGCATTGGCAAGTCTCATGCATACACTGCACACTTCCCAATACTGGATACTTCCCTTAAAGCCCCAGTTCATGGAGACAAGTGATTCAGCAAGACTCTCAGCTTTTGGCTTACGCTGAGAAAAAAAAATTTAAAAAGGAAAAGTCCTAGTTCTTGTGGTTGGGGAAAAAATAAATAAAAGCTGTGAGTGCTATTTGAGTGCAACCTAATGGTTACAGAGCCAGAAGGCAAGTGAAAAGAAAACAGCACTTAATATCTTTGTTTGAATTCAGAGACCTGACTGGCAAACTCTGAGTGTCTGGGGTCAGCAGGGCAGCATCTGTTGTGCCTCTGTGCTGGAGAGCAGGTGAAGGACTCGGGCTCAGCTCCTCAGGCAGATCTTTGTGTCTCCCAGCCAGGACTCTGCTTACTACAAGGATGGACACTGCAGCAGCACAGAGTCCATCAGGAATAGCCAAAGTCCCACTGCAATTTTAGTAGCCTTCTTATTCCCTCCTGTATCTGCATGAAATGCTGCTGCCTGCTAAATTTGATGGCTGGCCCATTCCCACCTGGAGACATTACCTGATGTGAACTCCATGTGCTGCCTGGTAAGTCAGAGGCTTTCAATCCGTGGTCATTGAGACCCAGAGGTCCAGTGACTGCAGGGAGTTGTGAAAAGGTTGCAAAGAAAAGTAATTTCCTCTCTGACATTCAACAGTCCACGTCTGTGTTGCTGCCAGAAAACTTGTCGTGGCCCTTGAGCTAAGAGAGCTGAAAGCCACGGTGCTAAATGCATTAGGGATCCTCTGGGATGGAAGGTGGAAGAACAAGAGAGAGCCCTGTCAACAGGATGGGAGCTGCCAGACTGCCTGCCAGGGAAGGAGGAGAAGGATACGAGAAGCAGGGATCCACAGGGCTCAGAACTTGACTTTGTGTTTATTCCTGCGGGCTTTTGTTTGTTTATGCCAGAATGAGTTTCAGGCAAGGTGCGTGGATGATCTCCTCAAGCCTTTCCAGGGTGGGAGCAGGAAACAAGGAGTGCTCACAGCTAACAGTCCTCCTGAAAGGCTTGGATGGAAAATGTGAGTTTGGTCAGAAGGGAATTACATTGAAAGAGGTGAAAGCAAACCAAAAATGTCACAGCAGTGTTCATGCAGTAAAGTTTCCTCCTGAAAATCATTTTGGCTAGCCACAAGCCTCGGACTGGGATGCCAGCTTATTCCCAGGTGGGCATGGCATTGCAAGGATGGTACTGAAAAACACCCTCTGAAATAAATGGGGCAATGTAAGGGAAATCTCTGCTTGAAAAATGTGTGTCCCCATCTGTTAAACAATATTCAGGTGCTCCTGCATTTACGCTTCCTCCAGATTTATGCAGCGATGGCTTTAAAGGCAGATTGTCAATGAGAAGAACAGATGGAGGGAACAATCCTCCCATCCAAGCTTTGCACCAGAACTGAAGAAGTTTGTAATCTGGTTCTTGTTTACAGAGCCAAGGCTTCAAATTAAGCCCCCTCTGGTCTGACTGAGTAGCTCGGGGAGCTGTGGAGCTGGGATACTCCTGGTTTTACTTACTTTTTTCTGTTGGTTTCCCATTAAGGTATATTTTATAAAAGCAGCAATGGTGTCAGGGATTTTTTTCTTCATAGGCACACACTGAACATGGGCCAAAGATTATAGGGCAGCAAACCCAAAATTTCCTTCTTTCCCATAGATATGGCAGGAAATTTTCCAGATGTCTGAGCCAGCTTCCCAAGCTTCCAGGCCAACTGGTGAGCAAAGTCTCTCCACTACTCTGAATCTTTAATCAGCACAAAATTTGCTGTAAAATGAGAAAAGTTATTTCATGGAAGCAAAATAATACTCAGTCGTATCGGCACCTCAGCTGCAAATCTCTGTTTTCTGTATCTCCATCGATATTCAAAGGAAAACATTGTGATTGTTAATTACAAACTGTTTTGAATGCATGAAGGAAAGTGTTTCAGAGCTGGAGCCTGCCGGAGGCAGAAAAGCTGAGAATATGATGTGTGCTGAGCTGCTTTAAAGGGCAGAAAGTCCCTTTGTAATTAAAGCTGATGCAATCATTGTAACAGACACAAGGTGGAAACATTACCTTGCTCAGCTTTCCACTTGTCTCCTCTCTGCCTGTTGGGTTTTGCTTTGGACTAGGTGAAAAATGCTGAAATATCAAGGGAGTGCTTTGCATTTCAAAGAAGTCAATGCATAAGTGATGTTGTGATTCATTAGTCATCTATGGATGTATTGGTGTTCCAGGGTCCACAGCCCTTACTGAAAGCTGATGTTGCCCTGTGTTCATCTGTCGGCAAGTTGGAGGTGCTCAGGAAGAAAAAGGCCAGCTGAAACCTGGCAACTAAACCCTGGTGGGAAATAAAACAGAACTGGAGTTTGGTGCAACAGCTAATCTTCAAAACACAGTTTCTTTCCCCCACTCTATATGATCTTTTTAATCCTACCATGATCCAGCCCACCACGGGGCAAGTAATCCCAACAACCATAATCCCAACATGTAAAGGGTGAAAGCAAAGCTCACAGCTGTAAGCAGAGAAGTCCAGATGTAGTGCATGACTAAGGTAAAATATAAATAGGCACAGAGCGCAGTACGAGCTGGGGATGCATTGCTGAAGGTTCTGGGAGCAATATTACAGAGCAAGTGTCACTGAAATGCACCTCACATGGGCCATGCTGCACACTGTGCATCCACAGGCAGGTATGAGCCATACAATGGGATCCTCTTGCACATTTCCTTCTGCAAACCTCACCAGGCAGACCCTACGAGGGACTGGAAGCACCACCTCATTCACCCTGGCAGGTTTCCCGAGCCAGGAATTAATGGAGATGCTGGAAGGCACAGCTCACTGACAGGTAACTTGGGCTGGAGAGGAGGAACCACTTCTGGGTGTTTGGAAGGGACTGGGAGTGGCAGCTGATGGCAACTAAGGGCAGGAAGATGTGGAGGTGTAGTGTTTAGGGACTGGTGGATTTGGTAGTGCTGGGTTAACTGGTGGACTTGAAGGTCTTGGAGGGATCAACATAAACAATTCTATAATTCAACCTAAACAATTCTATAATTCAAGTCCATTTTACCAGGAGGGTGGGTTCAGTGGTAGCAGCCCTCCCATTTATTAGAGAAGCCTTGTCTTCACAGGGAATGGGGATGGGGAGGGATCCAGAGCACAGAGGGCAGAGACAGAGCTCCCTCACCCACATCCTTCCTAGATCTCACCAGAAATGTGTTATGGCACAGCAGGGACATATTTAGGGATGCTGAAGGTGTTCAAACCTTTGTTTGCAAAGATTCAAGGTGTAACAGGCAGCAAATGTCAAGGCTGCAGAGCAGCACCCGTGTTGACTTAGAGGATTTCTTGACACCTAAAGAATCCCCCCAAAAGCCCCCAGACCTCAAAGCCCATCACTGACACCATGGCCAGCAGGGGCAGGTGTCACTACCTAGCAGCAGTGGTGATTTGTCACATAAACCTCGCTCATTAGCAGCAGCATGGAGTCCCAAACAGGAGTTTTTACAGAGGGCTCTAAGCAGGTTTTGGCACCTACTTTCGACAGAAACACAGTCCTCACAGGCAGCTCCAACCATAAAAATGGATGGGAGAAGCAATTAGTGCTCCTCAGTCTTTGCCATAAAAGCACAGCTGGAGGAAGAAGAGCCCCTCAGCCCGGCTGGCAAGGACAGAGCATCTCCTGAACCCTCCAGAGTGGGTCCCTGGGTCAGCACAGCTGTACCCTGAGCCTCCTCCCCACCACACACACACACACCCATGGCAGCAGGGACTCATTTCCCGGGCAGCCCTCATCTGCAAGGACCTCCAGCTTTTTGGCAGCTGCTGCACCATGGGGCATTTTCCTCCTGTGTGAACTCCTCCATTCCGGGAGAACCCACAAAGAGCAGCAGCAGTTTTGGCAGCGGGGCAGACATGCTGCAAGGCACTGCCTGCCAGCTCAGCAGTGCCAGTGCCTCAGAGGGGGCTGCTGAAGCACAGAGCTGGCCAAGTCCTGCTTATCTGATGCCATCTACCAGCATCCCAAGTCCTGCTTATCTGATGGGATCTACCAGCATCCCTGCTCACAGCACTACCACTTCAGTTTTTTTTTGTCAGCTGATGATATGAGGCTGACATGAAGATAAATGAGAGCAAAAGAAGAAGAGAAATCCCTCCTCAAAAAACATTTGAATGCAGGATAAAAAGCAACCCAGAGACGAGGACTCTTTTTTTCTTCTCCCCAAACTTTGGGAACTCGGATGTGGGTGTGAATATCACTTTAAGGATTTATAAAATGACACATGGCCTCACCTGTCAGCATGCCAAAATCTGAATGTCGGTTTTAATTACACCGAATATTTTACTTTCTTATGCAGAGGCATAATCAATTATCTTATTTAAAGGCATTACGATAATGTGTGTGTAAAATGGAGCCATTCCCTGTATTGCATTAGATTCTCTAATTATAGGAGAATGTTTGGAGCTAAAATGTCAGCCTGTCATCTGGCGGGTGTGTAATTCATGATCTGCATTTGCCGGCACGGATGGAGCTGACAAAAATTGTATTCATACTCTTCCACTGCTTTGGCCTCGAATTTGCCTGGCCTGGAGGTGACAAATCCCACCCTGTCTCCCTTCTGGAGCACAGGGAATCCATCCCGCCCTGTGCCGGGGGGATGATGCTGTGAGGAGCTGAGTTTGACAAAGTCTTTTCTGTCGGTGGGTGTCTCTTAGTTAGACCTTGATGAGCCTGGAGAGCGAGTGTGGGATTACACACCAAGCTCCTGGGCAGTGGGGAGCTGTTTGGATGTGATCATGAGCTCAGCAAATGCTTCCTCATGTCCCACATGGCGGGAGGAGACCGAGGCGTGAGCAGAGCTGGAGGCAGAAGACAGAACCCACCAGGGACTTTTCAAAACAGCCTCATCTGAATTACGAATAATGAAAGCCCTCCAACTCTCAGTTATTAAAGCAGAGGGATTAGATAAAAATAGTGTGCTTGTTTCTTGGGATCTTAGTCCTTTCTCTAAGCATTACCCAAGTGAAAGCAGCCTGGATGGCTTCAGTGCCTGTTTTGCAAGACAGCTCCTGATGGCATCCATGGTGTCACTTCTAGGTGGGCAACCACAGAGAGGGAAAAGAGAAACCTTTGTCTTGGGTCAGGGGCAAGGAGAAGATTGTGGTTTGGGAAATGATGAAACATTACCAGTAAATGTAGTGAGATTGCTGTGAGAGCACTGAAACAGAGACCATCGGGTGAGGAGCAGCAAGAAGCATCACCTGGAGGTGACAACCCTAGCAGCAGCATCCCAAAAGGAAGGTCCTGATGAAGGAAATGCAGCTGGTGGCTGTGGCATTAGCCAAAGGGACAAATCACAGAGGGCAGTGCCATTGCTGTGTCCAGCTCCAGGCAATGCTGCTTGACGTCCCAGTCACCCAAAAGCAGATGCTGCAGGACCAGACACGCCACCCTGTGCTGTGCCACGGGCTGTGGGCAGTGCAATCTCCTGGCCTGACCCTGTGCCCTGGATTTCAGACCAGGCCACCCTCTGGATTTCCTGAAGTGACCTGGATCGATGCAGCAGAGCAGGATGTTGGTCACCCCAGTGCTCCCCACATCACTCACGCCTCCCCAGCCCTCAGCTCCCAGCACTGCCTTCCCTGCATGCAGGTATTCTAACACAGCTCATCCCCAGGCTGCCAAGGAGCTGCACGATGCCATTAAGAGGCTTATTAAAAAGTGATGCTCCAATTTAACACCTATTAGCCAGCACGGTGCCCTTTAACGGCACGGGGGAACCTGCAAATGGAAGCCCCAGCTCCCAGCAGAACCCTAAGAGGCTGAGTTTAACTTTATGGCTCCAATTAGAGCAACACTAAAGCAGCACCGACGCTGTGGATTTATTAACACGGAGCCCATCCCAGACGGCTGCTGGCCAATGCCAACAGCACACACGAGTGCTGCTTTGCCAGCTGTGTCCAGGCCACCACAATGCCTCATCCCACCCAAAAGGGAGATTTTGGGGAGCTTCTAGGGAAGGGATGGCATCAAACACAGAGGGACCAGGGAGAGAACAGGCTGAGCCCATCCCCAGCCATTGCTGCAATTCGAGTTTCCTATTTTAGGGGATGTCACCAGCTGGTAGGATGCTAAAGCAAACCAGGGGAATGTCTCTCTGGGTGTCAAATCTTCCTTTGGTCTGGATGAGTAGGGCCAGAGTGGGAGGGAGAGCAGCTGCCTGCACACACGGGTTGAAGATGTTTAAAGCGCTTGGTTGTTCCGGGAGGTTTACAGGCTGCCTTTGCCTAATAAAGTCATTTTTTAGCATCTTGCGTCACCCTAATTACTTGTCACAATAACGAGGCACAGCCCTCGCGTGGCGGGACAGCCAGCGGGATGCAGAGCCTGCAGGGAGGATGGAGACAGCGTCAGGCAGCCCCACCTCTCAGCCCTTGAGGTCATTTCCCCACGCACCTGCTGCTTCCCATTTCCTCGCCCTGCTCCCCAAAGCAATGCACAAACGCCGAGGGAGGGTCCCTCTTGCCGGGCTTGTGTTGCTGGTGGGAGCCTCTGCCAGCTGCAGGGATGGGAGCAGTGTTTCAGCAGCGCTTCAGGATGATAAATATCCCCTCCCTGGGACAGAGAGATGTCCCCAGCGCTGAGCCCCTGGTGCTAGCTAAGGGCAGCTGGGGAAAGGCAGGACAGCAAGAGCAAGCAGGTCCTATTTTGGATATTCCAGCAGCACATTTTTCTCTACGCAAACCACCCACGGAGCTGCAGTCATGCCACAGCAGCTCCTACATGCCCCAGGGAGCAGCCACTGTCCACATCGCTGCCTAAACTGGCAGAGGAGGCAGCACAGCTCCCTCTGAAACTTTCTCCCACCCTACTCAGGCTGTGGTGAAAGCCCAGGGAGGATCTCACTGCTGTCATTTTTTCCCTGTGCCCATCACTGTCTCAGCACCCAGCATGCCCCCACCAGCACAGGCTGTCATTTCCTCACCATGAACCTCTAACAGCTCTTTTTTACTCTTCATTCAGACAAACAAACAAACAAATCATTCCAGGCCTTTGTAATGAGAGGAAAATTAGTAGCAGGTGAAAGCAGATTTTAATGAGGCAAAACTGTTCCCAGCATAGCCTAGGAACAGCAATTCCTTCCCCGCCCTTTTGCTCTTCTGTGGTTTGAGTGAGTAAAAAGCAAATTAGCATGGGGATGGCACACGGTTTTTGTGAGCAAAGTGCAGGTCTAACAGAGAGCTTGTGCCAGGTATCTGTGTCCCCACTTGTTCCCTGCATGGATTCCCCCATCATCCATCCTCTCTCTGTTCTCCACGCACTGAATCCACTCCTTATTCGTGTGCAATGCTCACAAAGTGGGAACTTTTCATGCTGAACCCAAACAAACTCATTCTTGTTCAACATGAAATGTTTGATTTCATTCTCACATTACTTAACTTTTTTCTTGTGCTAAAGGAAAAAAAAAAAAAAATAGGAAGAACAATGGCAAGCACCAAAACCCCAGTATCTGGGAACAAAGAGTCTCAAGTTTGGGTTCCAGAGAGGCTAAGATGTGGTCACAGGCTGCCCAAGAAATGCCTCAACTTTGAGACAGACCAGGGTGTTTGACTTGAATTCATTAGTTCCTTTTGTTCCTCTTGCTACTATTTTCTCTGCATTTGTTTACATGAAGAAAATCCCCCCCTTCCCATTCCCCAGCTCTCCACATATTAGAGGAACATTATAGGATATTTATAGCTCAGCTGAGCTTGCTAAATGCCTTCTTCTAGGAAAATAGTTAATCAAACTGTCTGTTTTGACTCTTTGTTTATTCTCCCTTTCCCATCTGTTCCCACTCCCGTTGCTGGAAGCCAGGCACCACCTGAGTGAGAGCGGGCAGGGCTGCACGGCGATTTGGGGAGCTCACCTGACTTAGGAAGGAGCAGCAAGTGTGAGCACCAGCTCTGCCACTGGCTTTGTGGACATCCCTTCAGTGCCACCACACACAAAATGTCCTCGGTGCCACCACACACCTGGGCACAGCAGGGAGATAAACCAGGCTCCAGCCCAGCCAGGACGAGCTGAACTGAATAGCCAGGGATGGGGCAGCTCAGATGGGAATAAAGGGGCTTGCAGAGAGGTTTGCCTCACTCCAAGGGAAATCCCAGCCACGTGGAGCTGGCCTGGCTGGAGGACAGACAATTCACTCTCCCTGCAAGAGGGACAGCGATGTTTCAGCTGGATGCACCCATTCATCAGACACTGGGCAGTGCAGAGAGGGGAGCCCCTGGGCACTCAGGGCAGCGTGCTGCTGCCTCCCTGCCTGGGAAGGAGCATCCCCTGGCACAGAGCACTTCACTGCATGCCTCTGCTTTCATTGAAAGGCTGGCAAACTTGACAAACTTTGAAGAAAAATCCTCATGCCCTCAGGCTGCAGAGACAGATGTAGTGTTTGCAAAGGAGAAAGGGGGATGCCTCTGAGAATCCCACAGAGACACGGTAGGAACAACACGATGTGGGAAGCCTCCACTTTTTACCTCCAGAGATTATTCAGACAATTTCAGAAAGGTGACAGGAGTGCCAGCCTGCTCCCAGCTCCTCGCTGTCCCCAGGGTAATTCTGGAGCCACATCTGTACCAGATGTGGTATCAGCCACATCTGGCAGGTGTCCCTCAGAGCAAAAGCTGTGCTCATCACCTGAGGACAGACTGAGGCATCCCACCAGTCCCTCTGCACCCCCACCTGTGGCCACATGGCCAACATCTCCTCTGCTCCCCTTTCTCTTAATATATAGAAAGGAAACATCTGAGATGAGTGTAGCTTTATTGTCAGATTTGGCAGTCTTTTCATATTTGCTTGGATTGAGATATAAATTGAATTTGGTTTTCTCCCGCTGACTCAGTTATTTGTTATAGGAATAAGCATGTGGTAATGGATTAGACAGGGGGAAGAGATTTCTCTTTCAGGCATGTGCACAAGGTGGGATTTGCCATGCCCTGTCCCACGTTTTCCTGGTGTGGCTTTGCATCATCAATGACTTTGCAAGCACCTTCCCTTCGTTGTCTGGCCACAGCTGGACATGGGATTCTTTCCGTGGCACACTCGTGCTTCTTTCCTCATATTCTGCAATGTTTTAGTGTAGAGGAGATTTAACCAACAGCGAAGTCATTTGCTGAGTCTGCTCCCCACCCATATCCTTCCCTCTTCCCTAGTCCCCATCAGTCACTTTGCTGGAAGCAGTGCAAAGCATTTCTTCAGCTCCTCAGCTGTGCCTGCAGCAGCCTCCCTGCCTGAGGAGCTGTCAGGCTCCCTTTGCCCTTCCATCTTCCATTTGTGCAGGACAGGAATGGCACAGGATGCTCTCTGCATCCCAGCCAAGTCCTTCCCACCTCCCTGCTCACAGCAGGGCCATGTTGCACCACCAGCAGCCCTGCAGGGACAGTGGCAGGGGAAGGGCAGAAAAGTGGCATTAACCCCTGGATTTCCCCACCAGCTTTGGCATTTTTACATTTCCCATCCCAGTATTGCTGCTTCATCCATGGCATGGTACCCCATGGTGCTGCCTGCCCACCTCAGGGCAAACAGAGCCCCCCAAATCCCAAGCATGTTTCAGCCAGCTCTGGCTCCCCAGCATCCCTCCTGTGGGAAGCTGTCATGGAAAACACACAGGAACTGCTGTCCCTGGCACTTGAGAGGGATGCACGTCATTGCAGCATCCCTGAAGCCACAGCACACTCTGCAGGCACTCACTCCACAGCACCGACCCCAAACCCACCCCACAAGTGCCACAGCCTCGAGCCTCCAACACCCCACATGATCCCAAGGTTGGTGGCACTGGGCTGCAGAGGAGTCTGTGCCACAGCCCAGCAGGTGCTGGGAACTGGGGCCATGGGGAGCTCATGTCCACAGACACCAGCAGGCAAAGGCATCAAACAGAGCCCATGGCATCATCCTCCCATCTTCCCCAAAAGCCCTGCTGCCCACTGCACCCCCTCTTTACAAACCACCAGGGATCCACTGCCTGCAGCCCAGCCCCATCCCCCAGTGGGATTTGGCAGCTGAGGGCAGCTGCTGCAGGGCTTTGCCCCTTCTGATGCTCATTCCAGCTGCAGGGCTCCAGCACAGCACGGCCACGGCTCCGCTAATTCCATCAGCATAAACATGGTTTATTGGGCTGCCACTGCTGCCTGTCAGCATTTCTAAATCACCCTCTGCAATGGTCTTCATCCCTCAGCAGGGCACCAGCCCCTCTCCTGAGGTCAGAGACGCTCTGAGATCCCCCTCAGCAGCAAACAGCACCAAAGGAAAGTTGGCATCTGGCAGGGATGTGACAGGCTGGAGGCATCAAGAGCAACCTCCAGCAAGGAAACCTCCACACCAGCCAGAGAGCAGGTCAGCCTCTGCACACCCCTGGAGCACAGCCTGCAGGGAGGCATTAAGGGGAAAATAAAATCAAACAAGCAAGGAAACAAAGCCCTCAGAGGAAAGGAAATACAAGCTACACAGCTCCATGAAGTAAAAAAGTAGAATGGCCAGAGAACAAGCTCCCCACTGACCCAACTGTGGCCAGTACCGCCCACCCCGAGCATTTTGGTGGTGTTGGTTTTGATTTTTTTGTTGTTGTTAATAATCTGCCCAGCTCCCCCACAATATGCCCAGTACCTACTCCCACCCTTAGGGCAAACACCATTTTTTGAGCTTGAGCCCTCATCAAGCTGGATACGAAGCACCAGTGGTTCATGACCCCCACAGCAGGCCCAAGAAGCCTTCACATCAGTGGTTCCATCTCAGTGGTTTTCATCTGGTCTCAGCTCTTAGGCAGCTCCCTGTCCCAGTGCCACACATCCTGGTGCAGGGAAGGAGGCCAGAGCTTGCCAGCAAGAGCAGCATTTCTGAGCAGAGCTCTTGCAGCATTCCCGTCCTTTCCCACACGATGGGCAGCAGAAGCAGCCACAGCGTCCCCACCTCGGAGGAAAGGAGCCACGAGGCAGACAGAGCCTCTGGGCAGGGAAGCTCTGCAGTGCAGACTGCCAGGAGCCAGCCAGGATTCTCCTGAAGAGCATCCGGAAAGCCTCAGTAACGTGAAGCCTGGTGTGGCAGCAAAGCCTGGGCTGGGATTCCCACTGGGAATCTCCTGATGGCCAGGAGAGACACTGGGATGTCCCAGGGCTGGACCATCACATCAGTGACTGCTCTGGGGTGACCCTTGATCTCTAAGGAGGTCCCCCCCAAAATAAGTGTGAGTGGTCCCAGGAGACAGTGAGGATGGTGGGGGCTCTGGGGAGCTGGGCGCTGGGGAAATGTGGCTCGAACGAATCCACATGGGGAAGCGTGGGATGCCAGCTCTCTGCCTGAGCTCTGAGCCTCCAGAGACACGTGTGGGGGGGTTAAAACCCACTGCTCAGCTGGCACTCACTGGCAGAGGCGTGGGGGTCCCCTGGGCTCCTGCATCCTCCCTGCTGGAGTCACACACTGATGGAGTTCAGTGTCCCCCTGGGGTCCTCTGTGCTGCTCCCATCACAGCCTGCCACCTTCACTCCCAAAATCTGTCCCAGACGTGGCAAACTAAACAGCAAAGCCAGCAAAGGGACTTGGTTGCTGCAGCAGGGCCCTGTCCACCCCTCGTGCCTAACCCGGGCTGAGCCTCTGCTCAAGCACATGTGCCTCTCACAGATATTTAAAAATAGAAATAATAACAACCTCCTCTCTTTCCTGCCTGGTTGAAGAAATAGCGTAATTAGTTAATAAGGGGTATAATTTGTTGTGTAGCTGTGTGAGGAACTTGCAGAGGGCAAGCTAAGTCACAAAGTCCAAGCAACGAGCCCTAGAGGTAGGCTGGGGAGGGGAAAGTGCCCCAGCTGTGACCAGCCATGTCCTGTGGGGAGACCCAGCTCTGCCTCCAGCATCACAAGATTTTCCAGGCCAAGCTTGAGGATCTTCCCTTGGTGGTGAAATAGCTGTGTCCAGGGGGAAAAGTGGTGGCAAATCAATGTTTTTTTTTGTTTTGCCAAACAATTTCTGCCCATGTGAGCAGTGTGGCTGCTCCCAGACATGGGGGCCTCCCTTCTCTGCACTGAGGTGTGGGGTTCAGCATCCCCCTGGGACTTTTCCTTTCCTTTTCCTGGGGAAAGGCAGGAAGGTGACCAGAGGATGGTTGTTTATTCCCACACGCTCAAACCCAACAGCAATGAAGATGCAGCTCCTGAACATGGATTCCAAAGTCTCTCTCTCCAAATGCACTGGGCTTGTACCCCTGGGGACGCTGCCCTTATCTCCTGTGCCCCTGTCCCAGCTGCAGGGGCAGGACCTGGCCACCCAGCACCCAGATCCTTTGGCCAGCAGCTGTCTCAGCAAACTCCTGCCTGATCCAAAACAACCTGGCAATTGTTTGTCCACAGTGACATTTACAAAGGCACAAAATGGATCTTTCTCTGGAGTCACTGCCATGCTGCAGAAGAGGATTGAGCACTCCTCATCCCCAAACCTGGGGCAGGGACAATGACCGGTGGTGGCAGCCAGGATGCTGCAGCAGTTACAGCTCCCAGGAATGTCCTTACAGCCCTGGTTTCTGCTGGATCTTGTTGAGGGTGAGCTCCTACACTCTCCTGACCCCACTGAGCACCAGCTGATATCCTACCAAGGGCAAGGCAAGGGCCTGTGTGAGCTGCTGATGGAGTCAGAGACAGGGAAGGCTCCTGGGGCCCACCAAGAGCCACACTGAGAGATACTGGAGGAGCCAAAGGATTTTCCCCAGCTATCAAAGGCAAAGACACAGCAAATTTTTCTTTCTTCCCCCATGGCAGCTCTCTGTATCCCATTTGGGTGTCATTATAGGTAATTCCCTGCTTGATGTCTCGTCAGAGGTGGGGGAGGGAGGCATCATTTCAAGAAAAGACAAAAGGGCTCTTTCTTCATCAGCATTAACCTCAGGCAGCTCTTGAGAAAAATTCTGGGCAATTAGTGGCGCATAAGAAGATTTATAATTGAAATCTAGTTTGTAGCACTACAGGCAGCTCCCTCGAAAGACATTTCTCAGAGACCAAAAGAAAAGGGGGGAAGAAAATAATAGGGAGAGGCAGAGCGGGAGAGGGAACTAGTTAAAGAGTTTTAAAATCTCGCTGAAAACTCCATTTAGTTTAACATTGCATGATAGCTTTCATAATTCAGAACAAAGTGCAAAGCTCTTTAATGAGGCCATTAATGACCCTTTAATTTACTCCACCAGGGCTGAATTCATAAAACATTTATGTTCCATTTACACAGGATTTTCCTGAGCCTGTTCGGGGCAAGTCACCATCACAGAGCAGGTGGGATGAAGCAGAGGATTCTTATTTTCTGTTCCCACTCTTCTTCACCCCAGCACTGAAGTTCCACATGTGCTTTTTAATTCTGCCAGAGAAGCTGCAGGGACCCAGGAGGGAGGAGAGCCATTTTTGACTCTTCTGCATGGTAAACAGATGCAGAGTGCTCTCTTGGATTCTGCTCTAGGAACAGTGAAATCCTTTTAAAGATTGAGCTGTGGCATCGACAGCCAGCCTTAGAAAACATTTCTAGAAATCATTACAGCCCAGCTCCAATTCACTACTGATTGTGATATCAGATTTGCTCTTGGGGTAGCACTGTTGAGAGCATCTAGGGAAATATGACTCCCCAGATTTCCAGGCTGCTTTCCACGCTTTGGGTGGTGATGGGGGAAGGCCCAAAGAATGCAGGTACAGAGATGAGTGCTGAGGATGCTGCTGTGCTCTGCTTGCTGCTGAGGGTGGGCTGGGCTGGGAGCTGCTGCCAGACTGCTGGCAGGGGTGGTCACTGAGATTGTCTCCTGCCATCTCAGTATCTCCTGTCCCTGCAGCTGTGGGAAGCTCAGAGAGCTGTCAAGAACACACAGGGTGAGGATGGGCTGGTTCATCACCCCCTTCAGCACTTCCTGAAAGCCACGTGAGCTGCAGGTCATGCTCCAGTCTCGTTGTCCCATGATCCAAACTAAGCTATTTGTGTCTCCATGTTTTTTCTTCTGTTACAGACTGCAAGCAGGGAGAAGCACCTAGGAATGCTTAATTGCTTGTATTGGCTGAAACATCTCTTTTTATTATTAAAAAACCTAAACAGCTTTTCCTAGTTTATTCAAAGACCTCACTCTCATCTCTTCAGTAAATGTCAGTTTCTGAACATCTTCATACAAAAAGAGCCATTAATCATTGCAATGAGGTTCACAGCATCTTAATTTTGCTTTGACCAGCCTTCTCAGCTGCTTGCTCAGCTTCAGGACTATTAAACACTTCTCATCTGCTTCCCTCTGCAGTTTTGACCTAAGGAGGGTTTGTTGCACCAGCAAACAAAATATTCATGGCAAAACCAGGAGGACAGAGGTGCCAACTCACAAGAATCAGCCCCTCAAAAGCTTCTGCAGAGAGAGATGAGGAAGATGCCCCAAGGCTCTCGGCACGGTTAGAAAGCTGGAGCCTGTCGGAGAACATGTCCAGAGTCAATGTTTCCAGCACCTCTAAACAGCAGCAGCACTTCACACCAGCCCACAGTCTGTGGAGCTGGGTCCACTGCAGCTTGTGCCTGGTAAGGTGTGGGGACACAGGCTCAGAGAGAGACCACTTTCCATCTCACTTGCTCCCTGCTCCTCAGATTCAGGTTCTGTTGTCATTCTCGTGTCCTTTCTTCACCCCTTACTCTGCTGACGCAGGTTAGAAACCTGGTGGCCCATCGAGGCAGTGGCACTGCTTGTGTCAGTGCAGTCCATGAGTCACCCTCCTCATGTCACAGCCACCAGGGCTGCTGACGCTGATGCCCTCAGAAAGGACACGCCAGCAGGAGCACCAGTACCTCTGAAACCGTATCAGCACTCATCAACAGCAGTGTGTGCACACTGCTTTGTTATTGTAGGGTCTCTGGGTGCACTGTGTTCTACACACTGGGTTTGTGGTTGTAGGGTCATTTTTTACTTCAGGGGAAAGAAGCAGAGAGGAAGATTGCTTGACCTACTTGGATCATTCATGCGGAACTGCTTCGCAGCATAGGGTCAAGTTTGTCAGAACACTTACATCACAAGAAGAAATTATGGCCAAAAGAAACTTTAAACATGTTCAAGGAAAAAATAACAAAACCCCCACAGACATACACTCCAATGGAGATTAAAAAATGGACACTGTCTTTGAAGTATTTCAAAGTATCTTGGAATCTTGCACTCAAAAGTGATCTGAGCTTTAAAGGCACCAGGACCATGACAGGACAAACAGGAAACTGCTCCCAGTTCAAGCCTAAAGTGTCAGCAAAGTGACAATTGCAGGAGACCAGTGAATGAGAGGGGAGGGAACCTGCAGCAAGAAGAGGAGGCAAAATGGAAGTGGACCAGCACATCTGGCAGCAGCAGGTCACTCACTCTGAAGGGATGCTCTCCATCCCAGTGTGGAGGTGGGATACCCCTAGGTGGATGCATTTTGTGGACCATGGAGGTAAGAAAAGTCAACTTTTGCTGAAATCACCCTCAAAGGGAGGGACAGGAGTGCTCAGGGGAGCCCATGGATGGAGCTGGCTGCCTCCAGCACTGGCATCATTCCTGGGATGCTGTGACAGCTGACTGACAGCAGGAAAAGGACAACATCAGAGCAGAACAGAGACATCCTGCTGTCCCACAGAGCTTCCTGCAGACCTGGATGCTCCCCGGGCTCTTCACTCCCTTTGGCCCAATAAACAAACAGCTCTGGGCAGCTCCAGGAACAAGCTGCCTTAGCTCAACTGTTATTTGATTTCCAGAAACATCAGTGCAGGGATCCCATCCAAACTGGACCCTGGGTTGTCTGCTAAGCAGAGGCTGCCATTTAGTTAGAAACACATGGGGTCTTATTACATTTCCCTGGGAAAATAAAACAATGGTTCAATCTGAAGGGGAAAATATTTAGTAATATTCAACACTTGTACTCATACACATAGGGGCTCTGAAATCTCATAACCACTCAATTCCTGCTCCTCCATCCAAGTTTCTTGCTCAGCACAATTCTACTTACAAAGACCAGCTCTAGGGAAGCTTACAGCCAAGGGCTTGGGTTTGCTAAGATTACCCACACACTGACAGTCATGGAGGGGTCAAGACTTGCAGGCTATGAAGTACAGGCAGGCTCTTGCAGCTTTCCACATTTGCATCAAATTCTTTACACCTCCAGGTAGCTCACACACCTCCCAGACCTGGCAGCTCCTGTCCTTGTGGACATGCAGCACTCGAAGCCAGCAGACACACCACCTTTATGAGGATCTGTCTGTATTTCAGCCAAAACCAGACATGCAGTTTCAACCACACTGAAAGACCCCTGCACATATATCCATGAGTGACCCAGCCTCTTCTGAGCAATCCAAAATCTCTCTCCACCATTACAGCTGAGGGCAGACACTTGAAGATCCTCACGCATCCACTTTCCTGCTGCTACTTTAAAACCCACAGGACAGGGCAGCTGAAACACTAAAAGCCTCAATGTGGTCACTTTGACAGGCCCAGGAGGTGGGCGAGTGCTCACAGGGTGTCTGTCCTACTAGTGGTGTTGATGCTGTCTGAAAACCAATGTGTTTTTGAGGCAAACTACGAGGTACAAAGAGGAGAGGCTCAGCAGGCTTGTAGGAATGCCCTGTTTTATTTTGTACAGCTGCTGGGTCTTCTAATCAAGACTATCTGATACACTGATGTCATGCTGGTAATGGTATAACTCTATATCAGCCTAATGGAACAATGGGTTTACAAAAGGAGCAGTATATGCAGAAATATGCATTCATGCTTGCTAATCCTTCATAAGCCTGTAATCCTGATTTTCTTTTCCAAATAATAAGTGAAGATCTATTAAGATCTATCCCTATCACTAGCTGCATGCTAAATTCCCCTCTTCCTGCCTGGAATCTGCAGTGTCCCCTGCAGGTGGTGGGGCAGGGGGTGACATGCCATCCCCAGCAGCTCACAGCCCCCTGGGGATTTTCCTTCACCTGTACCAGGGGGAGCACACGGAAGCAGCCACAGCTTCACTGCCATTCACCTTTCTGGAGGGTCTGAGGATGCCTTCTAGAGGGCATTTCTGCATCAAAATGAAATATATTTATTCACAAACATGCAAATAAGCAAGGGGATAACCAGCAGTACTTGACTTCATCCAGCCCTAGCATCCCCTTCTTGCCATTTGTGCCCCAGCACTGGCAAATCCCACCTCCACCAGCACCCCCAGTCACAGACAGCTACTTCCCAGGAGTCTTGGCATCAAATAACCTTTCACAACCATTCTCCAGCCCCTTCACACAAACAACCTGGAAATAACCCTTTCAGGAGTGATAATGTAAGTCACTAATTACACAATTAATTTATTCTTTGGTACTAATAAAAAAAAATGACTTTGTGTTACAAAGCAGGAGAAAAAAGAAGAATCTAAGGATTTATTTAATTAAAGCTACAATGTATTGAAAAAAACAAGTAATTGTAATGGTACAGACAATGCTGAGATTGTATAATTAGTAATTAATTACCTACAGAAATGATGCTTTATTTTCTTTAAAGCTATTCATTTTTCTTTTTCTTTTTCTTTTTCTTTTTTTTTTTTTTTTTTTTTTATTTGCATGCAATTTTCTTCAGGCAAATCATGGGAGCAAATTGCTGCATGGCACAGCAGCTACCAACGTGGACAGAGGTGCTGTATTGTCACTTTCTCATCCTGATCCCCACCAAGCAGCAGTCACAGAGCTCTCTGCCTGTAACAGCTGCTCACCACACCAAAAGCCCTGCAAAAAATGAGCAGCAGGGCAAATTTTGACTCCAGCCATGAAGAGTCATTGGGCCAGAGCTGACAGGCAGAACAGCTACAGCCTTCTGTGGAGGGAGTCAAGGCACAGACTGTTAGCCCAGTGCTATATATATATATGTTATGCTTATAAGTCCTGATGTTAACCAATGTTATATATATATTTTAAGTATTCATGTATTCACAGCCATAAAGGCCTTTTCTCTACTTGAGCTAAATTGTATAACCGTGACCTATTGTCCCAGAAGGCTTTTTATTCATGTTAAATGGGTACTGAGATTAGAGCGCTCCTTGGTAGTAGGTACAGAAGTGTTCTGGAGGAGACAGGAGAAGATGGATGGTTGTGTTGAGGCTCAGCACAGAAACCAAAAACAGGAGAACCAAGCAGCTCTGCAGCCCAGCTGCCTTGGGATCTGAAAAATCAGATGTGGAGCTGGAGTGGGGACAGCAGTGCCCAGCACACATCACTCACTCACTCACTCACTCACTCACTCACTCACTCACTCACTCACTCACTCACATATCCCCAGTTCCGGTAGCTCCAGATTCCCATAGGGATTCCTCACCGCCCTCCAGTCCCATCTGTTCCTTGACCTGTGAGACAGGGAGAGGGAGCCAGGTTGGGTTCTGTGGGGCTGTCCATGGCAATGCCTCACAAGTGCTCCATGCTGCGCCTCTGACAGGCTGTCCCACCCTGCCCTGCCCCTCGGGGACAGCATTCCTGCTTTCCCTGGCAAACAGCACAAGTGCTCACTGCCTCTCTGGTACCCACAGAGCCTCCAGCCCCACCACTGAGCACAGATGCACCCTGGCAGCTCCCAGTTAATATTCACAGGGAAACACAACCTCCCTGGAAAAAACTCTGCATCGGGATCCTGCACCCTCATCCCTCCCTTTCCAGCCAGGAGATCCCTGCAAATCACATCAGTGAGACTGGCAGCTCCCCTGCTCTGATCTTAACCTTTATCCAAGGCCAGGGAACCCCTCTGGCTTCGAGTCTCATGGTCACACAGATACAAGCAGTGAAATGTTCCTCGTCCGTCTGTTCATTCCCAGTGTGTGCCAAGGCCTCCCTCCAGTTCCTCAGAGACACGGTACCTCCACGCTGCCTCGGGAAGAAATCAGGACAAGGCAGGCCTGGGTGCTGGTGCCAGGATGCATGGTGACAGCCAGGGATGCTGGTGTCCCCTCACTGGCTGTGGCACTTCAGTCACTCCGACACAGGGTGGAAGCGGCAGCGAGCTGGCTGCTGGCTGTTTCGCTGGTGCCAGATGGTGGATGAGATTAAAAGAATTTGATTTTCAAATAATCCATAAACCTGGCTGAGCTAATGTAGTTTCATATGCATTATCTTGTAATCCCAGGGAAGAGAACGTTTCAGAGCAAAGAGCCTTATTCTCCCTCCCTGCAAGGACTCTAACAAGCTAAAGATAATCTCCTTTTTGTTGGAAGGTGCTTACAGAGGACCTACAACACCCAGAGTGTGGCACAGGGGCTGGCTCTGTGGCTCTCCTCTGGGAACAGGACAGCCAGGCACCTGGCACTGTGGATGCTGTCTTGTCCTGAGCTCCATAGAGGTGGGAGCAGCACACAGCAGGGTCCAGGAACAAGCTGAATATGGACCCCTGGCCAATAAAGAAGGGATTTTGGCACTCCTGCCTCCTATCAGTGCATGGGAGAACATGCTGCTGCATCACTGGGGTAGAGTAGGATACACATATATTCCTCTAGGTGAGTTCACTTCTATGTGTACTTTGGGGATAAGCCCCAAAGCCCAACCCAAGTAAACCAAAGGCCTGCTGTGACAATCTGGAGAGAGGATCAGGCCCTCCCTAGTGACTAAGCCCCACAGCCAGAGTCTGGTGACCACCTTTGCCCTCGCAAGGTGAGGGACAGCATGTGGTTGAAACCTTGACACTGCCCTCTCCAAAGTAACTGCTGCACAGTTAGGCCTATAGAAAATTCATCCTAAGGGATTTCATGACTTCTTCTTGTTTGCATCAAACACACACAATCATTTTTTGCCTCTATCCCTATTCCATATGGATGCCCTCCTATTCCTCCCTAACCCCTGCCCTGGACAGATCTCAGCACCTTCCCTCCATCCACCCCCTCTCCTCAGATGCTGCCTGCCTGCTCCCTGCCTCTTTTCCCTGCACTAGAAGCTCCTTGGATTCTCCTGCTACTTGTCAAGCCTCAGTGGAGCAAAGATGAGTGTCTGCCAATCACTGGGATCCTTCAACATGCGAGGTACAAGCTTGAACGCAGCAGTTAAAAATTGTTGATCCTTATTCCATGCTCCAGGTTCCCACGTTGGAGCATGCCAGAGCTAGAGCAGGAGGTTATTTTAAAGGGAAAGGGAAATAAAACTCCACTGAAAGGATTTCCCAGTCACTGCCTGCCATCTAGTGCCTAGCACGGAGCTGTTTCATGGGCAGCAAGCAGCATCCACCTCCATCCTCAGGGGAATTTAGCTCTTAGATTGGAGCCAGCAACTTCTGAGCATCAAGCTCCCAGCACTGATAATTCCCTGCCATGCTCCTCACTCTGGGTCAGAGGCAGAGAACGGGTTTGGAGTCAAATAGCCCAAATCCTGGTGGGACCTATCAGGGAAAACAGCATGGGAGTGAGGAGAGGTGATGCTGTGTGCCTGCCTGGGTTGTGACATGATGCCCAGCTACAAAAAACTAACTAAATACAACACAGCTTGACTTGCTGCAAGCTGCTGCCTTCAAGGTCGTGTCATCATCGTCAGCAGCTCCGATCAAAGCAGTGCACACAGGCATTGTGTGAAGAGTGCCACAGACAGGCTAAAAATAGGGAGACAAATGGAAGCATGAGGGTGAAGGGTGAAGATTATCAGCTGTGCAGGAGACTGAAAACTTAAGAAAATCAGGAAACAAACAGAAGTAATCAAGAAACACTAACTTTGTGACTTGGAATATTCTGGTGCTTGGACATACCTCTGAAGATTCCCAGTTCAATCCATGGGCAGTCACTGCAGCAGGAACACAGCCCCTGCCAAGCCCATGTAGCTGGTGATTTTAACTTTGTCTTCAGGAAATCATGGGAGCTGATGCTCTCCCTTCCTTCCTTCAGCAGAGATGTACCTGGAATCACCTTAGGGGGTGTCTGGCAGATTCTTATTCCTCTGAAAGGGTTCAGATAACTACCTACCCACAAGGACAGGAGAGAACAAGCAAGACAGGTACAGCTCACCATAATCCTATTTGCAGGCAAAGAAAATTAAGGGATATGAAATCCAGAAAGATCTGGGACAGTAATGCCCATCTTGCTCACTGCCTCCTGCCCCTGCTAGCCCCAGAGCCTCCAGCATTCTGGTGGAAGGCACTGTCTGCTGCACCACACTCCCTAAGGAGGGACAAGACTGGATGTTGCTCTGTGAGTGCAGATGGAGCAGAGCCTGAAAAGTGGGTCCCCATGGGTCCCACCCCCTAAAGTGGGGGACTCACTGCCCCTCCACACAGGGCACTGGTGGGCTCAGACACCCTGAATGCCCAATTTCCCTCCTCTCCAAACCCCTTACGGCTTGGCTGCCCACTCCCCGCCAGGTCCTGCTTTCCTCAAGCTCATCCAACACTTGCAGCCTGTGCCCCTTGGCAGAGGCACAGCTCGGGAAGCAGCTGCTGCTCTGCAGAGGGGAGCTCTGGCTCTGACCCAAACGGGCTGCACTGGGTATTTGGAAAGGGCAGAGGGGCAGGGCAGCAGCTCCCGAACACAGAACCAGATTTACTGATTCGCACACGGCTCCCTTTTCCTCCGGTGCTTCCAGAAAAGCAATAGGCAAATGTTAACAAAAGGATTACTCAGAATTCAAAAGCAAATGGGATTTGTGACCCATTATATTAACTAGGGGCTGGGGAAAGCTCTACAGAGAGAGAACACTGCCGGCAGGTCACCAAACCAATTATTAAGAGCTCACAGATCACGAAACTAGATATATACACACATCATGATAAATTTCTATTTGCCTGCAGAAGCAGGACGCTGGCTGAGCAATCCTCCAAACCCAGTGTGTTTTTTCTATGTGCCCATTAAACCTGGATTATACCTATTTTTTTCCCCAGTAATTCACTCACCCCACAGGTTTACTGCTGAGGAATAACATTTGGGAGGGTAAAACCTGAAAGGCGAAATATAATGGGTATAATTACTTTGATAGATGAGAGGGAGCAGAAAGCAGGCAGGCAGCAGCAGTACTGGCCCATGCCTCATGTCATGATGTCCCCAGACTCCCTCTGCCCAGAAGCCTGAGAGGAAGAGCAGCCCCTCAGAAGATGATTTGCCTTTGACATCAACTCTCACCTTAAGCTCCAATAGAGTTCAGCTTAAACTTCAAACTGTTAACTGAAATTTTTTTTTCTTAACTCTTGCATCAGTTAGTTATGAAATTGGATGTTCAGCAGCCAGGTAAAGAGCCAGTTGTTGGCAGCACACAGTCCTGCTCCTGGGGTGAGTCCTAAAGCCTTGTGTTCTCTCCATAGAGGCTTCATTGCTGCGCCTCAGTTTTGAAGCTTCATTTTAATATTGCTGAAAGACCCTTCATAATTCAATTGAGAAATACCCCTGAGTCTTCAAGCATTGCTTATGAAGTCCTGACAAAGGAGTTTGTACCCGACAAGATCCGTTAGGGAAAAGTAGCCTGGACAGCAAAACTGTAGCTGGAACTACCTGAAGGGGCTTCCTGCTGTCAGCATTTCACACTCACCTCAAAAATTCCTGGCTTTCCTTCTTGAGGGATTGATGTAGAGGATTGGGTAGTATCAACAAAGCTTCTGGGGAAATTTGACCCTGAGTACAAGTTCCCCATCCCTTACTTTATATCCATTCTTACTTTTGCAGAGGTTCACTCAAGCCTTGCCTCCTGACTGCCCCACTCTGTGTCTTTCCAACATGCTGGTTACACCAACCCACAGGGCTTTCACAAGAAAAGGGAGGAAAAAGTGTCCTCAAAAAAAAAAAAAAAAAAAAAAAGGATGGGATCTAGTCCACTCGTTCACTGGTGACCTCAGGCAGATTTCCCACACAACTTTCTGCTGGGTCTCTGGGCTACCATGAGCAGAGCAGGGAAGGGCAGCACCTGCACAAAACAATCCTTCCAAAGAGAGAGATCCCTTCCAACACAAGAATGGGAGCTTGAACATAAAGGCAATAAATGCTGCTGGAAATTATTCATCTTCCAGGACAGGGAGCGAGCCCAAAGGCTGTAACCAGCTGGGACAGCACAATTCCCATCCTCCCTGAGCCAGCTCACCCCTGGCCCGGCAGTCAGGGATGCCTCAGGATGCTACCTGTACCCCCAGCACGCATCTCTGCTCATGGCTGTATTTGGGACAATAGCATCTCTCCTCCTCCAGGTTTTCAGAGAGCAGGAAGAGGTGTAGCCTGTGGCTCCAAAGGCCTCTCCTGGCTCTGCATGTATTTATCTTCCCAATTTTGAAGCCTTTCATTGCCTGGGGCCAGCCAGAAGGAGCAACAGGCAGCAGCTTCCCATTATGTGAGAAAGTGTGAGGTTCTGAACAGTTCACACTGTATCACAAAACAGATGAGCAGGGCTCTGCTTAGAGAGCACAAACCCCCAAAACTTACAGAGACAAGGAAGGATACCATCTGGGGAACAATTTTGTAAAAGTAAAGGAAAACTCTATCTGTGAAGCTGAAAAGTGTTTTTATTAGGACTTGTTCTTTCTTCTCCACTGGAGGGGAGTGCTAGTGTCAACTTGCCACAAAGAAAACCTTAATTTCTCTCTTCTGACATGGTGGCTTAAGCAATGGCTCAGATGCCAGTGCTTTAGAATGCAACTGCTCCTTCCATTTGTGTCTACTACTGGAGACTTTTAGCAACAGCTGCTGGACTGCATCACACCAGGGTCAGGACATCACACCAGGGTCAGGACATCTTCAGATGCTTCCTTCCCCCTTGGAGACAGAAAGGATGAGACTTTTTGTGTATGAGCCTCAAGAATGGAAAGAATGGAAACATCCTATGCCAAAAATGGCATTGAGGAGCAGAAAGCCTCTGCAGCCTGAGCAGCCAGGAGCCTCCTCTCTGGTGTGCAGAGGCAGGAGTGTGTAACAGCAGCACCAATCTCACCTGGGACTGCTTGGATAACCTCACATGGCTGTTCTCAAAGTGAGGAGTTACAGGTCCTTTCCAAAACTCCTCTCTCCAGTGCATGTTTCACAGGAGAGCTCTTCAACTGATCTCATAGTGCCTTGCTCAAGAGCCACAGCAAACTCAGTTGCTTTCCCAAGCACTTGCTGCAGCTTCAGGTTCTGGCAGAGATCTCATGTGAGGGGGCCTTTGTAAAGGTGAGAAAAACCCTCCAGGGTTTGGGTGCAGAGAAGTTCCAGCCTCCCTCAACACCCAAACACTCTGGTGGCCCTCCATCACATTAGCAAGGGGAGTTTTGTGTTTCATGTCCCAACAGAAGTAAAATGCTTCCCCTGCTCTTTGGGCGGGACTGCAGCAGCTTTCACACAGCCACAACTCCACAGATTTCCTCTGCTCTCTCAGGAAAGGCTCTCAGGCTTTGTACTGCTCTTTCAGCAGTTACCAGCAAAACAGATCCCACCAGCCTGCTCAGACTTCTGCAGCTCTGAGTATGGGGATAGGTTCACACCGAGTGGAAAGACAGCCTGCAGCCACCAAGCTCCCAAAGAACAGCCTGTGACCTACTGGAGGTGTTTGGGAGTAGAGGAAATGAGAAGACTCAAACCATCCTCTGGATCTTCCAGCTTCCCTCTCTCCAAGGCTGGGGAAGAAAAGAGACCACACAGGAGAATTGAGCAAAACCCTCTGAGTTGCAGGATCGGTGAGTGTTTGCAGCAACTGGCCGAGTGGCTTTAAATAAAATAAACTGCAGAAAAAATAAAAATAATTTGAGAAAATAAATAAAAGCTGCTGTTCCCACACAGGTTGCAAGCTGGAATTTTTATTTCAGGTGATGAGAAAAAAACACGTTCAGCTTTCAGAAAAGACCAAGCTTCTCACACACATGCTACCTGTAAGGTCTGAGGACAAGGAAAAAAAATTAAAAATGAAGGATGCTGTTGATTCTGACCTTTCCACTGCTGAAGGAGCTACACATCTCTCAGCACAGACAATGCCCAAAGACGTGCAGCTTGAATAATCCAGAAATAGGAACTGCCTGGATCTGAAGATCAGCAAGGTCTCAGTACAGCCTTTTCTTTCATTTGTTCTCTGTCTTTTGGGAGCAAGCACAGATTAAACAGCATTTTCTATTCTTTGAAAGCTTTGTCCCAGCAATACAAAACCTTGGTGTGGGAAACAGGGCAGACTCTTTAGCTAAGGGCATGCCTTTAGCTTGTGGCCACAAGGGCCCTGCTGCATCTTCTGGAGCCAGTGACAGCCTGAAACAAGAGTGGCAGAGAAAACCTATACTGACTGCACCCATTCCCCACAGGAGGGGCACAGCCCGAGGGGAAGGACTCACCTCCCCCTGCTTCAAGTTTCCAGTCCTGGAGAAGGC
This sequence comes from Taeniopygia guttata, assembly GCF_048771995.1. Taxonomy (NCBI): domain Eukaryota; kingdom Metazoa; phylum Chordata; class Aves; order Passeriformes; family Estrildidae; genus Taeniopygia; species Taeniopygia guttata. Next base: position 13,409,242 of record NC_133035.1, on the reverse strand, counting down.
AACAGGCCTCCCTTCAGCAGTGCTGACCTCAGGGAGCAGCCAAAAATCTGCAGTCTTTCAGGCACGTGTTCTGCTCCACATTTATTTCCTCTTTGCCACTGCTCTCTGCTGCAGGCTCAGCCTCCTTGCCAGGTCTGCGAGGATGCTTCCAGGAACCAAGTTTTGCTGGTAATTTATGGCAAACCTGCAGCTCCCAAACTGTCCAGCGTTGGAAAACGGAAGGTTGCTGTGCTACCCCAATGGCTTGCAGAGTGATTAAGGATAACTTTGAGGCCTGGAGCTCAACAGCTCCCAAAGGATTGATAAAGTACATACAGCAATCTCCAGTTCCACCTCTGGAGTCCAAACTCTCTCCAGATGATTTATGACAGTTATTTCCTCCCTCTCCCCCTGCTGCTGGAGGAAGCTCATTCCCTGCAAGGTCCAGTATCACTCTTGACTACTGAACAGCAACATTTACAACCAGAAAAAACCTCCAGCAACATAATCAGCCCGAGGGCCAAGACAGCACCACACAAGTCCAGGATAGATCTTCTAATAAAGAAACTGGGGTAATAGGGTTAGGCTACCTGAGGCAGACCCAGCTGTGCTGGTTAGCAGTGCTGGCCTGATACAGTGGGAATGGGAGCCCAGAACTCCCTAGACACCTTTGAGGCTGCTCCCATGAGACTGCAATGCTAAAGCACCTTCCCCTCTCAGGAAAAAAGAGCCTCCCAGCCCAGACAGAGAGCAGCTGCTGTTGCTGTTATCCTCCCTCAGTGTCTGTTGCTGTAACCTGAGGCTCACAGGGAGGCAGTGTAAGTGGGAAGGCAGCTGCCCATTCCTCATGGATCCATGTCCTCCACGGCCACTGTGCATCACAGATTCCAGGCCAGAGGCAGCTAACACTAGAAGTTAATAAGCTGTGAATATCCCTGCTTACATCTCCCCAGAAACCCATCTTGTCCTGGCTGGTGTTCAGGAGATTCTGTTCCCACCTGGACACACAGATAACCCTCCAGTGCTGCTCTTATCAGAGAGCAGGTACTAGTGATAAGCATTAGCTATAGCAAGGAGAAACCCTTTGAGGGTGAGCCTGTGACAGGAGTCTGGAGTCTGGAGCAGAAAGCAAACCTTCTGGGTACCACAGCCCCAGGGAACCACACTCTTGGGAGAGGAAAGGATCACAACATGCATTTCCAGAAGAGGTGGAGGAGGAAAATTCAACAAGAGCAAAGAACTCCCTCAGGAAAGCTTCACTTCCGAGTATAGATTTTAATATTTATTCAGTACAGGGCCAGTGAAGAGAACTGGGAAATAAGGCAAAGGCAAATTATCCTCCAGAGCCCAAGTGAACATCTCATACACCCAGACCATGCAAAGCAGCAGCTGTGCTCCTCCCTGGAGCCACGTCCCACATCCTCCCCATCTGCTGGAGCACAGGCCATTGCTCACAAGTCCAGGAGGAATCGATTGACTTTTTTCAGGTATTCTGACTTCAGGTAATCTCCCAGCTCCTTCTTCGTGACCCACAGGTAATCTGCCTTCAGCTCTGCCTGGGACAAATCACTGCTTTGGAGGAAGGCTTTGAAGAAGAAGACTTTGGCTCCCACGTTATTCTCAGTTCTGATGGCCCTGGGGAATTTATACTTGTAAATCCCATATGGTGCATTCCCCAGGACTTTGGCTTGAATGCGATCTCCTGCAAGAAGCCAGCAGTGCAAGAGAAAGAGAGTAAGACATAAGAATACAGAGCAACAATAACTGCTCCCCTGTATAACAACAACACAGCAAAAGCCATTTCTTGCATGTGGTTCAGACTGACTGTTCCTTCTTTGGCAGAAATACTGACAGCTGTGAAAAAAACTTGTTTGTTCTCATGAAAACACAGCTCATTTGGAGACCAGAGAGTCCTCTCAGAGTGGGAGAGAGAGGAAGGCAAGGAGAGGGTATCCAGCTTTACCAATCTTGAGTGAAAAGCAAGGACACGTGTTTGCCATCATCACCCATCTGCCACAAAAGCTACCAGAGGGCAACAAGAGGGAAAGAGAAGCCCAAAGCAATCCCAGACATTCAGGGATGGTGAGGTGTCTGGTGATACCCCAAAATGGCCCACGATGGCCAGACATGGCACTGCTGCTGCTGGCAGCCAGAGATCCCAACTCCCAGTGTGCCAGCCCTCTGCCATGAAATGCTTTTCCCAGCAGATGGGAGAAGATTTCACTACAGCAGATGGCAAATACCCCTCAGACAGGGCACTGGAAGAAAACCACTGGACAAATAGGAGGGAGGGTCAAGCTACACACCCAAAAATGTAGCCATGGCTCGCTCAGCTGTGCTCCGTAGCGTCTCTCCAGGCTGCCACTCCACTTGAGGCAGGAGCCACAGCTCCTGGTTACCAATTTTCTGTTTCACCAGAAACATCAGGTTGCTGTCCAGCTTCCTGTTCAACGACGTTCGATCGTTGCTTTTATCAGCATCTGCCAAAAGCCAGCACAGGCTGGAAACAAAGTCTCCTGGCAGCATGCTCTGACCCCCTTGGTTATCAACCCTCTGTGCCTCCCACCCAGAAACAACACACAAATGTGGATACATGGAATAAGACAAAAATCTAGACAGGAATGCTTGCAGTCACTCTAGAAGTCATTGCAGGATTCAGCTGCTCTTGTCCTTTCCAGAAGAACTCTATAATAAGCAGCCTAGATCTCCACCTTAACAAAAATCAACAAGAGCACTAAGCAGAGCTTGGGAACCAAATGACCAAACATTTCTCTTCTCAGAAACCCCATCTATGTTCATCACCTTGCCCTGGTGAACACACACTTTTTTGCAGCACAGGAACACTGATTTCCCTGTCAGACTGTTAATTGCACATGTGCTGCCACAGAGTCAAGACTCTCTTTAAAACAAACAAAAAAAAAGAGATCCAAAAATGCCTTCTTTCTACTGAATTACAATCTGGGTGTTCTCACCCACCACGAACTCCAGGCTGTACCTGTTATCCGCGGGGCAGCTTTGAACTGCAGAAACTTCTGCTCCCACTTCTCCTCCAGGTCTTGAGCCATGATGACTGTCTTGCCATGAGCTTCATCCTCGTCATACGAGCTTTCCATCTTCCTCTTGAGCTGCTCCTCCTCCTCCAGCTTACGCATTTCGTGATCTGAATAGAGGCTCTTCTCCAGCTCTAGCTAGAAGAGCAACATAAAAAAGCCTTCTTAAGTGCTTTTTAAACCACAAGCACTACATTAGCAAGCAGAATTACATTATTTCCAATTCAGTAGAAGTAAGGCAGTAGGAATTTCCTGAGGTTGAGCAGGGCTTCCCTGCTTGTAACAGGAGCGTGTGACAGGGGCACCAACACCATGGAGGATGTGAAAAACGCCACTCACTTGGTTTTTAAAATTTTTAAAAGTTTAATAATAATAAAATGATTATAAAAATTGTAATAAAATTAGAGTAATAAAATTTAGAGTTAGGACAATTGCAAGACAACAAACAGGACAGAATTACAGACATCCGGATGCTCTCGGACACTAAGTCACGAAAAGCACACCTTGTGACCAAAGGAATAACTTTAAAAGCAATAGCCTGTTGCATATTCATCTATCTCATACATGATGCATAAATTCCTTGCAAATTAAGAACTTTTCTGGTTTTTGTCAACTTGTGCTCCTTAATCTTAGTGGTTCCAAAAAGATGGAGAGAAGGTAGAAAAATGTCTGTCTTTTCTGATAAGGAGGCAGCAACTTTTTATGGGCCCCCTTTGCTGACATCTCTATGTGAAGAGTTTCTTGATTATCTCATCTTCTCGCTTGAGCTTGCAACAAATCCTATATCGTAGAATTTCTATTTTAACATTATGTTGTAACCTAAACACTACTTAAGAGAATTAATACAGCACAACTTTCTAACATTACACATACAATACTCATTGTAACATTTGCGAAAAGCCAATCATAAAATACGCATTTCTCACAGAGGAAAACCATGGGAACACCACCAACAGCCACCGGACGTGGTGTAAATCGCACACGGAGCACTCGGGCAGCAACATCGCGGCGTGTGTGAGGCCAGCAGGCCCCGATGCCGCTGTCCCCTCATGCCTGAGGGCGCCATTTCCCCACCGACACCTCCGCCCAGAAAAACACGCGCACACCCCCCTCTACCTGCTCCATCAGCGCCGCCACCTCTTCCTCCTCCTTTTCCAGAGGCTGCGTGATTCGGGGAAGCCTCAACAAGCACATCGCCCCAAAAAGCTTCCACGGGCGCTGCGCGGCAGCGCTGCAAATCCCTGGAGCGGTGCAGACCCCCCGAGCGGTGCCAACCCCCGGAACGCTGCAAACTCCCCGGACGCTGCAAAACCCCGGCGCGGTGCCGACCCCCGGAGCGGTGCAGACCCCCGGAGCAGTGCAGAACCCCGGAGCGGTGCAGACCCCCGGAGCGGTGCAGAACCCCGGAGCGGTGCCCGCCGCCCGCCGCGCCAGGGCCGCCGCCGCCACGGCCCGCGCCCCACACGGCCCCGCCATGTCCCCTCCTCGCTCCCGGCGTGCTCCGCGGCGCCGCTCCCCGGCGGAGCCGGAGCCGGAGCCGCCGCCATGAGCGCGGCCATGGCGCTGGCCGGGCTGCGCCTGCTGGGCTGGGGGTGAGCGGAGAGAGGGTGTGGGAGCGGGGGGACAGCGAAGGGACAGCGAGGGGACAGCGGGGAGGGCCCCCTCTGGGCGAGGTGGGCGCTGGGGTTTCCCGCTGTCGCTGGAGCCGGTCTCCCCCTCTCTCACAGTTGTCTCCCTCAGGGGCCGCGCCGCCGCCGCTCGGTGCCGCGGGCTCCGCACCGGCGCCCCGGGGCTGCGGGACGCGGCCGGGGCGGCTGCCGAGGAGCCGGAGAAGCAGAGCGAGGCCGAGCAGAGGTGAGAGCCGAGGCCAGGCCGCGCCGGGAGGGCGCTGCCATCTGCCGCTTGCTGCGAGGTTTTATCGGGTTTGCCGCCGAGCGTGGGGAGGGAGCCGCTTGACTCAATCAGAAACGCAGCTTGTGTTTTTCGGAGGTTTGATCCCTTCTTCCTTTATTTCCCCATATGAGATATTGTGATATTTAAAGAGCGAGGCCTGATAATTCTTACTTTCCTCCTCAGCGCCTTAATCCTGCAGAGGAACTCCATGAGATGGGATGGCAAGGTTTATGAAGAGGTCCCCATAGCTCACATCAAAGCAACGTACAACAAGTAAGCAAATGAGCTGCTCCATTCCTGCTCTCGTGTGAAATAAAAGCCTAGAACCCGGGGTTTGCCCTGTCATCATTTTAATCTAAAGATTCAAAGGAAAACAGCCAAGGGGATGATGTTCATGGCTGGGAATATGATACTGATTTAAACCTCAGCGCTGTTCAGGGAGCATGACTGTTCTTGGAGTGTCTTAAAAGCAATGAGATTGTTTTTATACATTATGATTACATTCTGATATAAATAATCAGATGCTGATAGGTTTAACAGCAGGTTACTTCCCACTAGCCCACTGCTTTAGCACGATTTCTGTATAGGTGTTAAAAAAATTATCATATTCTCCATGAGACAATTGTGTTTCATCAATGATCGCTCCTGTGATATGTTACTGCTTAAAGCTCTTTCAAGTTCTAGAAGTGTTTTGTGCATTCTTTTTTTTTAATATAAGAGATAAATTGAAGTGAGAGGTGGACCTGAAAGGGCCAAATTTGGTCTGAGGTTTACTTAGATAAAGCACACCATCTCCAGAAAGGTTCTTCCTGGGTCTGTAAGATGACCAGGTCACTGCTGGGTGGTCTCTGCAGTGGGTTTAAGTGAGATACTTTGAAAGGGAGACCGAAGTCTTGCAGTCAGCTGTGCCAGTAAGGTGAGCGAGAAACTGGAGAATAAAGCTTTGTTCCAGCTTGCTTCTTCCCCTTGCCCCTGTCCCACAGCACGCACATCCAGGTGGTGAGCTTTGACAACCAGCCGTTCTCCCGCACGTCCTGCGGCACAGAGGGCTTCCAGAACGCCAAGAAGGGCACTGCCATCGCAGCGCAGACTGCGGCCATGGCAGCGGCAGTGGTGAGTCCCCACCGTGATCCCCACCTCCAGAGGGGAGCTCTGACTGCCTGCCCCGTACCTGGGCACAGCCCTGGCTCGCAGGCAGCACTGTGGTGCTGGAGCAGTGTCCCATGTTTTGTTTGCACACAGACAAAGTGTGTTTGAAAGAGCTGTTAGAAGTGCCCCAAGTGGGAGCTGAGCTGTGCGGGTTGTGATTGGAAATTTGTGATTGTAACTTGGAGCCTGTCCTTTCCTAGCACCAGTCTGTGTAGCCTCCTGTTTTCCTAAGTGAACATTTCTCAGTCATTTGGGGAATGTAGACCCTGAATCAGCAGCAGTTCAAGTTTTGCCTTGTAGGGGACTGAGAAGTAGCTGTAGTTATTGTCTGGATGTTTTATATCTACTCTGTGCCACAGAACTGAGCTTCAGCCAGCAGTTCCAGTCAGAGAAAGTGATGTTCTTGCACCTGTAGTTTCCATGCACATATGGTTTGTTGTAGCTCTTTCTAAAAAAAACCATGTGGGTATCCAGGTGGAGGAGATGAGGCTGGCTGTGTTACAGTCCTCAATTACAGCTGAATGAGGCAAGGTCAAACTGAAAATCCTTACCCTAAATTAGGTGGAACTCACTTCAGCCTTTCATGCCACAGGAGTTTGGTGCCACTGCTGGCCAGCAGCTTATTGTGGTTGACTCAGAGGGATATAAGAACATCTTCACTATTAATCTGTGCTCGTTGGAGCCTCATAATAGCTGCATAGCTGTGCTTGGACAGATTTATTCTGTCACTGTTGAAGTAGTTAGTACGTTAATTGCACCAGAGCACAATGAGAGAGAGAGCCAGAGGATCTCCCTCCACGTGGTGGCAGCAGGGCTGTGCTGTACAGCAGTTCTTCATTTCCAATTTGAAAGCCCCTAGAATTTTTGCCCTGGAGGTGTAGACTCCTGCACAGCAAATCTAAAGCTTGCCTGCTCTCTCATTTACCCTCCGGAAAGAATCCACTGCTCACAGGGGAGAAGTGGCCACATTAGAGAAGGGAAAATAACTTAGAGTTAGTCATTGTTAGTCCCTTGCCACTTCAGTCACGTATCCATGGATATGTCATTTTTTGCTCTGGCATTAGGTCACAGATAGTTTGATTTTAGAGCTTTCTCTGTGAGCAGAGCTCACAGTCTAGCACAGAAGTTCTCTTGAACTGCCTTGGCCATACCCCGTACCCCCTTTGCTTTTAGTGTCTCTGCAGTAATCTACATATGTCTTCTGTATTTATTACTACCTAATCTTTATTTTTACTTAAATACTATTATGAAAATGAAAGACACCAGAGGAGTCAGAGTTTATGTCAGAGAGAACACTAACCAGTTGTTCTTTTCACAGAAAGCACGTGGGAAGGGCGTACTGCACGTGCGAGTTATTGTGAAAGGACTGGGACCAGGACGCAAAGTAGGTGTTGGAGTTTCTTTTCCATACTTTATTTTCTCAGCTGCCATGGATGTTTTCTAAACTCAGGCTGGTTTCAATTAACTTGGTTTTTCTGAAGCTGATAAAAAGGATTCCTCATCCAAATGCCCAGTAAGGAATTTTTATAGTCATTAGAATTTTAGAGTAATACCATGTTGGAGGTAGAATAAAAGCTGTATTTGGGGGTTCTTATGGCTAAAGTAGGAAAACCAATGGGAATGCTCTAGAAAGGACTAGAGCAGATAAGTTAAACCAGTTTCTGATACGAGTTATTTATTTTTAAGAATTAAGAAGTGAGAAGAATTGGAACACGTTGATTTTCAGGTGGAGGATGAAACTGTTTTGCCCTGAGCTTTTTCTGTGTGTTGATAACTCATCTGCTGTCTCATTGCAGGCTGCCATCAAGGGGCTGACGATGGGAGGTTTGGAGATCATCTCCATCACCGACAACAGCCCAGTCCCCCACAACGGCTGCCGCCCACGGAAAGCCAGGAGAGTGTGAGGGGCAGTGCAAGGGACACGCAGCTTTCAACATCAGTTCACCAGGGACTGAGTCCAATGTTGCTTCTGTGACTGATTCTGAAAGGCCACCCTCCCTGGAAATACTTGTTAAGGGAAGCTTGGATAGACCATGCTGAGCCTTGAAAATGCAGGAGGCAGAAGCTACTGGTGAAAGCAGGAATACGTGTATTTCCTTAGTGGGAAGCCTCTTGTCTGCAAAGTTTGTTGATTAAAATGTTGGTCTTTTGACAGCCATTCCTGCTGTGTTCCCAGAAGTATTTTGGCATATTACTGCCTTTCAACTGCTCTCTTCCTCTTACCACTGTATGTGGCTCTTGTCTAGCCCTCCATGCCATTAGTGCCCTTGTCAGGCAGAAGGAGAGCCTGAGATCTCAATCTCCTTGTAGTCATTGTAGTAAACAACTGCACAGTCAGGTCATCTTCCTTCCCTCTTTGTCTCACTGCTCACATTGGGAAACAAGGCATGGGGTAACTCTTTCCTTCCCCCTGGCTCACAGAGCTACGTGTGCCCTATGAGAGGCAGCTCTCCCTGTTCACAGAGCACCAGCCTGGATCCATTCCTGCCACAGATCTGTTGCAGTGCTTTGTTTCACCCAGGCTGTGCTGACCTGCCACTGCTCTTGGCAAAGGAAAGCACCTCACTTTCTAAAGGGGCTGCTGGGATCTTGCCAGGTTTGATGCTTGCAGTCTCTGGCCCTGCCTTGTGCACCACAAACTGGATTTTCCAGGGTCCTGGGGAAAGCAAGCAGGGGTTAGTAGGCCCAAGGAATAATGAAATGCTGCCAAGGAGATACAAAGCACTTAAGTCTTGAACTGTACCTCTGTGTATCTACAAGCAGCAGGAGCTTGTTGTGGGTCTGTGATATATTATTGCTGTCCCAGCTCCGTCCAGAATTTCTGCCAAGGAAATATGTCAGGAGCATTAAGCAGGGAAGGTAAAAGCTGTAGTAACTGACTACAGGGTTGATTTGCTGGATGGCAGAGGCACAGTGCCTAGCAAAGGGCATCTCATTGAAATCCCCACTGCCAGAGAAGCCCTGGCACTATACAGCATGTTCTGGGCAAGTATTTCACCTGTAAACATGGTATATTTTAGAGCAACCAGCAGTTCTATTGCAAATGCAGAATCTTCCTTTCTATTATTTCTCATTCTGTCATTCCTCTGTAGTTTCTTAAATTGCATAGTTAACTATTTTCTTCCTCTTTAGAGAAAGGCTACCATAGCAACAAGGCAGTGAACCTCCTTCATGGGGCTGAATGGCATATAGCAGGTTTTGAAAGAAATCACTGCTTAGAAAAGACTGTTGATTTGCATTTGACAGGAGAAAACAAGATTCAGACAAATCTACTTTAGTCCAACTCTCTGAATTTGAAGTGAGGGTAGGTGATCTTAAGGGGAAGTTCCTTGAGCTGTCACATATTAGACAGTGAGGAAGAGATGCTCTTCCATAGATGTTTGCCACACTAGAAGAGTTTTTCCCTCATTCCAGAAATACAGCTGCACTAGGGACTTAATATTCTGCTTTTTAAGAAGAAGATGGCAGGTCAGGCATGAACTGCCAAGATGAACTCTCTGAGTATGCAGTCAGCTGGCTGGGAAAGGGGTGTGTGATGTGCTTACAGCGAGGTTGGGCTGGTGTCTGTGCCCAGCACAGCAACCAGCCTGACAGAGGACGGGTACCAGGCTGTGCTGGCAGGTTTGTCCAACACAGAAAAACAAACACTGCTGTTCCCTACTGCAGCCTGTTCATTGCATCAATGCAGAAGTGCCCTAGTCACATGAAGATGGTAGAACAAATTGAAAAGTAAAGTTGTGAAGAGATCTGTGGTCCTCCTGGAATTCAGGAAAGAGTATGTGTGTGAAGAATAAATCTTCATCTTACCTACACTTAAAATCAAGGCTGTGTCCTCTGTAAAGGCCACTCCTTAACACTCTTTGTTTCTGGGTGTTTATGAGGGTTTTAGGAGATCTGCCAGTGCATGACCACTGCTTATACAAGTGGGAAGCGTAATGTCCCTCCCTGCCCTGCCTATTTCTGGTAGCTACCCCCACTTCTTGCTTTGACTGACAGTCCTGTAACACCCTCTGTGCTGGACAGAAGAGGCTGAGGCTGTTCTCCGTGGCTCAGTGGCTGGGATCTGCACAGCAGGATGCAAATCTTCCAGACCCCCAGCTCCCTGTACTCTGAACTCCCCAGCCCAATACTTCAGTTGTACAGCTTTTTACTGAAATCACATTTTCTGTCCACATTCTCTCCTGCCCTGATGGAGCACTCCCAAAACCATGTCCTAACTTAGTGCACAGTCTGAGCTGTTTGTCCTGCAGCACATCCCAGGGCTCTGGGGCAGTCAGTGGGGTGAGGGAGCACAGCTGCACAGAGCAAAGGCTGGGGTGCTCCTTCCTGCACACACTGTACAGTGGAAGAAGGCTTAAAACTGTTGTGGTTTGTGTTGCAGGGAATTAATAGACACCAATAGTGCTTAACGATTTCCTTACCCTTCAAATGAAACTATTAATTAAGAGCCTGGTTTTAGTCAGCCACTGGTGTTTACAAGTTCTAATTGCTTTTCTTGGCATCTGGGTGGAAAGCTGTTTTCTACTGGCTCACATTCCTCCTCAGCAGCAATTACTTCATTTGTCAGTAGCATGGCCACAGCATTAGCACTCTCATTAGGGTCATATCCTCTCCCTCTGGGCTTCCCCGTTGCTTTTGGACATTTTGCTCTCCATTCCCTCCTAACTTTTGATTCCCTACACTCAGAGATTACTTTTTCTGAGAAACAATCTCAGAAATTGCTGCTGACTGCAAAGCTTCATCCTGGTTCAACCCTGGCCTTTCCTGAGATTTTGCCTTCCGTTCTAAACAAACGGTCACATAGACCTCCCTACATTGTATCCCTGTAAATCCCTGCGGAAACAGAACAGTCTCCTGACTTACAGATAAAATGCTGCCTCAGGTCTGTTTACCCCTCACTGAGTGCCACATTACCTTGGGGAGTTAGTCTAACTCAGTTACCCTTCCTTTGGACCTGGGATGGCACCTGGTGGCCTGGAAAAATAGCCCTCAGCCATCTCCCTAATCGTGTATCGTTCTGCAAAGAGGAATGACTTCCCTATCCCCAGCAACAAGGACCTCCTGCCCAGAGCTGCAGCTTTATCTGCTGAATTGGTGATTTGCTATTTCTTCCATGAGCATCTCAGTGACAAGAGTCAGGCCGCCAATTTGGGTCCCTTTGTGAGATTCAATTAAACCATAAAGTGATGTCAGTGTCCTTTAACAGCTGACTGTACACAAGCAGGCAAGGAGAGGGGGACAGACCCTGCAGTGCTAATAAACTGGAGCAGCAGGGGTGGCTTACGGCAGCCGGCTGCAGCTGCTAAAGACATCTGTGCAGGTTTTGTTGGCTTTCCCTCTGCTGTGGGAATACCTGGCTCGAGATGTGCACAAAGAAGGTCACTGAGTAGGTGTTTATAACCCTAAAGCACCCCCGGGAGTTTTGAAGAAGTAACAGTTCAAATCAGGCTATGTTTTTGCACTCAAGACTTCTGCAGATAATCACAGTGCTGCTTTCATGCCTAGCACCCGCACCTGGCCCCTCTTCCCCTCCAACCTCAGCCCATGACTTCTCAGACCAAAAAGAGATAAAAGACCCTCAGATTGGTTTTCTGTTTTCCCAATGCTCTCCTCTCCCTGAAGAGGCATTAATGGGTACTCGATGGCAGTAGGAACTGCTCAGAGGTTTTACTAATGAACAGCCTGAGAGCATCCAAGTCCCCACACTGATGGTGAAGCAGGGCTGCAGGGTCCTCTTGGGGAGATGTAGAGGGGAGCCAAGCCTCGATGTTATTTGTTTTTTTTTTTTGAAACCACTCACACCTCCTCTGCTGAGTTCTCCAAGCTTCCCCTGCACTAGTGCCACTTGGCAGGGTCCTCTAATTTCTCCAGAGTCCATAACCCTGCTATGCCCACATCTACTGATTCAGACGGTGGAGGCTGTGCACCTGGACCCAAACACCTCAGCAGCTCTGGAGCCCTAACAGCCATTGCCTGGGAAAGCTGCTTCCAGCAGCAACCTCACCGCTTGTTTTTCTTTTAAAAAGTAAGCAAAAGGGAAAAAGGATTGTGCACAAGGGGCTCCTCTGCACAGCAGCAGGCCAGGCTTCCCACCCACACAGGACTCCAGGTAACAAATAAAACTTGAGGCCCCAAGCAGGAAAATGACATATTTCACCCACCACTCTTCCATCCTCTGCCCCTCCTGCAGGTCCCAAGGTGAGGTGAAACAGGACTCATCTCTGCATGCACCAGCCTGCAGGCACAGACCTTGCTCTCCTAATTGCCAGCCAGGCTCTCACACAGCCCCCTGGCAAGATCTGGGTACTGCCTTTCATTTTGCTCCGGCCAAATCCACAGAAATAGCACTTTCCTGACCTGCCAGGGTCAAACTGACCAAGAAATGCAAATTACTGTAGACTGGCCAGCCCTGTGGACTTCTTAGAAAGGCTGATGTCTGGAAAGCAGCTTTCTCCAGCACTGGGAGATGCTCTGGGACAATCTGTCCCTGGACATGGCTGTAAAACCAGCCCTGTTTACCAAAATCCATCCAAAGAAGTGCTGCTGGCTGGGGAGATCCCCTTCCAAGTGATCCTGCAGCCAAGAGACACGGTCACCAAAGGGCCAGCGTAAAACTGGAACAGGCCCTGCTTGGCCACAAGCAGCTGCACAGCAGAGCTGCTCCCCCCAGCCCTTATCAGAGCCAGCGGATCAGCAGCAACATCACCTTCAAACCTGAGCCCTCTCTGGGGAAGCAGCCGAAGGGGGATTTAAGGGGTAGGAGGCAGGATGAGGAGAGATTAACTCAGACTTTGCTGCCCAAAGCCAGACAGGCTGCACTGCACAATCATGCTGTCGAGATGACATTTGTCTGTCCTATGTTACAGGAGACCCTGTTTAGCTGCCAGTTGCTCCTTTTTCCTTACAAAGAGGGATTTTACAAGCATTAAGTACTAACCAGTCAGGGGTGAACCAGCAACCTACCTACACTGCTGCAGGTATCAGCACAGATAATCTGACTTACCCTGACTTCAGGACCAACCCCAAAAAAATAGGGCAGCAGCAATGAAAATTATCCATCACGCTCAGAGACGACAGAGCACGTGCTGGCTCTGCACTGGGGGCAGTGCCAGTGTTTTGGGATGGAGTCCCCCGCACAGGGACAGCGCCAGCATGGCAGTAACCCACAGGATGTGTGTTCAGCCCCACAGCTCTGGCCACAGAGGTGCGGAGCCCCTCACCTTTCCGTGCTGGCTGGCTGTCCCCAGGCGGCTGCGGGCACAGCAAGGCCGTTTCCATGGGATGGATGGGCTGCTTCTCCCCGTTGCTGTGGTGACGGCACCGGGCGCCAGCAGGTCGGAGGCGGGAGGGCGAGGATCTATCTCTGCGGAGCTCACCAAGGGCACTGGGTACATCTAATCCGGCCCTGCTCCATTTTAGGCCCCCGAGGAGCACCGGGGAGCTATCAAATGACCGGCTCAGCGGCAGCGAGCGGGCACTCGCAGGGATGCAGCGCTGCCCACCGCTCTTAACAACACCCTAAAATCACATCCAGCAGCAGCCAGATGGCCCTGGCAGGGCTTCCCTGCCACCTGCCTGGTTCTCACCCCTCCAAGCCCCCTAAGCAACGCGTTCCACACATCCCAGCTCCAGCTGCCCCAGGGCTCCAGCCCAGGGCTGTGTCAGCCCTGCCAGTGCACCCTCACCTGCCCCATCCACGGTGACCAGAAGCTGCTGCCCAGCCAGGCACTGGGACAGTGACAGTGTGCTCAGCCACCCAACTCTCTCTCATGCCCTTCTGCCTCCATACCTGATGCTGTTACAACACACCTCGATAGAGGAAGGATGCTGGCAGAGGGAAGGATGAACTTGTGCAAGAGTAGCTTTCAGAGGGAACAATTCACTGCCAAAACCAGGGGCTTAGGGAGGCTGGAGCCCTCTGAGCAAAGCCAGGGCTGCTCTGGACTGAGTTTGGCATTTTGCAAAGCTGCTGGGTAGAAGGGAAGAAGACAGCCGTGGAAAAGAGAAATAACATGTTCCTGGCTTTAAAAAGACTGAACTCAAACTTGTTTTGTCATCCACAGAAAATAAACTCATCCAAAGGCTCCAGTTTGTCCCTGGACAGAGCAGAATGCAGCAAATGCTGGGGACTTGGTAGTGTTATCCAAGGGCCCTGGGCATCCATGAGCTATCCCATCACATTCCTCTATAACTGTCCTCATTAATCAAGTGAGGGCCCACATGTTACCCAGATGCTGCAGCACAGCCCAGAGTAGCCAGAACCAAGGACAATGTCTCTCTTTCCAGTTCTCCTCACGTGCAAGGTCACAACAGTTAGCCAAGAATTACCAGTTTGCACATTGCTAGCTTAAAAATGTAGTATTTTTATGTCAAAACATCATTAAACAAAAAAAAGGTGCCATTCAGTGTTTTTCCCACATCAGTATTTTTCTGAGAATTTTTTTTCCTTACAGAGTAAGTACAGCTTTTCCCCAAGAGAAACAAAGTCAAATCAAACCACGGTCAGCAAACAGCTCTAGCAGGGGCTGGGGCTGCCTGAGCCAGCACCAGGCTGGAACTGCACTGCACAGCTCAGCCCACAGCCCCTGAGCAAGGAAAACAATGAAAAATAAAAAGCCATTTCACCATTCCCTCCTCCTCATGAGTATTTGACCAGAAAAGCTTTTACTACCATTTAACAAGACAAGGAAGCACAAGATTCAGGCACATCAAAGACACAGACTCTGGAACTTGCATAGCAAGGATGAAGTAAACCCACAAAATCCTGTCCCATTGTCCACAGGACATCCATTTGCTCTGCAGCATGCACCTATATAAGGCTCCCAGAAGGACAACAGCTGTGAGAGGGCCACATGTCTCATTGCTATCCCTTTACCATCTCTCTGCCCACAGCCCTGAGAGATCCTTGCAGGAAAAGCTGGCAGAAAAGCAGCAAGACAGATCCTAAAGAAGAAAAACAAAGGGATTTCTTAAAGCATCAGAAACCTGATTCTTCTAGCTGGGTCCAAATGACCAAGGGAAGAGCTTAACAGATGCAGCACCTGCGCAACAGGAAGGTCCTGGCAGTACACACAGACAGCTAAATCAGGGCCGGCCATGAGCACTGGAAGGTTATTTGATAGGAGTCTTTAGTAGGGACACATCCTAAACATATCCATATGTTTGACTCTAATGGGATTTCTGTGCCTTGCTGCCTAATGCCTTTCATATAATAATGCAGCTGTCCTGCTTTCACTACTTTATTTTCTTAAAGCAAAGGCAGCACGAGAAGCAACAAAAGATGGGATTTTGCTGCCAAACACAGTTTCCAGCTCAAGCATCTCCTCCTCACTTAGTGCCTGTCTGAAAAGCCACGGGCTCAAGAGCTTTCTGGTGTGCTCAAGGTCTGCACGGGAAAGCAGCTGAGAAATGGGGCAAAGGTTCAAAGGAAAATCACTGCTCAAGATGCAGATGGTTAGAGGAACTAACACAAACAGGGATGCTGCAGAGTTCTCAGCCAGACTGTTCTGCAAGAGGCAGGGAGCAGCACATGGAAAATCTGAGTGCCTCAGCCCAACCTAAAAGCAGTGGACAGGCTGCTCTGCCAAGCAAGGTGTGCTCAGCTTTGTGCCAGCTCTGGCTGGGGCAAAAGGGGATGGAGCCCTGCTTCCCTGGAGGTGGCTAAATACCTGCCAGACCATGTGAAGTGGGAATTAATTCCTCGGTTTCCTTTGCTTATATGTGGCTTTTGCCCAATAATCAGTGTTTATCTGAACCCACAAGTCTTCTCACTTTTACTCTCCCGATTCCCTCCCCAGTCCCACAGGTGAGGGACTGAGCAAGTGGCTCTGTGGGGCTGAGCTGCCAGCTGGGGTTAAACCACAACAAGCTTTCATCCCTCGATCATGCAGAAAGTGACCAAAAGGTTAGATAAATGCTGTAAATGGAATAAAGGAACAGTCCCTGAGTACAAGCTGGGCTAGTAATAATATACAAAGGGAAAAATGTAACCAAGAAATCCTCTCCCGTCATTAGTTCATGTAGACAAGAATTAGAGAAATCTGCAGGAACTACAGAAATGCCTCAGGTGGGAATATTCTTAAGGACACTTGTACTCCAAGTGCCAGGAAGAGGCAGCAAGCTCCCATGGGATATGTCTGCACAGCCCTGCCATCTCTTCTTAGCAAAGGAATTCCCATCTATACCATTCAGATTTTTGGAAGATAAAGACAATAAATCAGACTTTTAAAGCAAATTCTGTTTATTCTGGTTTTGTCTTGTGTTGCTAACAAATCTTTACCCTAACCTAGGAAAAATATCAGGTAGAAAATATCTCCCCTTTTCTCCTTCCCTCCCCACCACACACACTTTTTGTTTCTTAAATAAAAGAATCAAAATTTCAAGCATGAGAGACTTTTCTTTCCATAAATTTCTGTAACAAAATTAACTCTGTTGTTGATATAAAATGCAGCAGCCAAGACCAGAGGATCTGCTGTGCTACTCCAAGGCAATTAGTACCCAGTATGATCAGTTTGTCTGCAAACATAATAAGAAAATACTTAGCACTTACCCAGCACTTTTTATCCATGAATCTCAAAGTGTTTTACAAAAGATGAAAATATGTTTTTGGCCTCATTTATGGAGAAGAAAACACCAGCTGGAGTAGGAAAAGATTTGCCCCCAGCCTCACAATTTAATAGTAGAGCTAAGAACAGATCTCTCTCAGCCCCATGGCCAACAATCCATGCCACACTCTGCTTCACACAGGGAAGCCTCAATTTAGCAAAAGCCCCTATTACAGAAATGCTGAAGTTTATATTTTTGCCACTGAAAAAAGGAGTCTCAATGGAGATCTGACAGCTAATTTAGTAAGCACTGACTTCCTGAGGCTGTGACACCAAGGAGTAAACAAAGTCTCAGATGGAGCAGCTGGAAGCTTGGGGAGAAAAAAAAGTCTCATACTGAAGTGCGAACAGCTGTGAGAGTGGTGCAGAGGGAGGTAAATCCATGATCTACAGTGTGCAAACGATTCTCCACTTGGAGCTTTAATTGAATGTTTGAGGAACAGATCACAGGATAAAACCCTAAAACCTTGACAAATAGTGTTATTAGATGAGAGGAACCTGCAGCTAAAGCACTGACACCTCCTCTGTTAGCAGTCTCCTGACCCGCTGGCACTCCTGACAGACCTGAGACACCAACAGTGCAAACACCAGGAAAAGAGCAGTGAAATGCATTGTCTTTCTAGAAATAATGTTTAGCAAGACCAGGAGAGAAGTACAGTGAGGCAGAGAGCGAAGGATGATTCAAGGACCTCAGGACACCCTTAATTCTGAGGTCCACCACTCATACCATGAGCAGGCACCCCCACCCACACAGCTCTTCTCCAGTGCATCACCAGCAAAATGAATGCATGACTCCAGCACTCCTCTTTACAGGCATGAGGCCACAACACATCACCCACAGCTCATTTTGGTCCAATTAAGACACCCACAGGGTCCTTTCATGGAGAGGGTCTCCTGTGTATTAGCACCAATTTTCTATTGCCCCCACTGTACCTCCTAAAGGAATGGGACAAGAACAGGCTGCAGCCTCTGAAGGAGCACATTGTGATGCTGGGATGGCTGTGCTGCCTGGCAGCAGTCATAAACCAGCCCTCATGTAAAAACCCCCAAATGCTGGCCCACAACCAAAAACTCCATTTTTAAGCAAGAAGGGCAGGCCAGCATCCGCACCAGCCCACAGTGGCAGGTAATTACACCCAGGAGCTTAATTTATCAGCAGCACAAACACTGCCATGGTCCAGCCAACACTGCCACGCTGGCCAGCTGTGTTCTGAAGCCTGGAAACAGCATCTGGGTTCTCACAGAGAACAGTGTATCAAACAGACAGAGGTAAGCAACAAGTTCATCTCCAGACTGCCCACCCACAGCAGCGAACCTGAATTCAGGTCTCTACCCTTCTTCCTGGGCAAATCCTACTCATTTTCTATGCTGGTACTCCAACACACAGGAGGGTGCCAGCAGCTGGCAGCACAACGTGCAGATGGCTGCGAGGATTAACCCCCATGCTGCAGAAAAGTCCTTCTGATATGACCAAGGAGCTGCTGTTGCTCCCCGCACCCTTCCCAGGCACCCATCTTCCTCCTGCACCCACCTCGTGCATTACAGACACAACCAGCTGCCCTGGCTTGCTGCTATGACACCACCTCTCACTTAGGAGCTTTTACTAAGGCACAAAGATTAAGTGACTTGCATAAGGGTCAGGAACACACCTCATGTCTCTCAACTGTAGTGATTTCTCCCACCGTTTTTTTCCTGACCTCTTGCATGTTAAAATGACATGCGGAGATTGTATGGATGAGAGCAGGATCTCATTTCCCTAGCAATTCTGAAGATACAAACAGGGGTAGCTGTATCCAAGCCCTCCCCATGGCTCCCATCCCTTCCCTCTGTGACAGGTCATTTGTCCACCAGTGCAGAAGGGAGCGCTCCACAAGTGTGATGCAGAGCTCCATCTCTGCTATCCTAAGACCCACAGCAGGATAGGAAAGAGCCATGCCTCTGGGAAACCAGGAAAGGAACCTCAGCTACGCTTTGTTCATCAACAGGAACAGGGAAGGACAGCAGGAGGATCTCCACAGTACAAAGTCAGAAGCATCCACCCACCCCCATGACTGGGGTGGATCAGCTTTCCACAGCTGAGGCTGAGGGCCCTGCAATGCCACAGGAAGGAGCTCCAAGGTGAGGCTTCTTTCCAGGAGCGATGGTTTGGTTTCCCAGAAGGTGTGAGTGTCTGGCTTTGGTGCACCTGTGGCAGAGGCCCAGCGCCAAGGAGAGCAGCCCCGAGTCCCTCTAGGTGCAGCTGTGCCTCATGTGGAAGTTGACCACGTACTCGGCGTTGGTGCGCTGCACCGAGATGGCGAAGGGCTCGAAGGGGTGGAAGGTGAAGGCCACCAGGCGCCGCACTGTGTGATTGATGGGGCGCCCCAGGAGGCCCGCCTGGATCTCGAACTTCAGCAGGCCAGAGTCACGGGCGTAAAATCTGAAAGGAAGAGAAAGGCAATTATGGCTGTTCCCGACTATTGACTTTGCCATCTGGGCTCTTCGCACACAGAGACAAGCGCCTTGCTCGAGCTCTGGTGCGCCCCAAGGAGCAGAAGGTCCTTAGCTGGGTGTCTGGCTCTTGGCTTTGCAGGAAAGTCCCTCTCAGGGCAGTTGTTTTCCACTGTCTATAAAAGCATCACTTTTATCTTATTAGCAGCAATGAGAGAACTCTGCCTGTCACTTTGATGGACAAAGCTGACTTCACGAGAGGGAGTCAGTTTGGTTCACACCCCACCTGTACTGGTTCTCCATCCTCTCTTAATGCTGCCCTTGATCCATAAGGCAGATAAACTGTACAGAACTGAGCTCCCTTCCTTTAGCAATGGCCTTCACTGAGAGTGTCAGGCCACCCTTTCCTCCTCGTGGTACTGCCAGGGAAGGCTTTACACTGCTGTCCTTGTGCCTGATAACTCCCTGTTCAGTCAAGGAAGTCGATCCAATCCTGCCCAAGGGTGCCATGTTGTAGTGTACAGCTCAAGTAAGGCTTTGCAATTCCTTTTAGATTGCCACCAATAAAGCATTAATGGAATAGGCTGTGCAGGAGGTGCCTGATGAATTGGATTCAATAACCACAGCAAGGACAGAGGTCAAGGAAAACCTTATGACCTTCTGCTGTCACGCACACACCCGCCTGTGGGTCAAGCTCATATGCATCAGGTGAGCTCTGGAACACAGCTCCAGCACAGAGGGAACATTTTCAGGGGGATGAGTCAAACAGCGCTGAAGGACAGGTGAGTCCAGGGAAGCTCTTTGCTTCCTGAACCTTGCTTGCACACTCTGTGTAACTGACAGAAGCCCAGGTAACACCACTGTCCTCTGCTGCTGCCAGAACACAGGACTCTCTGTGAGGATCCCACCCTTCCCAAGACTTTGGAGAAGGCTTCTGGGATGTAGTGTTGGAGATTTCTGCATGTGATACCCTCACCAAGTAGCTGGGCCCTAACTCAAGTCCTCCCCTTGAAGCTGTCTCTGTTTATTAGACCATTTTCGTTAGACCTCTTCCAGCTTCAGGCACAGAACTGCCATTATGCCTCCCAGCTGTTTTCTTTTCCACCAACACTTAGTGCATGCGGGTATTTTGCATTTTCCTCTGATTTTAACTCCAAGAATGCTTTTAATGTCGGAGCACATCTCCCCCCCGCCAGCAATACGATGCACTCAGCTCTCAGCCTGCAAGAACGGATGATGACAGATACCAGCGATGCTGCTTCAGGAGCAGACATACTCCACATTTTAACAACACAGCCTATTGAGAACCTCATGTTCTTCCTGGAGGGCCACTCTCCTCTCCCTTCCCCTGAATCAAAGTGCTAGCCAGACCTGCCTGAAAATTGCACACAAGAACCCAGCAAGAGTCACAATCTTGGTATTTGGCTTTTCAAAAAGCCCTTTCCCTCCTACACAAGGCTGGGTATGCAGAGGGTCATTCTTTAAATAAAGCACAGTCCCCCATCTGTTCCGCTCTCCCCCAACTCACAACAATTTACTACTCAAGATGAAGCTCCCTGTAATCTTAAAGATGTGCTCAGTTTGGTATTTTTAAATGTATTTTTAAAAGTGCTCTGCAATCAGAGGCCATTTCCATGGGCTCTCATTCTGGGGATAAATTAGGCACTGCAATATAAAATTGTATGTCAACAGAAACAGCAAGACCAGCCTTTTCAAACCGTAGGAAAATGGAAGATTTATCTGCAGACCAATTCTTTGGTTAAATGGCTCCTTATTAGCCATCTAGATGGATTTTAGAGACCCCCTGCTATAGGTAGAGCTGTGTTAGAGCCTCTTCCCTCAAGTGCCATCATTTCACCCATTGAATATCTCTTCAAGTCTACTGAAAAGAGACTGGAAGGGAGTGGTGATGGGGAACCTATAGTCCTTCCCAGCTGACAGCAAACAACCATTGGCTCTTAAGTAGGTAGAATTGAACCCTCTGGGATGCAGAAAAGCCCTAAGGGTTAAAAGAACACAGTGCACAGAAATATTGAATTGATGTGGAAAAGGTCTGGAAACCTTCCTAGCTCTCACATCATGCCAGAAAACTGCACACAGATTATAACAACCTTAGCTACCGAAGGGTTTTCCATTCCAGACAATTACAGGACTTATATTACAAATCCTGTGGTCCCTCATTTCCAAGCCCTCTAACCCCAACAGGCAGCTGGCATTATTTTATTAATCCCTTTGTTTTGCATGTGAGAACCACAGCAGCACTATTTCAGCTATTGAATGGTTAAGGTTAGCGCCTCATCTTCTGCTTACTTTCCAAAAACCAGGAGCCCCACTGCTCCGAAGCTCTATTCAAGTCCTAATTGACTCTGCACAGCTTTGAGCTTTAAAAGCTCTGGCTCTGAAACGCTGGTTTGCTCAGGGGAGGGAGGGAAGGTGGCACTTGGCTTTGTTTACTACAAAGACTCCACCGCAGCACATGACTGCGGTTCTGCTGCCTTTTGTCCGCGGGAGCCGGGCGCAGGTTGGCGCTGGCAGACAACTGCCACCCTGCAAGTTTTCCCAACGTCAAGCATGACAAGGGGGAAAAGGGCAGGCTTTCTTTGCAGATAACATGGAAGCTGGAGATCAAACCAAATCATACAGGCAGAAGAATCAATTAAATATACATAATTTGGGAATTGAGAGCGCAGGAATAATCAGAAGTTCCCCGCCACCTGAGTCAGAGCCAGGGGAGATATGAAACCACTTTTTGAAAATGCATTGATGAAAATAAAGTAGGGAAGCGGTCCAGAATGATCTCCCTAGGCTGCCTGAGCCCCCAACATGTGTGCAGTCACTAAACAAAGCACTCAGGCACTGAAGGCTCTCTTTGTTTTCAGAGCATAGGTTTGCTTCTGCAGTACTAGGAGCAGAAAGACTATTCTGCCTGGATAACTCGGGCTCTTTGAGCCTGTCAAGCTGGAGATGTTGGATTTTTAACCACTACCTCTTGCAGCCATGGCTGCAGCCAACAAAAAGAAATAAATACTCCTGATGTTTCTTTAAGAAGCATTGCAAACCTCCTTATTCTCAAGCTCAGACTTACTCCCTCTGCCAGCATTGTAGGCTCAGACAGAAGAGGCACAGAATGGCCCTGACACTTGGCTAAAATTCCTACTACAGACAGAAATTTCCTACAGATCACAGAGAGAAGGGAGTACAACAAGGAGTACAGCTCCCAGGGTGAGAACAGTAAACAAGGGAAGTCTGAAAACAGCTCAATCAATAGCACAAGCTTTCTGAGTAACACCTAGCCCAGATACTATTTTATTCACAGGACAAACCAGACAATCCTTGCCAACTAAACCCACATGCTCAGAGAGGATCCTTCCAGCATAGGAAAGCAGACATCAGAGCTGTATCACACTGCAACCCAAACACAACGGCAGCACTGCAAGAAGAGGAGGAGGAACAAGACCATTCATATGGAAAAGGCTGAGACTTCACCACCCAAACCTTCCCCAGAGCAGAGCAACTCAGCAAGGAAACATGAAGAGCCCTCCCACACATCCACATTATTGTAAAGCAGAGAGGCCAAGTTTTGTGGGACTGCTGAAATAAATCCCCTGGTGAAAGGATTTCCTAAGATAAAGGCTTCCCTCTACTCCCTATTCTGCACATTTGATGCCACATGGCAGAGGTGATTTACAGGGACTCCTTGCACTCATACAGCTCCCCATACCTTATGGGGTGATCACCACAGGTCTTGGGCCGCTCCATGACTGACACCCACTTGTCATCGTAGCTGAAAAGGGACAGGTCGAGGTAGGGGCTGCCGCTGTAGGACTGGGCGCTGATGGGGAGCTGCCCCAGCAGCCGCCGCACGGCCTCCGTGTGCCCTCCGTACTTGGCGTTCACAATCGTGTCCTTGAACCTGCAGCAAACCAAGAGACACCTTTTGTTCACAAAGGCCACGGGTGAACAGCACATCTGAAATCAACTAAGCAGGAAAACTAATGGGGAAAGAAAACAGCTGCAGTGTAAGAACTAAAACAGCTCATTTCCAAAGATGCATCACAGTGATTCAAACATCAACAAGTTCTGCTAACCTTTTCATCCTCCCTTATCATTACTGGCTCACTCAGAATGTCAGAGTGACAGAAGGAGAAGAATGTCCCTACCCACAACATCTGGACCCAGCTGCTCTGCAGTACAGGAAATGAACAGGATCAAAACAGAGAGAGATGGATTAGCAGCTTATCAATCAAGCCAAGTTTTACCACAAAGCCTGGAAACAGCATGAGCAAAAGCCAGGGGGGTTTCACAGTAACAGTTGAGCCCTTAACGTTAACTTGACAATCCTCCTCTCTCCACCCATTGTTTTAAATGCATAAAGGGAGAAACTTTAGATTAAGAAGAACCTTGATGAGAAGCATAAAGCTCTCCAGAAACTACAGTGAGCTGAAAGTTCTTCCTTGTGGAGAGATTAACACAGTCTGGATTTCTCTTTCTAAGTAACATTTGAAATTTTACATGTGCAAGACTGACTGACTGTGCAAGAACAGTCAGATCAGCTGCAGGGGCAATAAGGAGGGTAAACACTCAGCCAGAAGCCAGCTCACCCTGGCTTTGCTGTGAAAGTTACAACATTCCTGTTACAGGTCCTTGTAGCAAGAGGAGGAAAAGACTCTCCTCGCTACTTCAACAAAAGGCAGAAGTTGTTCTTCATGAGTCTTCAGCGAGTTCTCTCATTCTCTCTCCCATTAAGCATTATGGATTTCCTGACAGGCTGCTCTAGAAAGTTACAGACATAGTCAATTTCGTCAGACTTATGTGACATCAGCTTAAAGTCAACAGAAGCTTGATGCCCGTAAGTGGATGGCAAGTACTTTGAATGATGAGAAACAAGTCACTGGAAGAACAAAACATCCTGAGTCACAACAAAATTTTCCTAGAGAAATAACACACTCTGCCTCATTAAAACCACATCTGACTGTTAAAGCATATTCTAGAAACACAGGTTATTTTGGTATTTTGTTCAGCTTTCACAACAGATCTAAGCAGATGAGTTTCCTTTCTCCTACTACAGTGATGAGAACCACGAGCTGGTGACTGATGTTGAGGAAATGCTGCAGAACAGAGTTTGGCACACAGTAAATTCAGAGAATGTCACTTGGCAAATTACACTCAACTGGATCATGCCAGCATCTTGACAAATCCTATCTTCAGGGACCAAAGTTACTGGGCAGTAATACTTTAATAACCCCCAAAAGAGTTACTGCTCAAGGAGAGATGGAAAGATCTCTCCCTCAAAATTCCTTTCCTTTCTTCTAAGCAGCACATTGCAACTGCTTTGTTCCTTCCTCTAACAAGGTAAATGCTGCAGAATATAAAATCAGATACATCAGGCTGCAAGATGAACCATGTATAGTCCTGACCCTTGCACCACCTGGCAAAGGGGACCAAAGGAACTGGTTTTCTCAGGGTTGGTATTTGATACTGGCCTTCAGCAGACGGGGGTGAGCGTGTGTCTATACGGAATAAAGCATGCTCCGAATGGCTCACCGGCGCTGGATCTGCCTCGCAAAGTTGTTGCTGGAAGCTGAGCAGGGGAACTGGACAGCCTCACTGTGCAGGGTGGCGTTCCTGAAGAGGTCACAGAAGTTCTCAAACAGCTCCAGCAGCTCATCAGATGTGTTCTCAAACACGGCAATGACCTCCGTGGTCACCATGTTGTACACGACGAAGAAGGAGGGCTGGGGAGAGAGGCAGCAGTTACCCTGGAGAGCACAGGTGGGGAAGCTGTCCCTTCCTTCTCCCCACATCACACCACAGACCTCATCCAAATTTCCCCACAGCACAGGAGAATCCTACGTCCTCACACTAATCCACTCTCCTATTGGAATGCCTCAACACATACCCAATTATCCACCTCTCAGCTGTGATTATTTAAGAAAACTTAATGGCCTTCCAATTTTTCAACTTGAACTAGATGCAACCGTACTATTTTCTCTTCTTCTCTGTCCTCCACCAAGCCCATAACACTTACTCAAGTGCCAAATTTAATTTTCATTCCTGCTGAAAAAATTAATTCAAATCCAATGGTAGCTGACCTTAAATTATTTTTACCTCTGCATAGATTTATTTTCTTCCTCTTCTTAATATCTGCATCACACAGAGATGAGCCTTTTTAATGTACTGTGCACTACATCACTGCCCACAAAAAGCTATGCCCTCCAGGTACCCTGCCAACACAGAAATGAAAATCTGAAAGACATTAATGACTCCTTAATGCTGACATTCTTGTGCAAAATGGCCCTGGTACCATGCTGTGGATTGGCAATGGCAATGAATCCTGGCACGAATGAGCAAGAAATTGGGAAAAAAAGTGACATTGTGTCAGCGCAGCTAAATCAAAGGGAAATGACATTCCCATCCCATTGGGAAAGGGCATATTTAATTCTTGGTCATTAAAAGTAGTTTTCATTAGAGACAGGAGTGCTGGCACCCCAAAGTAAGAACTTGTCCCCACTTCAAAGGGAACTAATTCCCATGGTATCTGATTAAATCTTCTGTCAATAGAGGCAATTCCTAAATGCTTCACCTCCCGCTCCCAAACGATGCTTACGGATGGTGGCAGGCCCTCTGTCCACCCACCCACCTGCAAATATCACAAGGTTTGTTTGTTTTACAGACCCAAAATAAACTATGATAATACAGTCCAGCCCCTACATGTCCAAACGAAACACACAAGATGAGGTTACTCACTAGACTACTGCCTGAGGAAAGGGAAGCCCTTCTGAAATAAAGGGTGGGAGCAGAGAGAAAATAAGAGAAGATAGCAGAAGAAAAAACTATTTAAATCACTGAAGACTGCAGGAAGTATCCTCCAACTTTAAATAAAAAAATTTCCTTTGCCAGGTTAACACAGAGACACATCTACAGGACGTCCCTGAGCAGGGAAACCCTCACTGCTTTTGCAGCACCTGTAACACCACCAAAACATCATCTGAGCATGTGAGGCAGCAGCTGAGTGGCACAAAAATCACACAGCAATGCTGTCGAGCCTATCAACACAAGCCTACAACAGCAACAACCCCCCAAGCTACCTATGCAGAGCACACTCTTAAAAATCTCAAAGGATACAGTGCAGACCCAGACAAAAACCACACAACTCAAAACCATGAACAGCAACTCCTCAATCTTCTTGGCAGAGAAGCCAGAGGGGAGAAAGGAGCCTGAAACTGGATAAAACTTCGTGTTCCTTGTCTGACAGACTGAAGAAAAATGGGAGCTGTAGTCATTTTTTGAGCCAAGTTTTATTCAGGAAGCCCTAACACAACGCCTACCTTCAGACAGGTCTGTGGAGACTCCTCCACAGCTGGAATTATCTCCTGGAGGAACTGAGAAATGAGACTTTTCCCCCAGCACAAAACCCAGTGCCTGAGGCACACTGCAAACAAACCACAAACTGCATCTTAAAGTAACCCTGGGGTGAAAAGAGTCGAGAGCTCCCTGCAGCAAACCAGGCACTACACCCTACTAACCACAGCAGAGTGCAGAGCTGAGCCAGCCACAAACATTTACATCAGGGCCAGGAGCTCATTCCAGACACCAGCAACGAGCAGAACCCTGCAGGCCATTTCCACAGAGCCTTCCTAGTTCTGAGACAGACATTCAGCTTTACACCAATGGGCAAAATGGATTAGATAAAGCCTAACCTATTTCCTCCCAAAGCAACTCCCCCAAACAAACACCACAGAAGAGGAAAATAAAACAAAACAAAACAGAGTACTCTCCCAGGAAGAACTGGACAAAGGCAACACACAAAGAGCTACTGTTTATTTCTTCTAGGACCTAAGTTCTGGCAAAGATGTGGGGAAGAGAAGTGATGTGAGAAAACAAACCTCTGGGGAACAATCAGACCTACATGCTGCATTGGATATTTATTAAAAATTCTTGCTAAATGCTTTCAACAGAATAAAACCAAGATGATTAAAGGAATAAAAATTAACTAAAAAAACCTCTTCATTTCACAGGGCTCAAAACGTGACCAACCACTCTAAAAGCAGTAAAAAGAGATGATCAACATGCAGGGTTGTGAAACATGTCTGGAGGGACCCAGCACTGACTGAGCTACATTTGCTCTAATTCCACTTCTTTAGTACTAAATTGAAAAGAGGAGCAATTGGCCCATTAGCCCGATCTAAAAGCTGCTATTCCAATTTGGAGAGATCATAAATACTACCTCTTACTGAAGCTTGAAAGACTGAGTACGTAGGCAGAACAGAAATGGTAATTGTACCAGGGAAAATGAAGACTATTATATTTGAAAAACATGCTTGAAGATATATGAGGAAAGGGAGAGACTACCTCTACAATTTAAACAGACTATATAAAATATCAGCTAAAATTAAATTCAGTTGGGGATTTGGGGAGGGAAAAAGGATTGAACAGAATCTATGAGCATGGGGAACAATCCTTGGAGAAAGGGGCTTGCTAACAATCAGATCTTTCTCATTTTGCAGGTGAGAAGGAAGATAGCAATGAAATTGAGAAAAAAGATACAGAAGTTATTCAATATCAGAGGCATTGAAAAAGACTCAGGTACTAGGGATCCTAAATAACCTTTATGGGCTCCTTAAGGAACAGCTGACAGCATTGTAATGCTCGAGCACTTGTCCCAAAGTAACGAGCAGCCTGAAGAGGGAGGCAGTACCTGAGTCACCTGCTCTAGTGGACCCCTAACAGGGCAGCTGGAATTCAATGATGTTCAAGGCCCCTTCCGACCCAAACCATTCTGTGACTCTATACCTGGGAAGGATCTGTCACCCGCAGCGTGACCACGTCCTCACTTGTGTATTTGATAAACAGATGGTTCTCATCCAACAGCTGCATCTTCCACATGCGGAGCTGCCTCAGCTGGTCAAAGTACTGGAAGAACCTTCTTTTTGCGATGGCGCTTCCGTCCTGCTCGGCCCTCCTCCACAGGTACACCAGCAGCCTGTGCTTCAGGGAGTTGATGAAGGGCTCCTTGTAAGGGTTGGCCATTCCCGTCTGCGTGTCCCGCTGCACCTCGGGGTACACGGCGGACAGGGTCAGGAGATCGTCCTCGTAGCAGAAGCGGCCGATGGTCCTCACGTCGATGAACGTCCCCTCGGGCGTCACCTGAAAGACGTGAATGGTCTGCTGCTGCACGGAGAGAATGGCCAGGATGTTCTTGTACAGGTACAGCCCCTGGTTGTGGGACAGGATGACTTTGTCACACTTGAAGGTGCGCGTGTCGCAGAGCCGGCCCGTGTGCAGGTCGATGATGTGCAGGGAGTAGTCCTCCAGCGGGGAGCGGGGGTTGGGGGTGACGGACTCGCTGTTGCGGTACACCTCGAAGAAGGGCGGGTGCGGCTCCTCGGGCAGGTAGGCGGCCGAGCCCACGATCACGTAGCGGCAGTCGTCCGTGAACAGGCTGCACTCGCGGTTCAGGTGCTCCCCGTTGGAGGCCACGTTGGTGATGTGCAGCAGCACGAAGAAGCGCTCGAAGAGCCGCCCCCGGATGTTGACGGACCTCTGGTCGTTGCCGTTGGCCAGGATCTCCCCCTCGTAGCCCTGCAGCAGGTCCTCGGCCGCCTGGCAGCCCTGGTACTCGTAGATCTCCAGCGAGGTCTGGTCGGAGGAGAAGGCGATGAAGTAGCGGCCGTCGGGGGAGAACTTGCGCAGGAAGCAGGGCGGCTTCTCCACGTTGACCACGGTGAAGTTGGGGAAGACGTTCTGGTGGAAGACGCGGACCTGGTGCCAGTGGGTGCCGGCCTTGCCCGAGCTGATCCGGCGGCGCTCCAGGCGGTGGATGACGTTCTGGTTCTGGATGCGCCGGGGCCTGATGGTGGGGGCCTCATGGTCCATGGCCAGAGCTCTACTTCATCTTCATCCTGCGGGGACAGCACACCTGCCCTGGCACCGGCGTGGGACCCAGGGCACAGGGTACTGCTCACGTGGAGCCAGAGCAGCGAGGGGGTCGGCTACAAGGTACAGAGGGAATAACACGGGAGGACACGGGGAGCAGGGGGAGGGACTGAGAGAAGGATCTCATGGGAGGCACCAGGAAAACAAGAGCAGTCCTGCCTGCTGAACAGAGAGACACAGCGGAGAACCAGGAAGGGAAGGAGGGAGCCAGGGAAGGGTGTAGGCACAGGGAATAACGGGAGCTCCCAAACAGCGGGAAGGGAGCCCGAGTAGCCAGCAGTAAATGCAGACGTGACAAGCAGCAGGCACAGGGTACAGCCTGGAAAGAACGGAGGGAGCTGGGGGCAAGGGGACACAGGAGGGATCACCCGCGGTGTGTTCAGGCCCACCTGCCGAGAGGGAAGCGAGGAGCTCCGGTCCCCCGGGATGAGGAGGGACTGAGATCCAGGGAAGCCCGGGGGGAGCCGAGGGCTGGCCCGCCAAAGGTACCGGGGATCTCCCGCTGGCCCGAGGGCTAAAGGGACACGGTGGACCGAGTGCCACCGCGCCGGTTGAAGACCGGGGAGAGGTCGCGGCCGCGCTCACCGCTGGGGCAGCGCCGGGTCCCGCTCAGGCCATGGCCGCCGCCATCTTTCCGCCACGGCACAGCGGCGGGAGGGCGCCACCACTTCCGCTTCCGGCCTGCGGACCAGCGAGATGGGGCCGCCGGGCCAGAGTGCCGCGAGAGCCTGGCGCGCCCCCTGGCGGCGGGGCGGACCCGTGCACCGGGCCCCACCGCGCCCGTTCCGAGCCGAGAAACCGACCCTAAAACAGCCCTAAAACACCCAGAAACCGCCCTAAAACACCCAGAAACCGCCCTAAAACACCCAGAAACCGACCCTAAACCAGCCCTAAAACACCCAGAAATCGACCCTAAAACAGCCTGCACACACCCTGAAACCACCCTAAAACACCCAGAAACCGACCCTAAAACAGCCCTAAAACACCCAGAAACCGCCCTTAAACACCCAGAAACCGTCCTAAAACAGCCTCCACACACCCTGAAACCGCCCTAAAACACCCTGAAACGGACCCTAAACCAGTCTGCACACACCCTGAAACCACCCTAAAACACCCAGAAACCGACCCTAAAACAGCCTGCACACACCCTGAAACCGACCCTAAAACAGCCTGCACACACCTGAAACCACCCTAAAACACCCAGAAACCGACCTTAAAACAGCCTGCACACACCCTACATCAGCCTGAAACCACCCCAAAACAGCCTACACCCATCCTGACCCCGCTGCACCCCAGCACCCATCCTGCATCCCCCTGCACCTCCAGCACTGCTTTCACCCATCCTGCACCCACCCTGCACCTCTGCTGCCATCCCGGACCCACCCTAGACCCATCCCGCACCCTCCTCCCCTCCAGCCACCTCATCCCATCTCTGCAAACCCCATCCAACCATCCCCAAGTCCCCTACAGGAACTTCACCCCCTCCGTGCCCCCGAACGCCCCTGAACCCCTCCATGCCCGGGGCACCCCAGGTTCCTCCATCCCCAGGGAGGGTCTGGCACGGCCCCTGTACCCCGAATCCCAGCACGGGGACCCCACACCTCCCTCCAGCATTGGGCAGCAGAGGTTGGGGTGACCCTTCAGCCTTTGCAAGGGTGTGAAAGCTTTTGCTCGCCTTGGCTTTAGGCAGCACAGCTCTGGGGGCGCCTCTCCGGCAGGCAGGGAAGGGGAAGGAGGAATGCCGGGGGGGGGCTTTTGGGGTGCACTTCTTTGTGTTTCTTGGGGTGCTGTGGGGTCTCACCTGCAGTGGGACAGAGCAGGACCCCACTGCCCCAGGGGATAAGACCTGGGTCCAGCCACCTTCCTGTGGGGATGGGGGATGTCAGCCTGCCTGGCATCCCTGGTGCTGGGAGACCCTCGGGGTGACCCCACTGCCGCCCCAGCTGCGTGTCCCATTCCCCTCTCGCGTTTTGGTGCCCAGCAGCCTCATCCCGTCCCTGCCCTGCCTGATGACAAGAATAAAACGAATGGCCCCGGCGTCCCTCTTTGTCTCCCTGCCTCCTGCCTAATTAATTGAGATCCACCTTAATAGGATCAAGCCAAATACCGGGGAACATCCAACCACGCAGCAGCTGGCAGGAAAACAAGCGGCACAGCGACAGGCAGCTCCTCACTCAGCCCCTCGCCGGACAAAAGAGCCGCTAATGCAGCAGCAATTGGTGCTGCCAGGGCTGAGAACTTCATCCCACAACCTGCTCACCGCTCAGCCCCATCGGAAGAACCTCGCTGGGCAGTGGCAGGGATCTGAATCTTGTGCAATAAATCTCAGCGCAGGCACTAGGCTGGGGACAAAGTTAGTCCTGGTTTATCTCAGCCTGGGGGCAGGTGGGAGATGTGGGGTCACAGTGCCAGACCCCCAGCCAGGGGCTGGCTGAGGGCTCAGGATTCCTGGGACATTTCCCACCTCCCACAGCATTTTGCGCTGCCCTGTGGGGTCCAGCGATGGGGGTGACACGGCTGTCCCCATCCTCATGGGCTGGGACACAGGTGGGGTGTCCCTCTGCGTGTCCCTGGCCAGAGGAACGGGGCGAGCCCCAGCCTGACTCCCAGAGCTCTGACACTGGGGCTGGTGTGGGTGCTGCTGGGGGACTGAGGGTCACTGGCTACTCGTGTTGCTGGGGGCTGCAGGGCTCCTCCAGCCTCGCAGGGCCACTGTGGGTCCGTGGCTTTGGATGTCACTGGGCTGCTTTTGGTGGAAGTCCCTTCAGCAGTGTGCCAAGGAAAGAGATGCTCCGTGCCTTTGTGGCATCACCAGCCCCAGCAGCGCCCTGCCAGCGCCACATCCACCTCCAGCTGATTTCTCCAGAGCCAACAGATGGGTTAACATTTTTTTAAAAAGAGAAAATAATATAATGCAGCTCATTTGGTCTGCTTTGGATGTTTTTTTTTCCTGTTCCTGAAGGAAGGACCCTTCTGCTGTTGTTGTTTTGGCCGTTTCTCAAGAGTTTCCCATCCCTGGATCCTGTGGCTGCTTTCCCAGGATTGGAGAGGGCGTGTGAGGAAAACAGTGCTGGGGAGGTCGCAGGGGTGGGGGGGTACTCCCACCCTGGCTGCCCCCAGCCAGATACAACCCCCAGCATGAAATCCCTGTGGGAAAATTTGGACCATCTCCTCACAGGGGGGCTTTGGAGGAAGAAAACCCTCTAGGTGCTGAGCCAACCCCCTCTCACGGCCACTGGGCTTGGTGGCTGCTGACTTCATCGAGCTGAGGGCAGGGGAAAAGAAAATTACCCCTATTATTTTTTTTCTTAATATTTAAAATAAGATGGTGAAGTTTGCACAGGATCCTGGTGTGGGGAAGGAATGCTGCAGCCCTGAGGTGCTCCCCAAACCCCAGGGTATGCAGGGATTAGTGAGGCTGTTCTGTGGGAACTGGCTGCCTCCATGGGGTCCTTTTTAGAGTGAAGCATCCTAAAGATCATAACAGAAACCAGCCGGGGAAAAACTCTTGTTGGTGTGAGAAAGGACCAAAGGAAACAGAAGGAGTCCTTAGGTGTATCTCATCTCTCCAAAAAACAAGGATGTAATTAAATATTTGATTCTTCCCCACACCTGAGGAGTGACTTTATTCACATTTGCAGAATTTGGGGCTCCCATTGTGTGGCGATTCATGTTCATATTCACACATTTTCATAGAGGGGGGAACAGTTCCTATCCAGCAGAGCCAGGACTTGCCCCCCCCTCCCCACGCTGGGCAGGTCTCACTGGGATGAGGCTCCATCAAAGCCAAGTTTGCAGGATGCAGCACTGGTGGACCTTCACGGCTCTAAGGAAATCTTTCTTTGTCACGAAAACATCCCTTGCTCTGGTTTTAACTGGTATCAGAGGCTCATTTTGGAGTGGAACTGGACAAATTTTAGAGGCTGTTAATGGAATCACCACCACTGGGATGTGGTCCATGAGTCTGGCGTCCATGGGTTCAGGGCTGGGCCCCCTTTTCTTGTTCCACAACACCAGTTGCCTCTGCTTGAAGTCAAACCTGCTTTAAACACCCTCCAAATTTTTCCTGGCTTTTGCAAAAGAGCCCATTGTAGGGGCAGAGCACCGGCAGGAGCAGAGGGGGGAGATGGGGCTCCCTGGGGTGCCTGCTCCTCTCGGGGTGCCCGCGGGATGGTTGTGGGTGGGTGTCACTGCTGGGGATCAGGGATCGGGATCACAGGGGACAAGCCATGACCAGCACAGCAACACCTACCCCTGTGCTGCAGTGTCGGGGCTGGGGAGACCCCCGAGGGCTCCACAGCCCGTGCCGAGAGCTGGAGCTGCCCACCGCCAGGTCCCTGTGCGGGTGACAGCCCTGTCCCCACCCATCCACCACCCGGGGTGACAGCCCTGTCCCCTACAACACCCCCGTCACAGGGTGGCGGCTCTGCCCACCCCGTGCCATCCGTGCCGGTGCCAGCCCCGTGTCCCCCGTGCCACCCGTGGCGTGGCAGCCCCGCGGGGGCAGCCCGGCAGTCTCCTCCCGGCTGATGCGCAGTGACATTTGCAATCTGTTGCCATGGGCGCTCGGGGACTTTTGCTGTGGAGGGGGATCGCGTTTCTCCCCCCTCCTCCTCCTCCTCCTCCCCTTCCCTCCCTCCCGATGACGTCATGGATGACCACGGTGGTGACAGGGCCACCTGTGGGCTGATGAGGGGTTTAAAGAGACAGTCTGCAGCTGCAACAGGAGCCCTGGCTATTGTCTCCGCACCTGAGAGCGGGGAAACCTACAGCCCCCAAACCATCCATCCATCCGCCCACCCGTCCGTGTCACCTCATCCCCGCATCCCCCGCCTCCGCCACCGCAGCTCTCCCGGGACCGGGGCGTCCCAAGCTGGGTCCCGTATCCCTTCCCCGTAGCGGCTCCTCCAAGGTAAGGCTGCGCTCCGTGCCCCCCCCGTCCCAGCGGGGACCCCGGCGGGCTGCAGCCCCCAGTGCCGCTGGCAGTGTTCAGGGCTGCAGCCTGAAGGGACCCCTGGGGATCCAAAGCCTGGATGGGTGCCCCCAGCTTGGGCAGAACAAGAGAACCACCCCTGGGACAGCAAACCCCCTGAGGTGGCAGGTCCCTCCCTAGGTGAAGGGGCAGGGATGCTCCTGCCTGGGAGCTCTGCGGGTCTGCAGCGTCTTCATCCCTTGCCAGCCGGCATTCCCAGACCACCTCAGAAGATGCCCACCACTGGGCATCTGCCTTCCTTCTATGCCAGATCCCTGGAATAAGCCTTGTCGCTGCTGTGGTCCTCACCAAGGGGACCGTGAGAGCTGGTGCCCGAAACCCACCGTGGCCAAGCCCTGAGGGGCCCTGGGTGATGCCAGGAGCCACGGTGCATGCTGAGGGAGGAGAAGGAGAGGAGCTGTCCTCCTCACCTTGTGGGGGAAGAAGGACCAACTCTGCCCTGTCCTAAGGGCTTTGTCCCACTGTCCTTTCAGTTCCCATGGGGCAAGCAGCAGGTAAGTGCCTCTGTTCGGTGTCACTTGGATGTGCAGGCAGTGAACAAGGCAGAAAAAGGGTCTGGCACCTGTGAGAGGTTGGAGAAGAGCAGGGCGGAGATGTGCATGCAGGGATTGGTGTGTGTATTCCCAGTCAGAGGAAGGCTGTGTCCCTTCCCACCGGACATACTCCAGCGGTGACCCTGCAAGTCACCAAACTCCTCAGTAGCTCCCACCAAGCAGTCCTGGGAGGTCTTTCCGAGCCCACAGCTGCCTGCAGATCCAGATCTGGAGCCTGCAGGGACCCCCGCAGCTACAGAGCCACTGGTAACACAGGGCTGGCTGCCATGGGAGCAAAACAACCAGGACAAACCCCACAGCAAGCTGCCTCTGCAGCCTTCCCGGGCACAGGGGACAGGTGGGGACGTGGTCCATGCTGCAGTGACTCTGTGGTCCATCCTTGAGAACCTGAGCAAACCCAGTGATGCAGCTGCCCCTGAGATCCCGCCGGAGTTGGGCTGTCCACGTCCTGCTCCTGCTGGGAGCTGAAGGAATAAGCAGCAACATGTTTCTGCCATCCGTCCCTCAAAAGATGCAGAGAGCTCGGGCTGGGCCTGGTTTTTGGGTGGAAGAAGCAAAATATGAATTGTCTGACAGGTGGAAATTTCTGTCTGAGAGGTCTTGGCATTTGCCCACCTGGCAGCAGCAGAAGTGCAGGGACACAGCCGGGACCTCTTGGCACAAGGCCTGGGAGATTTGGGGGGAACGCCCACAGCCCCCTGTGATGTTCTGTCACTTCTGCTGCTGTGGGTGCCGCCAGTGAACTGGGGAGCTGTGGCTGTGCTCAGCACCCCAGCGTGGCAAGGGGCAGCCCTGGGTGCACCCGCCTGCCTTCGGAGAGCTTGGGGGAAGCTGAGGCTGCTGCTCTGTGAGCGGCTCCCTGGAAGATGCTCGGAGCAGGGTGCAGCATCTGTAGCAGAGAGCTGCTGGGGGGGGGCTGGCTCCCAAGGTCAGGCTCACCCCCTTCCTGCAGGTTGTGTGGGCAGGAGCTGCTGGAGCAGCAGCCACGGAAAGCGGGAGCTAATTTAATATTAGAGGGGTAGGGTGAGGGCTGCCTGTTTTTCCAGCGTCTCTAAAAGGTGCAAGCAGAGCTGAGCAGGCACGGGCGGGGGGTCTGGTTCATGCAGATGAACACACGGAGCAGGCGGGGGTTGCACGCACGGGAGGAGTTGTGGAGTAGCTGCTGGCTGTGCCCGATGATCCAGGGATGTACCATGCAGCCAGCGTTCTTTTACTGCTCCGAAACCCTGCGAGAGCAGCATGCAACCAGGAGGGAACTCTTGCCTGTGTGCGAGGGCACCCAAATATACACATACACACACGTGTCCCAGCCCAGTACGTCGCGGAACGGGGGAATGCCAGCACATGAGCTGGTTACGCTCCCAGCTCCCCCCGGCAAGCGCTTCCACCTCCCCCATTCCCTCCGGGAAAACTCTTCCAAGGCTGCTGCTGATGGATATCTCTGCCAGAGCGAGGGCTTCTTCCTTGACCCTCCTTCTGGCATCGCCCAAATTCCCTCTGCCAGCTTTGTAAGCTTCAGTTGGAGATGGTGCAGGAGCTCAAAGATAAATGTCT
Organism: Taeniopygia guttata; assembly: GCF_048771995.1. Classification (NCBI taxonomy): domain Eukaryota; kingdom Metazoa; phylum Chordata; class Aves; order Passeriformes; family Estrildidae; genus Taeniopygia; species Taeniopygia guttata. The sequence continues at coordinate 13,373,100 of NC_133035.1, read as the reverse complement.
GTTTGCCAGGGTCTTACACAAGGATGGGATCTCCAACAGGGATTTCTCTGGGTGGGGAATGAAGCTGGGACCTTGCTCTGGTGATGAGGAGCCCAACCCTTTGGGTATGGGAGAGAGAGTTAGGATGAAGTGAGCAATTCCACCTTCGAGGCTTCTCGCCGGTCTGTGTTTCCCTGTCAGGCTCTGAGCCCACCCAAGGCTCAGCATGTCGCTGTGTGCTGGCTCCCTCTGGTCAAACACAGAGAGGGGATGAAGGTGCCAGCTTTGATCAAACCTTTGGCAGGCTTTAGGATGAACTCTGCCACAGGGGGGAAAGGTGAGGAACTGTTGCCACCAGGCAGTAGCCAACATCCCTCACCTCCCAGCCTGGCACAGCTTGTGCAAGCAGCAGACACCAGCTCCTTGGCACCAAGGCTTTTCCAGCACAGCCTCTTAACCCTGCTAATTCCCTCGTGTTCTCCTGCCAGGCCCACTGTCCCTCTGCCAGGGGATGGCCCGGAGCCTGCTAATTGCACCAGCACGCTGCCACGTGTCTCCATCACTGGGGTTGTTATTCTCTGGTGTTATTTTGGGGACTGCTGGCCCTTGTCTGGCATTTTGGGACATGATGGTGACTGACAGCGTCTCTTGCCCTTCACCATCACCTACTAAATTATCTGAGCCATGGATTGATGCCCCTGCTCCCAGGCTCACCAGGGATCAGGGCAACTCTCAGCACAGCACAGCGCTTCTCCCAGTCCTTCTTCCCTGCTGGAAACGCAACAAAGGCTCAGTGAGAGAAGGTCTGCCTGAGCTTGCCTAACCCACTCTCAGCCCAAAAGTCCACAACTCCAAGGCTGGTTTGGAGGTCCTAGAGTTGATTTTGAGCTCATCCCCACAAAAGTCCCCTGCTCTCCTCCTCATCCAGGGGAGGCTCAGGGTGCCAGCAGCACCTCCCACCTCCCCGTCCCCTCCTCCTGTCCCCAGGCCATCTGGCCACACTCATCCATGTTAAACAAATGCTGGAGTCTATTATCAGGCCCTGGCTCCCCCTTCCCCCCCAGACAGATGGAGGCTGAGCGCACCCGGAGTCCCGGCCCGCAGCATTCATGTGTGTGAATGAGAAAATTGAATTATTTATGGCCATGTGAATAAGGCTGGCGGCTGCGGAGGCCGAGCGGAAAGGACTCCATTACGTGCAGAGTACCTGTTGCTATGGAGCTGGGGCTTCTTCCCCATGGCCCCCCATGCACAGCTGTATCCCTGCCTGCCCTCCATCCCACCCTGATCCTCATGGAGCTGGATGGAGAGCAGAGCCGAGTACTGGACTGGCCACAGGGTGACCAGGATGGGGGTTTCCTCCCTGCACTGTGCCTGCTGCTCCTGCAGACTGCTTTGGAGGTCACCCCAAATCCCCCCACATTTTGAAGCAGGATCCGCAGTGCCATGTGGGGATGGTGTGGTGCTGGTGGCCACTGGCTCCCTGATCCCCTGGCCACCATGACCTGCAGCTAGAAAACAGTGAGAAATATTGGAGTGGGCAGTGCCAGAATCTCATGGCTAGGGCTGGGCAAAGCAAGTCTGACCCTGGCACAGCACAGGCCAGTGGGTGACTCTCAGCTCAGACTCCTCAACTCCCCTTAAAACTCCCATCCCTGGAGGCAGCAGGGGCTGTTACTTGAGGTCCCCCACTCTCCCCACGCCCAGGCAGAAAAGCAGTTTGCAAGGGCAGGTACCAGGGACTCCTTCCAGAGCCTGCATTGCAGCCTCTCCTTCAGGGATGCCAAATCCTGCAGTGATGCTGAGGGAGGTGCTGGGGCTTCCCTCCCTCCCACTCTCTCCCTACTCCTCTTTGGCTAAAAAGTAGGACTTTGTCCCTGTTGGGGTGCAGTCCTTCCTGTCTCGATGCCACACTGGGGTCAGGCCAGGGGTCCCACCTGGGGACCACGAGGGGATGGGACGTGGCCGCCCCCAAGCCTGCACGACAGCAGCACAGGGACTCCTGCTCCCTTCCCTGCAGAGCTAAGAATAGACTCCAGCTCCTCTCCTAGTGCTGAGTGGGCTCTGCTGGGCTCAGAGGAATAAAAAGCAGGAAAATGCTTATTTTAGTTGCTGCAGTCGACAGCTGTGACTGTATGTACCTAAGGAGCGGCTTTGCACCGTGTTTACCCTCCCGCTGCCGGGAGCAGAGGCACCATTGCAGACCTCTCATTCAAGCTGTGGATGCCCCTGCCATGCTCTCAGCCCCAAAATCCCAGCTGGCTCCCAATCCTTCTCCAGCACAACCGGCTGCCTCCCGCCCTTCTTTCCCCCACGCTTTTAGAGTCAGCCCAGGCGATGCAGATGCTCCCACCATTCCTGTGCCTTGGGAGGTGCTCCCCACCATCTCCCCACGCCAGCCGCTGCTGGAGGCCAGCAGAGCCTTAGTGAGATTTTTAGGGCTTCTGTAGGGTCCCAGGGTGCATCCAGCTACACAGGGGACTGTCCCCAGCCCCTGAGAGAAAGGCAGGCTGCAGACATCCCGTGTCCAAGTGACGCACCTCCTGGGATGCTGCGGCAGCGAGCGGGCACTTGCCAGCCCTGGCTCGGGGTGCAAGGCCAGGGGAAGCACCTGCTCCAGGAGAGCAGCTCTAGGTCCTTCTCCCCAGCGTCACCCCCGAGGTAAAACCAAGAGAAAGCTAATTGTTACCATAGCTACGTGAAGTGGCCTTTCTTAGGGAGCCGCGTCATCGCTGCTGTCACAAGGTTAAGGCGGTGGGGAGTGGTGGTGGGGAAGGGGGGGAGAGATGTGTTTTCTTTGGGAAAACCATGGCAACAGCTATTTCTAAGGGAACAGCTGTGCACAGCGAGGCCATGGGGAAGGGGCTGGGGCATCTCAATGCCAGCCATGCTCTGAAGGCAGCACTGCCAGGTCCAGCAGCTCTCCATTGCAGCCTGCATCCCCAGAGTCCCCTTCCCACCTGTGTCAGGGCTTGCTGGGTGTCTCCCATGGTGCTGGCACATTGCAGTGGGCTCCAGCATGCCCAGCAAAGCAACATGAGGCCACTCCACTTTGCTTGGCATGTGCAACCACTTTTGGCATGTTCCCATCAGCGGGGCTTGAAGGGCTGCCAGATGTGTGGGATGGTTGGGACCACCCACCATGGGGAGTGGGGATGGAATTGCTTATCCAGAGCAAATTCACATGGAAAGAGCCCCAGCAGAAAGCTCAGGGTGTATTAATGAGTGATATGAAGCTTGAACAATCATAATATAAATACTGGTGGAAATCATAGGGATGGTGTCAACTCCCCTAGAGTCAGTACAGGATGGGCTGGTAAAATGGGAAGGTGCTCTTGGGGCTAGGGAACAAGGAGGTAAAGGTGCAGAAGCCATGGGGATGTCCTGCAGGTCCAGGCAGGGTTGGCTGAACCCTGGAGACACAGAGGTCTGAGGAATCCACAGCTTTGCAATGGCCAAGCAGACCTAGAAAGGAGAAGATGCCGGTCTCATCTGCACCCTCCACCCTGGCTCCTGTTTCAACACATAGCTGGGAATTATCTCTGTTTGCAAGACACTTAATTAAGACTATTTCCCTGAAGGAAACCAATATGGAGAGCTTCACTTCTCGGTATTCCAGCGCTTTCTGGCATTTGTTTCCACACCAATTAGGGTGTAAATTAGTTACCTGGAGAGCAATCCAGTGGCTGTGCTCAAAGGAAGCTCTTCAGCACATGTGTCATCTTCTTCCAGAAAGGCAGGTGGCAGGCACAGGTGGGGTGGCCACTGCAGGGACAGGGAAGGGGTCCTTGGGGTGCTGGGGCCTGCATTTTGGGGTAACAGCTTGGGACTGGGCTGAGACTCTGGGACTGGGCATGGAGCAGAGTCAGCAAGAGGGTTTAGGGTGTCTCTGTATGAGCTGTGTGAGCTGTGTGTGCTTCTCCTAAGCCCCTGGATTTCAGGATGACTTGGTGAACCACTGGGCTCTGAGATTAAGCTCCCTGTTGGCACTGACAAGAGAGGGAGATGAATCTGGGCATGATCTGGTCTGTGCCTTGCTGCGATGGGATCCAACAAAGGGTGCATCAGAGGGTTGGCACAGAAATGTGGTTCAAGGGTGGTTGACATCTTGAGGTTGTTGGGTCTGGACAGTCTCCTGCTCAGGTCTTCAGATGGACATGTGGAGGCATCTCTGCCACAGCTGTGGCTGTGCATCCATCCATCTGCAGTGAACCTGTCCTTGTTCACTTAGCTGGGAGGTTTTTGTAGAAGACACAGCTGAAATGTGGGATGAGAGTTCAGGAGGAGAAGAGTCCAAAGAGGAATAAACAAAGCCCCTCTGGGCAGCATTACAGTCACAGTGGCTGCTCTCCCAGTTGTAGGAATCCACTGAACGTGACCAAGGGCACCTGCTGGGAGCAGTGGCGCAGCCATCCAGCACTCAAGGGAGAATCTGGTTCATTGATTGATGGGAGATTGTGGTGGCAGACAGGCGGAAGAGGAGCTGGCAGAGAGGTGGCTGGGAGGAGGCATCTGAAAGTCACAGCTTGCTGTGCATGTGTCCCCATGTCACTCAGGGAGTGAGTGAGCGAGGGATGCAGCACCAGGCATCGCCCCTGCTTTCCTTCCTCACCCTCTTCAGGGGGGTGGGAGACATCCACAGCCCTGCAGAAATACTGCACAGAGCCTGTGCTGATTGTCAGTGAGTCAGGATGGGAAGGCTTCAGCTAAAATACCAATTTCTTGGTGATCTCAGTGGTGAGGTTCAGCTTGCACATTGCTTTTGATCCCCTTTTGCTGCATTTGTGGGGTGGTCTTGGCTGGTGCCTCCTGGTCTATCAGAGCACTCATGTCTGTCTCTGCCTTCTTGGGACAAACTGAGGGTCAGCTGTGTGATGCTACTTTCCCTAAATATTCCAACTTTCTCATTTCCCATGGGCACAGCCACCATGCAGGGACCAGGCAGCTTCCTCACCTTCTGGCCAGCCTACCCACTGCCTGCTCCATCTCCTCCCAAACAGAACCAGAATTCCTGAGAGGAACCACCTGCCCACAGGACGTGCCCTCCAAGCCCCCATTAGTTAGCAGTTGTCTTAAGCACTGCAACATTTGATGCCTTATTCCTCCTAATCCCTCCTGATGTAACCATGCCTGTCCTCATTAGCCACATAATTGTCTGGCAAACACAAAACAGGCCCTGACACAGTCTAAGGAAATTGGCTTAAAAATATGGAGCCACATTCTCAGATGTTGTTGAAGGGGTCTCATTTGTTTATTTGCATTCACACGGCACCCTGTGGATAATGAGACACAGACTGCTGCAAAAACACCTATTTTTTCTTAAGGATCATCTGAGGTGGGAAATACCCGCTGGGATATCCAGCCCAGCATCTGCACTCCTGGAGGACAACTACCTCTCTGCTTGGTCCAAACTGTTGCACCAAGGGGTTTCCAAGAAGAGAGGGTGGCATGTGCCACCCATGTCCACACTGGTAAGGCTGCCCAGGGAGAGACATAGCCATCCCCATCTCCCAGTCATAATGCCTTGAATATGAATTTTGAAGGGGCTCTGACAGCAGATGACAGGGTTAGGTTAATGGAGGCAGCGGTAAGAAATCTAATTAACCCACAGTATGTTGTTTAATTTGTGCAAAGTTGTTGTGGTTACTCAACTATAAACTCCATCCCCAGCTTTAATGACAGTCACTTGCATGGCAGCAGTGGAGAGCATCCTGGAGGTGGGCAGCCACCCTGTGCTCACCCTTGAAGGTGCCCTCAATTACGTGCAGAGCGTTCCAGTGGTTGCCTCCATCTGGTTCTTCCATGGCATTTGAGACCCTTTTCTAGCTCTGCTCTTTGGAACGGGCACCGGTGCTGCTTCACTGCCTGCTCTGGCATTCAACCCTACTGCATGGCTTCCAAAAACCAGCCTTCAGGACCCAGCAGTGTCAATCTGTTGATTGCACTCAAGTCCAGGAGATGGCTTCAGGTCATTGAGTTCCCATCACAGCTCTTAAGCTGTAATTATGTTCAAGGCTCTTTGCCTCGGTTATGTCTTTTTACTAATGCTTGGAGCCACTGTACTGATCTTTTCTTCAAGGCTGACCTCCATGCAGCTTCCCAGGAGAGAGCCAGGAGTTATTTATGCCAATTCACAAACCAAAGGCCAGTTGTCCATTATATGATTTTTTGAAACATCAGCAGGGCTGATGGTGACTGAGCTCTTTGTGTTGGTTCCGGGAGAAGCACAGGAAAAGGGATGGAAGTCACAGGTCAGGTTCTCTTCCCAGGTTAACCTCCCCCAAAGATCTTTGACCAGACAACAGCTCCTCTGAAGAGGTGCTCTGGAGCCTGTGGTGCCCACAGGAGGGTGATGCTGCACCTCAGCACCTCCATCTCTCACCAGAGCTCCATGGTCCCCCCATGGCCACTACAAGAGACACAGACACACACGTACCTTGCAGGGCCATCCTTCCTGGGGAGCAAAAAGCTTTACCCAGCTCCCAGAAGACTCCCAGTTGCCCAGTGAGGTGAAGTTTGACAAGAAAAGAATTGAGAAGGGAGATAATTCACCTCTGGGGTCCATTAAAGCCAAGCAAGCTGATCCCACACTGCTGCAGGGTTTGCAGAGAGATTTCCAGCACTGAGCACACTGAGGTCCTGCTGTTCCTCTAAGAGTGTTGGGGCTGTGGAATACAAGCACGCCCTTGTCAGCAACTTGTTACACTGAGCCCTGCAAGGTCCACAGCCTCCCCTGCAGCAGCTCTCACTCCCATTCTGAGGGGAATTCAGCTCCCTCTGTCTGATGGGAGCTTAGGAGGGAGACCTTGGCTCACTCCTGCCTGGACACTCCAAGCTGTTCCTCCAAGCCAGTGGAGGTGCCTGGTGGCAATGCCAGGGCCTTGCTCACTGTCCAGGATGGGATTCCCATCAAACAAGCCCAGCAAGCCAGCCTGCATCCACAAACGGGGTTCCCAGTGGAGTCCCGTGTGCAGGGACACAGAAGCGCCCTCGGAGCAGGGGCAGCTCAGTCACCACCAGTTTGAGTGTGTCCCCAAGCAAATCTCTTGGCATCCTGTTCCCACACTGCTGAGCTCCACGGCCCTTCCCCTTCAGCCTGGGGATGAAACCAGGTCCCTGGGCAGCCAAAGGGGGAAGCAGCAGAGGAGCTTGGTTTGGGTTTTCCTTTCTTTTCTTTCTTTTTTTTTTTTTTTTTAAAGAATTTAAAAGTGGCAGTGCTAGCAAAGGGTAATTATCCCTCTGTTCCAGCTGAAATACAATTAAGGCGGCTCTCAACGAGCCCCCGGGATATTGTGGTTTACTAATTAACAAGCGGATATGCTGTGGCCCCTGTCATGGCAATTACAGCATGAGACAGGCTTCAGGAGCTCTAATTACACGTCAGCCCGCAACACACGCTGCAATACAAATTAATGAGGGTCTGAGCTGGCAGTGGAGGGAGTTTGCCCAGCAAGAGGCTGAGATGGGCAGCAGGGATGGGGATGGATGCAGGAGATAGGGAGTTGACTCCAAGCCTGGGGACACCATTGCATGCTGCAGGATCAGGAGGATGAAGGGAAGAAATCTGGGATGAAAAGCCCTATGGTTACCCAAAAATGGTGCCTTGAAGAAAAGGAGAGGGGCTTTTGCTTTGTGGAGCCGTGGCCTGATGAGATGAGTGGCATTTGGGATGACTGTAATGAATAGCAAGTATCACATCTTCAGCTGTTAATTCCCAGACCAATAAAGATGCTGTTAAGAAAAGAAGTCAGATGGGAAATGCCCAACAGGGTTTTGACTGCTGACAAATAACAAACAGATCTCCCAGAGCCAGGAGGAATTTTTCTGACAAATTGTTTATTGGGGAAAGTTATGCACTTTCAGCTTGAGTTGAACTAATAGCTTTGGCCAGGTCTGGAAAATAAGAATAAAAAAGCAATCAGGATTTTTGTAAATGCAGTTCTGACACCTTGCATTTTAAAAAGCTGCTTCCTTTCAAAATGTATTTAAAAGATGTAATTAAACCAAAAAACAGACCGCACACCTAATGAGGACACTTTGTTTATGACAAAATGAAACGCTATTTATCAGCTTTGCTGATATTTATCAGAGTTTTGCTGCTCCAAGCTCAGCAGTGACACGTTTTCTGTGGCATTAGTGTGCCTGTTGAATTACTGTCTCCTCTCCAGCGCCTGTCTGCTGCCAAGGAGGGACAGTGGGAGGTGGCACGGTGGATGCTCCAGGCTTTGGCCACCAGCATCACCTGCAAATGCCACTGCAGACAGAGAGGCTCTTGGGCAGATGGGAGGATGTGGGGAAGATGAAGTGGAGCTCCCAGGTTTTGGAGCTCCCTCCAGCTCCTGCAGGGGTGCAATCAATGGAGCTGAGGGGCAGCCCTTGCAGGGGATGGAGTCTCACGCTAATGGGGTGCACAGCAGGTCCCTCACGTGCTCAGGCTGTGACTGAGGACTGAGAGGAGGCAGGTGAAGAGCTGCCTAAGCCTTCTTGTTCCTATGCACAGTCCCCACTGCCAACACCCAGAGCACAAAACCGCTGGAGAGCACCTCTGTCACAGAGCAGGGGAAGGGCACACACCTCCTCACACGTAGCTCCCAGGATAGATCCCATTAACCATCGCAATTAACACGAACCAGGCCCTCTCCCTTCCTTGCCACCCCAGCCAGAGCTGTACATAAAAATAACTGTTTATTACACAGCGGGCAGAGCCCGGCTTATCGCTGCAGACAGGAAATTGCTGCGCAGAAAGCGCACGTTTCACTTTTAATAAGTTTGGCAATAAAGCATCTCATCAAACGAGGCCACGACAGGGCAATAATGAAGCTTCCGTGTGGACCATAATTGCTCACTGCTCTCCTGGGGGCGAGCCAGAAAATGGGGAGAGAGGGGGGAGATGGATGGCAGCATCATCCTCCCTCACCTCCTGCTCTGGGAGCATCCATCCTCCTTATCCCCGGCAGCACCCCCAGAGCACTGACACCCCCCAGGACATGACTGGAGAGGAGGTCTGTCCATGCTGGAGGGATACAGGCAATCCCCATGGAGTGTTGGAGGAGATGGCAGAGGAATAGGGAGGTTCTTGGTGCTCTGAGGGAAAGGAAAAGGTTTTCTGCCTTCCAAGCACAGCTTTCCAGCACTGAGCAGTCTTCAGGTGCTCTCACACACAGTCCATCCCTGTCCTTAGCCAGGAGGGACACAGTCTCCTGGAGGTTTTGCACAGGTGGGCTCAGGATGGGGATCTCAGCATGGCAATGGAGGGGTCCTGCAGGAGTCCCTGTGCTGGGCCTCTGCTGTGGAGCAAGAGGGCTGCAGTGCTCTGAGTCCCATCCCAGCAAAGGTCAGGGGTGACATGGTGCTTGTCTGTTCTGACGTCCTCGTGCTGGTGGCCTCAGACTGCTGGCTGCTGACACCTCAGCCACACGGCACTGCCTGCCCCAGCTGGGCCCTTGCACCAAAGAATGGTGCTGGTATTTCCAGGTGCTCCATCGCAATGAGACTTCCTTACTCTAAAGGAAATCAGGTCCAGCAATTGATCACTACCCCAACCTATTTCTGACCTTCCCAGCTTCTGTTTGATCTTCTGGATGCTGGTGGGCACAAACCAGCCCTGCCACAAGCCTACTCAGAGTGATGGGAGCAGCTCAGGGAGCCCTGGTGAGGTTCCCCAACCACAGGTGGGTGACAGGGAGGCACCAGGAAGCCCGCAGAGCCCAGGATGATGAAGTGATCCCTCATCACCCCTGGAGGCAAAGCTGGGTCCTCGCTGCCTTCTCTGAGTTAACCTATTCCATTCCCACCAATCATCTCCTTTGGCAGGGAGGGAACAGAGAAGTCCAGGAGGACATGGTGCAACCAAGACTGCAAAGAGGAGCTCTGGCACCGCGGTAATAGGAGACAAAACAATGTATGTTCAGGCTGGCACGAGGAAATGAAGCAGTTTAGAGTCACAGCAGGAATGTGCTGGCACAGGCAGGGCCTGCTGGCAGGCTCCTGGGTGGGCAGGAGGCTTTGTTCGCCTGCAGCACTGCTCTTGGGGAGTTTACCTGGAATTACTGATCCGCATTCATAAACATGATCACATTAATTGCTCGCTGAGGCTGCAGTCGCCATCTCCTCTCAGCGCTGGGACTTCATCTCCCTTCCCACCCCAAATGTCAGGATGTGTCTGTTCCTCCCTCTGCTCTGCACCATGGCCTGGAGGAAGGAAAGAGGCAGAGGATGGGTGAGTCCATGAGCCTGGAGCCAGAGACAGACACCCACTTCCACCACCTCCACTCTGCAAAGCCTTGCAAATAAAGAGCAGACACCTTCTGGAGGGCACCAGGAGCTCTGCAGGAATCCCTGCAGCCCTGGGCAGCGATGACCTGGGGAAAGGCATCCTGTCTAGAGACCAGCTTTAATGGCAGAGCAATGACCAGGCAGCAGGAGAGGGACCAGCTTCCAGCTGAGGACAGAGACACCCAGGCTGCTCAGCCTGGAACCAGGCTGGTGCTCATCTCACTTGGAGCACGGCCAATCACTTCTAGTAAATTATTCATCTGACAAATTTAGCCTGTTATTCTAGTCGTGCTCTACCCAGAGTTTTACAGATTTCGTTATTATTTCAAATTGTGCAAACACCGCAGAAACCTCTCCCGGGCTCTGGCGCACTCTGCCTTCATCTCAGCTCATCTGCCACATCTGAAATGTGATTTCTACCATCTGGTGCCCAACCATCCTCCCCCAGCATGGCCCCAGGACCTTGGGGAGGTGAGTAGCATCCCTGTTCAACACAAGGGTTTTACCAAAGGGAGAAATACCTACTGTGGGAGAACCATCTACTGAGGATCATGGGGTCAGTGGGATCACAGGAGGTCACAGCACACTTTCAAAGTTATTTTGACTTATCTTTCAAAGATATTTTGACTTTTTTTCACTTCCATCTTTGTATGTGGGGTAAGGAGAAAAAAAATTATAGCACTGTTCCTTTGCATCCTGGACTATCTGGTTTCCCAAGCCTGGTCACTTTGGAAAACAGGGAAAAGCTTTTCTCTTCCTCCCCACACACCATAATTTCTTCTGTTGAGGTTGCTTTGTAGTCATGAGGGTACAGCTAAAACTTTGCACTCTCAAAGAGAATGCAAACTATAAATCCTGGGAAGAACAGGAGGAACATGGATCGGTTTGTTGTGGACAAGCCAAGAGTGATCAGACCCACGAGTGGAACAGCAATGTGTCCAGGGAGAAGCTCTCTGCCAGGCACTTGAGTCTTTCCTCATATAATGCAGGGTGTGAGGGAGAAGAGCAGGCAGCAACACCACCTCCTTATCCACCCAGAGCTAGAGGAGAAATGCAAGCCCATGTCCCTCACAGCAAGGCTCGAGTTTGCTCCCACTTGTGTGGTGATAGTGAGCTCACACCTCATTTACAGGGAGAAAAACAGGGTGGAGAGGCCCAGGAATATGAAATGAACCCTCTCCAAGAGCTGTAATGCACACTTTCACAAAAGCACCAGAAATGAGTATAAATTTCTACACAGAGACCTGACAGGACTCCCTAGCAAGATATTGTGAGACACCTGAATGACTCTCATTAAAGGGAAATTAATTAGCTGAACAGAAGGGATGGAAGCAAGAAATGCAAAATATGGAGCAACTGATTTAGGGAAGAGGTTTACTGACCAAAAGAAAACCAGAAAATGAGTATGAAAAAATAAGTCACAGGGCAATCAAAATCATTCCTTTCTTACCAGGCTAGAGAAGCTAATGGGTGGTGGAAAGGGAGAATGGTGGAGTGTGCAAACACTTGTCCTGCATCCCTGCGAGCCCCATCGGTAGCAGGGAGAGAGAACACTCCCAGCAAGGCCCAGAGGGATGAGGACGGACACGGTGCCTGCTTCCCTGTGGAAGACTAGTGATTTTGTTGTTGTATGGCTCATCCCACCACAACAAGTCACAGTCTGCCCTAGGGCACACGGCCTCTGCAGCGACGCTGAACGCTGGGGACAAGGCGGTGGCTGGGGCTGCCTGCGGCCCTTCTCCTCTTCTGACCACCTCGGACATTGCTTTTGTGAGCCTTGAGAGCGAAGCAACGCGAGGCCGGTCTGAAACCCCCCCGTTCAACCATGCCCCAGCCGGAGCTGCCCTCCACAAGTCCGGGCAGCATCCTGGGAGAGCCTGGAGGACGCAAGCCCCAAACTGCCGTGCTGCAGCCCAGCCCACCCGCAGGACAAGGGGATGAAATGAACAGGGCCTATGCCTTTATTAATAGTCAGCTCTTTATTAAAAAGTCAGCTCGGCAGGGGGCTCAACAAGGAGCTCACCCCCGCTGTTGTCGCTTCTCCGGTAGCCGAAGGGTGAGCAGGCATGCAGAGTCTGTCCCTGGAGTCCCCGTGGCACGCTGGTAGCTGGAGGTGAAGAGGTGTGCAGTCCGTATCTGAAGTTCCAGCAGACCGTCCTCTCTCCTTTCCTCCTGGCACACTGGTAGCCGAAGGGTGAGGGGATGTGCAGAGCCGGCTGCCGAAGCCCAGCAGCAGCTGTCCCTCTCCTTCTCTCCTGGTAACACCACGAAGTGTGTCTGCTTTGCTCCTGCTTCCCACAGCCCAGTCCAGTCTGGTCCTCTGTAGGTTATGGTGACAGGTCAAACACAGACTAGGGATGGGGTTCCCTTTTCCCCAACTAGCACACCCATCCAGCCCCCTCCAGTGTGCCCATCTTTTCCATTTAGGGGTGTTTTTCATCCCCAAAACCCCCTCCTATGATCCCACTGGATTATTTTGCATCCCAGTCCTAGAATGGTAGTGAGGGTGGGGGGAGGTAGGTGATTCCCAGGAACAATTAGCTAATTAACATTTCAATGTCAGTACTTAGCCCAAGCCAAGTGTCCCAGCCAGGCTGTTTTGTTCATAACAGGGGAGAGGCAGGAGCAGCGCAGCGCATCCGTGCGGGGCTGGGCACGCAGCGCGCATCCCAGCCCGGACCCACCGCACCGAGGGTCCCTTTGCGCCAGGGGCAGAGGTGGGACAGGCTTGAAGCCCTGAGCATCACCAGAGTGCGCTGGAAGCGCCGGGTGCGGACTGCCAAAAAACCTCAAAAACCCAAAAAAACCCCCCAAAACCGCACCGACACCACCCTCAGGGACGGGCGAGGCCCCGCCTCTATATGCAAATTAGATCTCGGAGCAGCCAATGGGGAGGCGGGGGGCGTGGCCGCGGCGGGACTTGCCCGGGCATGTGCCGCGGCGGCTTCCGGGCCGGACACGTGTGACACAGCGGGAGCGGTCAGCGGCGGGGACACCGGGTGGCACCGGGTGGCACGGGGGTGGCACAGGGGTGGCACGGGGCCCAGTGGGGCTGGCAGGGGTCTGGGGATGGGTAACGCGGCTGGCGGGGAGCTGGGGCCTGGAGCGAGTTAGAGAGGGCCGGGTAATGGGCAGACAGGGCCCTAGGGAGTATGGCGTGCGGGGGGCAGAGGGGATAGTGGGGTGGGCAGGGGGCTGCGGATCGGCGAAGGGGTGGGCAGGGCTCTGCGGCCGGGAATGGGGCGGTGTGGAACCAGGCAATGAAGGGGCAAAGGCGTGGTGTGTCTCAGGGTGCGACAGTGTGTCCGTGTCCCCTCCCCCGCTTCCCTTGCCCCGCGGCTCCTGCCTGTGCCACCCCGCAGGGAGGGGAGCACGGGGTCCGCACGGCTCTCATGGCCCCCTGTGCATCCTCCAGCAGGAATGCCACCAGGCAAAGGACAGATGACCCCGCTGCTGCCCGCCCCCAAGGGCTCCGCGCCCACCCTGCAGGGCTCCCATGGCGGCTGCGCTCCGGCCCCCAAGGGTCCCGGCTCGCCGCAGGGTCGCAGCAAGAAGAGGAGCCGTAAGCACCAGCGGTTCATGGCTCGTCGGGCAGTGCTGGAGCAGAGGGGGCTGCTGAGCCCCCACAGGCAGCCGGGCAGCGAGACCCCCGAGGCGGGGCTGGCGGCACACCCTGAACTCACCAAGGCACATGGCACCGCGGCACCGCGCTGTGACCGGGTCCCCAAGCCCCAGCAGACCGTGTCCTCATCCCTGCCTCCATCTGCCTCTCCAGACAGCATAGCCAGGCACCACTCCGTGCTGCTGTCCCAGGGGAATGGCAGCGCCAAGAGGATGCAGATGTCCTCCCTGGTCCTGCGGCCGGGCAAGTACGTGGCCATCGACTGTGAGATGGTGGGCACGGGTCCTCAGGGTAAGGTGAGCGAGCTGGCACGCTGCTCCGTGGTGAACTACGAGGGGGACGTCATCTATGACAAGTACGTCCGGCCCGAGCTCCCCATCGTGGACTACCGGACACGCTGGAGTGGCATCACCAAGCAGCACATGAAGAATGCAATTCCCTTCAAGGCTGCCCAGGCTGAGGTCAGAGGAAAAGAAATTTTTTTAAAAGCCTCTGTGTTATCTGTCAGAAATAAATTGGGATTCTTGGTGGCCTGTGCTAGATTGCTCTGAGGCAGAGACACAACACAGGAATGGGAGCCTCAAGCTGTGCAGTGGGTTGGTTTGCTTGCTTGTTGTTCCTTCTGGGAGCCTAAAAACTAGAAGGCAAGGAGCTGAATTTAATACAAAATGGCTTATTTTTCACTTGGTATTTCTTTCACTGCAGTGTCTGTATAACCTTCTGTGACTCTTCCAGATCCTGAAGATCTTGAAAGACAAGATTGTGGTAGGGCACGCCATCCACAATGACTTCCAAGCCCTGAAGTACTTCCACCCGAAAGACAGGACTCGAGACACCAGCCAGAGCCCTGCACTGAAGAAGAGGGCAGGGCTGCCCATCAGAACCAATGTCTCCCTCAAGAACTTGGCCAGGCACCTGCTCCATAAAAATATCCAGGTAAGCACCAGGAGCTCTGAGATGGTGAGAAACAGCTTTGGGTTATCTATGAACCTCTGTGGTCAGTTGTGTGTGAGGTGGAGATGAACCTTGTTCACCCCGTGCTCCTGCCTATAAATAATCTGGGAGAGCCAAGGGCCTCCCAAGCTGACAATTAAGTATCTCAGTAAAACAGGGACAGCATCTGTGCCCTCCAAAAAGGGTGGAAGAGATACTTGTATGGAATTGTGCCAGTATCAAACCATGACACCTTGGCTACATCAAACCTTTGCTGTCTCCAAAACCCACAGTACTTGTGTCTTTCCAAGCAAGCAGACGACGTGACCTGTGAGATTTTTGCTGCCCCTTTTACCCAACGAGGCTTTTTCCCCTTTCCTCAGGTGGGCCGCAAAGGACACTCGTCGGTGGAGGACGCCCAGACAGCCATGGAGCTGTACAGACTGGTGGAGGTGCAGTGGGAGAAGGACCTGGCCCACAGCCTGCCCCCCCGGCCCCCCAGCCCCGTCACAGACCCCGCTGCAGACAGCAGCCACTACCTGGATGACCAGTACTGGCCCACAGAGCTGATGGTGAGCAGCCTGTGATGGGGGACAGCATCTCCTCCTGGTGCCTTCAGCTGTTCAAGGTGGAGGTGACTGCTGACCTCCTCCTCTGGGGCTGGTGCCCAGCACTGCTCTGCTCAGGGATGGAGACGTGGTGACACCTGGACACAAGCAGTCTCCCAAAAATGCTGTCTGCAGCCTTGAGCTGTCACACAGAAATAAGGGCCGTACTGTGCTGTGTTCATCTGTCACTTGGGGATGAGCAGGGTCCTGTGTCAGCCTGGAGGAGCCTCTGTGGGCATGTAATGGGGGCTACCAACACCCTCCATGCCTTCTGTGGGGTTGTCCTCCCAGACAGCAAGGAGCAGGTTTTCCTGTGCAGGGCCTGAGGTGTATTGCTGAAGTCCAAGGGCTGAAAACCATCTGGACCAGTAAACAACCAGTTTGCTGCTCACTTTCTTTCATAGAAATATGCTGAGTTGGAAGGTATCCATCCTGATTGTTAAGTCTGACACCTGGCCCTGCACAGGATGCCCAAAGAATCCCATCATGTGCCTGAGAGCTTTGTCCAAACACTCCTTGAACTCAGACACGCTTGGTGCTGAGATCACTTCCCTGGGGAGCCTGTTCCAGTGCTCGGCTCCAGCTGTGTGCTGAATATTTTGTCCAGAACGATACTCTGATACTGTTACCAAAAGCTTTGCTTAAGTCCAAAAAGATTTCATCACCTGGTGTCCCTTGATTAGCTAGGTGGAAGCCCTGTTGTAGAAGGAAATCGGGTTCAGCGAGCAGGGCTCTGCCCTGATGAAGCCGTGCTGGCTGTGACCACTGACTGCATTGTGCTCCAGGTGGTTTTCAATACCTCCCAGAAAATACTTCCCATCATTTTACCTGTCAGAGAAGTGAGACTGACAGTATGTAGTTTCCAGTGTCCTTGCCCTTCAAAACTGGGGCAACATTTGCCAGCTTTCAGTCAGCTGGGACCTCTCTGAATTCCTAAGACTGCTCAAAAATAGTTGAACAGCTCTGTAATGACATCAGCAGCGCTTTGAGGATTCTTGGATGAATCCCATCAGGCCCCATAGATTTATAGGGATCCAACTGCACAATGAAGTTCAAGAGGAAAGTCTGGGTCTAATCAATGTCCAGCTTGGACAAGAGCGTAGAATGCACTTCATTTAAAATAAATTATTCACATAATTGTCCAATTCTGAATTAAAAACTGTTCTGGCTAAACCCCTTGTGTATATTCTGCATGATTTGATCTGGCAGTTTTCCAGGAGTGAGAGGGCAGGGATGAGGTTGGCAAACGAGTGCCCAAGTAGCGTGCCACGTTCTAGGGCTTCAAACCCACCTGGAACTGGAAGAGGTGCTTTGAGTGGCTGGAGTAAGCAGTTCCTTGGGGTACAGGCTTGTCCCCTCTGCTCTGGGGACACCCCAGTGAAGGCAGGAGAAGCAGGGGATGGGCTCAGCCAGAGCCCAGGGTCTGTGAGCAAGATCACTGTGGGAATGTTTTGAGCTGTGGCATGGGCTGCTGTCACAGTGAGAGGACAGGGTAATGCCCATCTGCAGTGACTGCCTGTAGGTGACATGTAGATATCTGTGGCTGCAGAAATGTGACCCAGCCAGGTGTGTGAGCACCAGAGAGGGGTTTGGGGCTGGACACGGGGAGTGACTTGATTCACCAGGGAGCTGAGCAGCCACAGTTATAGAAAATTGATATTTTTTCACAACGTGCCTTAACGACAGCCCTTGGGGGCATCCCCTGAGCACAGTCCCCCTGCCTGGGCTGTGAGGCGGGAGGTGGCAGAGCAGGCTGGAGGGCTGCCAGCACCCTGGGAACTTTGGGGGTCCTGGTGCAGCACAGGGGGTACAACAGCCAGCCCTGGAATGGAGTCCATGACCCTGTCAGCCAGGCTAGACCAGCAGCCAGTGGAAGGTAAGGAGAGCTCAGCCCCAGCCTTGGGAAGCGGCCAAGGCAGCCGGGTGACGCAGCCACACCTGACGCACACATCAGTGCCATTACCAGACACATCTTGCACTTCCCACCTTAACTCCTCCCTGCCTGGCAGAGGAAGCCAGCAACAGCTCAGAAATGCTTTGAAATGTGTCAGACACATCTAAAAATCTTTGTCCTCACAGTGGCCCAAGCAACCATCCTTCAAAAGATATAACCTGGGCTCTGCCGTGAGCTTGTGGTCCGGACAGGAAAGGAAACGTGGCCCCGTGGAAGGCCTTTAATCCTGCTTGTTCCATTTGTCCCAGGTGCATTCCTGATGCAGCAGGGTGTAAAACAGGGCCAGCAGCACCTGGCCTGTGCCAGCTCAGGGTGCAGCTCAGCTGAGCTGTGCAATGTCAGCAGGACCCACAGAGGGGTGCAGGAGGAGCATGGTGGGTGCAGGTCTGTTTCCTCCTCTCTGCCATCTCCACCTTTCCTGGGACAGCAGGAGGGAGGCAAAGCTGAAGGAAAGGTGAAAGCTCTGCATCCCACTGTCAGTAGATGGTGGCATTCCAGAAGTGATGCAGCAATGCTGTCTTTGCCCCTAGGAAAGCAGATCTGGAGGAAGGACAGAGCAGAGCTTTGCTCATGGCCATATAACCTGGCCCGTGTAACCAGATCCTTTCGGGGTGTACATGGGTTTGTGGAGAACTTATATGGGGCACTCCATGGCTCCCAAATCATTTGTCCACCTGAGCCCCAGCCTGTTGCCTCTCCAGCCCCCATCTCAGTGCCTTGCACTTCACCCTGTGATGGTCAATGTGAGATGGGTATGGTGGGTGAACGTGGAGAAGGCTTTACCAGCTTGTGACTCAGGCTGCCTTGCCATCAGCCTAATTAAGGAAAAAGAAAAACCATTCCCAAAATCTTGACCATACACTGATTTAAGCCTGATTATACCCCCCCTGCTTTGGAGGCAAATTTGGAGGCAGTCAGGCAGCCAAAGGCCAGCAGCCCTTTGGTGCTGTCATTCCCTGCAGGCTTTGCTTCTATGCCATGATCTCCAACTCTTGAGGAAGGTGAGAAACAAATTTGAGGGTTAATCCCTATTTGCATCAGATATGAAGGGCTTGGCAAACCCCAACACTGTGTACTGATGCCCCCCAAAATAGGGCTGCTGCTGAGCAGACCTCACATGGATGATTAGAGGTGGTGGCAATCTGCTCCCTGCCAACAATGTTTGCTCTGAATAACCTAAGTGGCAACACTCGCCCCATTTCCAGCCTCGGAGAGCTAATTGGGATTTTCACAGGTGTTTGTGAATATTCACCTCCGTGCCAGCTCGGAGTTGCCATGGCTGAACAAACTCCAGCTCATCACATGCTCCGGCTCATCTCACGAGCAGCTTGCTGGAGCTCGTGTTGGGAGGCTGAGCGTCTTTAGGCGGGAGAAGGACAGCTGAGCTGGCTCACCATTTACGCTAAAATTTGTGATAATTGAAGAATCTGCAGAAAACTCAGCTGCTATCTCAACAACCCCTGAACAATGATTAACCCAAACCATGAATCCAGCACTGGGCTTTTTTATCAGAGGGAAAACATTGTCAAATGAGTTTTTTCCAGCCAGCTGCGAGTGCAGGTAACCGATAAGGCCGTCATTGGAGTGGGGCTGAGCCAATGGGAGCCGATGGCGACAGCTTTTACTTCTGTCTAGCAACAGCTTCTCCTTGAGCAGCAGGCACAATTCGATGCTTTCTCTTGCTTTTACTGAGCTCCCCTCCTGCTCCATGGGGCTTTTCATGGGGGGCACTCAAAAACTGAGGCTTGAGTGGATTGTCCACCTTTTCCTGCATGTTTTGGTCTCTGTTCCTTTCCTGTCACGGTGAGAGGTTTGCAGCTGTGAAAGGCTCCACCCTGCTCACATCCTGGGCTGGGTTGGCTCTCTCCCTTGTCCATGCACCAGGGATTCTGCTGGGTGGGCGCTGGACACCCGTAGGGCACTTGGAACTGCAGCAGGGCAGAGCAGCAGCTGTACCAGGAGCCCTGTGGCAGGGATGTGCCTGACCCTCCTGCTCTGCTTCCCCAGTGCAGGGTCCAGCACCTCTCCCACCTGCCAGGGACTGTTTGCACGGGGAGCAGGGCTGGGAGCAGCATCCCCTGATCAATCACCTGGCTTGCTTTGCTGCTGCCTCTGCTTATCACAAGACATAAGGTTGAAATGTCGTGTAAAGCCCAAATCACAGAATCACAGAGTTACAATGAGCTCACCAACACCTGGTGTTGGGCAGGACATCCCTAAAAATCACAACATGAATGTCTTGGGGTGGAGCAATGCTGGTACCTAATAACAGCCCGGAGCAAGCCCCTAAGCTGAGGCTGTCCCATCACTGTGGAGACACAGGGGGACGATTCACCCTGGTTGCAGTCAGAGAGCAGAGGCTTCACTCGGGCATTTCACCAGAGACCAAAGTAGCCACAGAGAAGGAGGACCCATGTTCCCTGCACCCCACCCCTCTCCTCCACTCCCCGAGGGTAAATTAGAAGGCAGAAAACTCGCAGCCAACTCTAAATTAAAATCTCAGGAGCCTTAATAAGCGGCTTGGCCGGAAGAAGCGGATAGGTGTGATGTGGAAATGAATAGGCACATCTGGCAGCCGCTTAGCACCTGGGCTGCAGGAGAGGTGTGCGTGATGTGTGCGTGTGCAAACCCCAGCACAGCCTCCCGGATTGGCTGCAAAACCCCTTCCCGACCAACGCCGGGGAACAGGGTGGCCTAGCAACAGTCTTCTCCTAATGAAAAACAACCCACTTAGCTAACCATCGTGACTGTGTGCATACGAGAGGGAAAGGCACAATTCCCAGCAGCTCCGTCCTCCCCTGGGAGCTGCCCCCAAAGGGTGAGCTGGACAGGTGGGGTGGCCTGACCTGAGTACCCCTGTACCCCTCAGTGCCTGCTCCACAAATCCTTTGGGTGCCTGGCAAGGATTGCTGCAGCAAAACACAAAGAAGCCCCCAGGGATAGCCCCCCTCCGTTCTCTGTGCTGGCAGCCACCCCCAGAATGGCTCACCCCACCACAGGCACCCCCACTCACCGGGGGCTGGATGCCAGCAGGTCATGGGGACCATGAGCTGAAGAAGGTGCCACCTTTAGATCAGGAGGGATTTATGGGGTGCAGCACTAGGGGAATGTGGGGTGTTCCCCAGCACTGCCAGGAAAAGGAGGAGCTGAGGGGTTGGTCACTGCTGTGGTCTTGCTTGGGGATGTCACCTTTCCTTGTTCCTGCCCTGGGACTCTCTCAGCTCCAAGGACAGTGAGGTTGAATGCATGAGCATAAGCCCCTGCCTTAATCACAGCCTCTCTGAAAGCCAGATAACAAAATAACCACTGATCTCATGGATGAGAGGACTGGGGCTGGCCCTGCAATCACTGGGAGCAGGGACACAGTGCAGGAGTCAGGCTGGCAACAATGGCAATAGATAATAAAAAGGAGAATCACTTTTGGGCTGCAGAAACCCATCTTCCTTGGGAAACAGCAAGTGACAGGACAGCTTTCTCCTGGCAAGGTGTGCAGTTCCCAGTAAGGCGATGTGGGGAGACAACCAGCTCAGCCACTGGCACTGGGGACAGCAGGAGTGTGGTGTGGGGTTTCCTTCCTCCCCACTTGCTGCATCATTTCAGGGACCTTGAAGCTGTGCACCAAACCTGTGGTCTTTCAGCTTCTCCTTTTCCCCCTCAGCTCACTCTGGCGATGGTGGGGAGATGTTGGAGCACCTGTGGTGCATTTTAAATTTTCTTTTTAGAGGGTGGTTTCACCTCAGCTGAAAGAACAGCCCATGCCTCCAGCTCAGACCTGCCCCACAACAGAGCTGCCTCCCCCACTCCACTCCTGCACACCTGCATCCCCTCACAAAGCATTAGAAATAACCCTTCTTTTTTCCCCATCAAACAAGAAAACATAATGCCATCATCTTTCCAAAGCCACTAGCCAGGGTCGAGCAGCAGGTGTGGTGTGCTCCAAGCCAATATCCCTGCCACAAAGGGTGCAGTGCGGTGAAGGCTCTTCTCTGGGGGAACCTGGTGGAAAAATGAAAAAAATAACAGGAGTAGAGGAAAAGCACAAAGCGTGACTCCTCAATTCCCTGAACTGACCCCCGGGGAGCCCCTAGTTCCAATTTTCACTCAATTTCTGCCCATTTCAGGTTTTTGCAGTCCCGGCTGTTCACTAGATGGTGCCCTCGGGCTGCTGGTTCCTGAATTATCCCCTTACAGGCTGGGATGGGATGGGAGGGGGCCCTGCTCTGCCCCGAGTTCCCAGGATGTATTTAGGAAGCTCACAAGCACGAAAGCAGCGTGAAGGCCACTTATATAACTCAGTTAAATCCCTGTGTGTTTTGGGGTCTTCGAGGTCTGATAATGTTCTGCAAGCACTGGCCTCAGTGCATACACCAGGTCCATTAGTATTTTAAAATTCTACTGCTATTATAGTGACAGCCCCAAAACAGGAGGAGAAAATGGACAAAGAGGCAATCCATCGTGAATACATTTGAGTAAAATAGCGACTAACCATCCATTAACTGTCACCAAAAAACATGTACAGCTGTAGTTCCTAAGCACCAGACAGGAGGAAGACAAGCTAACACCCATTAGTGTTACTCAGAGGGTAGGAATTCATTTAGGAATGTAAAACCAGGGGCATAAAGTAACATTAGCTGTGTCTGTTAGGGAAGAGCCCTGCCATGGGCAGGAGGATGTAGGGGGACAGGGATGCAGGGCATCCTGTGGGCACAGGACCACCCATGGACCCAGGGCAGGGGCAGCCAGAGGTGCTCCAGGTGCATTTGGTCTTCACCTGGCCAGGATGGAGACCCCTTTTTTCCCTTTTATTGGCAAACCACTCCTGCCTTTATAAGATGGGGATCCCAGCTGTGAGTGGCAACTTCCAGGGGCAAGTCACACAAGGCCACTCTGTGGTGGCACTGTGGGACATGCTGGAGTCCCCGTTAATCTTCTGGTCTCTTAAAACAGCAGAGTGATGGAAACCATCAAAGCCAGAGCTACACAGAGCAGCAGTTGTCATTTCAAGATGGCATTAATGTGCAGTTTAGGGTGAAAAATTATCTCCAAAAATGGTTTCTCATCTCTGCTCATCTCTGCCCTGCCCCGGGCAAACCCTGAGTGCTGTCCCTTCACAGGGACTCACTGCAGGATTGTCCATCCAGACATCAGGACTGGAGCAACAAAGGCCAGGAATTGTGCCAAGTTTTTATGGCTATTTTTATATTGTTGTTTTTTAGGGTTAAGGGTTTTTTTGATAGTGGGCAGATTAAGCTGAATATAGTGGAGAAGAAACTGTGTTTGCTTTCAGCATCAGCAGCCTAAATGTCCTGGAGGGGGACACCTTGCCAATGAGTCTTGAGGGGCTAATGTCAGCAGGAGGCAGAAATGGTCCTCTTGGCCTCTGGCATCACTGACTGCTATAAAAACAGGGCAAAACAGAGACCTCTTTAGCTTCTCTCATTTTGGGGATGAATGTAGAGAATGAGCACATAAACAAAACAACTGCCTACAGAGCCTCCTTTCGATCTTTTAGAGCCCCCTCAGTAGAGGAAAGCTTGTCTGAACCAACCCATTAAATTGGAAATTCAGTCCCAGGCACCTCCATGGGGGCTGCCTCCATCAAATGACGCTCCTGCCTTGGACAGATGCAGGTTCATGTCACATCTAGGAAGGGCATCTTCCTCCCTGGCGAATCCCACCCTCAGAAACCTTCACCTTTTCTGCTGGGGAGTTGACAACCCACTGCCTCCAACACTGCAAATAAAACCCCACATTTTGCAGTTATGTCCAGTGTCAGGAAAAACATCTCAGTACAGTTACACACCCCTGTCATATGCATAATTTACCTTTGTGGAAGCTCGGGATACCCCCTTGTGAGGGAAGTGCTTTGAATCCCATGCTACATTGAACACAGATGCATTTTCCACATTTACTTCTCGCTCAGGAGAGAAAATTTCCTGCAGAGAACCAAGTCTCAGGTGGGCTGTCTCTCCTCTCAAACCTCCTTTGTTGGCACCAGGCAAGCACTGAGCTTTGAGGGGACCACCAGGAGGGGACAGGGCCAGCAGCTGTGGGGAGAGAGAAAGATGGAGCAGCTGATGGGAATTTAAGGGGATAGGGAATTTTCCCCTCGGACTTGCTTCTCAGGCCACTGTTACCTCCCCTGGAGTGCCCATTTCACATCCAAAAAGCTCCCAATTCATGGGAATTGCTGCAGTGGGAGCCTGTGGGGCTCAGCCAGCCTCCAGCACGGATTCTGGGCACTTCCCAGGAGCAGGCACAAGGGGTGAAGGCAGAGAGAACTGCCTGCACCTCCAGCCCCCCAACAGGACCAGCCCTGCCTGCCTGGAGCCCCGAAAGCAGGAGAGCAGCACTGCCAAGGCCGCTGTGTGTCTTGGGCTGTGTCAGCCCCGGAGCGGGGCTCGGCGGGTCCCAGTGATGGGAGGCTCTGAGGGGAGCCTCATGAAGCCGCCTTTCATGGCAGCACAGAGCACAGTTGTTCCCAGGGCCAAACCTCCTTCTGCCCTGCTCCTGCTGCGGGCTGCCGGGCTGCCCAAAGGCCGCAGAGCCAGTGGCGAAGGAGGAGAGGTGGGAAAAGGCATTTACGGCTCTCTGCGAGGCAGAAGGGCAGCGGGAGGAGCCGGGAAGGCTCTGGGGAGAGGAGGCAGCGAGGCCGGGCTGGGCCGGCTGACGCCAGCCCCGCTCTGCGGCCTGAGACCCTTCCAAGGCGCCAGCCGAGGCACAGATGTTCCCATTGTGCATCTTGGGAGCCTTCTCGGAAAACTCCGTTCCTCAAGCTGCCTTTTTAGCTCCAGCTTTTGGGGTTTTTTCCTCTTTTTTTTTTTTTTTTAATAATATATATAAGTTTGGAAGAGAGCCTTCTCCCTGCCGTATTCCCTTGCCTCATGCCAAGCCCTGGAGCGTTTTAGAAGCTCCTCTCCACTTCATGGCCCCCCCACCTGAGCCATCGTCACCATCCCAGGGTTGGCGGTGTTGGAGTCCAGCACAAAGCATCCAGTGCCAGCCACAGCCTGGTTTGTACTGCAGGGGCTGGCTGGGGAAGAGTGGGCTGTGCACCGGGGATCCTACAAACTGATTCTGCTCTGCTGCTCCCATGCCTGAAATACACATGACCCCCTCACTGCTCCCTGACTCAGTTTTCCCACCACCAGAATGAGCAGCATCACAGTAGGAACAGAAGAGCTTTGCAAACCACTTTGAAGTTCTCAATTACAGGTTTTTTTTTCCCCTGCTTCCTATGGCAGAATCAGCTAAGCTGGGACAAGGAGTGAGATGTGCAAGGAAGATGTTAGATGAGCTCTCACGTCCAGTGGGAGAGGCAGTTTTGAAAACTCAAGCCGAGAATGGAGCTGGAAGTTTGTGGAAGCATTTGGAGAAGAATCAGCCTTTTAGGGCAGGAGGAGGGCAAGGAATCAGAGCTGCAAGGTGCCCGGCCCTGCCTCAAGCTCCATCTTTATGGCATGCTTGGCTCTTGCAGGGAGAGGGACTGAACAGTTCCTCGGATTCAGTCTAGATGTGAGGAGGGAGAATTATAAAACCCTGTTATGGGACCTGCTTTCCTCCTGCCTCTCACCCTGCCCTTGCTAAGAAATCATTTGGGCCAAGCCACAGACCACTGTGGATTCCCCACAGCCAAGTTCCCGATAGCCTCCAGGTACAAACACAACAAGAGGGCAAGGAGAAAGCCCTGCAGTGCTCTCAAACCCTCATCCTGGCCTGAATCCTCTCTCAAGTGCAGCATCCTTAATGTTAGTGGTACATCCAGGTGTAATTTAGTTAGGAAGGGGAGCTTAGAAGAGGGGAAATTACCCCATCTCTGTTTGCCCGCATTAGCAGCTTATGGATAAGAGGGTAATAAATGAGAATCAGCTTAGAAAGAGAAAAACAACACTGCTTAGAGCCAGAGAGCAACTGAAAGGGCACGTTTGTTAAAGGGAAGATGTTTACAGCCCACTAGAAGCAAGAAAAGCATGGCTTTTAACGGGAGCAGGAGCAGAGGGCATCTGTCTTTCAAAACAATCAGGAAAGGGAATCTGAAAAGCAAACACAGTTCTGTGAGACATTAAAGAAAAAGGCAGCAGCTGGTGGAAGTCACCCTGAGATCAGAAGGACACCCAGAGCAGGGATCATGTCAGGAGGCACAGCAGTGGCAGGGTGACAGGGAGGGCTGGCGACAGGAGGGAAGGCAGGGCTCCCTGGAGCCCCTTGCTGGAGTCAGTCTGCCTTGGGAAACTCCATGCTGGGGGTTTAACATCCTGCTCCTGCAGATAGGCTCCTCCATATCAGCTTCCTTCTCCAGGCATGAGGCCCCTGGGGCTTGCGAGCCAGCGTGTGCCCCTATGCTGTTGGTGGCAGGAGGCAGAGGGCAGCTGGGGGGTGGCGCCAGCATGGTGCTGATCTCACACTGATTTGTCTCCTAAGCTCCTAAAAACAGAGCAAAATCATGGGTAACTCCCAGCCAGGCCCCTGCAGCCAAGCCTGACCCCAAAGCCATGAGCACAACCCAGACCAGTGTCTGCTTTCTCCCAGCATAAAAACCTGGGTTTTACAAAGACTCTTCCATGGCCTCCAGGTTGCATTTAAATCACCCCAAGTGTAACCTCCCCCTCCCACTTCCATCTTCGAGGTCCCTGTGCCTGCCAGGAGCTCTGGCCCATCCACGCTGTGCACCCCAGTCAGAGCACGGGCACCATGAGGTGCCAGCAGCTTCAAAGGCTGCCTTGCTAAACAGGGCGTCACTTGAGCAAAGCAGGGAGAGCCCCACACCTTTGAGTTATCAGATCTGAGAAGCGCCTGTAGGATTAAGGAGCAGAGCAGAAGCTTTGAGAACACCTTCAGCCCCAAAAAGATGAATAGGAGCCATCTCCCTTCCTCTGACACCTACACCCCTTTTGAAGTCCTGGCTCATATGCTAAAAAGCTAATAGTTATAAAGGAAAACAGAGAGAGAGGAAAGGATCTTCCAGCAAAGAGTAGTGTACACGCACATCCTACTGCTGTTCATTAAAAGCAGCTAATAATCTCATTTTTTTCCCGCCCAGATAAAGCACTGTGTGTAAGTAGATAAGAGGCTTACATACCCAGGAGGCTCAATTAATGTTCTTAGTTCACACAGCCTCAGGTAGGCAGCCTTGCTGACCCCCAGCTGCAGCTACTAAGTGTTTAAAAAATATCTTTCTTTTAAGTTCTTAGAATCCAAAGGTTTTTATTTTTAGTTATTCCCATTACCCTCCTCATCTCCTTCAGCACAATGTTCCCTGGCTCTACAGGTACTGCTGGCTGTACACCAGCAGCCTGACAAAAATTCCCTTCTCTCCCCTGTCACCTAAATCTTCACACAGAAGGAAGGGGCACCTGATGAGCCTGTTCCTGCAGAACCCTGGTGCTGGGATGGGCAGGCTCAGGTGAGGGCTCAGGGTGAAGCTCTGCCCACCTGAGTCCTCTGTCCTGTAGGAAGCTGGAGCTGCCTCTAGTGCTCTTTTAAGTGAGCATGGAACAAAAGCATCTCCCTGTGTTGATTTTTCTCTCTCAGGGTTCCTGAGGGTCAGGGTGACCCCAAGAGAGAGATCCTAAAGAATCTTTGCTTCCCTAGCCTGAGCACAGTTAAATGAGGAGTCTTGGAATGCTTCCGATTGTGCTTTATCAAGGTTGTTTATTTCTTCTCTTATTTATAATATTTTCTCTCTGTCCAGCCAAGGTCTGCCTAGTACAGAAGCCATAGCAGTCTGGTCTCGAGTCCTGGGCAGCTCCCACATTATATACTCAAAACTGTGTGTACCACGTTTACAATTTCTTCACCAATTCCCATCACCTATGTTAGACAGTGAATCTCTGCCTTAAACCAATAGAAAAGTGTCACCATCACACCAAGATATGGAGGACAAGAAGAAAAAGAAGAAGGTTAGGACATGCACAAATCCCTCCATTTTGTCCCCTGAACCCCTTATCTTAAAAATCCCAAAATTCTATTTTTTCACCCTGTGTTAATTCAAATATCACACTACTAAAATCCTTGTGACTTGTAGTTCCTCATCCAGAGTTGACAGTTTTCCACAGGCTAAAATCAAAGCCACAGATGTTTCCGACCTTCTGCCAGGGTCTCCGAGCCCCCTGCCAGGGTCTTGAGACAGGCAGGGCAGCCAGAGGGATGTTCTGGACTCTGACATCCCTGTTTTTCCCAGCTGTACCCTGACCCACCTTCCAGATGTTGGTTCCCTTCTGGCATCATTGGTGAGCACATGAAAAGGTGACTTTCAGATGCTTTCAATTCACACCTTCATGCTCCCCCCAGCACCCCACCCTGTAGCTCTCTCACAGGAGGGTGAAGCTGAAATAGGCTCTGTGTTTCACCCCAAGGTGAGGTGCATGCTGTCCCAGTGCTCCTGGACACAGCATGGATAAACTGGTGCCTGTTTCTCCAGCCAGCACACACCCTTCCCCTCCTGCCTGCTCCTCTCTGCCAGCTCAGCCCTCCCCTGGGACTGTCAAAAGACAATATGGGTGAGCTCTGCTGGCTATCATAGCAGGGAGGCTTCAACAGCATCTGCACTCAATGGGCTAGAGAAGATTTAAGTGCTCTCTTTGCTTCTGAAAGGCCCATTTAATTCACTTTCCCCCTCTCTTCCCCCTCCCCCTGGCATCCAGGACACAGAGACTTTTATTACACCACTGAAAATCTCGAAGAGGACTGATCTAAATTCTTTTTGCCTGTTCCACCCCTTAGAGAAATATCTCCCGTGATGGGCCACCAAGCTTTCGTGCCTGCTGTCACACACAGGTGGCTCCAGTCCCAGGACAGTGTGCCAGGGGGTCTCAGCCAGCATCTGCCTTGGGCTCAGATGGCCCCAAGTGCAAAATTTAAAGCTTGGCTGTGGGGAGGTCTCTGAGAAATGCTGTGTTATCAGCCAGGGACAAAGATTGTCTCTTTTGACTTGATCCCCTCCAGTGTTTCAGAGGGGCCTGGCAGAAGCCCTGGGGTGCTGGCAGGGTGGCCATAAGATGGGCAGGAGGCTGCAGCTGGCCCTGGGGTGGGACCAGCCTGCCCTTGGCCTTTCCACCTCTGTTTCTCCCTGTGCTGAGCTATCAGCTTTGCTCCTGCCAGCCCTCAGTACTGAGCACCTGTGGCAGGGCACAGCTGCTTGATGAAGCAGCTGGAATTCCAGAAATGTCTGAAATTCATTCCATTTCCTCAGCTTGTGCTGGGGCTGCTGAAACCCACTCTGCTCCAGGTTTGTCCTGCTGGATATGAGCTTTTCTCAGAGCTGCACAGGCAGGAAGCTGGGCTGGGTTTATGCTTAGAGGGGGAAAGCAGGCTTCAGGAATGACAGCAATGTGCTTTGCGTGCATGTGCCTACCTGTGGCTCAGCTCAGCAAGTTTGCTGTGTCCTTGGGGCCAAGCCCTGCCTGGTGTAACAGCCCAGGGGCAGCAGGAACAGGGGTGGGAAGGTGGGAATGCTTTTGCTGACAAAGCAGCAGCTGTAGCTCAGCATCCCTTGGCCTGCCAGCGGTGGGTGTCTCCTCTGACAGGGCTGGATCCCCAGCAGGGCAGACAGCTGCAAAATGTACTGGCTGTTAGGTGCTTACTGTGGGCCTCTCTGGGCCTGCCTCTTTAAAACAAACTGGGAATCCAGATTTCTCTTAGGAGATGCAGCAGCAGGGAAAGGCAGATCTGCCTGTTTGGTGAGCTCCCCATCCCAGAGTGGCTTCTCTCTCTCTGCTGCCCTTTACCTGGAGGGTTTTTGGATTAATCCTGCATCCTGTACCTGCCTTTAAAGTCCAGTACCCCTCCAGCCCTCTCATGACAGATGCCAATGCCTGATGTGTGACAGTTGTCACCCTGTTCTTTTGAAAGTTTTAAAGTTCTTGTAAAAGTTTTCTATGCCTTCTGATGTTTACATATTTCTACTAGAGTTTCTCACATACTGTTCCTATAAACAATGATTGTTTTACATTCTTCTTTGTGTGAAGAGAGAATTAATAGACTGTTGGTTTGGCCAGTGTGGTTGGAGAGGTGGCAATTTCATCCTCCAATCCACTGTCACTTTTAGAATTCTATATATTGCGGAGTCAGAAATAAACTTCTTTTTTCCTTCTTTTGCATCTGTGTATGTGCATGAGTTATTTTGTGTTGTGTGACAGACAGTGACTCTGCACTGCTGCAGTATAAGAGAGCACCTGCAGAGAGAGATGCTGCTGCCTTCATCCCTGTTCTCAGCCCTTTGGGTTACACTAAGATTATAACTTTGTAGAAGACCGTGGCAAAGCTCCAGCTGAGCTTGAAGGTCTCCAGTTTCTTCTTAGGGAAACTTGCTGAAAGAATAGTGATAAAAACAGTATTTCTGAAAGAAAATCCAATGCCAAGCAAGAATAGTATTTTCTCCTAAATATGAGCCAATAATGAGAAAATCCTGAGTCAATAAACTACAAGACAAATGCTAAGCTGTTAGAAATCAGATGGGGCTGCCTCCAACTAGCCTGATACCATGTGAATGCAGCATGTCTAGATTTTCTTTTGTTGCTCTGACATTTCTTTTCCAAAAGCCATAAATGCCCAACATAGCTTTTATTTTTTTTTTTCCCTTCAAGACAGTCCTGCCTTTCCCAGTGCTCAGTCCTCTGGCAGTTCTGCTTTCCTGCTGTAAGTGAGTGAGGTACCAGTTTGCACCAGTGCTGGGCTCTGGAGAGATTGTCATTTGTCCCAGGGGAGGTGTGGCAGGTGAATCTGAGCTGTGCAAGAAAATCTGAACCTGGCACAGCAATGCCAACATGCCCTAAAGCAAGTCTTGCAGCTCTGATAGGGAGGGAGGGCTGTATGGCACATCTGACCTCCACTGTGTGGGAAAGGCAAAGATGTGAGTAAGGCAGGGTGGAATGAGGCTTTCTGTCTGGAACTGCAGGCTTTGAAGGTCAAGGATTCTTCCATAAAGTCCCTGCCAGGGCTTACCCAAAGGCTCCTGTCCCTCAGCTCTGCCATGGAGGTTGCAGACAGGGCACTTTCCACCCAATAGGCTCCTGCAGGATGAGTCAGGCTATGAATGTGGGCAGAACTTCAGAACATCCTGGCACACCCACAGGTTGGATAATGTTGGCCAATATCTTCCCTTCAGTAGAAATGGGCAGAAACCTGTCAGCCTGTGGGTTGCTGAAGTCTTTTGCCTTTTTGCTTGCCCATTGCTTGAGAAGAAAGCACAGATTTCTGCACAGTGTGTGTCTATTCAAAATGAGTCCTTGGACTCCTTCCCTCCCCAAGTTTGGGACTGCAGGACCTCTGTGGTGACAAAGCTGCATTGCTTGCTCTGATGGGACACAGGTCAAATTTCTTTCTCAATCCCTCACTCCAAACCCCTTCTCCAATATCTGCTTTAAAAAAATCACCCTTTCCATGTCCATTCTGCCAGTAATTGCTCTTACTGGAATCTCTCATAGTTCAAGTGCTGTCAAAAGAAGAAAAATTGCCCAAATAATCTTATTCCCTTAGTGTTACCACATTCTGACTGCTCCATCCAGAATGTGTCTGCAGTAAGGTGGAGATGGAGTCACCATAATAATTTCTATAATGGCACAGTTGAAGGTCTTTAAAGGCACAGTGGTTACAGGCAGGAAAACCTGCAGCTAGCAACCAGGTCCAGTTTATGCAAACACAACCTGACTCACAAAAGCCGTAGTCAGAGGAAGACTTGAGAATGCCTTCTGTGATCCCAGGGCTCTTTCCAGCTTTCACTGGGCTGGCCAAGCTTTGGGATGAGCCATAGCCTGGGCTGTACTCTGTCCCAAAGCATGCTCTGTGTGTCCCAGCAATGCAAGCCCCTCTGTCCCTTCCCCAGGCCAGCCCGAGCTTGTCTGCACAGCACAGACTCCTCTCACCACACAGGGCTGAAACCTGGGCACTGAAACCTGTCACTACTGCTGGGAGAGCAGCCAGAGAGCCCTGGAGGATTGCTCTCCAAGTAGCATAAGCATTTTCCAAGCCTCAGTACAAATGTCAAGCTGGGGAAAGCTGGGGTACCCTTGACCTTCCTTTGGCACAGTCCCTGAAGCCCACACCTCACCTGTTCGCACTGTCTGTAGCAATGATTATCTCAGTGTTCTGGCCATTCAGAAACAGCTGTCTGATCGTGCTTTTAAAAGACATAATCTCCACAAGGTGCTGGAAAGAGGACTCTGAGCTTCCTTTACAGTGCAGAACATGCTGACGTTCTCTGAGCAGCCTTGAGACACTGAACAACACATCCAGCATTCGGTAGGTGGTGGATGATGAGTGCAGGATTTGTGCTTGTCTCCTGGCCAGCCTAATCTTCTTGCCCAAGATCAAGTATAATCTCCTCCTGGTCCTCTCTTTTGTTAGGTTTTTTGGGTTGTTTTGTTGGATTTCTTTTTTTTTTGGGGGGTAGGGGATGGTCCCAGGGGGAAGCAGAGGAAAAGCCAGATGAGCTTGTTCAATCCTGTTCAGCCATGGCTTGTTCAATTCCATGACTACCCGGTGCCTGCAGCCTGTGTCTTCAGAAGGGATGATCCTGCTGGGCTCCCTTCCTCCAGAGATCCCTGTTGCTTGGATTATTGTCCTTGCAGCCAGGCACATTGACCTGACAGGACCTTGTCCCTCCCTCTTGTGTCCATCTCTCTGTCTTCCCTTCCTGTGGGAACAGAGCTCTTGGCTGAAGGGTCAGGGTAGGTTCTGCCCCGTTGAAGTCTGGGGCTGGGGTATTTAGATGAGTATTTAATGTACACAAGTTTCTGAGCCATTATCTAAACAGGGGAGCAGTAGGGGTTTGATATCAAATCACCTACCTCTGCTTTTGTCCTGCTGCTTCCTGCCAGGAGAGGAACGAAGTGCTGCCCTGTGTGTGTGTGTGCAGCTGCCAGAAGCTGCTGGCTGGTCACAGAGCTGTTTCTGCTGGTGAACTCTGTGAGCGGGGGTAAAAGGTGATACTGGAGGCAGCACTGCACCCAGGGCTGAACCATCCATGACTCGGGGGCAGACAGTCTTGGCAGGGTCTCTGGTGTTTCCCTGTGTGCTGCATCATTCCAGAGACTCCACGGTCACGAGTGAGGGGACAGCTACCAGGACTCTCAAACCCACCACTGCCATCTTTCTCCCCAGACATCTTGGCTCCAACCTCCCCAGGTTACCATGGAAGCCACAAAGTGCTGCCAAAATTCACACCTTGTAAGAACTTCAGAGTGGAAACTCCGAATCTGTGCAATTTCCACACTTCCAGTGGCAACACCTCCATCCTTCTCCACACCCCCATCCTCCCTCCAGTACTTTGTTATCCTGCAGACCCACAGGCTGGGCAGGCCCCCTCATTTCAGCATCCATGCCCTGCAGTTGTGAGCTCTACCTGCCCCAGCCCTCAATGGAGTCATTGATGCAAACCCTGGTTTGCTTTGGCCTCTGGGTCAGCTCCTCAGGAACCCTGAAAAAGAGACACCAGTATTTTCCCAATGAATATCTAGGAATTAAGCATTTCAGGAGGGACACGCAGCCCCTGGCCTAGAAATGCAGCAGGACCCAGAGGATTTGACTTCATCTCCTCCCTGTTCCTCCTCAGAGCTCCTCAGGGGTGAAGAGCCATTGCTTTCCCAAAGCTGGCATCACTTTCTCAATACTGTGGGTACTGAGACCTCACAGCTACTGGTCTCCAGCCCAGACTCTCCACCATTTGTTGTCCAGCTCAGGAGCTGGTCTAATTTAGGGACTACCTGCATGTGTAGTGGGACACCCCCAAGTCCCCTCCTTCTTGCCCCTGAAGTGCCCTGGTGTAAAGGCACGTCCAGCTGGTTCACTGGCTGGTGCTTTTGGCTTTATGCTAATGGAAAGTTTTCCTTCACAAGGCATTTTTTTTTCCTCCAAGTCACAACTGAAGTCCAGTCCTCAACTTAGTAAGGCCAGAGCAAAGGTCTCTGTATATGACTTGTGGGTTCTGGCTAGCAAATATTAACATCATATATGGTTGTTGACTTTCCAGGTTTACAAATGTACAAGTCACACACTCTGTAGACTAGCTGGTGGGAGATATTTTCTTTAAGGTCTTTGAGAGCACCAGTGAAGAACAGTGAACATTTCTTATCCCCAGGCTACATACTTACTTTATCCTTAAATGTTCTTAGTAACTATTCACAAATTAACTCTTTAATTTTCTTGAGGAGGAAAGGCCAATAGATTATAGATAGCAAGGGCTACCAGCAGAGATAGGGCAGCACAGGTGAGAACCTTTTTTATCACTACAGGGTGATGCAGAGAATTTAACAAGCTGCATGTTGCAAGGTGAAAATTACACAGACCAACATTTTAATGAGTTAGGTAAAGATTTATATATCCATATTATATATGTATAAAAGCACACACACATGGAGAAAATGAGTTTAGCTAATGGCTGAGCCTGGCATTTACATTGCCTTTGTCATATAAGGAGCCAAGCATGTTTTATCGTGCTACATGAGAGCAGTTTTCCCTCACCACTGAAAAATGGGGGGAGTTGTTTCAGTTTTTCATGGCAACAACTTGAAAGGGAAAGCACAGTGTTCAAGCAGAGCTGCTGCCAGAATGGTGAGGCAGCTTTATTGGAGGCTGATAGTGCAGAGTTAGTGCCCTTCTTCCATCAGGTACCAGGGAAAATTTAAAAGGTTTTTATCCCATGTATCTACAGTGTGTTAGAGTGTCCATCCCAATCCTGGCAATGCCCCTCTGTGCTTTGTTCTTGCACAATCAACAAAAAATCCCCTGGATTTTACTCCGCATTGTGCCATTCCTGATGAAGGATGTTGACTGATGGAGTTTTGGTGTCTGGATGTTCAGCCTAAGCTGTTGTTACCTTTGCACACCATTGTGCACCACCACACATGGACCATGGTTCTCCTAACCCTGGGGGCTGCTACTCCATCCCAGGGAGCAACTTTCCATCATCTGGAGAACCATGTGCTGCCCACAGAATAACAAACCATTGGTTCTGCCTTCATCCTTACTGTTGCCCTCTTCTCAATTCTAACAGTTGCTCTTTTTTCCCCCCCCCCTTGGTTCCTCTTTCCCTTCCCTCCCTGTCTCTTCTCCCCATGCCTGCTCCAATTCATCTCTGATTACTTGCCTGCCTGTATTTTTTTAAATGAAAGGGCTATACAAACAGAACCCCATGAGTGCCAGGCTAAATTCCTAAAACAAGCTTTCTCTTCCGGGAGGAGACCCAAACACATTCGCTCATTGATTGGGCCGCTAGCTGATACTCAGCCTCCCCCCCTCCTCCTGTATTTTAGATAGGTTCTCTTTTTTTATTAAATGTCTCTAAAAAGACCAACAGATTGCCCGTGAATGACCACACAGTAGAATCCTACAAAGCTCCCATTCATGGCCAAGAAACTTGTACAATCCCAGTGGTGCAACAGAAAGACAGCTCTTTATAAACCTACCTGAGTTAAAAGGTCAATGGCCATAAACTCCCCCTCCCTGCTTTCCTGCAGGGTTTGGGTTTTTAATAGTAATCAGTGCTTTTTTACTATCACAAGGAATAGGTCTTTTGAAGGGTGGGGGAAAGGGTTTTTTTTTGCAGGAGGGCTGCAGAGAAAGAGCTGTATCATGCTGAGAGTTGTGCCCCAGGACCCCTCCACTGCTGTTCCCTTTATTCAGAAAGGGATGCACGGATTAAACCTGGCTTGACTTGATTTTTGCTGCTGGGTTTGGAAAGAAGGAAAGTGCTTTAGCTTGAACATCATCTGAAGCTGAAAGAGCCTCCTGTAGATGATGACCATGGACATGGTCTCTGAGAGAAGACAGGAAATGCAGTTATGTGATCAGGAGTCCTAAAATCAGGCCAAATGTTTTGACCAAGAACAGGCAACTTTTGACAGTGTCAAAAGTACTTCCAGCAGCATCCTTTCCTCTCAGTCATCAGACCATGAAAAAGCTGTTTTGGGTGCTTGAGGCCCCTTTTAGCCTGCTGTTGCTTTGTTATAATGTACAGACCACACATAGGTCTCTGCACTTTCATGTGCACTAACATAAGGCCATAAAATAACGCCTGCAAAAGAAAAAAAAAAAAAAATCCAGAAAGAAAACAGGTCATCATGGACAGAACATCCAGGTGTGTGGCCAGCTAACACTGGTATATCCACAATGGCAAAGCTATGATAGAATTAGGTGCTTCCAAAAGATACCCATGGAGAGGCAGGTACAGCAGGTTAGCTTTGCTACATCTCTGTGAAGGCAAACCCTGCCTTCTCTGAGCAGATTCCTCAGTTAGCAGGTTAAGAAGAGCCTGTGAACATTGCTCATGAAAACCTGGGGTGCATTGCCAAGGAAGAAAGTGTGTGAGTATTCCCTGCTGTGCTAAGTCAGAACCAGCGAGACCCATTAGCAGACAACACTCAGAGCTTTGTTCAAGAAGGAACATTTGCCACCCTCTCCAGGAATTGGTCTGGTTACTTTTATATCCCTGATAGCTGTAAAAAACTTAGATGATTCTGAAAATGTTAAGTAACTTTTGTAGAAATTATAAAATCCCTTTCCTAAATATCTCTGAGGAGAGTCCTCCCCTGTAATAAACAGCTCATGGGACCATAAATAACAGGACTTGCAGATGCAGTGTTTATGATTGTAGCATGTATTTCCTGTCTGAGAAACACATTTT
Source organism: Taeniopygia guttata (assembly GCF_048771995.1). NCBI lineage: Eukaryota > Metazoa > Chordata > Aves > Passeriformes > Estrildidae > Taeniopygia > Taeniopygia guttata. Next base: position 13,337,110 of record NC_133035.1, on the reverse strand, counting down.
TATTCAGGAATTATTGGGAAAGGACTACAATTCCCCATGGCAGTGGGGATAAAAGAATGGGTGGGTCTGGATGAAGGCAGGTGCATGTTTGTTCGAGGAATCTTCAAAGGAATCAGCACACAAACATACACACTCGTTGTGGTGGGAATAAAAGGTTATTTAAGTTCTTCCATTAAAAAATATCATTCTTCAATTGTTTTAGCATGTTTAAGATGTTTAAGCCCTTATTAATATGCTTTAAATCTCCCTTTCACACACACTGTAAAGCCTTTCAACGAAAGACTCATTTTAATGGACTTAAATGTAATCTTGTTGTTTAGCAAATAAAATAAAGGTTTCACTAATTAAAAATGTTACAACATTTAGACTGGTCTTTTCTTTCACTACTTTAATTAAAAGGCATCTTGGGGGAAGGTTTCAAGAGCTGTATCCAAGTTTGATTTATTAATTCTAATACCAAGGCCAAAAAGGAACAAGCTGTTCTTGAAAGAATTTTATCCAGGAGATGTAGAGGGTGAAAAATAAGATATGTAGAGGGTGGGAAAGGCTTGGCTCAGCTATGAGCTGCTGGTTCAGGTGGTCAGCTCTGAGCAAACCCTTCACAAGTACAACGAGGGGGGTACGTGAGGCAGAGATGGCATTGCTTAGTCTGTGTTGCCATGGAGAGCGGGGTTAAAATAGACACACTTTGGAGTTCAAGGACGAGGAATGTGCTCTTTGGATCCCTGAAGAGCAACCATAGCGACAGCAGCTCCAGCCCCATGTGGCTGGCTCTGCATCCCACCAGCTATCCATGGGCTCTGCAGGGCATCATCGGGCACGGGAGCCCATCCCTCCAGCAGGCAAGGGAAGGACACCAGCGCCTGCTTTGCAGCTCCTTTGACCACCCACACCCCCCTGGCAGGCGGTTCAGGCACAGGGTGCAGGAGCAGGGCAGAGATTTGGTGATCCCTGTGTGTTTGCTGAGAAAAGGTGGGTTACTGCTAGTGGGATTAGCTTCCTGCCAATCCTACACAGTGGGAGTGCTCCCTCCAGAGCCCCTGCTGACTCCCACGTGCACTGGGTTTGAATCCATGTTTTGGTGGATAACTGGCCAAGAGAGGTTCTGCTCCCTCTGCTCTTTCCTTCCCTCATTCAAACTCCTGTTGATGAGCTCCCTACTCCAGAGCAGTGAAATTTTCAAGGTTCATAAGAAAGCTTGTGTTTGTTCTCAAAGGCTATTTTGAAACACAGATCCCTGACCCAGTTAGACACGAGCTGGCACAATGGAGCAAGGTGGCCAGCTGCCTCACTTCAGAGAGGAAGGAGTAGCTGGAGGATGTGAACTTCAACTGGCTTTGCCTCTAGCAAAATTGCAGTGGTACCACGCCCTGCACCTCCTCTCCCTTCCCCTCCTCCTAGCAGTGCTTGAACAAAGATCAAATTCCAGCCTGGTTTGCCATGGACACCCCATTGCACAGTGCCACTCTGTGCTTGGCTCCAAATCCTGCTACCTTGGCTTTGATGATGTGAGGCATTGGGTCAGTGTTAAATGACAGGGAGACAGAGAGGTCCTGGAGTCTGTGTAGTGCACAAGCTCATGAGGAATGATACCCTAAGGGCTGCAGCTGTTGTCTCTTTCAGAGAATGGCAAAGGGATAATGGCTTGCTTTTCCCTATGGAAGGAATTTGGGCTAGATGATCATTTTAGGTCCCTTTCAACTGAAATATTCTATTCTATTCTATTCTATTCTATTCTATTCTATTCTATTCTATTCTATTCTATTCTATTCTATTCTATTCTAATCATCTAAGCCTGTTTCCTTTGATAAGTGCAGACAGTTGCAGTCATGGCTCCTGCCTCATCCTGAGGAGCAGGAATGGGTGAAGGCAGGTGATGAAGGTGAAGCTTCTCTAGCACTGACCTAAGCAGACACCCACAGCCCTGCCCATGGCAGAGGGATGGCTCTTCCCCCTCTCAGCACGGAATGTCTCTTCCATCCCTGGGTGGGGGAGCTCTGAAGAACTCTTTTGATCTTCTGCTTGTTTTACAACCTTCACCTCGCTCAGCACCTGAGCTGTGAAAACATAAAGGATGAGGTGGTGGGAGTCTGAGCCTCAGATTCAGCATGGCCTTGCCACTAACTACCATAGAACATCTCTAGGTTCACTCCCTCATCCTTCCTAGACTATAAAAGCTATTTTTCAAAGCCTGGCCTCATGTGTCTTTACTGCTGTTGAGCAATGACACTGCTTTCCAGCTCGGTCATTTGCATCTCTCCCACACATCTGTTGAAGGACCAGCAACAACTGTTAAAGGGAGCATGAGACACCATCCACTTCTGGAAAATGTTAATGTTTTCCTGCCTCATATGCTCAGCTAGGCTGGAATTATATATTTAAAAAAAAAAAAATGGACTTTTCCACAAGATTTCAGGGAGGGGTCTGCAAAGAGGAACTTGTTGTCAGCCACGGTTCATGATTAATGTAACATAAAAAGCAACTGTTTGGCAGGACTTTTGGCAAGGGACTGTTTCAGAAATGAGGGTATTATTTTATGTGCAAGGTTATATTTAGAATTTGTAGACTGCAGAGTCGCAAGAAAATAATTGCATCAAGGAAATCTGGTGGAATCACAAACCATGAGAATGCAAAGCCTGAATCACCCTAGCCCTCAAGAGCCTGGGATTCATTCCACCAGTGCTCACAGCAGCTCATCCAGTTGTTGGAATTTCCTTGACTTTAAAGCAGTTTATGCTTCCCTGTTGATATATTTACAAAGGCAATAACTGCAGCATGTGAGAATGACGGAAGCTGTAAAATGGTTTCTAGACCCTTAGAGAACAGACTTCAAACTGTCTCATTTTGAATTATACTTCCTCCTCCTGGAACGGGTGCATCTGAGAGGTCTGAAGATAGGAATCCTCAGGAATTTGATTATTGCTCAGATGTGGCTTTCCACACAATGATTCACACGCTCCTCATTTGGGCATCCTGATGTCACTTCTTCCTACGAACGTGTCTAGAGTACAAAATGCCCCAAGATGAGAATGCAAAGCATTGGGCTGTGACATCCTCACCCTCTGTGCTCCACCAGATCCTCTCATGGCAGCTAAAACTCCCCCAAGCAGCTGTGGGCAGTGTTGATAGTAGAGGCCACAAAGAGAGCTGACAGATATTTCCTTCCATATTCTTATGCTGGATGAAAAAAAAGTGGTCTGATCTGATGTGTAGCCTTTAAGTCAACAGTTTGCAGTTGGCTAAATGGATGTCTGATTTTGTTTTTAAATTAGATAGGTATTTTGCTGAGGTTTCATTCTGGTTGTACAGGGATGGGTCAGGTATGATCCTGACAGTGGGTGATCTCTCCTTTTCTAACTAAAAGTATGTGTTTATCTCAGGGAAGGGACACGTGAATAGTGCCAAGGGTTGGCTCAGGTTAACTGGCCTTGCAAAAAAACCATAATGCCTCCTCTTCACTCCTGAATCTGAGCTGAAGAGCATAATGGCTTTCAGTTATTTTTATTTGGTCAGGGAAGACAAGACCCTTGTCACAGCATCCCAAGGGGCAGATGAATACAAACTGTCCATGGCTCCCAACCTCCCTCCTGCTGAAGGGCACGTATGGGACCTAAAGAAGAGTCTCTTTCTTCACAAGTCAATACACAGCCATAGTGTCCTCAGTGAGCAGGAAGGAGGGATGGGGCAAAAGAGCACTTCAGAGAAAGAGATGAGAGTGGTGGTGACATTTATTTCAAGACCTTCATGATGAAAGTTTCCCCGTACTGTGAGGACTCATTCATGCCTTTTCAGAGCTGGCATTCAACCAGGGCTTAATCCGGTGCAGAATGAAATCAGGCATTATGAAGAGATGGATGGCTCTAATTGAAATAATAACATAAATATAATTGAAATATAAATATATATATATGGACAGACACATGCACACTGTGTAAAACCCCCGTGGAAACAACAATAACCTTTTAGCTCTGCAAACCAACCAACCTATTCCTGTAACCACCTCTAATCTGTATGTTTGCACCTGGGGTTCTTTAAGGAAATGCAGAGTTGTAATTAGCTGGGGGTGTGGAGAAGTCAGATGAGTGGGATATTCACACTCTGAGACCAGAGCGTGAATGTGCAGGAGGTCACAGCAGAAAGAGCCAGCGTGCCAACCCCATCCCAAGAGGACATTTTACGTGCTCTCCATCATCAAACAGCCACACACTGCAACTCACAAATTTCCTCCAGTGACCATAAAGCTTTTCAAAAAAACTTGCCTTCTGAGCTAGTCATTCAAAAAGTTGCTCTGTGACATTAAAAAAAGACCCTTGGATTTCATTGGGCTGCTGCACAGCTTTAGTGAAGCTGGTACCAAGCTGCCATGAGGCCTTACAGTGCCTACATTGTTGGTGGGAACCTTAGGGAAAGAGGTTTCTGGACATGCCCTAGCGTCCACTTTCAGGTGATAACTTCTTGGCTAATAAACACATTTAAAACACAAAATATGAATTTCCCTTATTGCTCATGACGGAGTGGCTGCCAAGCATTGGCAATTAGGATTATGTCTGGAGAGGGAAGGGGCTTAGCCAGCACCTTTGGACGTTCAGCACAGGAGACTTGGCTCAGAGCTGAGACTGCTCCCACATCTGGCTGAAAGGGCTGGCTGGCTGTGACACTTAGGTGAAGCTTTAAACTGAGCCTGGGTCTGCTGAGGTAAGGCACAGCTTGCCCCAGGTTCCTACAGGCCAGTTCTTGGGCAAGCAGCTCCTACTTTTCCCTGTTCACTGTTTCTTTGCTGGTTTTATCTTGGGGATTAAAGTTGCCTACAGAATCTCCAGACACCAGTGTGTCAAAAGTGGTTGGGAGATTCCATGAACAAAACTGAGGAGTTTAGAAATCCAAATCTCCAATCAGTATAGCACAGCCCACAAATGGGCTCTTGTCTCTTCCTCTCCTGGACACTGCCGGCCACAAAGAGACTTTTGGAAGGAGAAGATGTTTGTATTGTTTGTGAGAAGGATGCTCTGTAAACAACTGAGACCTGAAGCTACCCCAAGGTAACATTGTGGTGGGACTAGTGGGGCAAACAGAGAATTTGACAGAGTGAATGGTGGAGCTGAGACTAATGTGGAGGCTTCATTCTGTCAAGGCAGATGTTGCCACTGGGTGGAATGTCTGGTGTGCGTTCTTGTCAGTGACATGTCTGCAAAATGCCAAAAAATTGTCATCGGTGATTAAGCTCCTTCACACAGGGCGGCTTTGGGAATAGCAGTCAATGGCTTTATAATTAGCAAAAATTACTGAGAAAAGTGTCATTTGGATGCTTCTTTTCTCTCATCAAAGACTTTTTGTCTCTAAGTCCCCTTCTGAGCTGGTCTGTCTCCCAGCCCATCTTTCCTGTGATGACAAGGGACAACAGACTGCCTCAGATCACACAAGGCAGGACGGATTCACAGTTGCCAATGTGTGAATCATACAGTGACTAAAGAATCTCTGCTGGAGTCTGCTCCTCCAAATGCCAGTCAGCATTTGCATGGCACCTGATGCTGGCTGGGTGGTCAGTCCCAGGCACGGTGTTCCCTGCTGGGGCTCACTCCTGCCAGCTAAAGCATGGATCACCCAGCAGACTTGGAGCTGACTGACACAGCCAGAAACCTGTGCTCTTGAAACTCTTTGATCCTCCCTGCCTGCAGCCCAAAGATCCAAACTAGAACTAGGACCACATCAGGGCCTTCATCTCTGAGCTGGTCCTGCTGAATGGATCATGGCTGCTGTTCTCAGTACCATTAAAACCTCTTCTCTAGCTGGATCACATATGTGTGGCTGGAGGAACAGGAGTCTGGCAATGTTTAGAAACAATGCTGCTGACTTTTTAGGCACTAATTACACTCAGGAAATATATCTGGTGTGGTTTGCATGCTTAGCTCCCCACCATACGTGTATGAAGCTTAGCCAGCACAGCCCAGCTGATGTGCAGAGCATGCAGAAGCCTGAACTTTTCCTTCTGGAGACAATGAGCTCAGATGAGCCCCAGGGAACTGTGACAGATTCACACCCATGCTGGATGAGGCCCCAAGAGGATGCACAACACCCCTTCCACAGGCAGATTGCATACATTAGTGTAGGAATTTCTCAGGAAAACCCATTCTTAGAGAGAGCTGGGTTCTATTTAGCAAATGCCACATGAAATCAGCTCTCATGAGACTGCTGTCTTTTACAGTATGATGAAGCCCTTTATTTCTTGACCTGTCTTTTTCTTGAAGGACTTCTCTTGAATATACAGATTTTATCTCCTCCTCAGAAAGAAATTCACCATCTTTTTATCTGAGGCTATATTCTCCTTCCTAGGAGGCTGGACAAGCCTGCCTGTGAAGGTGCTCCTACTCACCCAGGGAGTGTCACGAAAAAAATGTGATTAGAGTTCAAGGGAGCTGGTGGTACCATGGTTGTGTGCTAGCCCCAGGTGATAGTGGCAGCCAGAAGTGACATGCTTAAGTCACATGTCAGTCACATGTCAGTGTGTAAAGCATGTGTTCACACACCCACAGGTGGGTTGGCTCCTTCGATGTGACTCTGCTGACTGCAGGGGAACTGCAATGGATGAAGGACACAACACCATGTGGAAGTGGCAGATACTGCTTCTGCTGCATTCAACAGCTGATCCTGTAAAACACCACTGGAAATACCAAATACCTGGACAACAAAAATCCCTGCTCACTGCTTCAGAGAGACAACTGGGAGAGGTCTCCAGAGGCATCAGTGGAGTCTGGGGCTCCCGCTGGGGCCAGCGCTCAGCCTCCACGGGTCCCACGGCCCCTGGCGAGCCCTGAGCAGCATCCTGCCAGCAGGCTGGAGCTTCTTAAGGCTCAAAGACTGGAAGTGTTGTTCCAGGCACAAGGCAGCAGTGTTTAAGCTGCCAGTCCCCAGGGCTTTCTCTCTGGAGCTCTGTGATTGCGTCATGTCTCCAGTGAGGTCAGCGCTCAGGTATCACAGGAGTTTCTCCCCAGCAGGATGTGGCCAAGCCATCACCAGGAGGGTGCAATGGGATTGTCCCTCCTCAGTAGTCCTTTCTTCAGGGGCTGGCTTCCCCCTGCACACCCATGCGAGTCCTGTGGTGGGAAGAAAGGGGCACTTGTTTCTTAATAGAAAGGGCTGGAAGTGTAACCAGAAATGACAACCTGAGTGAAATGTGATGCCTCTGGAGGGGCCCAGAAGGCAGCAAAGTGGTGCCTTCCAGCCACGCCAGAGACCCTTTTCTCCCCCTCTCCAAAGATGCAGTCAGCTTGGGAAACCTTGTGCTCACAAAGGTATATTTTTCCCCTCTAGAAACAATAAATGGTGTTATAGATGGGCAAAGCTGAGGTCCAATGTGGCCACACACTGTGAAGCTTGGCAGGCTTCCTGTGCTGTCGGTAGGCTCTTCGTTTCCCAAGGAGACTTTAGATACTTCCTTCTGCTGCAAGGGCCACACATAGAGATGGAACAATCTCCTGGAAGATGCTCTGTGCCCCATCCCATCCAGGATCTGGGCAGAGGATGAGACACCAGCACCTGACTGGAATTTGTGCCTCCAACTCCATCTGCCACTGCTGACCTGTAAAAGCAGAGCCTGTCTGATGTGTAAAGGTCACATCCAAGCTGCCCAACCCATTTTTCAATGCTAAATTTCAGTGGACAAGGCTGTAAATTCATGTGTTCACAGAAATGACCATCATGTGGAGAAACAGCTCTGAGCATCAGCTGCTCTTTCAGTCTCACAGACTGCGTGGGCTGGACTGACTTAGAGTCATCCTTATCTCTCAGGTACGAGTTTTTTGGGAGCTTTTTTAGGTACAGATGTTCAGGCAAAGGTCCACTTTCATCTGAATAAGATGTAAGCAAGAAGGAAACATAGCTTAGTGTCTGTCTTGGACAATGTGTAATTCTCAAGAGCTGTCTTCATAATTTTCCCCCAACACTGTCTTTGACCAGTAGTTGCCAAAATTAAAAAAAAAAAAAAGGGTCCGACCCTAGACAGATGTTAGAAAAGTTAGAGCAAATAAACAGTATCTGACCTCATATTGGGAATCCAAACTATGAACAAAACTCAATGTCCAGTTGCCATTCAAGCAAACATAGGACACGAAAGCAGAAAATGACCAAGACTGTGATTTCTTCCACATATCTGCAATACCAATCTGCTTCCCTGATTCACATCCCCTCCTGGCCCTCCCAGCTCCAGGCACCACATCCCCTGCACAGGCTGACCTCAGTGTGAGCATAGGCACACTCACAGTCACACACATCAGACGCACTCAGACACACTCTCACACACTCAGACACACTCTCACACATTCTCACACACTCTCACACACTCTCACACACTCTCACACACTCAGACACACTCACACACAGGCTCACACACTCAGATACACTCTTACACACTCAAACACACTCTCACACAGGCTCACACACTCAGACACACTCTCACACACTCAGACATACTCTCACACACTCAAACACACTCACACACTCAGACACACACTCTCACATACTCTCACACACTCTCACACACTCCTGCTCCCTTTCCTCCTTCCCAGCCAGCCCGCAGCGCTGGTTCCGGGCAGTGCCCTGGCTGCCATGGCGGGGATGGGGATGGGGATGGGGATGGGGATGGGGATGGGGATGGGGATGGGGATGGGGATGGGGATGGGGATGGGGATGGGGGTGGGGATGGGGATGGGGATGGGGGTGGGGATGGCGATGGCGATGGGGATGCTGCTGATTCACGCCTCGTCACTGGCAGCTGCCCTCCCACATCCCTTGGCTCCGCTGCTGTCGCTGGCACACGGCGGGGCCAGGAGCCTTTTCTGCTGTGAAGTGGGGCACTGGGGCAAATGCCCGCTGCATAGCAATGAGGAGAGAGCCGCCCGCGAGCAGACACAGCAAGGGCCCCCCATTCTCTTTTCTTGGCTGCCGGCACATGTGGGGCAGCGGGGATGTGGGAGAGGAGGGAAGGAGCGGCCGAGCCAGAGACAGCAGTGGGAGCTCTTTCGCACTTTGGGATGAATGCTAAGCAGACCCCACCGGGCGGGAGTGCCCAGATGAATGGGATCCTTTCACATCAGCCTGACAGAGAAGGGATTTCATAGTTCTCCGAGCAGCACAGAGCTGCCTTAATCCAGCAGATACAATGCCCTGCTCATACGGCTCAGGAAACAAAATAAATATGTTCTTGCAAAGACATCACAATGAAGCTTTTAAAGACTCAACATGAGAAAGCTCTACCTGGTTCTCGGGTCTCCTCGCATGTGTGGGAGTAAGAGCCAGGCTTTTTGTATTCTCCCTCTTCCTTGCCTTTCTCAACATCTTCCCCCGTCACTGGCCCTGGGGTGGAGGAGGAAAAGAACATTTCCATACAGGCTGTCCTCTAAAAACAAACAGAAGCACTCACCGCCAGGTTAATTCAAAAGAAAGCAACCACAGATACCACTGAGAAAAAAAATTTACTCTGCAGATCAAGTGAAAATAAGCAAAAAAGACAAGAGCTGAAGGGACAGTGTCTTGGGAGTACAAAGAAGGTGTTTGCTCCCCATGTCTACCATTTTTGCCATCTCTAACAAACAGCCATCACAGCACCAGCAGGATGCAGTAGTTGTGACTAGAGGTTGACTGTGGAGTGAAGCTCGCTGTCAGGGACCTGTGGCTGTTCCTTCCACTTTCCCATTAACCCCACACGCAGGGATTCAGCTAAACAGTCCAACAGGGCGCAGTGTAGTGATACCAAAGCCAGTTTATTTCAAAAGCAGCTGTGGAGCTGGAAATGAGTCCTTTGCACCATGGCTCAGTCCTTCAGCATGTACCCTGGCCTGAAGGACTGCAGGCTGCTGCTGCTCAGCAGAGTCTGGTGCCCAGCAAGCTGCAAATGGCTTTGAGACTCCTTCTGCACTTGCATCCAGCCATGGGTGGAGAGGAGTCTTTGGCACTGGTGGCCATCCCAGCTGCCCTACTCTGGCCACATGCTTGGCTTTTGATATTCTGGCTTTTTGTTGTGTGGTGCTGATGCAGCAAAGAGCATTTACTCCACTGGGTAAGTGATACTGTACAGGGGATCTGTGGCACCCTCACTGTGCTCATGGGGTTGTTTATGGTGCTGCCATCAGTGATGCTCGGGTCCATCCTTCCCTTCTAAGTCTTTTCTTCTCCATGTGGTACGCAGCCTTAAGAAAGGGCTGTGTGACTTCAGCACACTTCAAGTTTTCTTTAATTTCTTATTTCTGTGCTGCTTTGGGCTCCCAGTTCAAGGTGACCCTTGTTGTGCAGGGAGAGGATGTATTAACAGCTCTGCTAAGAGGTCATGAAGGCTCTTTGAAACACTGCAGCTGAAACCTCTCCGAGGAGATGGGCTTGTAATCCCCAGAGATTGCAGCAGAATTATACCACATATATGAACATGTGGCTGCCTTCATTGGCCATCTGTGCTGTCCCTGGTGTGGAGGACCAGGTATGTCAGGTTATTGGAGCGGCCTTTGGTACCTACCCAGGACAAATTTCAGCCTGCAGGACTCCACTGTCACTCATCACCTCAGGAATCTTCCTGCCTGTTCTGCGCATGGCAGGTACCCCACAGCAGCATAAAACTGCCAAATCCTCCCTTGACATAAAGAGCTTGTGTCATAAATTGAAGCATAAAGACATTAAAAAGAAAAGAGGCAAAGGTTTTATGACCAGAACTGGTGGCTTCCCCACCAGACCTCCCTGAATAGACACAGCCCATAAAATGTCAAGTGACAAGGGCAGAAATTGTTCTTTCTTTCAATGAGCAGATGTACCTTTTGGAGACAAAGGTCTGCTTTCCACAGCCCTAGCAGCCTGTTAACCCACTGCAAGACTTCTGGTCACATTTTGCTTTCCCAAAGTGTTAAACCCTGTTGAGAACCATTGCTGATGCCCATTGCTGAAACGGAAACACGCTCTTCCCAAAATTAGCCTAACTGTGGCTCTTGCTGTTGGATGTGTGTTTGCTCCCATGCTCTGCAGCCTGTCTGGGTGCAGAGTAAAATGCCCATTTTCCTGCCAGCTTCCCGCGCCCCTCGGTGTGCGAGCGCTGCCGTTCCCGTGCCAGAGCTGCCGGGATGAGGCGGTGGGCTTGGCTGGGATAGCAGCAGCTCCACGATTCCCCAGGGCCACGAGGTACCAGCAGTGCCAGACTCTGTCAAGCAACGTGTGAGTCACCAATCAGCTTCTGCTCAGTGGCAGAGCAGAAATCCACAATTCTGGCAAAATTTAGGCCCTTTTATTATTCTCTCTAGCAGCCTTTTTTAGCGTCCCAAACCAGAGTTGAATGGAGCTGCCAAGGGCTGTCATCCCAAGTTTCTGTTTCTAATTTCCTTGCAGTGGAGATGCTGAGATGGCTGAGAATATTTCATTTTACCACCTGGCTGCCAAAAGGCTGGGTCTGCATTTTGGGTGATGTCACATTTCCTGAGCTTTGGAGAATGGTTTTCTCTCCTTTCTCTTTTGGCGCAAAATGAGCTCAAATCATTCAAAAAAAGAAATCCCTCATGAGCTGCCAAGGAAATACCAATGAGAGAGACAGGAACAAAAGCATAGCTGTTAAATCAGAGGAGACAAAAGGATTCAATAAGTCTGATTTTTTTTTCCACACAGACTGTAGCATCCATGTCAACTAATGACGAGAATTATTTGGTGACATCAAAAGTAACTGGAACAAATCTGTTCTTCCTTAACAGCCTTGTGTCTAAATCACCCATCCCAGTGGGTTTGTGGTTAATCTGGCTAAGGTCTATGCCCTCTTGGACACAAGCTGTAGCTCCTATATAGCCCTTCCTAGCAGGATTCATCTCAGAGATGTCAGGGAGATTACTAATAACCAAATGTGCTCTCAAGCCCAGGGACTTAACTAATTTGTATGGCCAAAAGCCCCATTAACAGTCTGTACACTCAATATATATAGTTACCTTTTAAATATAGAGGCTTTGTCCAGAGGTATTTCCATTAGCCCTGTTTACTCCCAAACCACTTGGGCTCAGACATCTCGACGTCCTGAACCTAAATGTGGATAAAGTGCGAGGCAGCTGTCCAAAGGGTGAGACAGAAGGGAAATCACTGTGCCAAGCAGCTTTAATGGAAAAAAACATTTGCAGTTGCCACAATTCAGTGTATATTTTTTTTTAACCTGGGTAGCCCAAAAAGTGCAATGACTGGGGTACATCAGAGGTAGGAATTAGGTGCTCATGGAAAAGGAGGATGTATCAGTCACAAAGGGAAAGCTAGATTTGGTTATTTGAATATCTCACTACTGGAAAAGTTTGGAGTCTGATTTGCTGGGAATTCCCACAGCAGCAACAATCTCCTCTTTATGTCATCCTTTGCCGGAGCATGGCATTTTTATCAGTTTGCTAGTGAAGTGACCCCAGCTTCTTTAGGAACACTTGCAACTCCAAATCATCTATAATAGAACCTCTCTTCAGTGATTTTGGGTTAAGAAGTATGCAATGGCTCTTTCTTCTTTGCTCCTTATACTGCGCCGCTCAGGAGCTGAATTTTGGTCTGGGATTGGTTTTGTTCTTGAGGGTGTTGACTTTGGTTTTTTCCCCTTTCTGAAATAAGAACAGGAAATCAGTTTAAAAGAGCAACAGGAAAAAATAGCACCTCTATGGTGAGGACATGTGAGCAGAGGATGGGTAATGCTTAATGAATACAGGGGTTTGCAAATATTTTCACCCAGAAACAACGTTCCACCACCTGTAAATAGCAGCAATTCAAACAGAGAGCTCAAGCTCAGAAATAAATACATGAATCACTGTTTTTATTCCTTAGTCACATTAGTTACTAAATCCTTGGGAACTCCAGTTCTTCCACTCTCCTGGCTGGGCTAGGAAAAGCAGAGGTGTAAGGCCAAATGTTGACTCAGAGTGGCAAAGTAAAGCATATACGTGACAGAAGGGCTTTCAGGAGCCATTCTCCATGCAGTCTGCTTTGTTCCTGCTAGAGCTCTTCTGAGGCTCTTGTTGAGGACTCACAGATTTAGAAATGAGGTTTGGCTTGATCAAAATAAAAAAGAAGATTTACAGCTAAAGCCAGAGAGTCTATGGCTCTGGGTGTTTCTGCTGGCTGTTGTGGAGAAGGAGGCAGTAGGGGTCTGATCCCAGCCATGGATGGCTGTGGGACTGCACTCTTCTGTGTTGCCATCACTGCCTTAGACAGTCCTTTTGGCTGGCTGCAGGAGATCAGTGCAGGTCCCAGCTCACCAGGGAGGCTTCTGGAGCATCTCCCAACATGCCAGGAATGGCAACCACAGCACGAGCTTTTATTCCCACATTTAGCCCCATAGCGAAGCTCTGTTGGTGTTTTTGGCAACAATGAAAACACATGAAAGAAAAAGGGTTCTTGGGAAAGGAAATGGGGAGAAACGAAGAAGCAAAATCGTGAGACTGCATCTCTCACACCTAAGGGACAAAGAGAAATAGGCATTGCTAATTAATGGGTGTTTTTCAACATTATGTAAAATGTTCTATAAAGTCACCTTTGAGCACGAGCTGCCCTGATGTTCTGGGGGATGTTTGAACCTTTTCAGGTCTCAGCTGGCTCGCTCGCACTCGGCCCTGCCGAGCCCGCCGGCTGCTCCTGCAGAAGTGGGGCATTCATGCTGCCGGAGTGTTAATGATTTCACCCGCCATAAACCCTCCACTCAGCCACTCCGTGGACACACACCGAGATGAAATGCCCCCTTTGAGGGCCACGAGGACAGGACTGAAGTTTCTTCCTGGGAGAGTTTCATCCCCATCCCCAGAGAGGTGCCCATGAGGAGCATTGTTCTGTTCCTACCAGCCACAGAAAAATCTTTCCCTCTTAGCCCCACTGGTATTGATATATTTTAATGTGCTTAGACAGCCCTAGGCTCAGGAGGCTGTTAATGCCTGACCTAGAGCATTTTCTTGGCTCCTGCATTGAGAAAGGGGCATGGGGACTGTACAGCAGCAATTGGGGGGCTGAAGATCTCATTGCTGAGCTCTCCACCCCAGACACACACAGTTAATTTCTTCCTCAAGCACTCTGTTGACAAATTTTACAGGAGGCTGGGAGAGTAATGAAAATAGTCTGCACTGCATGTTTATTTGAAAAATGCTATAAAACCCCCTGAATAATTTTCACACTGAGGTGATCTGACCAGCCTGACATGGAATACTTAAGTGGGTAACAGCCCCAGGCCTGCCTGCATCACCCATCTGGGCACGATGCTCTTTGTTGCTGGTGCTGCTCCAGCCATCCCTGGGGGTGAGACAGAGTCTGCTGCTGGCTCTGGGCAGCTCCCATTTGCATCCAGCTGTGGGATTTACCATGTCACTGTCAGGAGAACTGGTGCACTGCAGTGCTCCATGATTCATTCCCTTCACACAGAGTATGGGATACAGGGAATGAACTGAACCAGGAATGCTCCTGCACTGGGAGATGCTCATGTGGTGACTTAGGGTAGCAAAGCATCATCCCAAGGTGAGGCACATCAAGGGGAAAGGAGGCAGCAAGGAAAAAACAGGATTTTCTTTCTGTTTTCAAGGAAAGAAAACGATGCAACCGTTCAGATGTGGTAAATTAAATGTGGTCCTATCTCAGAAACCATCCCCTCAGATGAAACTTCACAGGTTCCTCTCCCAAAGACTGGACATTTGCAGCTCAAAAGAACTACAGATTCCAGTGTGCAATGGTCCCTCTCCTTGTAGAATGAATTGTGGATATTGCTGGATTTAAATGTTTTCACTGGTAAAGCTCCATGCCAGTACAGATGTTTCTATAGCTTTTATCCTCGTCCATCCACTGATTTCAGAAGTATTTCCCTCTGTGATACACTCCTGCTTTTCCCACAGATGTTAACAGCAGGAAGATCCAAACCCACCATCTCCACTGGGTGAAGCAGCTTTACATGATGGTTCCCTTCCAGCAGATCCTTCATGGGTGTGCTGGGGCAGTGGGAGGTGGGACTGAGAGCTGGGGAAGAGCAAGGGTCTTCTCAAAGAAGGGAATGGGCCACAGCAAGGCTTCTTCTGGAAGACTCACGAGCAACACCTCCATAAAACTGCGTGGTTCTTTTGGAGGGAGGGTTTCTTTCATGGGGTAGCTGAGGTCAGAGTTTGGACCGGTGTGTAAGACAACAATTCAAGTTGTTCTGGGCTTCAAGAGGACCCAGCAATGCTTCTTCCAGTGAGCAAAGCTTTTTCTACCTCTTCTATAGGAAGAAATGCCAGCGCTCTGCCTTCCTACATCAGCACCTCTGTCCCCAGTGAGGCAGGGAGCAGCCTCGGGAGGATGGGTGAAATCCCTCAGCTGCTGGCATCGTGGACAGGACATGCCACTCCAGTGCAGGAAGGGAACACACACTGCAGACTTCCTGAGCAGCTTCTGTTCATTCCCTTTCCTCCATCTGCTAGTGCATAATATGAGCCCACTCCACCATTTTCCCCTTCTTTCCCCCCTTTTCCCTTGCTGAAGGAGCCACTCTCCACTGAGCCAAGGTACAGCCACCTGCACTGCTCCACTGCCCATGTCCACACTGAGACAAAGAATATTGTCTTTGGTCCAAAGAAGAAGATTTAAAAGCAAACAAAATCTTTCATTTGGCTTCAGCACTTTCAGATATTTGTCACAGGAACATAAACCTAAAATACTTACACAACATGAAACATATCTCTTCTATTATTAACATTCCAAGGTTTTTTAAAAATTATAGCTGTCACCTAAATGAATTAAGAATGGACCTTTCAACACGAGAAAAATTTTAAAAAACCTTAATACTAATATCACTACTGAGCTGGACAGCCCCACACTGGACATTGCAAAGCTCTGTGGGATTTTGGGTCTGGGATGCAGTGGGAAAACATCATAACTCCCTTGCACAGCTCCTCCAGCACACAGCACCACTCTTGTGGACTCATAGCACGACATTCCTGGTGTTTGCTCTGTTGCTGCACAATTCCCTGTGACTTTCTGGGGAGCTTAAGTATGTAAATCCTACATAAATAAATAAATTGGTTATTTCATAACAAAGCACCCTGCTCGTAATTTTTCTAGGGAGAAAGGGCTCAAGAACAGCTGGGGGTGGGGAGGGTTTAAAGTTGATTCTTTTTTCTCTCTATTTACCTGAGTCATATACTCTGTATGCAACATCAAATTAAGGTGTCTCTTGCAAGACTAGAGCAGGTCCCCAACAGGGACTTGCAGCAGAGCCACATTCAGCACGACAGTATTTCTGTGACAGTGTGACAGGTCCCTGGCTGGATGCTCTTGCTACGCTGTACATGAGTCCCACCTCATATATTTCATTAATACTCCCTGCAAGCCTCACCCATGGGAAGTTGGGAGTGTGTTCATCACCCCTAGAGGTGGCAAAACCCATCCCAGTGTCTGGAAGCAAAAGAAGCTGCTGAAAGCATTTCTGCACTGCACAGGCTGTTCCCAAAAACCAGCAAGAAGCCCAAGCCTCCTAACACCAATTTTTTTTGGTAGTGGATGGAGGTGGGAGGAGTTCTGACCCCCCCCTCCCCCCCCCACTGCAAGTTATCCAAGGTGAGTCTCAACTATATTGCTCTGCTTCCAAATAAAAAATATCATTGCTTACACATAGTATTTATATGTTCCTCCACCCTGGTTTTGGCTCCTTCCCACTTTTCTGCAGAAACTGCAGGCTGAAAAGGGCCATTCAGGGAGGCTCGGCAACGCGAACGCGGCTCCAGCCCCTCTGCCAGCTCCCTGCTCCTGAGTGAGCACAACAGATTTTCAGCAGGAGAAAAAGCTTTCTTGGCCTAAACATTTTCACTTCTCACACTCAGACTATGGGTTTTTTTCCCCTCTTCTTTCCTCTTTTGATACTAACCATTGTAATAGAGACCATAGCAGCAACCAGGCAGCAGAGTGCCATGTAAACTCCGTCTGAATTCTGTATGTCCACATAAGCCTGAGGAAGCAGCACCTTCTTCCCACGACCCCTATTCTGAGATTACACTAAACTGATGTAGGTGGCCCTTGGCTTCTGCTCCTGAAACATATTTGTAGCTGGTTCACTACCAATACATGCAAAATGGAAAATAAACACTAATGTGCATTTCCATGTTGTGGATTTGGACATATGGTTCCATTGTGGGTTTTTTTTTTCCTTGTTGGAAACTGAATTTTTTGCTCTCTACAGTATATTAACTGTGTCCTAGTGATAAAATCTTCAGCCAGGACAATACATTGTGGCTCCACTTACTCATTAGAGCATGACTGATTTGCATTTCACAGCCAATTCACCTCTCAATTCCAGTGCCCTACAGGCTTGTACGAACACAATTCCAGTGTCCCCATAATTGTAATGAACTAATTTTCGGGGGAAATTTGAAATCTCCTCGCTGTATGTGAACTCTCTGAAGACATTCTTAGACTCTTGGATTGATACCTCTATTATCAGTGCAGATAGTCTGGGCAGAACTGGGACAGAAGCTTTTCATTTGTCAGTAAGGTCAAAGTAGTCAGTATTGGTTAAAGGTAAGTT
Source organism: Taeniopygia guttata (assembly GCF_048771995.1). Lineage (NCBI taxonomy): Eukaryota > Metazoa > Chordata > Aves > Passeriformes > Estrildidae > Taeniopygia > Taeniopygia guttata. Next base: position 13,319,601 of record NC_133035.1, on the reverse strand, counting down.
GAACCTGGTGTGAGAAGCACATGGAGAACTCTGGAGCACACAGAGCGACCTTGATCCTTTTGCCAAATCACCAAGCCAGGCAACACCACAAACTCCACAGCTGCTGGTTTTTTAGCATGTTTTCACTGGGATCAAAACTGGGATTTCCCAACTCCTGCAACCAAAAATACTACCAGATTGTAATGGCTTTTGGACATATCCAGTGTCAAAACTGAGGACACTGCTCTAGAGAAAAGATGTGTTTCTCTCCCAGTACTTCTGCTGGCTGTGCAGGAGACAACTCTTCCCCACCCCTGAAGGCACCAGGGACCATTTGCTGTGATTCAGGGTCATGTTTGTTGTACACAAACACTCCTCCAGCCTTTGGGAACTTGCAAAAATATTTGTGAGTGCAGTGCACACAGCATCACAAAGATCTACCTGTGAAGGAAATGTTTATGGAGAAGTACATCATTATTGTCTTGGCTTTGAAATTATGCTTTATACAACCAGGACGCTGGACTCTGGTGGCCAATTGCCAAATGTGGATGCCAAGTGAGTGAAGGATGCATCACACAGATTGCCCATGGGCTGGCTGGGGTGATTAATAACTCCTTAAAAACATGAAGGAGAACATGCTGAGGGCCTGATCCCATGCCAGGGTTTGTGGTGGTGATGCCAGGATACTGAGCAGCCATTCCCATCATTTCAATCCCAAGCTGCAGCTCCTCTCCAGGTGGACTGAGACAAAGAAACCAGAAAGAGAAGCTAGGTTTGTGCAAGATTTTGCACAGGAAACAGGGAGTAATGGCAAGCTGGGGGGAAGCTCTGCAATAGAAAGACACAATGCTCTCTGCTCCCACAGCTACACCCAGAGCTACACCATCCCTGGAGGACAGTTCATAAATCCCAGCTCATCTTCACTCTCCAAAACATCCCTGGAGCAAAGAGTGCTGCTACCTGCCTTGAAGTAACCAGAGCTTGTCCTGGTGAGTTTGGCAGAACAGCCCCCAAGAGCAAAACCAGGCCACAGTGTCTCCCTGGTATCTACCACAGCACTCCAAGTGCTGCCCAGTTCCAGGATCTTACAAGCTTTTCTTCTCCCCGTGGCTTGCCATGTGTGTTTCCTTTGGCAACTTCGCCCCAATCTCCTTTTTGTTTCTAATTTTTATATTCAATCCCTTCGCACACAGCAATTGGCTGCAGCTGGAGCAGACACAGGTCCTCACTTGCTCCAGCCAGAGCCATAGACCACAGAGTGCTCTGAGTTGTGAAGAGGAGGAAAATGGTGACAGAGAAGTGACTGACAGACCCAGGTAGATAAAGGATAAGGCGAGTGGAGGGGACTGGGTCATGGGGATGCTGGCCCGAGGGGTTTGTGGAGCTGGGTGAGCTCCACTTTCCTCATACAGCTTTCTGTTGGCCACCCAAAGGAACATCATGTTTTTAAAAACCCCAACAAATCACAAGTGCCAGCAGAATACAAAACACAGTGTTGTTCACGGCTGGGTTTTTCACCCAGGACTGGGTTTGACTGTATTTTTCCTGTTGTTTATTGTCACTTGTGGTGTGTGTGTCTAAGCTGGTGTTGGCATGCTCTGGTGAAATGAGACACTGATGGATTGGTTTGCTTGCTCTTCTCCAGGAAATGTGGCTCCCCTGTGGCAGCCTGGTCCTGCCACTCTCTTCTGCCTCATGGTGCAAGAGCAGAGGTTGTGATGGTGCGTGTGTGTGCTAAAAGCCATTACAGAACTGCATGGAAGGGATGGACCCAAGACCATGCAGAGGACCGCAGTGAAGGTGGGCACAGGATGCAGCTCTTTGCCTCAAGCACAGCCTCTGTCCTCACACAGGGACAAGAAACTCTTTGCCATGCAAACCACTGAGAGAACTTTGAAGGGGTAAAGCTCTGAAGCAGTGGCCATCTCCAGACCATGCTCTGCACAACACCCTGCGTCTGGCTGGGACAAACCTCGTAGCCCAACAGCAATTACCAGGTGTGCTGAAGTTGGCTAAAGAATTAGATAACATCCTCTCTCCTCCTTTAAGTGTTTGTTGCCTGTGAAATGTCTACAATGGGACACTGCCAACTTGGTGAAGCAGGCTTCTGTAAGGATCTTCACAAATATCAGTGCTCCCATCCATAATGTCACCAGTGTCCTTAGGACAAAGTTAAAAATCTCGAGATCTTAAGGCTAATATTATTTCTCAAGACTTCTTTTCAAATTTGCTTTGACAGGTGACTTACTCTTTACTTCTATTGATTTATAGCATGGAAGGGTCCCGTTATGAAATAAAACAGCCCTGACCAAAGACACATATCACTTCTGAAATGCTGCCCAAACACAGGCCAAAAACTGCCTCAGCCACTCAGAAATGCTCAGAAATGAGCTACAGAGCTTGTCCCTGCCCTTGGGGAACTTCCCAACCTCCTACTTTATCACCATCTTTCTAAACCTTGTGTCACAAGCAGATGAAAGGAGATGCCTTTTGAGAGTGAAAGGACCATAGTGACTGTGGTAGCCTGGCACTGAAGGAGTTAAACCAGCAGCACCTCTGAGGGGCTGGAATCCACAAAGGTGTGCAAATGGCAGCAAGCCTGTCAGAAGTGCTGAGTTTGCCCTGGGACTGCTAAATTCCTGCCTCTCCCCATGCAGTTGACATCTCCATCCCCACCAGCTTGCTGGCTGCCTTCCCTTCCCTGCAGGGCAGGGAGAGAGAAATGAAAACACAGATGACTATGAGGAGAAAATGCTCCCAAAAGGTGGTTTCTGGCACAGGAGGGTTTGCCACATCACGGGCACTTCTAGGCTTCAGCCCTACAAGCAGCTCCCACCGAGGTAGCCAGCAGCCTGCGAGGAGGAGGATGGAAAAGCAGCAGGGAGGGCTCACCCCCAGCCCTCCTCCTCCTCCCCCGGGGGCCCTGCAGACACCCCGCACACACACGGCCCTGCTGTGGTATTTAACACAGGGCTGTGGGACCCTGGGGCTTTCAGGGGTCACAGACCCCTGCAGTGGGAGCAGGGAGAGCACAGGGAATACATGACCTGGTCCTTGCAAAGCTGCATTGGAAAAAGGTCTCCACAGCTGGCTCTATGCCCACAGCTGATCCAGGACATTACAAGGACAATGGAGGGGTCACTTGGACAGTCTCAGGGTTTCCAAGCCTGTCTGCAGGCAAAGGTGTTAAATCTTTAGACAGCTCTTACCCAACTCCAAGCCCAAGAGGCAGTAGGTGCCCCAGAGAGGAAAGACAGCCTGATTTGAGAGCTGGATGGATATTTTGCAGTCACTATTTAAAAATGGGACATGAGCAATTTATAATGAAGCAGTGTCACCAGCTGGCATCTGAAAAGCATTTCCTCTCCATCAACAAGCAGGAGAGAAACTGGAGGGAATTATGTGAAACCAAATTTCATTTGCCTTTATTTATGAAATTATTCCCCAGCTTAGCAGCTGAGCAGCCTCAGAATCAGTTTTGGGATCAGGGTTCAGATCAGGATGTCCCCTAATCCACCAGCAGCAAGTGCCTTAAGCCCTGTTTGTGGTGTGATACAGTGCAAAAGCTTGCCAAGACAGCTCCTGTGTATGAATATTGGCAGTGGAGTCATACCCATATTTTCTTAAGCTGATGCTATGTAGGAGATAAGAAAATTCAAATCTCATGTTTGTGAGCTTCATGCAGCCATGCAGAGAAAGAGAAACAGCTTTTCTCTACCTCTGAATCTGATTTGCCCATTATCTCCCAGCTCCTGTCCTCCAGCCTGGGGAATAATTGGGAATACAGATCTCTTTATAATTCTTCTCCATAAGCACATGAGTCAGAGCTGCTGCCTTCATTTGCAGGTAATCACACTAGTGAATGCAGCCACACTAGTTCCTTGCTTTTTAGCATCCTTAGAGGGGGTCTTTGAAGTTTTAATGCTTTGGATCTGAATTAGCTCTTTCAGCTCATTATTTATGGCCATTTCTCCAACCTGAAATGGGTCCCACAAACTCTCTGGTAAGCTGGATGAGAGATCATCTAACTCCGAGGGAGTTTCTGGAAGTGTCACTGCCCCCTACTCCAAACAGCATCATCAAGAACACTTAGCTTCAGGATTTTCCTGTTATTTAATGTCACAACTACCCCTTCCATGCCTCTGCAGCTATCAAGGAGTCCTGGGGCCTGTGCAATCACCCTTCTCTGTCACAGAAACACACTGCAAAGTTTGTCCTCTCTGTCTGGGCATGGGGAGGGGAAAGGTGAATTGTGCACCATTGCTGCACAAGGGATAAATCATTAACCTGGTTCCCTGTTCAGCTTCACTGGGCAGCAGGTAGTCAGTTCTGAATTCATTCCTCAGTTTTCATTACTCCTGTGGCTCTGCTCTTCAAAGGCACTACCATCACATACCTGTGCTAGGGCAGTGCTGCCACTCCTCTTCTGTAATAGGAAATCCACTTCCTGAGAGGACAAAGGCCACATGTCCTCTCAGAAGCAATGCAGGGAACTGAACAGGTCAGCACTGCATGACACAGACATCCTTCCTCCTACCAGGGTGGAGGTAGCCCATGGAGGGAGCAGCACTGCAATTTATAACTGCCCTTAGGTACAAAGCACTTAATGCAACTTGCAGTCTGACTCATACCACTCCTTAGAGTCATTTATTGCTATATGAGGTCATTTGTTGACTGTGATTTGCTGTCAGTCAGGTTCCTGGTGTTGGACAGCAGGAAAAATTTCTTCACCAAAAGAACTTTTAAGTGTTGGAACAGGCTGCCCAGGGAAGTGGTTAAGTCACCATCCCTGGGGGTATTTAAAAGCTGTGTAGATGGGGCACTAAGGGACACGGCTTAGTGGTGGACCTGGCATTGCTGGGTTAATGGTTGGATTTGATCATCTGAGGGGTCTTTCCAGCCTTAGTGATTCTATGATCTCCCAGTGCCATCAGTGATCCTGCTCTGAAGATCCTGGTGGGGTGACATGGGAGGGGAGGGAATTGGAGAGCAGCACTCCTCACACCTCCAACCACCTCACCAAGCTTTCAGCTTTGCTAAAGCAGGAGAAGCAGTGGTGTCTCCATTAATGGCATGGGTGGTTGTAGCCTGATTTCTGCACTGCCCAAGCTCAAGGCTGCTCTCAGACTTCACAAATAACCATTTAACCCCAGATAACAGTTTAACTCCCACTGAATTCCATTAAAGGATTGAACAGCATGTGTCTGTTGAGCTCTACGGGGAAAAATACAAAAGCAGCAAGCAAAGCAGCCTGTTGATTTAGGAAGGGTGACAGGTAGAAAGCAGCTGTCCAACTAAGCTGAGGAGCATGAAGCAAAGTGCAGGGCCCACTCTGAGCCTTGCTAGACAAGAGTGCTCTGTGCACAGAGAGCTGCAGGACTTCCAGTTCTTCCAGAAGTCCAGGTCTTCAGTCGCTGTTCCCTGCCAGATGCCTGTGGTCACCAGCTCCAGGGCACTGGCAGCCAGGACAAGATGACCAGAGTTGCCTCTTCTCTCCTCAAATCAGAGAGTTATGCAAATTGCTCGTTGGCTTAACAAACTGTTTTAAATTAAACATAGATGGTTGGTTTTTTTAATTTTTTTTTTTTTACCTGAATGTTGCAGTGCTATCTGTGCTACCACTAACACCAAGAGGGTATGTTAAATTCTTGCCCAGGGCCTCAAAGAAAATCATGGCCAACAGGCAGAGCTAATCCAGTTTGTATTCTAAGCCTACACAGTCCTCAGTGTTTTTGTTTTATCACCCAGAAACCTACCTCCATGCACTTTCATGCTGCTTTTTGGATGAATCTTAACCTTCTCCCAAAGGATTTCATCCTGCCTTCACTGGCAGGAGCCCTGGGTTTATGTCCTCGCTGGTACCTTCAAGCCCTAAGCATGAGTGCTGTGTTAGGGCCACTTCTTGCATTCCCATAATATTTCTGCTGCCTTCCCCCCACATGCACTGTTTATGGAGACTGCCCTAAAACCTCTGTAAATCTCTGGTTAAAAGCTTCAGAAACTTTGGCCATTTTCATTCCAGGGCATCCTACTCCTTTAAGTTCTCACCTGACTTTTCTCAAATTGGGGAGTTTACCTCCTCTCCAGCCAGGACACCTCATGATACCTTTTATAACAGACTCACTGATGTTTTTTAGGAAGATTCACTGGTGAGTTGCTGGAACAAATGCCTAGAAGCTGGAGCAGGGCCTGGAGAAAAGACATCCTCCATAAAACCCTTCTCTACAGCTGATTAGAGCTCAGCAGGCTTTTCTGCTGAGACACCAACACAGTCCTTGGTCTCAAAGAGGGGCTTTTCAATAGTTTGAAGTGGATTGCTTAGTGAGCTAAGCACTGGACTGGGAAGAAGACTCCTACTTTTCAACCCCAGGGCTACCTGCAGCTTTGGTCCCATCCTTTAAAGCCACTGAGTCAGGTTTTCATGAGTCTGTGAGGAGGCTGCTCTCAGGCCATGTGTGCACTGCCAGCAGCACAGCCACACGCAGTTATCAGGTGGCTTTAAATGGGTTACCACAGGTGCTGGAGGGAGCCTAGCCCCAGGCATCCAGCTTTCAGTGCTGTGGACTCAGCCCTCTCTCTCCATTAAGGAGGCAGAATGCAGGGAGGGAGCTGGGAGGCTCCCGGTGTCACCAGGAGAGATGTCCCAGCACACCACTCAGCCCACAGCTACATCACTGCAGTCTGGGGCTTTGACAGTCAGGGCCACCTGAATTAAGGGCCACCTTAATTTAATGAGTGAGTGCAGTAAATACAGACCTGCCCAAACTCTGCTGCCTGCTGCACCTCCAGCCCTTCATCCCAGACATTCACCTGGCCAGACAGGTGCTTCTCCAGCCAACCCAGCAAGGAGAAAAACATCTATGATCAAATCTTAAAATCTCTTTTTCTCTTGCTTTCTCTCTGCTGGTATTTTTTGGTCCCGCTGGGTGCTGGAGCTTGTGTGGAAGTGTCTGATCTGTGAAGTGAAATATGAAGGCAGCCACAAGCCCTGCAGTCAGAATCTGTGAGTCTCCAACAGCAGCAGGTTGGCAAATTCTCAGAAGACAGCGCTAGCAATCACCCCAGGACAGAAGATTCTGTCTGAGTGTGTTTGAGGTCAGTCTGCTCTGAGCTCTGTCAAGCCTCCCTTTGAGGCTTCAGCTCTTATTAACCAGTTCCTTCACTCCCCTGCAGCTCATGCTTATGCCTAGAAAGGAAACCTCTTTCTTCATCTTTACACCCTGAATTCCCTCAGCGGGAGCTCCCTGCAGTGCAGACTAAAGCCCCATGGAGAGGCTGGACCCAGGGTGGGGGAGGCAAATATATTGCTGTCCAGAAAGCCAGAAGTTGTTGTACCAGACCAATCTCTTCTTCCTCCAGCCTCATAAATCTTGTGTCATTTCTTTTGCTGTATTGAAAAGCGACCATTTATTTCAAATCAACCCAAATTATCTCATCTGGATTCTGATCCTGGATCTCTGATTTTGATCTTGAGGCAGAAGTTTCCCATCAACTCTCTCCTCAAAGCTTGCTGCTTTGAGGAACCCTAAAATAATTGATTTTTTGTTTCATATTATGTGCTTGTATTCATTTGCCAAGTGTTTTATTTCCTGCTCAAAGTAGGATTTCAGAAGGGGTCCTTGAGTCACTCCTTGTCACATAGAAAGGAGGCAGTTTTCCTCCCATGCTCAAGCAGCCTTTAAGGTTAAAGTGATGCAAGCAAGATAAAATTAAGGTGGTTTTGTTGCAAGACTGTCAGAGAGGACAAAAGCAAGAGAGTTTGGCAGGGTCAGCAGCAGGGAAGTGACTGTCTCAGCATCCACTTGAATAAATGGCAGGGAGTGTGCTGGACTCTCACTCTGAGTGGTTTAGGACTACCAGCCTTGAGCTGGGGCAGGGATCCTGTGCCTGGCCCAGGTATTCAGGGAGGCAGGGAATTCCTGAGAGCAGTGCTGTGGTTTGTGGGGTGTGTGGGAAGGACCCCTGGGGCATGGAGCAGCAGTTCCCAGGCAGTGGGAAGGGAGGATGCTTTGGGGCACTCAGTTCCCAGCTCCCCCTTTCCCACCTCTCGTACTGCCCTGTTTTGCTCCAGTGCCCACTCTCCTCTGCCTGTGGTGTGCCACACTCTGCATGGCTGTGGCAGAAGTGCTGGACCACTAACTTTCCTAAATCAGAGACACACCAGTAGCTTATTTGCCCACGTCAGCAGAGAAAGAATTAATGTCACAAACCAACCTCAGCACTAACGGACACGGAAAATTGGCAAGGAAGGGAGGGCCATAATTGCAGCAGAACAGTGCTGCCAGAGACACGCATCCAAGGAAAATCCCTGCCGACCTGGCTGCCTCTGCCATCAGCCCTGCTTCCCTGCTCCATCTTTTGTCTCCTGCCCCGAGGCTGCCACCAGCCAGCCCTTCACCTCTGCAGCCAGACTGGGGTGTAAAGAATGCAGCTTTAAATAAGGGAAGAACGGCAGTGAAGAGACATTGGGAGCCTGAGTGTCTCCGGGGCTCCCAGAGATGGGTGCTGTCCTTCCTCACACCCCAGCCACCTCCCCACACCCTCAGCAGTGTTAAATAGAGAAGCCTTTTTGGGGACAGCTGGAGCCGGGGCTTTTCCAGGGCTGGCTTGAGTCACACACAGGGCAAATGGAAAAATCCAACCAGCACACCTTGCTGGTGGCTAACAGAGGGTTATTCTTGGCCACCTGCACCCTGTGCCAAGGAGGAGTGCTGTAAACACTGTCCCAGGGCCTGCCCTGCGTCCTGGTACCCCTTCCCAGTTAATCAGCATCCTGAGTTACAGGCAACAGCTTAGTAATGGGAAAAACACCCATTTGCTTAATCCTTTTCCCAGTGCCCAGTTCTCCTTGGCCAGCAGGGGTTTGATGTTCCATGCCATGTTCCTCAGGTCCATTCTCAGCCCCAGCAGCACCAGTGCAGCACCTTCACCTGTGGCAGGTGGGCTCCCTGGGCAGATCCTCCTGCCTAAGCCCAGGTACCTTTCCAGACCCTGCACTAACCACCAGGCACTGCTCCTCCCCAGTGGCTAATAGCAACCACCACAAGCAGGCTTCACTCCTCTCCTAAGAAGAGCAGGAAATAAACAGCCTCAGTATATTTTTTGCCTTCTGCTGTAAAGCTGACACATGGCAAAACAGAGGGAACACGAGCTGGGAGTCAGGGATGTGCACAAAAAAATGACCTTTCATTCTGAGAGATCAGAAGCTTCAGGAGAGCCTAAGAGATATTCCAGCAGGGAATATTGTACAGGGGAAGGTATAAAGTCCAAAAGGAGAGGAGGACAGACGAGCTCCCAAGAAAAAGGGATAGGCAGAACTTGAATGTGGTGTAGAGTGGCTTTTTGCACTGGTTAACTTCCACAGCCCTCCCTGCTCAGCACCCCTAAGTGTGTGTGCTGTGCCAAGCACCACCCTACAGCCAGAGAACACTCGGTGGCAGCTGGGGTGACACACAAACAACTGAGCTGCTGTTGAATTACTGAATTATCCAGGTGCTGCCAGCTCGCTTGTGGAATAGTTAAATATACTGATGTCCCTGCCGAGGGTGAAGAGCCCAGGTCGTGTCATTTTGCCCCTCAAAGTCAGTGGCATTGCTGTGAATATAACCCAGGAGCCCATGCCCATCCCTCTGCCAACCACCAGGCACTGCTCCTCCCTGATGTCTAATAGCAGCCACCACAAATATGCTTCACTCCTCTCCTGAGCACAGCAGGAAATAAATGGCCACAGTATATTCCTGCCTTCTGTAGAGCTGCTGTTCAGCCCTGGCATTGCCCTCAGGTAACCTGGGAAAGAGTGGCTCTTGTATGACACCCAAGGCATTGCTGGCCACGGGGTGATGTAAGCTTTAAAAACCAAACAAGCAGAAACAATAAGGAAGACAAACCAGCCAGCAGCAAGCACATTATTTTCATAGGAAACAGCAGGATTTGTGAGCAGGAGAGTCTAAATGCTGCTTCCCCTGCATGGGAACAATTGTACTGGGGCACTGTAGGTTGATTTGTGGGCGGCTAAATATGTGTGAAGCAGAGATTTTTAACATGGCCTTGGGCAGGGCTGTGCACTTCACATCTCTGCCTTTAAATAATGGTACTTCTGTGTGTCTGGAGTTAAAGTGACACCTCAGTGAGGGTGGAGAGCTCAGACAATTCAACAGAAGGTGCCAGGCAATAAGGTACCAGTGAGGGTCTCATGGATCCATCAGTCCTCTGCTCCTGTATCAGTGTGCCTCAAACTAGAGTAAACCAGAAACTTCATTTTCATGCATTTCACTGAGCTCCAGGGATCAAAAACTGCCACCTGAATAAGATCATACCTCACTCACACAACTCTCTTTTTGGACGTAAGCAAGGTCCACCAGGAAAGTCCAAACTCCAGGGAATGCAAAGCCCCCAGTGATTGGTTTCATGGAAACACCCAGGGAAAGAGAGGCCTGTGGTGGGCTTTTCACTAGAGTATAGACAAGGCTGAGCAACTTGGGTTTGTCCTGGAAATTTCTGCATTAAAAGAGCTCCTGTTCTCTTTGGAGTGGGTTCAGCAGATGGAGGAAGCAGGCAAAATCTCTTATATTATGTTAAAGAGGTCTTCAAGATAGAAGGACTGGCTGGTTTGGTACACTGACACGAGGGTAAAACTGCAAGTGGGTGGCTTTAGCTGAAGGAGACACCAAGGATTTTGATGCTGAGCAGTAAGCTGGGCTCTTGGCCCTTGCTTTCCTGCATCCATGGGAGGGGAGTCTCCCCCAGAGTGACCACCCAGGCTGGCAGCCCTGGGGAAGCAGGAGCATCGTGGCCTGCAGTAGCTTAGTTTAATCCCAGCCCCTGATGCACATGCTGCTCTCCTGAACAGTTTCTTTCTTGCAGCTTGAACACTCCACATTGTCCTTCCCCACGGTTCTGCAGGCAAGGTCCTTCTCCTGGCTGCTGGTGTTAACACAGGTTTCCCTTGTTCTGTCCCTTGAAATTTCCAGTAAAGCGCCCTTAATACAATCTCTCTGTGGCTGTGCTAATTATGTGTGAAATATTTTTTTTCCCCCCATAAACCAAAGAAAACAAATCAACACAGTAAGATCCTTTCTCTCGGGCTGTTTGGCAGGTCTCACAGTCGTCAAAAAAGTTACCAAAGGTCCACACAGTCTCTGCTGTCTTTTCAAAACAGCTACTTTTGGGTTCCTGTAAAAGGACCCAACAAAGGAAAGGGTAAAACAAATCAAAAGCCCTGAAAGACTATTTCCCACCTGAGTAGTCCCAAGGCAAAGGACAGGCTGTCTGCTGAATGTTTGTGCGATGTGTGGGGGCTGAGGAAAGCAGAGGAAAGGGGTAGAATAGCACATCCCTCGCTCCCTAGTGTGGGATTTCCTTGGTCTGCTAACTGCTTCCACCTTTCCAGCCTCAGCTGCTGCTCAGTTCCACTTTCCCATGCCGTGGATCTGGCTTTTCCTTGCCTCCCAGGACATGTATCCAGCCTTTTCTAACTGTGCTTGGGAAAAGAGGGGACAGAAGGTGAAGCAGAAGACAAAGCATGGATGCCACTCCTTCCATGCAAGAAAATATTCTTGGGTTTTGTTTTGTTTTTTTTTTTTTCAGCTCCAATACAAAGCACTCAAGGGAACATTATCCCCATATTTAGGGAGGGAGGGAGGGAGGGAGGGAGGGAGGGAGGGAGGGAGGAAGGAAGGAAGGAAGGAAGGAAGGAAGGAAGGAAGGAAGGAAGGAAGGAAGGAAGGAAGGAAGGAAGGAAGGAAGGAAGGAAGGAAGGAAGGAAGGAAGGGAAGGAAGGAAGGAAGGAAGGAAGGAAGGAAGGAAGGAAGGAAGGAAGGAAGGAAGGAAGGAAGGAAGGAAGGAAGGAAGGAAGGAAGGAAGGAAGGAAGGAAGGAAGGAAGGAAGGAAGGAAGGAAGGAAGGTGCTCTGGGAGCAGCTGGGCATGGTGCTGTGACTGTGCCAGGTCCAAAGGCTCACCTGAAGAGTCCTGGCATTACATCATGTTTGGGCTCCCAGCCCATCCTCTCTGAGGTGGCAGGTCCCCTCCTGGGACAGTGACGTTACCCTTGCAGCCTGACCTCAGTGTCATCACATCAAATGTCACCTTCGTGCATTTTGCTGAAACTCTGCAGCATCAGGGCAATGCTTGCTGTCTGCTCCTCTGAAGAACAGGATAAATCTCACCCAAACCTCAAAGGGGCAGATGAGGGTTGTGAGTAGAGCCCTCCCTCTGCCTCCCCCAGCCCTCAAGGCAGGACTGGCCAGGGGCTTCTGCAGCAGTGTGGGGTGTCCCAGGCTGAGCCCCAGCAGCTGCCCCAGCCCTGTGCACAGAGGCTGGTTTCTGGGGATGCTGCATCTGGCAGGGCCCTTCCCACTTCACAAATATTGACACTGGGATCTCAACATCCCAGGTGAGGAATAACATTTCCAGAGAGCCCTTGATCTGCAGACCTGCACTGATAAAGATGGGGGAATTTGGATTTTAGTCTTTTTCTTTCCTCTCCACTGTAGCATCTCCTCAGGTGGACCTGTCCAGCCCTGACCCTGATTCAGGCCCCAGGAAGCTCTGGAGAGAGGCACAGAAATGCCTCCTTGGAGCTGCAGCCACCTCTTTGCAGGCCAAAGGGGGATGTTTCCCAAAAGTGTACAGATGCCAGGAGGCAGCAGCTGTCAAAGGGAGACCTGTTTAGAGCTCCAAGCACGCTCCCAGCTGGGTTTTAAGCAAGCAGTCAGTACAGCAGACATGTACAGATTGCTGGGAAGGTGCTCTGAGGACTTCACCCCTGCAGCCTGGGTCCAGCACTGGCAGTGAGTGCAGATCTGATCCCAGCACGGACCCAAGAGCCTGGGGCAGTTCAAAATGTTCTCTCCTAGCACAAACACAAGCCAAGGTGAGTTTTTCTAACCAGCCACACCACATGTGCCTCAACCAGGCTCAAACGTCTGTTGTTCATCTTTTCCACCTAGAAACTCAGCAGAGGGCAGAAAGAGACATCAGCCTGAGGGAAGGGCCCAGCAGCACCGAGCTAAGGGAGAGGAGGAGGCTGTCTGGAGGTGTGTTTAATAATGGAGACCCGTATGAGCATCTCCCTGGCTCTGGATGCTTCTCTGAGAACCCCAGTCCAGTGCTGAGGAAAGGATGGGAGGGGTCACAACCTCCTCTCTAACCATGGTCTTATTAAAGGAAGGTTTATCTACCCCCCTGAGTACTCACAGTTAAAAGATGAGGCAGGTTATATATATATTCTACTGGCACAAAAACTAGAGGTGTGCTATTAGGAGTAACCCTGAGGATATTTCTGGTCCTTTGGACCTAAAACTCCAGCTCCACCTACCCAACCTACAATCCAGAAAGAGAAATGTCCTCTCTTCTGCAGCAAACAAAAAGACACACTTGCTGAAGACTGGAAAACAAAGAGTGAAATGATGGAACCAGAGGAAGAGATTTCATAGTTAAACTGAAAAATAAAGAAACAGACTGAGGATACCCACAACAGACTAATAATAAATGCAAGAGAAGTGGAAGGAACAAGCTACCTACTCACTGCCAACCCTGAGGTTGGATAATTTATCGAGGTTTCCATGTGTCGTGCCTCAAGAAGCCCCCTACACTCTTTTCTATTTGCACAGGTTTGCAGCTGAGTTCTGGCAGCTCCAGCAGCTGCAGATAGCAGCATCCAGCACTGATCTTACATCTGTTATATGTGGGCCTGTGTAATTACTGTCCAGCTGAGTGAAGCTTTTAGTGGGGTTTTGGTTTTGAGATTGACTTTTTTACAACAGTTTCTTGTTTACCAGAATGAAACCTCTTTCACTTGCAAATTAAGAAGTGAGATATAAATGGGAAAGGGAAAATGAATACTCTGGGCAGGACTGAGAGGGTTAAGAGGCTCAAGGGGATTCTTGTGTTAATTGGATGACAGAAGAGGCCAAGAGATGAGCATACACTTCTTGCTGAGGACTGAAAACCAGTTAACTACTGTAAGAAAAGCCCACTGCCTGCTGTGAATGTTCTTGGACAGTCTGCTTGAAAAATGACCTCTGGGCTGCTGCATGCCAGCAGAGCCAAGTCTCCCTGCAATCCTTTTATTCCTCAGCTGAAGCTGCTCAGTCTGGAGGATTCCTGGAAAGCTCTTTGCCACCAAGTGCCTTGGCCTAGCCCTCTGCTGAGGCTTTAAATTAACAGCACAGTGGCCATGACCTTCAGGAGGGGAAGTACAGAAGGCGTTTCTCCCAGCTTTCAGGAGAAAGCCTTTAGCCCTCCAGAAATAAGTGACTCTGGGGGGAGAGCACCTCAGTCACCCCTCAGCACTGAGAGGCACAGGTTCATCCCTCCTGTTTTTCAGCAAAGCCTGTCCAGAGGACAAGGCATACCAGGGCTGTGGAGCAGCCCTTTCCACGGGTCAGGTTCCTGCTGGTGCTTCTCTTGAGCTTTCTTCTCACCACCAACAAATCAGCTCAATATTTCCTTGTGAAGGGGCATTGGTATGCTCAGGTCAAAAGCCTCTCCAGTGACCTCTCCCACCTCCAAAGCCCCTGGCACATCCCACCAAGCCCAGAGAAGCTTTCTGAAGGAGGCAGATGAAGCTTCACCTGCTCCCAGAGCCTATTTGCTTCCCTCTCTTTGCAGTCCCACATCCACTCCCTGCCTCTTCCTCGCTGACCTCAGACAAGCAAACACTTTCCACTGGAACAACACAAATGCCGTAAAAAACCTTGTTCCACAAAAAGAGCAAACAAAGCTACAGGAGAAACTCTCGGAAGAACTTCTCCCAAGCAGCAAATTTCACTGGGGGGTCAGGGAGACCTCCAGGCTTCCCTGCAGCCACAGGCAGAGGTGTCTCCCCCTTGGGAGCTGGGCAGGGAGCTGGGAGTGCTCAGTGTACGTCAGAGGGTGCAGACCACAAATACCCAGCCCAGCAAACCTGCCGGGCTTGACGTAACCCCTCCCATGCTTCCAAGGTCAACAGCGACCTGTTTGTACTGTGCAGGGTGAGAAGAGGCATTCTGGGAGAAAGGCAAACAGAGGAGATGTCCCATGCCTGCACAAAAGGGGCTGTATTCCCGTGTTGCTCTGTCCCAAGTTGGGAGGAACATAAAATTAGCACTGTTTTCATTTATTCATTGTACAAACATTCTGCGTCGTGCCCACCCCCACGTTTCCTTGCTGAGCATGCAAGTCTCCATCAGGGAGGCTGGGAGGGGGGCAAAGTTAGGTTCAGTCCAAGCAGCTGATTAACAAGGTGAGGTGAGGGCATGAGTGTGGCAAGTGGGGGAAAAAAGAGAAAGGGACAGCTGTGAATTGTGTGTGAGGGCAGGGAGCTGTGCACAGCTTCGCCCTGGCCAAGGGATTAATCCACACTGTGCCTCCCATAGAAAAGCTGTTTCACTGTCACCCAGGGATGGCACGGAGGGCTGGACATGTGTCACACATGGTGAGCATGGAGCTGGGCAGCAGGAGGGACAGCAAGTCCCTTGTGCACCCTGGACTGTGAAGCCATGTCTCATCCCATTAACAGCCCTGTGCCACCCCGGGCTGCCACCTCACCTCTGGCCTCTCCCCTCACCTAGGGGATGTCAGCCCTTCCCTGAACTCAAAATGCAAGAGCAAGTGTCCCTGGGGAGCCCTCCAGAAGAACAGAGGGATGAGCAGCCCCAGGACACTGGCCGTGCCCTCTGTGTGCCGAGCCCCAGCCCAAATGCTGGTGTGAGCCCTGACACCACCTATCTCAAGCTGGTGGTGCCCATCACCTCCAGACCTTCCCTTTGGCCATCCAAGGATGAAGATGAGATGCTGGGCAGCTAGGATAAGCATAAGAGGCCTCATCTTGGTGATCCAGTGTTGTCCAAATCTTTAACCAAACTTGTCCATCCCCACTCCCTTCATACAGCCCCTTGCGCAATCGGAAAGCCACCAAGGGGACAAGAGAAGCAGAAAAAAATAGAAAATATTTTTTAAAAAATCCACCGCCAAACAAACCTCGGTCTGTGTGCACCATCCCACCCGCCAGCCCCGGATTCTATTTTTGTCAGGGGATGAACAAGCCACAATATCGGGGTGGGGGTGAGCCCCGCTGTTTACGTCTGCCAGCGCTGGGACGGGCTGAGCAGAAGGCAGCTCATTCAGCAGGAGCCTCCTGGCCACTGCACCTTCAATAGGTGCTTTGTCCAGCACAGGAGGTTCAGGAAGGGCACCGCTTCCAATCCGGGATGCAAACAGGCCTGAGAGGAGATGTGTGTGTGTGCATGGGTTGGATTTTTAAATATGGGGTGAGTTTTCCACCTGCACTGACAAGACTGATATTCACACTGGAATAAATGGGCACAGGTGCTGTGTTTGGTGGGGATGTTCCTCCGTGTCCTTTTTACCCCCAGATGTTGACTCATTTCTTTTCGGTCCCCTTCTGTGCTTTCAGGATAAAATTTAAGTAGGCAAAGCCTCTCCTGGGAGGTTTTAGGCCCCTCCTAAATTTTAGCTAGAGGTGTGTCAGCACTGTCCCTTTTCATCCCTCTAGTAAAACTATACAATGACCCCCCTCACACACCCAGTGACTAAAGCAATGACATGGACATTTCTATATTACACCATGCCTTCCCCATCATGGGATTTTGGCTTGGTAAAATGCAGAACCCAAATATGAGGGTCAAAGCTGACATTTTGAGGTGGCAGCTTCACCTCTACAGAGCATCGCTGCCCATAAAAACATCTTAGCAGAGCAGCAAACTCCTCAACTGCTGCAGCAGATAATGGCTTTGCTGGTTTGAAAGAGGGAAGAGGGCTGGGAATGGAGATGTTCTGGCTCTAAGACTGCCTTCAGCCACAGCCTTGAGTGAGGCACTTTGGTTCTGTGTGCCTCAGTTCAGCGTGGTGGCAGAGCTTCGGCAGCACCGCAGGGCAGGGGGAGCTCAAATATCGATCGCTGCAGGAAATTGTGGCAGCCGATCAAGAAGTGTCTGCTGCAAGGTCAGACAACTGACTGTAAAAGTATGAACAATACTTTCTGGACATGAGTTCAAAGGTCGTGGATTGACCCTAAATCTTCAGAACCTGAAGAGTGTTCATAGACTGAAATCGCGCCCAGACTGAAATTGTGCGCCCCACTCTACCTGTGCACAGGGCAGCTGGGATCCCACAGCCCCTTCTCATGTCCCCAGTGGTTTTTTAAAAATGCCAAATTAGCTTTTAATAGAACACAATAATTCCAGAAATTATAAGTGTTTTAGGGACACAATAGCCTCCTTTTCATTCTGAGAGTAAGACAAGCTGGGAGCTGTGCAATGACTGCTCTGGTAGCTGTAGGAAAGGAGCAGCAGCTCACAATGAGTGGTTTGATTAGCACAGTTTTTAAAAGCAGTTTGAAAGGTTTACTCTTTATTCTAGTATTTTTCTATTTTTTTCTTTCCCTCTCTCTCTTGGCTGAAAACCCACCCAAGCCCACCTTTGATTGCTTTTGAAAAACTGTGACTGTCACCTGAATTGACACAACCTTTTTCTGTCTGGTGTTTTTCCCTTTTCTGGCCATTTTCATTCAGTGACTGCTTCCACTATATAAATTCTGGATATTCAATAGTTTTCACAGAAAAGCTATTATCTACTTTTACTTGGCCACAGGGTTTGTTCTCGTATTCATGCTCAAATATTCATGCTCCCTGAAGGCTAAACTTGACTGGGAATAGACATAAGCCTCCTTTTCACTTCATAATGACATGTAAAAATCTTACCTAACTGCAAGCACTTTTGCAATGTGTTACCTGTATTTCAAAGAGCCATGAACTGTTGCTTTCTTTCTTTAAACAAAAAAACAAAAGTCATCTATGTGACTTTTTTTTTTTGGACTGGCCACTCCTCAGCTTAAAGAACAAACAAACACAAGAGCAGTTTATGAATCACAATTTCTCTGAACATATTTAGCTGTTTTTCCAATCCTTCCTGATGCAGACAAAAAATGGGACAGCCAGCAGGTACTGAACAGTTTCTATCCCTTTCCTGAAGCAGCTAAGAAACCATTATGTGTGAAGCATCACATTTTCCTAACTGGTCAGCTCTGAAGTGGAATTTTCTCTGTTCCCTGGCTTAAGCTCACCAAAGGTTCAAATGAGGTTTTCTTTGCCAAACCACGGCAGCAGCAGAGGGTACAGAGGGCTCAGTTATTCCACAGCAAAACAACTAAACATGTACATTTCCCAAAAGATCTTTATGTTACGGGGAGAAAGGGCTGTGGTGAGGCATGAGCTGTTTCAGAGTGTCTCACGTACATGAATCTGAGCAAAATCAGCCAGGTCACATTTTATAGATCCTGTCTATGTGTCTTTTATACCCAGCTGGAAATACCGAGTCCTGCCTGGAGCATGAGCTGTCATGCCCCATCTGCAGCGTGTTTTGCCTGTCTCCTTTCATTGCCATGGCTACACTGTGCTGGCCATGAGGAAACACCCCAGCTAGTGCAGGGGGGAGGCAGGTGATGATCCAGCCCAGCCCTGTCTGTCCCAGCCCAACCAGCACCTGAGGTGGTGGCAGCCCTTGGATGGATCCAATGTCCTTTGAGTAGGGCCCTGCTTTAGCTCAGCAGATGAAGAATTAAATTTTATATGAACAGACAGTGCTCATATAGACAGGCTCGTGAGGTGGGGGAAGCAAGCACAAATACAGGCTGGGCAGAGAACAGATTGAGACTTTACTCTCACTGAGGAGCAGGACTTGGTGTTGGTGGATAAGAAGCTCAGAATGACCCAACAATGTGCACTTGCAGCCCAGAAAGCCAAACACATCCTAGGCTGCACCAAAAGCAGTGTTTCAGGTTACAAAGACACTGCCCTTTCCATTATCCTTTCCAAAGCTTTCCCTCACTGCCCTTTGGACTTTTAACAGATGGGCACCTGGAAAGTTTTGAAATTGATATCTAGTGCTGCACTGCTGGGGGAAAAAAAGGGTGTGGAGGGGATAATCCAAAGGGAAATTCACAACCAAAATTTGGTATTGAATCTCTGAGATAGAATAAGGTACTTGCAGGAAGAATTGAGGCTCCATGCTCTGTGGTCTGGGAGCATTACCTGTCAGGGTGATGGATACAGAGCTGGTGGTTATGAGCCTCAGGTTAAAAAGTGAGGCAGACAAGGAAGCAAGTTTTGAAGTGAGGCATGAGACCAAAATAATTTATGGAGAGAGGAGAAACTATTATATCACAAATCAGAGAGAAAAGCAGGATCTTGGGAAAAGAGCAGGAAGTGCAGATATTAAAGATCATATTAAAAGAGAAATGGAAGGAGAGATACTGAGGGCAGCCATGTAGTTTTGGTGCACAGGGGGACCTGCCTGCGCTCAGTTTCAGATTTTACCTTTACTTCAGGCTGGTGGTGCTCTCTTCCATGTTAGAAACAACAGACTTTTCAAACAAAAGTGCTTTTCTCAGCTGTGAACACCTCAGCAGTTTCTCACCTGCTCCCAGCTGTCATCTGGCCCCTTCACAAGCCAAGGTCTGCAGTCACAGACCCATTTCCTCCTCCCTAGTCACAGCTTTTTATCTGTCTCAAAGGTACCAGCAGCCTCACAGAATTAAAAAAAAAAGGAAAAGAAAACACATTACAGTTCTCTCAGCACTTTCTCACGACTTCACTCCTGCCAAGGATTCAGTTAGGAAACCTCCTCAGTTTTGGGGTAGTCTCTTCAGGCTCCACCATTCCAGGGTGTGTGTACAAGCTCTCCATTTCTCCCCAGTTCACCCCAAATAACCTTTAAGCACACTTATTCCCAAATGCCTCCTTTCTCTGACTCTTTATCACTTATCAGTTTCTGATGCTCCAGGTGCTTCCCTTTTCCTAGTGCTGAGCATCCCTTCCTTCCCTCCATCACCTGCCTCCCTACCTCAGCAGCCAGTGGGGCCATGCAGAAGTTCCCTGAACTCTCCTGTTTGCTGCTGGTTTTGGGCTTCCCAGTGGATCTGCTCCTTTCTGCTCAGACTGCAGTGATATTGACTGCACTGCAGACACACATACTTTGCTCAGGTTCCTTAATTAGCTTCATCTTATTTTAGTTTGCATAAACCACGTTCTCTTTTTACTACACAAACTATTTCTTCTCTCTCAACCACTTGTGGTGCCCCAGCCAGTTTGCTTCCAAACCAGAGGGCTAAATTTAATCCCCCACTCCCTATTCGGCTTTCTCCATTTACAGTATTTTTTTTTTGGTAATGCTTTTTTCCCCCTTTCTTTTCTTTTCTGGGTTGGGTGTTTGGTTTGGGTTTTTTTTTTTTTTTCCTCCTTCTTTCCAAGAGGCTGGGCTTCCTTTTTGGTCCATAAGCCCTCCTATTTCCCCCTGCCCCCTGGATGCCTGCCTACCTTTACTCTAAAATCCAGAGGAGGATCCAATACACTTAGAGTGCCAGCTCTTCAAGAGGTATCTAAGGAGGCTGACAGGAGTTTGATGGTCTCTTTTGCAGCCAGTGGCAGCTAATGTGGTCTGAAACCCTCTCTCTCTTTTTTGCCATTCACACACAGTACTTACTCTTCAAGCTTGCTGCTGCTGCCACTGCCTGAAAGGACCTGAAATACCACATAGGGAATTTTGATTTCTTCTGGGGAGCCAGGGAAGGAAAAAAAAAAAAAGCCAAAAACGCAGGAAAACTCATCTGGAGATTGTGAAGAAGACATACAGGAACAGCAAGAAGTGGCAAGCTCTTTACTTCTTGAACACTGAAAAAGACCTCATTTCTCTGCCAGGTGTATGGGACTTAGATTCTGGAAGCACTGCACTGAACTGTCAAAGGTAACGTATCGCACTTTCCTCCCTTCTCTCTCTTTGGTGTCTTTTCCTTCACTTTCCTGAGTGCTCTACAGAAGCAGGCTCTCGGTGGATTGGTTGTTTCCCTGCTGAACAGCCAGCAGAGGAACGTGGGATAAGTTGTAAAATTGATTGAGCCAGAGCTTCTCCCTCCTGCAAGCAGCGCTGCTGCGAAGGGGAGCCCGTGCCTGGGTTCACCTCGGCACGACGGGTCCTCAGCAGCACCCCACACCTCGTGGGGAGCAGCCCCATGGCCAGGGGCTACAGCTGGGGCCAAGTTTGTTGGCTGGCTCGGGGAAGGGAGGGAAAGCAAGGATGGGTTCAGAGATCCTGCAGTCAGAACCACGAGGTGGGAGAGCAGGGACAGGGTTATCCCCATTCCCCCTCGGAGCCATCAGTGTTAGTTTGTGGTGGATTTCAGCTGCTGCTGGAGCTCAGGTGATGTGTCTGATCCTGTTCCCCAGCTCTGGGGACAGAGGCTGCTGTCCTGCTGACTTGTGGCGAGTGTCCCAGCCAGTGCTGGGGTTTCCTGTGGTCATGGCTTTGGTTGGTGTCATTGCGAAGGGTGAGCCCTGAGCTGGGGGGATGCTGAGCTCTGGAGGCAAATTCTGAAAGAGAATGAAAAGAACCAGGGTGCCCGAGGGTTTGACAGCTCTCCCCTTACATGAGGATGTCTGGGACTGGCAGCTGCCAGAGTCCCCTGGGTTGCTTCCAGTGAGCTGCTCCGAGTGTTCCTCGGTACCTGCCCGTTTTCCAAAGCCATTCACAGATGAAGTATATTTTTAGCAATAGTTTTCAGGGAGCTGAGCTCTTCTCCAGAAGTAGAGCAAGCAAAAAAAGGTTTCATTTGTCAGAATCTCTATCAGAAATTACTTCTTTCCATTCATTTGCTACTCTTTAAGACTTCTCAGTTACATCTTGTGCTCAGTAGAGCTCTGCACACAGAATAAAGAGTACATTTTAACCTTTCCCTTTTGAGTTGTTAGCTAAAAAGACGTCAGTTTGTTAAGCTTTCCTTGGTTTCTAAAATAGCTTTGCCAGATGTGCAAAGGGGGAAACGTCCCACAATGAAATAGTTGGGAGAGAGGAATTTCTTAGCATTCCTCACTACTTTGGTTTCCATCTATAAGCTCCCGGTGAAGGATGTTGGCTGGGCAGAGGGGCCAGTGGTTTGGGGACTGAAATTTGTGGGATTTCAAATCCTGCAAAGGCACTATTGGAAGCTGAACTATTCCTTTCTTTGCTTTGGTTGTTTGATGTTATATTTTCCTTCTGGCTTGAAGAGGCTCTATCTGCCTGACAGGTCAAAGGGGACATTGCCCCTCTCTGAGATGTTTCAAGTTGTTAGAGTGGAAAAGGGGAGGCATCACCTCCCACCATCACTGGCTGGGACAGAGGCTGAGCTCTTTCTGCAGCCTGGGCAGTCTGGAGGGGTGCTTCATCTGTTCCACTTGAATTGCTGTTCAATGTTTCATATAATCACCTCTGTGTACAGTAGCCAGCTTTGACAGCAGCATGAGGCCTGGAGGATGGATGGGCAAAGAGAGCAGACAGGATTGGAAATTGAGGGTGTGAAAGAGGTGGAGGGGAAAACTTACTAAGGAAAAGAGGTCTCTAAACTAAATTCAGCAGACTTAGACTCCATCAGAGCAAACTGCAACTCATGGCTGTAAGACACTGCCAATAAGTGAGGAACATTGAGGGGTTTAAAGGAAAAGAGAATGTATGGTATCACTTTAAAGACAGAAACAAGTGAATGTACATGAAAAAAAGTTAGATTGCTGTTAAGTGCTCTGGTCTCACCCAGGAATGCACATAATGATCAGGAACTCCAGAACTCCAAAATCCACTCCGCTGTTGGTCTCTGCTCTCCCCTCTCGGGGCAGATCTGCATCTCGCACGGACCCGGTGACTTCACTGCCTTCCCATGCTGGCTGACACCCGGCGGCAGCGCGGGCTGGTGGAGAGCCAGCTGCTCCATTTGAAAAATCAACGGGACCTTTCTTAGCTGCCTGAGGCATCTTTTCCACCGCCGCCCGCCTCCATCTCCTCGCTTCCCCCTTTCCCTTGCCAGTGGTGGGACGGCTGCTCTACCACAAGGCATCCTAACCCAAGCTGCTCTCCTCCTCCTCCTTTCCCCCCTTCCCGAGCCCTCTGCAGCCTCCACGTGTGGAACAAGCCGGGCTGTGTGTGCAGCTCTCAGGCAGCTTCCCAGCATCAGTAACAAAAGCCGTGTTCATAGCGGCTCTGGACCACATAGGGAGCCAGCGCACGACGGCTGCCGAGCAGCCCAGGGCAGCCGGGGCTGTTTAAAGAAAGAAGGAGAGAGAGGGACGGCAAAGAGAGAGAGCTGTTATATATATTAAAAAAAAAAAAAAATTTACTTGAGCCCAGTGCAACAACGGAAACCTTACAGTTTACTTTTAAGAACTCAGAGCTTCCTTGTGAGCGGGCAGAACAGCCCAGGCTGTGTGTGCGGGGCAGGGCTGCGGGCTCTGCTGTGTGCACAAGGGCGGTGTGTGAGCTGCCTCCCTCCCCTCCCTCTCAATGCCTCACAGTATAAATCTAAAGAAGCTTTTTGTTGGCCTGATGAATAGGCAGGGGGTTTTGTCGCGCTACCCGCGCAGTCTTTTTTGAGACGCTTCACACCGAGATTTTTTTTTTTTTCCCTCCGTGTGCTTTTCACTGGACTTTCCTTTTTTTAAGAAAAATTTCCACGTCTCCCTTGCATAACATCCCCCCTCCTCCGTACGGAGCAGAGAGCAGAGGGGTGGGGGAAGGATGAGAAACACCAGAGCCATTCTGCGTGGGCACCCCAAGACCCTCCATGTGCTTTAGCTGTTGAAAT
Source organism: Taeniopygia guttata (assembly GCF_048771995.1). NCBI lineage: Eukaryota > Metazoa > Chordata > Aves > Passeriformes > Estrildidae > Taeniopygia > Taeniopygia guttata. The sequence goes on along the minus strand of NC_133035.1, from coordinate 13,296,016 downwards.
GCCCTGAGGTGTTAAGTAGCAGCCCCATGGAGTGCCTTGCTCCCACTTCCTTCCCCTGCTTTACAAGCCCAAGTGCTGTGCCATCGGCTGTAGTGATCCAATGCTCCCAAAGGCTCCAGCTCGTGGATGGAGGCAGCTGGAGCTGTGTCACTGCTGCTGTGACCAAGCAAGGATAAGGGAGATGCTGTGACTTGAGCGTGTTGGTCACACAGTGACATCCAGAAGCCACCAGGACCCCACTCCTGCTGTGCACGCTGTGTGGAAGTAGCCTGGAAGCTGGATTTGCCTGTGGGTTTCCACGGGTCTGGCAGCTCCTGAGGCTGGCTGAGGGGGAAACCTTGCTGTGCAGGGAGCTGGGCAGGAGGAGAGCCACAGAAAGAGCTCTGCTGAGAGAAGGGAGCAAGAGATGAAAGCAGGGTAATGAAAGACCTGTGACAAGCATAACCCTCTGGGCTTTCACCATTGTAGCTGCTCTTTATGTTAACCAGGGCTTTATGCAACTAATGGCTTTTCCATATAATACACTTTATAGATCAATTCAGTAGATACCTGGGGCAGGTAAAGTAGAGAGAATTTTGGACAAGACCGAAAATTAACCAGGTGATGAATAGCCCTACCTCATTGCTCAGTACCTGCCAAGTTGTCACTGTGTCCTAATTGCTTGAGGGCTTATGATGGAAAGGAGCAGTTTTTGCTGTGAAGAACTTGGGTTAGGGGATGTCCCATGAGAGGCAGGTCTGGACAGCTTGACCCCAGTGCTTGCTATGATATTAGTGAGGCACCACATGACCCTTGAGCACTTGGATAGCCCTGGTTGCCACCATGTTATCAGGAAGTCACCTGGGAGCCAGGGATCTCCTGACACGCCTTGGTGTGGGGGAGATGAACCCAGCACAGGGTAGGGCAGGTCCTGGAGGAAAGGGACTCGCTTTGACAGAGCCCACTTCAAGTGGCAAGAGACAAAAGGGCATCTGCAAGAGCAGCCACCTCATGTCATGGGGATGAAGTGATCAGGACAGGCAATCTCTTCTGGCAGGGTAGTGCTCACTGGTTAGGCCTGAGAGAAGTAAAATTGTCTATTAAGCCATGCCAAACAAACCTAGTGTACATTAGTGGGAGAATATGGAATGTAAATACTCATGCCTCAAGGCAGAAGGGAACCACTAAATGCCTCGTGTTAAAAGAAACTTCCTCCTCAGCAATTTACTCCCTTTTTTTCAATGATGAGAACTTTGCTCTGAAGCTGGTAATATAGGTCTTGTCTAAGACAGGATACTGGTCTGAGCATTGGTTCAGACCATACACCATTGGTTTCATCTGCTCTGGCAATTTCCATGTGCCTTTGGCTTTTTCAGTGCCCTTGGTTAGCAGTGGGCAGAAGACTTGGAGGCTTTATTATTTGTTTATTTAGTAGTGTAGGCAACCACTGAAAGACAAAAGGAATCATTTGTCATGGCTGTAGGACATACAGATTTGACTTAATAGGAATAATTTGACAGGACACAAAAATCTGTAGGGGAAACTAAAAGGAAATAACCAAGGAACATCTTCTGCCTGAGGTTAGATTACAGACTGGATGAGAAAGGTGTGTGGAAAAAAAATGCAAAGGCCAGCAGCTGATAAACAGATGAAAATGTTGCTGATCCCTTCCAGCTGGAGTTCCCATCCATCATCTGCACCTCTGTTGTGAGAGCAGTCGCTGTGCTGGTGATGGAATAACCTGTAATCCACAGAAAAACCTGCAGCTCCTGCTGGGATCCTGCACAGGGTCAGGGATAAACACCCTGGAAATCCCCAGGCACCACAGGCTTTGCACAGGGCAGGGCAGATTCAGTAGCTTGGCTGGCCTAAGTCTACTGACTGCAGAAGATTAATCCAGCTTAGCAGTCCTGTGGTAGAGCAGCTGTAGATCTCAGTATAATTAATATTACATCATCTGTACCACAGTTTCAAGGTTGAAATAATCATGTAGATTACATATTGGAAATTACAGAATGGCTTTCATATAAATTATTAACTGCCACTGTTACTTAACCCCAAAAAAATAGTTTCTCTGGTGTTTGGTGTATAAATAATACCCTGTGCCTCTATAGTGCTCAGCTTCAAAGCAATACTTCAGTGCTCTACCACAACAAACACCCTCCCAATCTGTAATAACTGGTCTGCAAATTATGTCTTTTCCTGTGTTGTAAATTACACCATGCAGTTACTGCCACTGCTGCTATGGCATTCGGTCTGGTTAGTAAATAATACTCTTTCCCTACCATTGTATGTGGGTCTTAAATAATAACCTGTCCTCATACAGTAGTTGGCATGTAAGCATCACCCTCATCCTGCCTGGCACTTTGGAGTGCACAGAACATCCTGCTGCTGCAGAACAAATTGTAGCTTTCCTGTCCATAGTATTTGCCCTCTAAATATTGCTCTGCTGTTTTGTATAGCACTTATTGTATAAATAATACCCTCCTGCCTCATAGTAATTGATATGTAAGTGATCCCATCAGGCTGCAGGGTTCTTACTCTGCTAATATTGCTTGTTACACCAGCACTGTGCAGAGAAGGACACTGGGCTCCCAGCTCAGCCCTTCACCACTGATACTTGGGCCTCCTCTCAAAAAAACAGGGTGGCCAGTGGCCACAGAGTTAATGCTACCCTGAAACCATCACTGTGTGTCAGCAGGAAAAGGGATCACCCCTTTGCTTAGCCATCCAGCCCATGGGATTGCGACCCTTCCTCGTGTCCTTCTAGACAGGAGCCACTTTTCCAGAGTCAGGACAAAATCCTTGTGCCTTCAAAATTCCCAGGTTCCCTGCAGTTTGTCTCCTGAAAAAACCCCTTGATGCTGCTTACAGCAGAGATCACCTGCTGGTCCTGTTGTGTGGTGTCCTGCCTGTCACAGGACATGGAAGGATTCAGCACCACCCATAATGGTGAGATGTGTTTAGCAGTGGACAGAAGGGTGTTCATGGCTGTCCAGCATTTTGAAATGCTCCAGACCAACCCCAGCATGCCCTTGATCCCCTCCTCAGTGCTGTACCCATTTCATCTGCCAAATCATTGCCAAATCAGAGACGGGGACATCCACCTTCCTTTGCACCCATCAGCACATGAATGTGTTTTGGACCATTTTGGCCATTCTCTCACCATATTCAGGAAGGAATGTGGGTCACAGACACAAAGAACTCTGAGACAGCCAAGATCTCCATTTCAGCTTGCTTTCAGTGCTGTGCTTCCAGCTCTCACTGGCACATAAAAGATACCTGAATTATCTTGCCCAGGCAGCATCACCCCTCTGAGAAATATGGCTTCAAGTTCAGTGTGGTCTATGAAGCCTTCCTGAGAAATAAGTTCTCAAGTGAGCTGGCCTCTGCTGAATATCACACAGGGTACCTCACTTCTGCTCTCCTTTTGGTTACTTGCATACAATTGCCATTGGCCTCCTTCTTGGATGAGCACATTGAACTGACATAAACACGTGTACTTTATGAATGTTATGCTCAGCCCTTTCTCCCCTAGATGCTAAGGTTCTCCACTCCTCCTGCATATTCAATGGCACCTCATCTGCTCAGGTATTGGTGGAGAAATGGTGTTTTAGGAACTTCAGAATCACAGTCTAGCTGCAAAGACAAGAGGTTGGGGCTTTTTATGCTTGGAATGAAAACTTTCTCACACTGCAGTCTCAGATTAACACTGAAGCTTTACTCATTTCTCCATTGTGTGTATTGGCAAAAGTGAAGATAAATGCATTGGTTGGCACCTTCTCTTCAACCCTGGCACGGTTCATTTCCAGTTTCTTCTCTTCTCCAACTGGATTGCTTTCTGTTCTGTAACGTCAAGTGCAGCTGACTGGTTTTCTGTCAATCTGCATGCAGTGCCTCACCCATCAGAGATGTCTCTCTCTTCTGTGCTGTTGGATATAATTAAACAATAATGTTACTAAACTGGTTGGGTATGAGGGCCATTAGATGCTCAGGTAGCTGATTGGATTTTTCTCCCTTATAAAATCAGTCCTTTCCCAGAAGTTGCTTTAGGGATTCAAAGCCAGTTTTACAGCAGAGTAACCAGAGACAGAGAGAAGCAATTCTGCAAATTCCATTAATGCTCGTCCATTTGCATCTCTAAATTCTGAAATACCATGCACAATTTGGCAGACCATCAGAGTTTTACTACACAGTTTTGTCATTCCCAGAAGTCTCACAGCATCTCAGAGAGCACTGTACCCTTTGCTACAGTGTCAAAACTTGTACTCAAGATCCTTGACAGCACCACACAGAAATAATCTTTTAAATTTGTTAATGGCCAGTGGGTCTGGTGTCTCTTGCTTTCCAAAATACTTGCTTTTAGTTTTCATTCCCTTTTGCAGCATCCTTATGGTGGGAACGAGATTCACTGAGTCGTGCAGAGGGCAAGCACAGGGCTCACAGCCTGAGGGATGTCCAGCATGGATTTTGTACATCCCAATGCCCACAGAAGGTTCAAGATATTGACTTGACTCCAGATATTTGCTGGACAAGGCTGGAGTCTGTATGGACCAAACTTAAGGGGTCAAAATAATTATCACTGCAGGCCCTCACCTTCCCATTGTGCTTCCATTAAAAATCATTAACTGAAAGCATGACTCATTCAACATGTTTGCAGGAATGCTCATCGTAAATGTTGGAGAGAATATTTTTGGTTTGCACATTTAGCTGTCAGCTGTTTTTCTGAACATCTCTCCTGTTGTGTGGTTTATTTCAGTGGTGCATCAATGTCCACTAATGCTGTGATGGCTCTTCAGTTGTAGCTGATTTGCAGGCTGCTGTGTGACAGTGCCTAAATGATATGAATTATTTCATCCAATTCTCACACTGTGTGTAAGCCATAGAGCATTTTCCTTGCCATATTGTCTTAAGGAATTAATTCTTCTTCTGTCTGAAAGCAGTGTTCTCTGTGCCAGCTTGTGGGGATTTAGACATCCTTTTGAGGGCTCTCTCTCCTGTCTTTTCAGGGCTTGCAAGCAGTTACCTGTCTAGACTAGGTTTTAATTGAAGAATTTGGGATTCATGTTCCCAGCCTCAGAGGTAATGGCATCTTTACTACTGATTCCAGTGGTAACCAGATCTGACCACCAGAAAATTTACCTGCCTGCCTTACTGGAAGAATGACAACATAGGTTAAAATAAATCATAATTATTACTTGCCTTTGAATTGGTCTTTTATGCCAACAGTACAAAACAAATTTACTTTTATACAGTTTCCCTTAGTATTGTTGCATATTTGAGTTAAATTACCAGCACAACATGCCCCAGGGTCCATTTTAAAGCCCACATATCTTCCATTAATGCTGGACTGTATGTGTATATTTTAAGCACTTTGGTAGGCAGTTATTCTGCCTACAAGGGGATCTGTGTTGGTGCCGTTCTGTACCTCAAAATGTGGGCACTGTTGGTTTTAAGGTGTTCCACATATCTCTGGAAAAACATTTTCCATTGCCCTTACAGAATGCTTCACCAAACATTGGACAACATTTTGGATCTCTTCCTCAGCCACATCTTATTTATTTACCTCTGAGAAAACTTGTTTTTCCCATCTAATAGCTGTTTGGGTTTTCTCCATACCTCACTTTCTCTTTTTGAAGGTATGACATACAGACTTTGCTTAGCAAACTGAAAATTTGGGCTTAGCAGAAGTAGCTCTCCAAATATCTGTGGCTTGTGTTAAGGTTACATTTCTTTCCCTTCATAATCTACACCTCACAGAATAATTTCATATTTCATGTAAGAGCCTTGCTTTTGGATTCCCGTGGTCTCCCAGATTCATATTTGGGCTCTCTATGCCTGGCCAGCAGCACCTTTCTAGATTCCAAGATCTCTAAGGCAGAGACTGTCATCTGCCTGTGCTGGGGTTATTCAGTGGAGCCCAGAGATGTGAGCTGTGATGAAAAGATTATTGATATTCATTCACTGACCCTAGACTGAAACCCATTTTGGAGAGGGTAATTGTCTTCCTCATGCTGTCTCTTTCAATGTCACAGTCACACAGTTTTCTCCTAAGTTATACCATACCTAAAACCATTTATAAGATTTATAAGATTAAAGGATCTCTATATACAAAATGTATATTCAGGTCAGAGTTTGTCTGTACTTCCAGTGCAGTGTCTCTGTTCTTTAGGGTAGTTTCACCATGTGTTTGAAGGGAACAGACCTTTCAGTGTGGGCAGAGTTTCAAAAAGACACTAAGACCTCCTTTGGGGAAAAAAAAAAAAGAAAAAAAAAAAAGAAAAGGCTGTGATTGAGTTTTGGACTGCGCAATGGGTCCAATATGATTAAAATTTTATTCTTTTATCTTTGTTGCTTTTTTTTCAAACGGGTTTGTTTGCAGGGTTTTCTTGGTGAATTTTAGCCTGAGCCAAGATGAGAATCTCAAGACAAGGAACTGAAACCATTTTGTCACTTATTCTCTCTGTTATGATGAAGAGTCCCATTACCTTTCCTCCTGGGTGGGTGAATACATCACCCAGAGAACAACATCCACTGGAGGGAGGGGTCAGAGGCTGAGAAAGGACAATTTCTTAGGCATCTTTTCCATCTCATCGCTCCTTTCTTTCTAGCTCTCTTGCCAGTCTCATAAAATAGGACTTAAAGCTTTTGAGGTCTCTGATGGATGGTCCTTCTCTGTGGCAGCCCCAAAACAAGCTTGTTTGGCTGTGAACCATTTTGTCCTTATCTTCTTTCTTGTCGTGGTTTCTTCTCTGCTGTACAATTTGGCTTCGCTCTAAAGCGTCACTGTAGCAGAAAAACACAGGAGAGAGATTTATTTTCTGCCTGGAGTCCCCGTTGGTTTCTTCCCAAGAAGAAAAGGACAGTGTGAACCAAAGGCAGGAATTACTGTTTGGGCAAAGTGAGCTGACAAGTGAATAGGAGCAGTGGAGAGTGTCCGTGCCCGATGGAAGCGCCCCTAGCATGGAGAGCTGAGCGTCCCTCGGTGTTCCCTGCACAGTGAAATCCCCTTGGCATGACTGGGGCAGGACAGGGCCCTTGACTGCACTCTCTTCCCCGAAAGGAACAGAGCAGTACTAAATTAGACTGAGAACTTAATGACTGAGGCAGTGAAATTAAATTAAACACACACTGTGTGTCTTAGCTAAGAGTGAAGAGAGCACTGCACACCAGAATGGTCTCCTGGTACAGGAACAGTCTGAGCACAAAAAAAAAAGAAGGAACTGTGCAGGCATGCAATGCTATAAAGATGCTCAGAGGTCTGGAGCACTTCTTTAGAGACTGGCTGGGAGAGCTGGGAATGCTCAGCCTGGAGAAGAGAAGGCTTCGTGGAGACCTTAGAGCACCTTCCAGGACCTAAAGGGGCTACAGGAAAGCTGGAGAGGTGGGACAGGAACATGAGGGAATGAACTCAAACTGACAGAGGGGAGTTTAGATTAGATATTAAGAAGAAATTCTTTCCTGTAAGGGTGGTGAGACACCAGTACAAGTTGCCCAGAGAAGCTGTGGATGTCCCATGGCTGGAAAGACCATGTTGGACAGGGCCTTGGGCAAAGTGGTCTAGTGAAGGGTGTCCCTGTCCACAGCAGAGGGGGTGGCACTGGATGATCTTTAACATCCCATCAAACCCAAACCATTCTATTATTCTATGACTACCAGGTGCCATGAGATGGCAATGGCTGGGAGAGTGGCTGGGGATGAATATAAAGGAGAAACATGAAAGAAGAGATTATCTGGTGAGATTTCAACAGGGTCTTAAGCTGTCCACAGACTTACAGGAAAGCCCCTGGTTTGTACAGCCAGCCAGCAGCCTCGGGCACTGCCCCTGCTCAGCTCCCGACGGCTGCTTGGCTCCATCCCTGGACGGGACCAAGAGGCAGCGCTTTGTCCATGGTCCACAAAATCTTTCAGTGCTGCTGAAGCTGTCAAGAGGAGGACAAAGTGGTCTGGGAGAGCTGGTTGAGGAGGAAATGAGAGGAGACAGCGAACCATTCTCCTGCTGTCGTGCATGAGGCAGTTTCAGGGGGTGCAATGCCCAGCCATTGATTAAGTTTTCCTAGAACCAGGGATGGGAGTGAAAAGCTGCTTCTCTTCCTTAATCCTTCCTGTACCATTCAACCTCCTGGAGAAATACAAGCTGGCATGGATGTTTTGTGCTCAATTTAGTTGTCAGAGGTTTGCTGGCAGAGGAAATGGAGAAGTAGGAGAGTCTTGTTCAACACAGCCAAGGCAGCAAAACCCTCATTTATAGTCTGAATGTGAAGCTTGTGGTCTCTTTGTGCTCTGTGCCCTCTCCATAAGCTGGAAGGCAGAGTGAGCACAGTACCTTCAGAACTGTGTGATCATATAATTCCCAGACAACTGACCAGTTTGGTGAAATCCCACCCCAGTGCTCTGGTAAAGCAGAGTGTGTGAGATCCTTCAGCAGCAGTGCAAAACTCACACTTGCATTGTGGTTGGGGGTTCACATTGCTGCCAGAGAAATTACCTGGAGTCTCAGTGAGTAGAGGCCGAGAGGAAAAGCTCTTTTACTCCTAGGACTTCCTCTGCTTGCTGTACACAAAGAGTGTGTGTGAACATTTGATATGCGTGTGCCTTTCTAAGGGGTCACAAATACTTTGAGGATCTGGGTACAGGGGAAAACAGTAATCCATTTCTTCTCCAATAAAAACGACAGTGATCTGCTGAGTAAGAAAAGAATGTTCTCCATCTTCTGGAGTTATGAAGATTTTAAAATGCCATGATATTGGTAGGTTTCAAAAGGTGCAGATTATTTATGGCAAGTAGTAACAGTCTCTTGGAGCACTGGCACTGCATCCTGAGCAGCACATGGCAGGATGGCTCCCCTCTTTCAGCCAATAACCAGAAAACCCCAGGCCCTCTCCCATGCCATTTGCCCTTTTGTCTTCCAGGTCATCCCAAAGGGAGGATCAGTTTGAGATTCCACCTTCCTAGCAAAACTAAACTGTTCATATCTTGAATTTATGAGACAGGAAATCTACTTGGGAAGAAAACAGGGGCTGAAACAGCCTCATTTAAGTAAATCTAAGCACAGTGTTTACACAATGTCTGGAATTAATGCAGAGAAAACTTTCAGGTGCCAACTTTGGAAAGAGAAAATGGGGAGCAAAAAGAGGCAGATAGTGAGACTGTGATGAAGCTGGAAGGTGTTCCTCCAAGTTGGATGAAAGGTTGCTTTTACTGCTGTTAAGCACCAGTAGCATGCTGTACTCTCTAAGTCAAGGCCCAGATAGGATATGATTGCTCACCTGTCTTTTTTGTGTCCAAGGTGTGACACTATGAGGAGGTTTAACATCACCAGCTGTGTGCATTCCCAGCATGGACAGCCTCACCAAAGATCAAGGTGGGGTCTGATGTGTGTAGCACAGCAGTAGAAAGTGTCCTCAGCCAGAGGGTGCTGCAGTTTTGTATCTTGTGAGAGGTGCCAATTCCCATGAAGGGACATTAATGCAACGGGGCCATGGGGTCACAACTTCTCATCAGTGTGACAGCGTGTGTAGAGAGACCCTACAGCCACACACGTGGTCCTGTGGCCCTCACCTTGAGCCTCCTGAGGTTGTTGTCATTCCAAGCTAGCATGATGTTTGCTGTCTACCTGGAAAAGTCATTGTGAAGTTGGCAGGAGCCAGCTTTCAGTGTCTCTTCCAGTGCCACCCAGTGCCCTGTTAGGTGAACTTCCACATGGTATTTCTTAGGAGCATCCAAGGTGATTTTGGGGAGCAGAGTATTAACAGTTACCAGATCTGGGCAGTAATGAGCAGAGTCTGTGAAGATTTAGGTCTCCATGCCTACAGATTCTGTATGAAAACATGGTTTCAAACACATTATTACTTTCTGGAAAGCCATCCTTCTGAAGGGCTGAGCTGGGTCAGAGCAGCAGGGTTGTCCATGAACCCTTTAAGGCCTGCTCCAACCCAAACCATTCCATGGTTCTTTGGAATCTTCTGCCAGCATAGAAACACTGCAGAGATTTGCTGCTCTGTAATCACACTCACATATTGATCTGCAGCCAGACAGGGATGATTGCTCATTGTTAATGCTACATCTTGTTAAAATGAGGTTTCAGCCTTCTCCTGAAGGAGCTTCTCCAAGTGAGAAGTCAAATTCTGCACGAGGGAAAATCTCCAGTGCAGCCTGTGCATCATCCACACATTCCAGCAGAGCAACAGGACACCCTGTGGTGGGGCAAGGGGATGCTGCCACTGAGATGAGCTTTACCTGTTCTACACAAGCTCCCTCAGAGGATTTTCCAGGTCCCTCAATCTTTTCTTCCTCCTCCTCTGTACTGTGCTTTGGCAGCTCAGATCCTAGGTGCACAGAAACAACAGCTTTTGTGGTTTTCATGGGATTTATAGTGAGCCAGTGCATTTGGATGGAAAAAGTTGTCAGTTGAAGATCTGATTATTGACTTCCTTGGGTCATGGCCCAAGCTGCCATCTTGACACCTCACGTTGGGGAAAAATCTGGTTTCTCTTCTTTTGTATTGTGCTGGTTTTGCGTCCCGTGTCCAGGGGAGTTTCACTTAAGGCTGACAGCAGCTCCAGAAAAAAAGTGTACAAGATATAAGAAGACTTTATGAAGTGCATAATCACCCACTAATTTCTAAAAATTAGATGTCTAACAGTGCTCCAGGCTCCCTTGCTAGCTGACAGAAAAAGCTGAACTCCTCTTATAGGTTCTCAGCTGACACACCTATTTTATAAGGAGATTAACTGCTTTTTAGAAGTTTCAGTTCCTCCTCTTGGACTAGAGCAGATTTTGAGTGTGAGCTTCAACCAATCTCAAAGGCTCATTGTTCCCTTGAATTCAGAGGCTCCAGGGCCCGTTTGAGTGTAGCTCTGGCTTTCCATGTCAAGCAGACACTTGGAGCCGTGGCAGCCCAGGGCTTGGGGCTGATTTCACACCTTGTCTGAAAGGCTCCAGCTGTCATCTTCCTGCCATAGTGGGTATTTTGCAACTTCTCTGTCCGTGAAGGATAGAAAGATTACAATGGTGGGTGTTGCTAGTGGCAGACAGTTCTGGTTTTCCTGCAAGAGGGATAGTTTTGGAATGACTGGTGGTGTGGGCTTCTGCTGTCCTGGAACCTGTGTGTTTAACTTGTTGCTGAAATCAATGGAGATATAATGTAAAACCAATGAACATCAGGGGAAGATGAGATCTGTTCTGTAGCAGACATCAGATAAATGCTTGGGAAAACTTTTTTGTTGAGTAGTTTTGTTCCAGCCCATCTGCCTGAGCTTGGATCACTAACTGAACCTAACACGGGACTGTTTAGGTTTTGTTAAGATTTCCTCTGGCTTCTTGCTCATTGAAAGCATGAGCCTACAACCTTGAGCACTTAGGCTTTTCCTATGGTGTGTGAGCAGTATAATCAGATAAACAGACGACAACAGACTGCAGCTGCTTTATTGGAAGAGAAGTCATGAAGACACTGGGAAGGGCAGAGCACACACCAGCTTTGGCTGTCTGTGTTGGAGGACAGAGAGGAGCTCTGGAGCTCATGTCATGGCTAAAGGCACCCTGCTACCATCACCAGGGTGCATCAACAGAGCTGTGTCTGACCATGTCCATACCTGCGGTGGCAAGGGGTGCTTGAGGACAGGACCCAGCTGAGGCTTGAGGTGAAACCTCACATTATCGCTAATCTTCAATAAATATTCTCTGTTTTATGCACTTACAATGCCTCAGTGCCACCAGTTTGCCATCCCCTGGAGCAATCCAGGCAGCCAGTGCTGCAGGGTAGTCAGGACCATATGCTCTAGTGACAAAATATCTGAGCACTTGCTGCCATGTGTCTTTTAGATTGGGGAAAAAAAAAATATATATATATACTTTATTGTTGCAGGGATAGTTTCAGAAACTGAGCAGGCAGGAGCAGTATCCAAGCTGCTCTGCACATAAAGACCTTGCAGAATGGTTAGGAAGCCAGGCAGAATGGAATATTTTCTTTACAGCTGAAAAAACATGAAAAATCACAGGAGTGCATTTATTACCATATTTCTGTTCCAAAGTTTTGCCTTATTTAAAAAAAAAAAAAAAAAAAAAAAAAAGAAGGAGAAATAAAACTTATTTTGCCCACCTCACTCACTTCGCCCATCTCCCCTTCCTTCCCTCCCATTTCCTGGACCTGGCTGAGGTTTTTAACTGAAAACCCCTGAGTCCAGCACAGAGGCTGGGAACACACAGAGGGAAAATAAAGTGTTTGTTTGTAGAGATCACAGAGGAGCATCTGTACGTTTACAGAGAGGATAAACCACTGTTTGATTGCAAAACCTACAAGGGCATAGGATGTGCTCTCCTGATGCCCCTGCTGGGTGATGGGGTCTCCTCAGACCTCATCAAACCCCTGGTCTCAAGTGCTGGTACCTGAAAATAATAATGCTGAGATAAGGCTGGATGAAGGTGACCACACATCCTAGAGAAACTAAGGTCCATTCCCTGAAGAGGAATAAACTGGGGATGGAAAACCAGTTGAAGAAAGAGAATCCAAGGCTAAATAAAGAGAGCTGAATGTAACTCTTGCTCAGGAGCCTCATTATAGCCATAATTTTAGAGGAAATATTGTCTCTGGACATGCCTTTATGTCCAGGCATAACTTCTAGGTAATGAGTGACATTTTTTTAGCTGCCAGAAGCAAAATGTAAGTGTACTAAAGACTTTCCAAAACTGAGAAAGAAGGAAGATTAAAATGACCCATCTGCCCCTACCAAAAGGAAAAAAAAAAGGAAAACAATTGCAATAAGGGTGATTAACATGGTCTGGAGCAAGCAAAGGCCACAGGAAAAACTGCAGATGGGACTCAATTAAAATAGGCTAGAACAGAAAATGCTTTCCAGCAAGCAAGCATCTTCGCTTGTGCTGCAAATGGCCACCTGGCTATTTTCCACTGTATAGCCTGACTATATAGGTACTTTGTTGAACTTCCACTGTAGAGACTTTTCCTTTTCTTGCTCCCTCTACATTCTTCAGCCCTTTGAAAAGGTGGGGATGTGGTTGGAAGAGCAAGGGATTAAACCTGTCTGCACATAGGTACACACTTCCCCCCCCACACACTTGGATTCTCGAATAAACATATTTATATGCAGCCAGTTTAGAACACTGCACACAACCTGACACAGAAGCACAGTCTTAGGAATAAAATAGAGTGGCAATAAACTTCAGTGAAAGGGACAGTTGTTCTCCAGGGTGGGGAGCTCCTGAGCATACCAGCAATTCCCAACCCTGTCCTTCTCAGAAAGGTAAGAATTTTTTCCTGAATTCTTCCAGGCCCAGGCTGAATTGGAGAGGGCTTTGTTTCTGTCTTGGTCACTGGTTAGAGATGGTAGGATGGCCAGAATTTTTGCGGCAGTTTGGTTGGATTCTTGTTGCTCCAGACTGCTCAGTACTGCACACAGGGACAGAGGCACAGCCGTGACCTTGTGTAACTCCTCCTGCCTCCTCCTCTCTTCTCACCACAAAATCTGCCTGCTCCAGCTGCTCTCCCAGAAAGTGCAAATGGAGTTTTGCAGGAGAGCAATCTGCAGGGATGGGAGGTGTTTTTGTAGCACGGACTGGCAGAAAGCTTGGTGTGATCATTGCTGCCTGTCTGGAAGGCTCTGTGCTGCAAGAATTGCCTCTCACAGTGCTCCCCACCAGAGCCTGGACAAACTTCTCTTTTCAGCTCCACCAAAGTGTGTGCAGAACAAATTCTCTTCAGGGTGACTTCTGCCAGAAGAAAAGGAGCCTGCAACTGAATTGGAGTTTGCCAGCAGTGATCTGGCAGTTCCTGTGGATGTAGGAGCTCACCTTATTCTAGTAGCTAGAATACCTCAATGGTTTTCGAAGGAGGATATGTCCAGAGGTCTGTGTTATTTATGACACATATGGTAGGGACATTGGCAGTATTTCCAGCATGTTTCCAAGGCTTCTCTCCTTAGCCATTCAGCTGCAGCTGGGGGCCAACCTGTAAGATCCTGAGCAGGGGATGTTCCTGCCGTTGCTCAGGCTGCTCCAGACTGTACTGAGCCTTTACTCAGTCTTGCAGCTCAGCCACTTATCCCTGAGGACTTTTCCTGTGTGCCAGGTCCCACCTCAGTGAGCACACACTGATACTCCCACACACTGAACTGCACCTTCCTGTGCTTTGGGCACAGCCCACTCAGCCTGAACCTACACCTCAGTAAGGGACAGAATCCACACTTGAGCTCCTCACCCTGCTCTGCCCTGACAGTCAATCTGTTTACATGTTGCTTTAGAATGACAGGAACAACCTCCCCAGTTCCCTTGTCAAGGGACACCAGGTCTCCATCATCTGTGCTATCCACATCTGCTCACACAGACCTCCCTCTTTACTCACTTGCTTCCAGAGCTGCTTCTTCAAGAAGCTGTTTACCCATCAGCATGTGCCTGGACATCCCACTGGAGCCACCCCAGAGCAGGAGTGCTGCAGCACTGACCGCTGCTGTAACAACGGGATGTAAATCAGAGACATTCCCGGGGCAGTGAATCCCAACCAGAGCTGTGTGCAGACTCAGGGCTGGATCCCCTTGGCATGCTTCAGGGGAATGAAAAATGAAGATCAACATTGCAAACAGCACCCTGAGGAGTAGGTTAGGTTTCTTACTGGCAGGGACTCAACACTTTCGCAGAATACACCCAAAACATTGTTATTCTGATTTGTTAACCACTGCTCACGAGGAAAATTCATTTCCTCTGGGCTTCTGTGGGATAGGAGGAGGTTGGGTTTTTTCCTCCATAGCTAGACCAAACTGCAAAGATACCACTGGTCTCAGCTGTTGACATATGAGGCTGTTTTTCCTTGTGGAAGATCAGCATAAAGCCTGAATAAGACTAAGAGTACATGAGCTTGTCTTAGCTTTTGGAACAAAGGAAGGTTCTTCTTGTTAGGGCATTCTGTTGTGTGATGTCTACCTGATGGGCAGATGAACCTGCTCTCCTCCTCTCCACTGCCAATATACACAGAAATATCAACTCAGAACAATACCTGTTTCCCATAGCCACAGACCCTGTAAGTCTTTTCAGCAGCCAGCTCCAGTTGTATTTAAACAACCCTGTCTCCTTGCTCTAGGACACTTCTATTCTTTAGTAGGTAACCCAGGCCTAAAGCTGCCTGTCTCTCTTGGCTGAGTTTCTCTCATGACACTCAGGGATATTCAGCTTACTTTGATTCTGACAAAATGCAAGTAGGTGAAAGGTACCTCATCTAAGCAGTCTGGAGAAATAAGGGGTTTTATTTAATACTCAAACAGGTATTTTACTAGTGATTAGGAGAGTGTCCTCTACCCAAATCCTTTCTGTCCTGCAGGATCCACCCTGACAGAAACTCCATTACTTCCTGTGGTACCAGTTTCAGTGATCCATCACCCACTGTGCAGAGTGTGGGTTTGTTTCCCATTTGATTTCACTCAGCATATGTCTCCTAGCTATTAGTTCTGGTCATGAATTTCTTCTAGATTAAAGAGCCCTTTAGCACCAGCAGTCTCTGCTTGAAACAGTATTTGTGCACAGTTGTCAACTTCTCAGTTTTCTTTTTTTTTGTTGCAGTAATTAGGTTCAAACTTTCTACTTTCCAGTCTTCCCCCATATAGCACTGTCCAGCCCTCAGATCCTTGCTAATGGATATTTCTTCACCACCTTTTTCTGATATCTTTATGACAGCCCAGGGGTGTGCAAAGTATTCCTATTGTTCACCTCTAATGCACAGAGAGGAATTCCTGTTTGGTTTACTGTGGGATAATAGCAGCAGCTCTCCAGTGACTTCTTTCTAGGACTCAACATCCCATTGTCAGTCATGAATTTCTTGTACAATTTTATATTTGATTCTGTTAAAATGCAGTCTATATGGAAACCCATTGGATCTAATACCAACCCCTGTAGATGCCCATTAGAAATATTTCCCTCAAGGTCCCTCAGATGGATCCCATTAGGGACCCACCAGCCTGGCTTCTGCTAAGCCATTTTAATGGATGTACTACTGACATTACACATCTTCATATCACAGAACCCTGAAAAATTCAAACCTTATCTAATTGCATTGTGTTGCAGCCATGCAGGCAGCTTTATCAAACAAGCTTAGAATTGTTCCAAATAATAAAAGGCTGGAAGCACCTGTTTTATACATAAGTGCCTTAACTAAGATTAGTAGTACATCTATTCTTCAGTGCTTAATGAACTGAACTCTGTATCAGATTTTCCATTATTTTGCCTGGAATTTATGTCAATCAAACTAGCACGTATTTATGAGGCTCATCTTTGTGTATCTTGGCTGACTGGACTCAGAGCTTCAGTACTTGGGACCTGCCCCAGTGCTGCAGCAGAGATTATGAACGAGCACCAGTGGGCCAGCAGCTCCCTCAGCCAGCTCTTTAAGGACTCCTGGGTACTGCTTGGCCAAGCTGATTTCAGGCTGTTTGTCAGTTGCAGATGGTGTTTCCAACTCCCCTTGCTTTACTGAGGAGCAGAAAGCCCTTCACTGCCCATCCTGTGGGCACAGCCCAGTGCCCCAGTGCTGGCTGCCAGACTCTTTGACCTCCTCTGCAGCGGGGCAGTGGCTCTGCACTGCCCGTCCCTGCAGGGAAATGGTGAAGTCAGCTGTCATCTGCAGAAGAGGTTTGTAATACAATGTTTGTGCAGACATCACCCCTCACCAGAGAGACACCCAAACACGTGTACAGCTCCCGGAGTTCTCCCTGAGGTTAGCAATTACCTGGAATTTTATTCCCATACACAGCAGAAAATGGGATATCTCCATTTGATCTTGTTCAGCCCTACAGCTGCAAACTGAAGTCTCCACACTCCTCTGCCACTGTGATCCATCCCTGTTCTCTCCTATTTTCTGCCAGTAGAGCTGTCTCTATTCACTAAAGATAATTATGTGGTGTGTCAGAGTCACATGAATGAGAGCATAGAGGTCAGTTTTTTCATAGGTAAAAGGTTAGTGATGAACTGTACATGATGGGGTTTATTTTTGACCTTTTCTTGTGCCAGTGTGGATATGCAATGGAGTTTTCTACAGGTCCAATAGGCATATACCTGGAATATTACCTGTCAGGTGGAGTCATCTGGAATCTTTCTAGATCACAGGAGTGAAACAGCCAATATTGAGACCTCAAAGGAAACACCAGTGATTCAGTAGGTGTGGTCCTTCCTTCTGAGTCAGGGCTGAAAAGTGATGCCAAACTGTGCTGGGTTGCCAGAGGACCTGTTTTTTATTTGAAATATTGAAACCAACTCGAGTCTTTGTGGTGATTTAACACAGCATGATATTATACTGGGTAGTAATCCAGTTAGGATTAAATTAGCTGCCTCCCTATATTGCTTCTGTTACTCAATGTCAGCAGGACGATCCTTTCTTTTCCTGAAGCCTTCAGAACAATCAGGTTGCTCTGACTAATTGAGGGATCCCAAGAAGATATATTTAGGGTGGATTTAAGTTGCCCAAATCCTGTGGATTTCTTGTATTAATTCTGGATCAGTTTGCACTTGAGGATATGCTGGCTCTCAGTGCAGGTTTTTTGGAAAAGAGTTGTAACATTTTAGTTTTCCCCCATGCAGAGGGCAATTTTCGTTTCAGAGCATTTTAAGGAATAGAAAATTCTTCCAACCATCTGGTGTGAGAGCCAGTGCTGGCTTGGTTTGGAATGCCCAGTGAGGAACAGCTCCTGTTCTGAGACAAAGGCTAAGTGGATATGATGGTCCCTCTTAAGTAAATACGTAACAGGTGTGTAAACCTGTTGTAAAATTGTCTTTCTGCTCCATAGGTAAGACTGAATCACAAGAGAGAGAGTGGGAAAGCAACATACTAAGTGGTGTATAATAATACTTCAGACTGTTGTACATAGCAGAGCATCTTATTTATTTGTCCCATGGACTGATGTCCCAAAGCAAGGGGCCCTTTGGGGCAGAATCCTTCCCCAAGGACAGGCTTTCCCTGCTGGTGTGAGGAGTGTAGGAGGCTTTAGGGGCAGCTGAAAGCATTGCACTGCCTTGCAGCAGCATCCACAGCACTCAGCTCCCTGTGAACATACACAAATCCTTTCTCCCTGTGTTGTTTCTTGCAGGTAAATTATGACCACTTTACTATTAGTGTTTGTGTGTTTGCAAGTCATCACCGCAGCCGACTCTGTGGAGCTCTCAGGTACGTGTCCAGGGCATGGCAAAGCAGGACTGAGCCATGTGCTGCACTCTGGCCCCATCCCCACGGATGGGCAGCCCCCAGAAATAAATGCGCCCAAGACCTGTGCTGTGCACACACAAAGCTCCTCTGTTCAGATGGCTGCTGGGCCACAGCCTCTCACTGCTCTGGTGCTTGGGAAGCCAGGGACATAGCTGCAGATTTGTGGGGAAACAAAGAGAATTTCAGCATTTCCCTTTTAAAACGTTACCAAGTGTGAACTCGTAGTGTGGGCAGCAGCTAGGCTGCAGCAGAGCCCTTTGTCCCCTTCATTCCCACATCCAGCACTGGTCCAAATCTCAAAAGCAGCCATGGTGCAGTGGTCATTGCCACAACTCCCCTTTCTAGACTAGACAAAAAGATCGTGTCTGAATATGTGGATACAGGTTTGCACAGCAGATACAGGCACTGGATCATATGAAAACATGGGATATTTTGTATTACATGTGTTATTGATGTAACCATTGCTCTGTTTGGGAACTGGCAGACAGTAGTGATGGCCTGGAAGTCAAGATACCTGAGCAGTCTCCCCTGCGTGTTATCCTGGGAAGCTCCCTGAACATCCCGTGTTACTTCAACATCCCAGAGGAGCAGGACACCAGTGTCATGCTGACCCCACGCATCAAATGGAGCAAGCTCTCCAACGGGACCGAAGTTGTCTTGCTGGTGGCCACGGGTGGGAAGATCCGGCTCAACAGCGAGTACAGGGAGGTGATCTCCTTGCCCAACTACCCCGCCATCCCCACCGACGCCACGCTGGAGATCAAGGCG
This sequence comes from Taeniopygia guttata, assembly GCF_048771995.1. Classification (NCBI taxonomy): domain Eukaryota; kingdom Metazoa; phylum Chordata; class Aves; order Passeriformes; family Estrildidae; genus Taeniopygia; species Taeniopygia guttata. Next base: position 13,277,073 of record NC_133035.1, on the reverse strand, counting down.
CTGCGATCCAACCACACCGGGATTTATCGCTGCGAAGTCATGTACGGCATTGAGGACAGACAAGACACAATAGAGGTCCTAGTGAAAGGTGGGATCCTGCCCTTGCTCTTGTCTCTCAGTGTGTTGCTGCTTGGCCTGGGCAGAAGGGAGGAAGAGGCACTCAGGCAGAGGATGCAGTGCTCTCCTCATAGGAATAAGCCCTTTCTCTCAGGTCACAGATAAGGTGATGGGTGGAGAAGCCACAGGGCAAGCATTTATTTCAGCAGGCTAGGACCAGACTAAACAAACCAGCAAAATGACTCATGGCAGAATATGGCAAGAAAATGTCTCTTCTGCCAGAAGAAGGTGAATTACAGAGGCAGCAAGATGACATCCTTGGCAGGAGGTGGTACTGGATACACTGGGCTATTACTCAAGCGGGTAAAGCTGGAACAGGGCCCTTGTCAGACCTTTAATTTTTTCCAAACATTTTAGGAGATGGGATGCCCTCATCTGGAGAATTGGGCTGTTCTGGAAAAACTTCCATTGCCATATTGCAAAGCCTGTTCTAGTAATAGGTGGATAAAATAACATAAGGATTTTGTACAATCCTTCTCTTTTTTATGGTTTTTGCTTTCCATATAAGACAGAGAGACAGCTTCCACTGCAGGACTCTACAGGATGAGGTTTAATTTTGCCTTTTTCTTGTGCCTTCTCTGGAAGGCCAGGGGCTGGTGATTGTGAGCAATGTCCATTGTGTTTTCCAGGCATCGTATTCCACTACAGAGCAATCTCCACAAGGTACACCCTGAACTTCGAGAAGGCAAAGCAGGCCTGTATCCAGAACAGTGCTGTCATTGCTACGCCCGAGCAGCTGCAGGCTGCCTATGAGGATGGGTATGAGCAGTGTGATGCTGGCTGGCTGGCTGATCAGACTGTCAGGTGAGGAGCCACACAGGGGAAGGGAAAGCCACAGCAGCATTGTTAGGGAAGGACTCCTGTAATGAAGCCACCAACTGAAAACAGTTGCTAAATCTCAGCTGTTGTAACTGCTGGGGTGCAGAGGGGGGTGGTGAATTGCAAGTCATTCTCTGCTAGAGGTGAATCTCTAGTAGGAAAGCAGTGTGATCACTGTCCTCCTGGGCTGGTGGTGACAACTGAGTGGACAATGGCTCCATCCTGATCCTCCATCTTCCCTGATCAAAGCCAATGTTGTGCCAAGATGCACGAATTTAGCTCAACCAGACTGAGCTGTGCATCCCTCACTGGGGAGGCACCTTGTCCTGATGTCTTTAGTCAGAGGTCCAGGGACCCTCAGAGTGAGGGCAGGACAACAGATCATCCTTTCCCTTTCCCATAACCTGGGAAAAGCCATAAATCACAGTGGGCAGTGCTCTGCAGCTCCCTCCCAGCCTTCTGTGACTGCCAGGATCCTGCCCCCCATCTTCATCCACAATCTCTCCCTCAGGTACCCCATCCACTGGCCCCGGGAGCGCTGCTATGGCGACAAGGATGAATTTCCAGGAGTGAGGACCTACGGTGTCCGTGAGCCAGACGAAACCTATGATGTTTACTGCTATGCAGAGCAAATGCAAGGTGATTTGGGGCTTTTATTGTTACTAGATGCAGAAGCAGCCAAAGCCCTGATCATGCCTAGACTGGACAACAGCAAACAGAGAAAAGACAGGTTAAAGCTGAAAAAGCACATACCCTGGCCAGCCCAGATGTTCTCTAGTCTTTTTATTAGACCTTGGACAATTTTAATGTCAAATGACTAATGCAGCACAGAGGGTGGAGTCCATCTAATCTCCACCAGAGTCCACGCCATCCTGCCTGGTCAGCCATTTGAGTGTGTGACTTTTAGATGCATCAATCATTCATGCTTGTGACAGGGATCCATTGAAATATTTGGCACAACAGAACTACAATTGTCCTTTATCTACCCCTTGCCCTGTGGCTCCAGCTGGTGTGGTGTGTTTTGCTCAAATCTGCAGTTGGTCTGTAAGACTCACTTTCTTCTGGTCTTTACAAAGTCACCGACACAGGCTTGCATTTCAGCTCTAATACACAGGAGTCTGCATCTTATCCAAAGTCTTATGAGTGGGAGGGAGACAGAACGGGAATTGGGATTAAAATCTACAGGTAACTCCTGTGCTAATGGATGATGTGATTACAGGCAAAGTCTTCTACGCCACTGCCCCAGAGAAGTTCACCTTCCAAGAAGCCTTTGACAAGTGCCGCAGTTTGGGAGCGCGCTTGGCCACCACGGGAGAGCTGTACCTGGCCTGGAAGGACGGCATGGACATGTGCAGCGCGGGCTGGCTGGCCGACCGCAGCGTGCGCTACCCCATCTCCAGGGCACGGCCCAACTGCGGGGGCAACCTGGTGGGCGTGAGGACGGTGTACCTGTACGTCAACCAGACGGGCTACCCGCACCCCGACTCCCGCTACGACGCCATCTGCTACGGCGGTGAGTGCCTCGGGGCGCCGCGCAGCGCCTCGGCACACCGGCCAGACACAACCTCGTGCTTCTTGGTGTTGGGTTTAAAAAAAAGAATAAGAGAGGGGAGAAAGCAGGTTTGGCAAAGGACTAAGTCCTCTGCTCGTGTTGAGGTAGAAAGCAGATCTAGGAAGGCTGCTTGACCTGTACATAGGGGCTCTGCAGAGGTGGGGGGTAACACAGTCCACGTCTCTCCAGTCCTCCCACACCCTCCTGCTTTTAAAGCTCTCCTGGAGACACGAAGCAGAGCTCAGGTGCTTCATATAGACTTTGAATGCTGGAGAAGGAAGTGAAGGAGAAAGAGAGCAGGTCTGACGCTGAAGATGTGTTTGGTGATGAGATGTGGTGTGGTACAGATGCGTGACTGAGTTTCCATGCTGGGATAAATCTGAGACTGATGCAGTCTCAGGGAATTGTGGATTAAAATTGCACCCAGGAAGTGAAAAGCATCACAGCTTCTCCCCCTTTCTTCTAACTGCACACTTTTCCCTGCAGCAAGAAGAGGGAGCAATAAATTGTCTCTTGATATATTGTCTCAGTGATATATTGTCTCTTCAGGACAGGCAACCAGAGGCCAACATTCATATAGTATTTACCATAGTTAAAAAAGAACAATATTTTAAAATATGTGTTGAAACCCTTATGATCAGATCTGTTGTGCCCAGATACATCTCCCAGACCTGTGGAGGTACCCAGTTATGTGGACAAGATAAAGACTGGTCCACCAAGACACAGCCTTCTAGTTATCTCAGGGTTTGCCTCTGAAACTGCTGCATATGGTCAGTCCTTTTCTGAGCAGTTTTACAGAAATCTGTGAATCCATTGAGATCTGAAAGCTACTGCCTAAAATGAACCAGCAGTACAATGGAATTTGAAATAGAGCAGGGAAAGCATTATTAGAGGAAAACCCAGGCATTGTCTCATACTTTTTCCCTCCCTAGCCAAGACCTGCCTCGCCGCACATCCAAGATGTGATCCATCCCTCCCTTACCTGCCCTCACAGTTCTGTTTCATGCTGCTCTACAAACCAGTGTCCTTGTCAGCTGAGCTGCTCGGTGCCATGTTAAGCACGTTATCCTAGATCCAAGGGGTGGGACTTGGGCAGGAAAGTGATTTGGAAGGGGAAAGGTGGGAGCTGTTTCAATGTGTTTGGTACAGCAAGTGGCCTTGGCTGTCCTGACAGTGGGTTAGGATGTTTCTATGGGATGAGCTCTCAAGTCACCGCCTGGGCAGAGCAGAAGGTGGTCGTGATCCTGCTGAGGTTTCATGCGCCGAGTGTGAGGATCCAGGCTCAGACGGATCTGCCGTGGAGGTTATCCAAGCTCCCCTCCGTCCCTCCGTCCACCTTAATTTCCTTGCAGCAGGCACTAGGGGTCAGTACAGACTTGGATATGGGCAAGGTGTTCCCGGGAAGGAGAGCTGGCAGGAGGGAGGGCGATGTCTCCGCTGATTAACCAGATTTGGAGCACGAGGTGGCTCAGTGCCTCGTCACATGCCCTCCGTGCTGAGGCGTTGTACAAAGCCACAGCTGGGGAAGGAAAACAATTTCTTTTACCAAACTGTCACGATTTCCCTAATCCTCCCAGAGCCAGAGATACTCATCTGCTTCTTGGAGGCAGCACCAGTGCAGCTCACCTCATCAGACTGACATTATCCTCTCTGATTGCTGCTTTGTGTCCTGATGCAGGGGACGACATTGAGAGCCTGGTCCCGGGGCAGTTCATCGACGAGCTAGGGAGCGAGCTGGGCAGCGCTTTCACTGTCCAGACTGTCACCCAGACCGAGGTGGAGCTGCCTCTGTCACGCAATGCCACGGAGGAGGAGGCCCGCGGCAGCATCGCCACCCTGGAGCCCATGGAGATCACCCCCACCGCCACCAGGCTGGATGAGGGCTTCACTGCCCTGCCCGACCTCTTCACCACCGCCGGCACAGCAGAGACAGCTGCCACAGAGGAGGAAAATGTGACCAGGGAGGATGTCACAGCGGTGTGGACTGTACCTGAAGAGGCCACCACCATAGAGTTAGGCACTGCCATCACCACCTTAGCCTTTGGCACTGCTAGCACCAGCGAAACAGCAGAGGTGAGCTCGGTGGAAGAGGTCGTGGGGGTGACTGCCACACCAGGACTGGAGTCTGCCTCAGTATTCACAGTGGAAGATCAGCTTGTGCGAGTGACAGCTGCCCCCGGTGCCGGTCACCTTCCTGAGCAGCCCATCTCCCCCACAGGTAAGGCACCAGGACCCCGAGAAGCCTGAAGGCACTTCATTCTAGAGGTAACCATTTAGCTGAAAATAGTCTGAGTTTCTGCCATCTCAGAGGCATCCAGATCCCTGGCGGCCTGTTAGAGGTCAGGGACAGGCTGAGCGCCTCCATCACAGTAGGGCAGGAGGGGAGAGGAGAAGACTGTGGACCACCCCATCATGTGCTGACCAGGGCTCAGCTGGCTGATTCTTGGCCTGCAGTGGTCACACTCTGCTCTCCCATATCCACCTGACTCCAGGGAAGGGGAAAACCAAGGCAAGAAGACCTTAGAGGAGGGCTGAAGAGATCCCCAGAACATCACCCTCAGTGGCAGCAGGGCTCCATGAATGAGGCATTTCCATCAAAAGGGGTTTGAGAGGGCCTGGTCCTTGAACTGGTTTTTGGAAGACCATTTCTGGTCACACATTTCAGTGCAGGGGAGTCCTGTATCTGCTGTCTCACCACAGCGTCTCTTCCCCCAGGTGTGGTGTTTCACTACCGTGCAGCCACCAGCAGATATGCCTTCTCCTTTGTCCAAGCCCAGAAGGCCTGCCTGGAGAACAGCGCTGTGATCGCCACGCCCCAGCAGCTCCAGGCTGCCTACGAGGCTGGCTTCGACCAGTGTGATGCTGGCTGGCTGCGGGACCAGACAGTCAGGTAAAGTTACACTGACTTGGGGAAGACATCCTCCAAAATGGCTATTCAGCCATGGAGGCTTTACTCTGGTTTGTCCTGCTGCTCTCCTCATCAACATCAAAAGCTTTACTGGCCCAAATTTTTCTCCAGCCGGTGATATTCAGTGGCCAATAGACGTGTTTTGTCCACTTCTTTTCCTCATTTCCTAACCTGTGTATACATCTTACACCAGTGAGCCCTCCTGGCGTGTAGGGAGACCAGCAGGAAATTTGTATGTATTGCCTCGAGCTGTGAGTGAACTTGTCTCCAAGTCACACTGTGGGCTCTGAGCACCTCAAACAGTGAAGAGTTCATATCCCACTTCCAAGCACCCTGAGGTTCTTCAGTCCTGGCTACATAAGGTTGACCTTGGATTATCTCTTCTCTTCCTTTTTTTGGTAGGTATCCCATTGTGAATCCCCGAAATAACTGCATAGGAGACAAAGAGAACACTCCAGGCGTGCGCTCATACGGCATGCGCCCGGCCTCAGAGACGTACGACGTGTACTGCTACATCGACAGGCTCAAGGGTACATCCTCCCCTGCCCCTGGGCACTGCTGTGGAGCAAAAATGAGCCCCACACATCCTTCTCTGTCTGTAGATGGCTGGGATGCAGGGATTCACTCTGTTTTCCCTCCCATCCCTCAGGAGATGTGTTCTTCGCCACCCAGCCAGAGCAGTTCACCTTCCCAGAAGCGCAGCAGTACTGCGAGAGCCAGAACGCCTCGCTGGCCTCTGTTGGGCAGCTCCACGCCGCCTGGAAGCAGGGCCTGGACAGGTGCTACGCGGGCTGGCTGGCCGACGGCAGCCTGCGCTACCCCATCGTCAGCCCCCGGCCCGCCTGCGGCGGGGACGCGCCGGGCGTCAGGACCGTGTACCAGCACCACAACCAGACCGGCTTCCCCGACCCACTGTCCCGGCACCACGCCTTCTGCTTCAGAGGTACCCTCCCGTCCCTGCAGGCCGCAGGAACCTGGCTCCTGGGGGAAAGGGATTCCAAAAAGGAGGCTGGGCATGTTGGGGTGCCGGTTTGAGTGAGGCGCTTCAGCGGCATCTTGGATTGTGAATTTTTGGAAACTCCCTCCAATGCCTTTTTTGTTCCAGCTCTGCCTCCTGTGGAGGAGGAGGGAGTCACCCCGTTCTTTGAAGATGTGCTGGCAACACAAGTGATCCCTGGAGTGGAGGGGGTGCCCTCGGGGGAGGAGGTGACCATGGAGACAGAGTCTGCCACTCAACCTGAGAATCAGACAGCCTGGGGTACCGAGGTCTTTCCGACCGATGTGTCACTGCTGTCAGGTGGGTTCAGCCCTTCCTTGTAGCCTGTGTCATGCTGGACTGGTGGTGTAGGGTTGGGACCCTCACAAATATAAATAATTTTCCCAACTCCTTCTCTTTGTTTGTTCTTTCTTTTCTAGTGAGTCCATCTGCTTTCCCCCCAGCTACCATAGGACCAGAGGAAACCAGTACCAATGCTTCCGTCAGCGAAGTGCCAGAAGGGGTGACAGAATCTGGAGAGCATCAAGTCAGTGGTGAATCTCCGGCACCCGGGTGGGTTCCTGGAGTTCCAGATACAAGCGGAGAACCAACTTCTGGAGTTTTTGAACTTAGTGGAGACCACTCGGGCACTGGAGAGAGCGGATTACCATCGGTAGACCTTCATGCCAGTGGCTTCCCACCTGGAGGAAGTGGGCTGCCCTCAGGAGATCTGAGTGGTGTGTCTTCTGGTGTTGTTGATATCAGTGGCCTGCCTTCTGCAGAGGAGGAGATGTCGGTGTCTATTTCAAGGATACCAGAAATCAGTGGGATGCCATCTGAAGTGGAAAGAAGCAAGCTGCATTTTGGATCAAGCGGAGAAATCTCTGGCACTGAGCTAGTCAGTGGTGTGTCCTCTGGAGAGGAAAGTGGAGTGACCTCTGGTTTTCCTACCGTCTCTCTCGTGGATACCACATTAGTGGAAGTTGTAACAGCAGTGACAGAACGGCAAGAGGAGGGAAAAGGGTCCATCGGAGTCAGTGGTGAAGGAGATCTGTCAGGGTTCCCATCCTCTGAGTGGGACAGCAGTGGTGGAGTCCAAGGCTTGCCCTCAGGAGCTGAGCCCAGCGGGGAGTCCTCTGGGGTACCCGAGCTCAGCGGGCTGTCCTCAGGAGGGTCTGAACTTAGTGGCTTGCCCTCAGGACTGGATGCCAGTGGAGAAACATCTGGAACACATGAGATCAGTGGCCTGGTGGACCTAAGTGGCCTTAGCTCTGGTATTGAGGGCAGCAGTGAGGCCTCTGGCATTACCTTTGTAGATGCCACTTTGGAGGCAGTGACAACAGCTTCGCCAATTACAGGAGCAGAAGCAAAAGAGACTTTGGAAACCAGCGGACTGCCTTCAGGAGAGGAAGATGGATCAGGCAATGTATCTGGGAGTTTAGACATCAGTGGTGAGCCTTCAGGGCATGTAGACTTTGGTGGGAGTGTTTCTGGAGTGCTGGAGATGAGCGGATATCCGAGTGGAGTGACGGACAGCAGCGGAGACATCTCTGGAGTTGATGTCACCAGTGGTCTGCTGTCTGGAGAGGAAAGTGGACTCACCTCTGGCTTTCCCACAGTGTCTCTTGTGGATACCACTTTGGTGGAAGTTGTAACGCAGACATCAATGGCACAAGAAGTGGGAGAAGGACCATCTGGGGTGATAGAAATCAGTGGATTTACTTCTGGAGACAGAGGACTATCTGGGGAAGGGTCTGGAGCTGTGGAGACGAGTGGGTTTCCTTCAGGGTCAGGAGACTTGAGTGAAGAGCCATCTGGAATCCCCTACATCAGCGGAGACTTTTCTGGAGCCACAGATCTAAGTGGACAGTCTTCAACAGTGGCTGATATCAGTGGGGAAGCCTCAGGGATTCTAGGAATCACTTTAGTCACTTCTGATTTAGTAGAAGTGGTGACAAGACCAACAGTATCACAGGAGCTGGGTGGGGAAACTGTCACGTTTCCCTACAGTTTGGGGCCCAGTGGTGAAGCCTCTGGATCTGGTGAACTAAGTGGGGAAACATCTGCACTGCCAGAAAGTGCTCTAGAAACATCAACAGCTTATGAAATCAGTGGTGAAACATCTGCATTTCCTGAAACTGGTATAGAAACATCCACGATTCATGAAATCAGTGGGGAGGCATCTGCATTTCCCGAATTTAACACAGAAACATCAACAATTCAAGAAATCAGTGGGGAAACCTCTGCATTTCCGGAAATTTCCACAGAAACAGTCACAAGACAAGAGGCCAGGGGTGAAACATCTGGGTATCCTGAGATAATCATAGAAGCATCCACAGGCCAAGAAACAAGTGGGGAAACCTCTGCCTTTCCTGAAAGTAGCACAGAAACATCCACAATACAAGAAATCAGTGGGGAAACATCTGCATTTCCTGAAATTAGAATAGAAACATCCACAAGTCAAGACATCAGTGGGGAAACATCTGCGTTTCCTGAAATCAGAATAGAAACAGTCACAAGCCAAGAGGCCAGGGGTGAAATATCTGGCTATCCTGAAATTAGCATAGAAACTTCGACGGTCCACGAAACCAGTGGAGAAACATCTGCCTTTCCTGAAATCAGCATAGAAACTTCAACAGTGCATGAAATTAGTGGAGAAAGTTCGGCATTTCCTGAAATTAGAATAGAAACATACACAAATCAAGAAGCCAGGGGTGAAACATCTGCCTACCCAGAAATTAGCATAGAAACTTCAACGGTCCATGAAACCAGTGGGGAAACTTCTGCGTTTCCTGAAATCAGCATAGAAACCTCGACAGTCCATGAAATCAGTGGGGATATGTCCTCCTTTCCTGAAATTAGCATAGAAACTTCAACAGTCCATGAAACCAGTGGTGAAATACCTGCATTTCCTGAAATTAGAATAGAAACATCCACAGGTGAAGAAGCTCGAGGTGAAACATCTGTATTTCCTGAGATTAGCATAGAAACTTCTACAGTCCATGATATCAGTGGGGAGACATCTGCATTCCCTGAGTTCAGCATAGAAACATCAACAAGTCAAGAAGCCAGGAGTGAAACATCTGCCAATCCTGAAATTTTCATAGAAACATCCACAGTTCAAGAAGCCAGTGGGGAAACTTCTGCATTTCCTGAAATTAGAATAGGAACACCCACAAGTCAAGAAGCCCGTGGAGAGACGTTTCCTGAGATCAGCATAGAAGCATCCACAGTCCATGAAACCAGTGGGGAAGCATCTGCATTGCCTGCTGCTAACGTCAAAACAGCTGCCACATCTTTGGGCAGCAGGGAGCTCTTTGGTACTCCTGAGGAGAAGGAGAGTCCTGACACAACATCTGGAGCTGTGACACACTCTATCGCAGGCATTTCAAGGGAAACCTCTGTCCCAGACGTTGTAATTAGTACCAGGACTCCAGATGTTGAACCAACACAGGGTCTCAGGAACCCTGAAGAGGCTCAGCTTGACATGGAGCCTTCCCCTCCTGTGGTGTCAGAACAAGAGACAGAGACAGCTGTTGCTCCAGACAATCCCCATCTGCTGGCCACCACCACTGCTGCCCTGCCCCAAGTCTCACAAGAAGCAATTGACACATTAGGACCCACTACAGAAGGTAATGTGGCTCATATGGAAGGGAAAGCTTTGTGGATGGGAAGGAGGGGACATAGCTGTCACTTTTTTTTTGTTTTCATGCAGCAGAGAATATTAACACAGAAGCAGACTTGAGCAGAACATTGTTCTGATGGAAAGCCATAAATATGGGGTTTTCCACAGGTCATGATCACAGAATCATAGAATTGTTTAAGTTGAAAAAGACATTTATGATCATCGAGTCCAACCATTAACCAAGCACTGCCGAGCCCATCACTAACCCTGTCCCTCAGTGCTACCTCTGCACCTCCAGAGTTTTCCACTCTGCACACAGCTGAGAAGTTGGAGAAGATGGGCTGCTAGTCTCAGTCCTATTCTGTTTCTCTCTCCATGGTGGGCTGACTTGCTGCCTAGCCCCAAGTATTGCTCAGCATGTGGCCACCCTCTGGTCTGTGTCTTATGCTGTTCTACAACAGGATAAACGTGTAAGATAATGCTCAGAGCATCACTAGCTTTTGTCAGCTCTGTTGATAAATGCCCTTCCCTCCTCCCTGCCTTTTTAGTGTTTTAGTGCTCTGTCTTTGGTTGGGCCTCCTTGTTGCCAAGTACAAACAGACAGAATATTTAAGCCTGATTAACCATTTATGGTGAAGACACTCTCCTGGCATTCTGACGAGCATTTCCTGAGAAGAGTTCACATGCTGTGAAAGCAACAGTGCACTGCAGAGGGGAAAAAAAACAAAATGCAAAACATTGTGCCTCTTGGCCAAGGGAGATGCCCAGTCCCGGTAACACAGGATGTCCTTCAGCATCCTTGGACACAGCTTGGTTTCCCTGTGCTGCCATCAGGAGCTGGCATCTGGGGACAAGCCTCGTTGGAAAGCCATTAGTGCTTGTGCTGTTGTATGAGTGTCCTGCATGTCCTCAGTTCTCAAAGGGCCACATGTTCTTGTAGGGCCACACATTGCTTAAGTATGGTACAAAATGTATGTGCAAAGAGTTTTACTCACTTCCTTCTGGCAAAAGTGTCACCAATTCTAGCCCTTCCCACATTACCTCCTAAACTGCTTCTTTTGGGTCAATTTATACCATTCAGAGTAGCTAGCTCTGGGCTCAGTAAGGGCCAGTAAGTGCAGGGCTTTGTGGAGCTCAGCCTGGTTTCTAACGTCATTTCCATCCCCAAAGTGTTTCCAATGAGTCACTGTATTTCTCCCTGCCCTCTCCCTGTGTGAGCACAGGTAATCACAAACCTTTGTTCAGTCCTGCCTGTGCTGAGCAGCTGCCCTGGGGATGCTGCAGGGGTGGGTGAGGGCAGAGCAGCAGGGTCCTTCCCACAGCACTGCACCAGCCTGGCACAGCACAGGGTGGCACAGGAGTTATGGACACAAAAACCCTTCTTGCAAAAGTAGGCTCTGCTTTTGGGCCATGCCCACTGCCACGTCCAAACCCAGAGACAAAAATAAGCCAGCAAATGCAGCATTGAGGGGAAGGAAGGAAGATGGTGAGGTTTAGTAAAAATAATAATAAAAAAAAATATATTGGCCCCAAACTATGGATTTTATTCCACTGCTTTTTCTTTTTAAAAATTAACCACAAGGCGGTTGCCAGATTCCTCAGATCATTTGTTAGCCAACATTTTTGTGAAGTATTTTGAAAGAAAACCATGTGTTCAGCAGCTCATGTGTGAAGAATCTTGAAAAATGTTCTGAAATTGGAATATGTGCATTTGCAAGTCACAGAGAGGACAATGTAGCAGCTGGGGTTTCTTAGCAGGAGACAGCAAGAGGTAAGAAACCACTGCATTAAGTTTATGGTTTATAAATTAGAAAGAGGCTTGAACACACTTCCCCACCAGGGAAGATATTCTAGGGTAAAACTTCACTTTTTATTGGTAAATTTTACTACAATGTCCCTACAGAGTTAAATGCAGACCTGGTCAGGGTATGAAGGAAGGTCATCCAGGTGGCAAAAAAGTTTGTTGATCATGAACTCAGAATACCCCTAAAACAAGGCAAACCTCTTCTAGAGAATTACAGCAAAGGGATGCCAAAAGAAAAAAAGAAAAAAAGGAAAATACGAAAGAAAAAAAAAAAGAAAGAAAGGGAATTCTAGGTTTCCTTTTTTGAGTTGTTACTTTTTACAGAGCTCTGGGGATAGTGAACATGGGAAGTCTACAAGGAAGAACAGTAGGCTGGATCCCAAAGTGCTGTTTCCCATGTTGTGGCTGCCTTTTCACTTGAAGCTTCCCAGTCTTGAAATGTAGCTCTTGCAAAAACTATCAGCTCCCATGTGCATGCCTCGTGCTGTGCTCAGGGTTTGTAGGGTGCAGTGGGGGCCCATGCAGTGCAGTGGATTTTCACTGACATTAAAGCATGGGTGAAGCTGGTTCAGGAGCTTAGAGTGAGGAACAGGCAGAAATGTGGATTTTGCCCTCTGGCCCTGTTGTTGGAGGGTTCCAGTTAGATCCAGCAGTCTATTTGGTGGGATGATTTAAGAAGAATGATATTATTCTGCTCTGCTGGAGCCTAAAAGGGTCTCTAGAAGCCAGAGCCAGAAGACTGAAGATTAACACTTGGAGTGCCAGTATGTTTTAGTGTTTAACCAAATTGAAGGCTGTGCATGTACATGTCTTTAGTCAGCACTGGATTCCTCCATGAGGACAGGAACCCCACAAGATGAAAGAATTGTCCATAGGCTTGGCTTCCTCACCCAGGGTTTTGCCAACTCAGCAGGTCTTTTTGCTTCTGGGAGGGTTTGAAGAGAAATAATTATTAGCTGAAAAAACATGCTGGCACTTCAGTGAAAGGCTGCGGTTTGGAGCTCTGAGACCAGTCGATGACTTAAAAACTTCACTCCAATTGTGGGGGGAAAGAGAAATGTGCTGAAATGGCATCTTTTTATGTGAAGCTTTGCTTGTCTCTAGTGAAACAAGTCTATGAAGTCTGTTGCCTATGGCCCCACACAGCAGAAGGTTAGAATACAAGTGAGAAAAGGTGTTAATGGCCTTTCCTCATACTTCACAACCTGGAAGTCCAAGGGATTGAGTTTTGTTGGTCCAGAGAAAATCATCCAGGATAAAAGTCAAGAAAATATTCCCCTGATTCAGAATGTTTCACCCAATGTGAAATGGGTGAAATGGGAATGCAAATGATGCTCTCAAGAAGGAGGTGGAGGTCCCAGTCCTGGCTGAGAGGCACAGACCTTTTGTGGCTGAGCAGGTGATTTGATGTCTCCTGGACACACTGTCTGCTTTCCATCAGAAGTTAATTTGCTTAAACAAAACCTTCCTCTGCAGAGGTAACCTACAGCCTTGGCTAGTATTATTTACACATCTACTTACTTTTACACAAAATGTTTTGGAGGCAAAAATATCCAAATTTCCTGAGCTCTTCTTCCACGAGAGAGTTGGACAAATCTGAGATTCCAGCAGATCAACAAGTCCTCTTGGAAACTCATGGTTTCTAGTCAAATAGGGATTTTTTTAAGGCTACAGCAATGCCTGCCCCTTCTGCTGCATGGAGGCTTTGGTTCAATTAGTGTAGTTAATTATTTTAATTACTTAATTGCTCATTGTAAGTCAGTAGCTGGCTATGTGATGTTCAATACTAGCATTTAACTTCAAATGTGAGAGAACTAGTTTCCCCAACTCTTCCTATTCCTTTCTTCCAGGAGTCACCCTACAATTGCTCTGATGTTTTTCTTTGATGTTCAAGCTATCAGATCAGTAGTTCAAACTTTCCAGCAGACTCTGAAAAGCAAATTTAATTTGTACCTGGATTTTTTTCCCCCAATCTCTAGGAGATAATTATCTAGTTGGTCTCTGATTCCCTGTTCAGATAATTGCACTTACAAGGAGGCCTATATAAAGAAAGGGTGAGGGGCACAACAGGCACTTTTGGGCATCCTGAAATGCTTTGCCCTTCTCTCTGACTTTTTCTTCTCTGTAGAACAAAAACAGGACGATATACAAATATCATAGAATATATTACTAAACCTGTTACTCACAGCTTCAGGGAAACTACAGTTTGTTCAGGGTTTGGATGACAGCATCCTCTATGTTCACCAGCTGCTTCTCCTTAGTGCATGTTTTAAACACGAAGATGACCTTGTTTAATGGATATTCTCGCTCATCTTCCATATAGGCAGCCATGGAGAGAAATGCACAGACTGCACTGTTTTAGGAAATGGTAGCATTGTTTCTGGTATTGTTGTCTCAGCTTGACATGAAGAATTTTAAAAGCATTTCCTTCTCACCACTGACACTGCATGTTCATTTTTATGTACCATTTGCCTTCTGAACAAAACCAGGACCAATCTACTTTTCTTTAATTTCTTCCAGGTTTCCCTTTCCAGTTTCCATTATCTAGTACAAATTATTTTTTTCAAAGGCATTGGGAGAATCATAGAATCATAAAATGGTCAGGGTTGGAAAGGAGCTTAAAGATGATCTAGCTTGAACCTCCCCCTACCATGGGCAGCAATGACAAGAATACTTATCTTGTTTTTAGTTGCACAAAAAGAAAGTTATTCTGACTAAATATAGTGTATATCTGGTGATGGAGAAGAAGTCTTAGGAAGAAAATGGTGGAACAAACTCAAACTTTGCATTGCAGCTGTGTAACTCCCCTTGCTTTCTCCAGCCAGCTGTTTACATCTTCCAGATGCAAGACCTGGTTTACATTGTCCATTTTGTTGTAATTTGTTTATTAAAAAAGAAAAGGCATCTAAAAGTTAGACCTTGGGTCCTGTTAGTAACAAAAAATAGAAACTGTCGTGACAGCAGAGTTGGGGAATTTTTGCAACTTCTGGACAATATTAAGTGCAGTATGAATCCTCTTTAGAAGAATTGCTAATTCTGCATTATCCTCAAGAAGTGAGTTAATAACATGTTCTAACTGGGTTTCCTATTCTTGGCACCGCGAGGCATTTTCTCTCCGTCTTTGTTTTACATCTGCAGCTCTTGAAAGGGAGGGCTGCCTCCCTTCTGCATTCCTCGGCTATCGACTATCCCTGTCCTTTGTTAGCTCGGGGTAATAATAGCAGTGGTCTTGTCTCCTTGTCAGCTGATAAGCACTTGAGCTGCCTCGCAAAGCAGAGCTGACTTTTTGGATGACTGCTCAGCCAAGCAAATAAATAGCTCGTGTCTAAATCCTTGAGTGTCAAGGTACCTGGCAGCCAGCGCTGTGGATGTGGGGGCTCTGCAGATGGCTGAAGAGGTGTGCAGCGATTTGCTAACCTCATCTAGCTCTAAACAATGTGGAAGTAGACACATTTATAGCATATAAAAGGCTTTGAAAAAAACCAAACACTAAGTGTTGTGTGATAGATGGATTTATTTTTTTAATGGAGTTCTCACCTCCTGTAAATCGTGTTTGTGGCTTACATGCCTTATCCTAGAAACACCCACAAATCAATTTGCCAGGATTTCCAGAAGCAGTATCACTGCCAAGTTTACCATTTAGACCTTTCTTGAATACCTCTGAGATCCAGATTTTCTGGGAGGATCAGAATCAGCAACACTTTCTCCAACCTGACAGATATACTTGAGTTTTTCAATGTCAGCTTGGTGAGGTGATTCTACATCTAGATGGGGAGAGGGTCTCTGCCTCAGCAGCCCAACAGGTTGAAGGAGAGTTTGGTGTTTATGATCATCATATGTTTAAAAAATCTTCTCTCCAGCCATTTGAAACACAATTTTGGGGTAAAAAAGCCTGTCTATGTCTCACTTGTATTTGATGTTTGTTTCTCCAACATTACCTACAAGTACATACCCTTTCTCTATATGTTATATACAAAAATACATATGTATATGTATGGAGAGATATGTAACATATGTATTATAACCAAAGATTTGTTTTTACTGCATATATAATATGTGCAACCATATTATATGCAATATCTGTAAAAGGAAACTCTGCTCCAGACTTATTTCCAGCTGGAAATTTGCAGCAATGACTTTGCACATGCGTGCCTGCTCCCTCCTCCTCCACGACCAGGGATGGCAGCACACAGCAGGTCTCCTGCATCTCCGAAGAGATCTTGGACACGCCAAGTTTTATTCCACATGGCCAAAGACAGCTGAAGGCTCATTATCCACTGCTAAACATTCAGCTTTAGCTCTTCTGAGTGCTTCCCTCCCTCCTCTGCAGTGTTCTTTCCACTTCACGGAGCCTGACGAATGAAGGAAAGCCTTTCCTTACATGTTCAGCTGGAGCCCACTGGAATCAACATGAACTTCTGCTGCCACTGCTGTTGAAGAAACCCAAAGGGCCTCTTGAGTTGCAATCACCCCTCAGGATGCCTCATTTTTCTTTATGCTCTCTATCATCTAGGAACTCCAAGTGTGACTAATAAGCAATACTCAGCCAAGTTCAGCTCCTCTATTCTTCCTCTAGGCTTGTGACTCCCATTTTGTTCTGGGAAGTCTCAAAGTATTTACTAGTATCATGGAAACAGGGATTATCTTCGTTTTGCAGTGAACAAAGAAATTCAAAAAGCATCCATGAGATTTAGAAGGGCGATCCAGAGTGAAAAATTCCTTCTCTCAGAGAAGAACTGCAAAACTGGAGTGAGAGGCTCATCAGTCATCTGAGGAATGATTTCACTGCTCACAGCCTAGAGTAAAGATGACAATCTCTTTGCTCCAAAGCATACTCAGATTTACCATCCAAGGTCAGGAAGGATTTTTTCCATCACTTAGGCACATTACAGAACATGTCAGCTTTTAGATGACGTATCAGACCTTGGCCACTGAGTCACTAGACAGCCACAGGGAGTATAACGCCCATCTGTTCTCTTGTGCCTGGGGACACTGAGCAGCTGGGCCTCAGCTCCAAAAAAACAATATCCAACCAAATACACCCCAGTCAGAAGATGAACACAGATCTTGGGGAGCCGCTGCTCTGCTCTGCTATTTCCACAGCCAATATGTTTATCATTTTTGAATCTTTCTTCGCTAACCCTGTCAGCCACAAGAAGAGCATGGAGTCATCACTTTTAAAGCCTTGCGTTTCTCCTGAGTGTGAAAGAAACTCTGTCTCACATGATGATCTAACCAATCATCATTTAATCCAACCTGCATGGATGTGTTCCCATTTTCCTTCCTTAGTCTTCCCTCTTGTTTCTGAGTTGAATGTATCTGAAATCTTTCCATTCTGAATGACCCTTCTTCTGATTCCAAAGCTCTCTCCACCAAGATGGAGTCCACAGCTGGAAAAGATGCACCAACTTCTTCCATCCCCATCACAACCAGAAGAGCACATAGTGAAGACAGGTCTGGAGAAAATGACACTGCACTCCAGTACCCCTCACCAAGGAATAAGCTCCCATAGCCAGGCCTAAGATCCTCAAAGAGACAAAGCTGAGGGTCTCTGAACCACCTTTGAACCCACTTCTTTTCTTCTCTGCACTTTCTTCATCTTCACTGAGAAGAGATTTCTTGAAGCAGAACCTCATTTAAATTATGGTTAGGAAGAAACTGTTAGTGAGGACAGACAACCAGGAGTGCTGCTTAGGACACGGAGATCTATTTGAGGATGTTTCTATCACTTATGGAAGAATTCCACATTCCTCCTGATAGACCTTTAGCTGTTGGAGACACAGACACAAGTTTACATGTTTGATGCATCAGGCAGAGGCAGCAGACAAGGAATTACCACAGCCAGTGTTGTGTGTTGGATACATCCTGCTGAGCTTTGTTCTGATATCTTCAGAGTGGTGTTCAACCATCAGAAAACCAATGTCTTCCTTGTAGGGTGGGTTGGGTCTCTTGCCTTCATTCTTCCAGCAGCAGCAGTGGCAGTATGTTATGAAATACAACCCTCCCAAGTCCCCCCAAAACAACAGATATTCCCTCCTACACAAGCAAGGAAACAAGTTCTCCTGTGGGTAGAGTTGCCTCCCAGAGCCCTAATGGAAGCCCTTGATTTCTTGCAGACACCGATGTGTGCCACTCAAGCCCCTGTCTGAATGGAGCCACCTGCGTTGATGGTATCGACTCTTTCAAATGCTTTTGCCTTCCCAGCTACGGAGGGGACCTGTGTGAGATCGGTACGGCCTCCCTGGCTTCAGCTAATCCTACTAACTGCTGCACCACCTTGTTCCCACACTACCCCCCCAAAAAAGCTGATCCCCAGTGCTCCCATCAGTGCCGCCCTCATCTCAGTGAGCTAACCTCTAACAGCAGCTTAAACACACAAGGGAAAAGCTTTGAGGCTTTTGAGTACCGAATTTGATAAGTTTGTTCTTCACAGCACCATGTCCTCTAAGATTCCTAAGCAGGAGCTTCTGGTGTCTTCTTCAGCTTTCTCTTTTTCAAGTGTCTCTGGTGAAGCTCCACACAGATCATAACAATGTTGACCATGGAAGTTGCTGTCTCTTTGGGTCAAGGGTCATTCTGTTCATCTGTAACAGTAGGGAACCTTCTGAGTACATCTTCACCCTAGGCAAACTTCCTCTGCTAGACTGGAACTTCGTGGAAGGATGCTTCAACTGAGCCATGAAAAATGATTGTATTTCTCTCAGGGAAGATGCAGCTGAGAGAAGCATCATTCACTCCAGGGATCTCCACTGATTTGATAGATCATGACATTTTTGTCATGTCCACAACGTAGCTTCCTGTGGCAAAATCAGCAGGGAATATATCTTTGAGAAAACGGGAAGCAACCTGTATCTCCATCAAAATTAGTGCGCTAATACTTCTTTTTGTTTCTACAAGAAAAGAAAAAGAGTTTTTTCCTTAAAGCTGATGAAAGTCCAAACTTTTGTCAGCTTAGATGAGGGGAAGCTCTCCTGCCTTGCTCAAACAAAAGAGAATTAAGGTTGTATTATCTTCTTCACCTTGGCATGAGTAATGATAATATATGTTGGATTTTCTCCTTCCTTTTCTCTGCATGTCTTCCTGCTTCCAATATGAATACATGGAGTAGACCATAAGGAACAGGCTTAGGATCATTGGATCTCCTGGGCAGGAATTGTGCTGTCTTAGCATCAATTTTCCAATGCAACCTCATCCATTCTTGATTTACCCACCCATGATACCTGTTGTTGAAGATCCTTCTTATCCAGCCAGAAACTCTCCACCCTGTAATTGCTTATGATCTTGTTTCATCCAAGCCAGACTTAATTTTCTCTTTTCTCTGAATTATGGGCTCTGATGTCTGGGAGATGCAAGAGGAAGCCAGTGCCCCAAAACTTGTTGGAAATGTAAATCTTCATATTCCCATGAGACAGACCATCCTTGCTGTTGGTGTCCAAGAACAGTGGGATACTCAAGGTGAACAATTTACACAGACAGTCCCTTTTGTCACCATGAAAGTGTCCTTACCAGGGAACAAGATTTCCATCAGTCTTTTCCAAGAAAATTGCTGTCATATTTACCTGTAAGAAAAAATTATGTAGGAAAGCATAGCCTTTCTCCTAGAAAACAGCCTGCTGAGATTCTTTATCCTGTGCTGTCCTATCCTCAGTCTGTGATGACAAGGGATGCCATTAAACATAATGGGGAAAAGCCTTAATCTCAAAAGACAGAGTGAGTTCTCAGTTAACTTTCTGCAAGAGATCTGCCTGCAAAACTCAATCCTCTGAGCTTCACCTACTGCCAGGTAACCCATTTGATCTGTTGAAGAAAAAAGGAAATGCTTTTAATGTCTCAAAGAACTACCAACCACTCCAACATCTATGAAGTGCCTGCAATCTCCAGCTGGAAGAACACCAGAAATGTGGATTACGAGGAATTAGTGTTACTGAAAGTGACAAGTGCTTTGACCTACCAAATTTAACAAAGAAAGAAACTGAGTACAGAAAACCTTACTGAAAAGGGAGGGAGGCATGAGGACTCATGGAAGCCCACCACTCTCAGAGCAGCAAGGGCCTGAGAAAGGGTGGTAGATCAGGTATCTGAAAGGCTAAGATTAAACACATTTCATTTTCTGTTTCCTTCAGTCACATGTAGCAGACAGATGTGTGGTGTTGCATTGTGTGGGAGCTGCTGAAGGTCTTTCCTGGTGGTTTCTCCATTTGTCTCTACTTTCCCCCATCTGTGGTTTTATTTTTTCTTAAGTGTGTTCAGTTCCTCAATATTTCTCAGATGGTAAAAGATCTTCTGAAAAGCTGAGAAATGTTTGTACTTTTTTAGCAGTTTCCAAGCTTTTTCATAAAGACTTAGTTCTCTCCACTGTGGGAAGTTTCTGTCTCCATTGCTTTTCACCCCTCTTGGTTGGTTTGTTTCTCCTCCAGAGCTCCAGAATCACACCAACTGATGGAACCACCCATACCTGGTGCCCCCTCTTTCATGTTCAACACATATGCATTGATTCTGAACATCTGGATATGGGGTTTGGAGGGTTTTTTTCCAAAGCAAGGAAACTCTGCAGGCCAGCACGAGTGGGAAGAGAGGTGTTCTCGCTTGGTCAGTTGCTCAAAAGCAGACTTCAGGAACATTACACAGGGATTGAATTTTTCAGGAATACGTCTGTATCATTCAAGCTTTCTAGTAGCACTGGTTGTGTCACTGCAGACACAGGGCCTTCCACGCAGGCTGCCCTCTCTGTGTGTCTTGGAGGCCTTCTGACAACTTTCCAGGGAATTCCTACAGGCAACACTGTCAGGGTGTGCTTTTTAGTGAAAGTGACCATGTGTTGTCCCATGCCATGGGAGCATGAGCTGCTAAGAGGTGAGTTGAAAGCTTTCAGACACATGCACCAACTCCTTTTCATCCCTCCTCTGTGTGTTTCAGACTCAGAAAAATGTGAGGAAGGCTGGACCAAGTTCCAGGGCCATTGCTACAGGCACTTTGAAGAGAGAGAGACTTGGATGGATGCAGAGACTAGATGCCGACAACATCAAGCCCACCTGAGCAGTATCATCACCCCAGAGGAACAAGAATTTGTGAATAGTGAGTGCTGAGGGCAGCCTAAGACTGGGCATGGATGCAGCCACTGGATTCTAACTCTACAGGCAGATTTATCCAAAACCACCATTTTCCCCACTGGTGCTCATATGAATCCTGACAAAGCCTCATCCTTGTATGGGTGCACCCATGCTCATGGCAGCTGAGCGGGGAGGGAGCTGGGCAAACATGATATAAGGGAAAAGGGCACCAGGGAATGTTGACTGGGAGGTAGCTGAATGAACCAGAGGCTCCAGGGCCAGGGACAGCTGAGATGGCAAAGAAATGCTTCCAGCAATGTGCAGGACAACCATGACTCTTTTCTCTCACTCCTGCTCTTCCAGGTCATGCACAGGACTACCAGTGGATCGGCCTCAGTGACAGAGCTGTGGAGAATGACTTCCGCTGGTCTGACGGTCACTCCCTGGTGAGTCCACGGCATAAGCAGGCACCAGCTTTTCAGGGTGGTGGGAAGGGCCCCATGGCTTACATGTTGAGTGCTTGGGTTGGGCATTGAGTGGAGGCAACCCTAAACCTTGTAGGGCTCAGGGTTTTTCCAAACCTTTAGAAAAGCTGGTGGGGTTGCGGGCAGCATCACAACAGAAATAACTGGTGTAGGGGCAGGGCTGGCAACCCACGGGCTCTGCTGGAGAGAGGTGTGGGAGAGATGGGGTGAGGATGAGGGAGGGAGTAGGAGAGACTGGGGCCCAACCTTAGCTGAAGGACTGTCCTCTCTCGGCAGCAATACGAGAACTGGCGGCCCAACCAACCCGATAACTTCTTTTCGGCGGGCGAGGACTGCGTTGTGATGATCTGGCATGAGAAAGGCGAATGGAACGACGTTCCCTGCAACTATCACCTCCCTTTCACCTGCAAGAAAGGAACAGGTCAGCACCCTCTGCCACACTGGCAAGGATGGGGGAGTCAGTAGGTGGCTGTGGGTCTGGAGCAGAGTGCCCAGTGCCCAGGAATGTGGGTTGTGTTACTGCAAAAGGTGATCAAAGCGATAGAAGGAATTAGAAACAGAAGTCGGCCAAGGGTTTAGGAGAAAGTTCCACAAGGACTTGAAACTAAATAGGACAAGCCATTAACACTCAACATCCCCAGGCAGAGTCATACCCTGGCTGTAGCATCACTCCCACACACCAGCTCTGTGCCCTCCTACGGACACAGGCAGCTGTTGTGATGCTCAGCTCTCACAGCCTCTCCAGGAGGCAGGAGTGAAGCACTGAGGCAGACCCCTCAGTGCTTCAAATTCAATTTTGAATTCAATTCAAATACAGAATTTCCATATCCCTCTGCCCCTAAGCCTTGTGGACAGAGGCAATCTCAAAGAGAGTTAAGGTTTTATTCATGGAAGAGTGACAAGGCTTTGCACGCCCAGCCTGCCCTGGGTGTGAGCTGCCTGCCCAGCCAGGCTGGTGCTCTCTCACTCACTCTCCAGCCTGTGCCCATCTCCCACAGTAGCCTGCGGGGACCCCCCTGCAGTGGAGAACGCCAGGACCTTCGGTCGGAAGAAGGAACGCTACGAGATAAACTCCATTGTGCGGTACCAGTGCGACCAGGGCTACATCCAACGGCACGTGCCCACAATCCGGTGCCAGCCCAGCGGGCAATGGGAGCAGCCGCGGATATCCTGCCTAAACCGTACGTCTGGGTCCTGTACCCTTGGGTTAGGGACGATGGCCCTCTGCCCCTGGAAGGAGCTGGGAATGCGGGACATCATCTCGGGGTGCAGGATAGCTCTGAGCCAGGCAGAAGGGCACACCATGGTCCCCTTGACTTCTTGGAAGTTTCCCCTGTGATGGGGCCATGGGAGCTGACATCTTCTGGGGTAGGTGTGGACCGTGGAGCCTGGCTTGCAGGACTGCCCTGGAGACCCACCAAGGCAGAGTAGGGGCAGCTCCAGTCGGAAAGGGCAGCAAGGAGCTTACCAATGGCCCAGGCTATTCAGAGAAGGAAAAGTAAATGGCTTGTGAAAGGGTGAGTTTTGGCACAGCCTACATCAACAGAGAGAACAGGATGGGAGAGCCATGGGGCCCCCAAGCACTTCCCTGGTGTCCCCCTGTCCTGGGGGCAGACAGGAGTCCTGCAGCACATACAAGCCAAGGCACAGGGTTGGGTTCCTGACTCTCTTTCTGTCAGGCCTCCAGCTGATGGCAGTCAGCCTTCTTCCACTGGTGTCCCAGCCCACTCCCAGGCCTGCCTACACCCCTGTCCCATCTCTGATTGCTTGCAGCTTCCCAAGAATTTTGTTGGCCTCAGACAAATCACATCTGTCTAGTGGCCTCCTTGCCAGGTTCTGGTCCTGCTGGGCAATTCCAGATAAGACAGATTAAGCAATGGTCCCACAGCCAAGGAAAGCTGATACGAGTTTAAGGGACAAACCTCTGCCCAGAGAGGAGATGAAAGGAGGAGGGATGGAGGAGGTGTCCAAGGGCGGCTGCCTGGTGCAGACCAAGATGCTGATTCCTTTGGCTCTGCTGCGGGTCTGGAGAGCTACAGACTGTTCCTGACACAGACTGCCAGCAATCAAGAGACCTGGTCTGCTCGCAGCCAGCTTTTGCTGCTTCCATCAAATCCCTCCTGCAATTATCACACCAGAGCACGCCAGCTTCCAGGGAAACTGGCAGCAAAGATCAGGCAGAAACCTTGTCCCTGCCAGCCAGGCCTGGTTGTTTCCCTTCCTGTGCCCTGAGCACATCCCACTGCTAATGAATATTGGGATTGGGGATTTAGGGATTGATAGGGCAGTGGGTGAGACGGGGACGAGCTGCCCTCCTGGCTGGGCACTGGGAAGGGATGGGACACGCAGCTGTGGAGATGATGCTCCTACCCAGGCTCTCACCGAGCCACAGGCACCTTCTCCCCTGGGCGAAGCAAAGCCGGGGCAGGGCGAGAGAAGGGCCGATTGTGCGTGTGCTGCGGCCGCCCGTGTTTTTGCAGGCAGCCAGGGGCCGCGGGGGACAAGCAGCTCCTCTGTCCCGCCTCCTGCCAACAAGGTGCCTTTTCTTCTCCTCCGCAGCCTCCAGCTACCAGCGCAGGCTATACAAGAGGAGCCCCAGGAGCCGGTCGAAACCCAGCGGCAGCGCCGTGCACAGACGCACCCATTAAAGAGGGGCGAGAGACCGAGGGGGAAAGCGAGAAAGAGATTTTTAACGGAACAGTTATATTAACAGAGTCGATTTCTTCTTCTTCTTGTTGCTTTTTTGTCATATAAGGAAAAAAAAATTATATTAAAGACAAACCCACCTTTGTGTCTATATATATACAAAAAAAAAAAAAATTGTTTTTCCAAGCACCAAAGCAAAACGAATTAGATCTCAGCATTTTTACTAACCGTCCGGTTCCAATTATCTTCGTGCCTTTGGGGACAGGGAGGGGGGTGGGTTTGCAAAGGGCAGGGGGTTAAGTTAAATAATAAAGATGATTATTTTTTCCTGATTTTATCCACGAACAATGTAATTATTTCTGTTATTTAATCTCCAGGGTGAACAGCACCTTTTGGGGCTTTATTTTATTTTTTTTTTTTCCAGAATCCTTCTACTGCTGCAGCACGTCGGGACGGGTGGGGAGGGCTGGGGGGCTGTGGTGGAAGGAGCTGTGGGAGGAGGGAAGGCAAGGGGATGCTGAGACCCAGGACACAGGTGCTGGGGACTGTGGCCCCTCTGTGCTTCCCCACTGCCCCCTCTGCAGCACAGCACTCGTCCTGGGACAACGTGCTCTTTCCAGGGGACCGTGCGGGGCACCAGTGTTCCCTGCACCTATTTATATTTTTGAACATATCCTATTTTGAAAGAATGATAAATAATAAAGAAAGCGAAATCGGAATGGGCACTTGGTCGGTGTTGGTTTTTTTATAGGGAAGAGGGATGTCTAGTGGGCTGGGAAGAGAGGGGTCTCCCACGGAAAGGCAAAAAGGAAGGAAGGAGAACCCAAAGAGGGTGCTCCAAGCTACACAGGAATGGCTCAGCCCCAGGCAGCACCTAAGGGACCACGGAGGTAGGAGGGGTGTCCCAAGCCCTCACTGAAGAAGGACCCTGGAGTAGGATACTGCCCTCCCTGTTCAGCTCTCAGTTTGGGAGGGGGTTAACCCACATGCCTAAAACCCATCTAAAACCCATGACCAGTAGGAACTGCTTCACCTTCCAGCTTTCAGTCATGGCACCCAGAGGGTTAATTAACACTCACTAATGAGGGAACACAAGGCCCTTGCAGGAGCTGAGCTGAGCCAGCACTAATGAGACATGCTCAGCCAAGGATGAGACAGCCAGGGATCCCCAAATCCTTTCTCCACAGAAGACCTTTCTCTTGTACTGGGATAGAGAAGGGGACACAGCCATGTCACTCCAGGGCTTTCTCCACCATTTTATTAGAAGATGTCCAGAAAAACACATCTTTTCATAGCCAATGCTCACAGAAGAAGGCACCAGAGTTCAAATGGAGTTCAGGCAAGGGGCACATAGAGATAAGGCACTTGTGCTCCAGCAGGGACAGGCACAATGGCATCCTTCAGCAGGACATGGATGGGGCTGGAAGAGGGGCCAGGATGCAGTGGAGATATCTGTTCTCTGCTCTGGCTAAATCCAGCCTTGCCTCGCTCCCTCATGGCCTTGCCTCATGAACTCGGAGGCAGGACCAGCCTGGAAGGGCAGGTGGGTGTCAGTGACAACCTGCCACCGCAGGAAGGGGCCGCCACCCATGGGGTGGCACGGCCAAGTGGGGTGGCAGCAGTAGCCCATGGGGATCATCCTTGCACACATCCTACAACAGGGACTGTCCCACGCTGCCGAGCTGGCAGCCACCCCAAGCAGCTGCAGGTGCCAGCTGCTGAGCAAGATGTGGAAAACATAAAGGAAGGAAACAAAACAAAATAAAAAGAAACCTGTCCCCATCCCACCTCCCCCCAGTCAGCCCCAAAAGAGCCCTTGGAAATGCCCGACACTGGGCACTGGCAGGCTGGAAACATCCTTCATCCAGGAAGGATCTCTCCCGGCTCCTTATCTCTCTCTGTAGCAGAAGACGCCAAACCTGCCCTTCCTGGGGAAGCCGAAGCTGCGGACACCGGGCTCCGCGGGGCCACAATTGGCCCGGGGTGTGACAATGGGGTAGCGGACACTGCCATCTGCCAGCCAGCCGGCACTGCAGCGGTCCAGCCCCGCGAACTTCCAGGCGGAGTAGAGCTGCCCCACCCGGGCGATCTCGGCCCCTGCATCCTGGCAGCTCTGCTTGGCCTCCTCCAGCGTCATCCCAGCCAGGCGGTCCAGGTAGAAAACCTCTCCTAGGAGGGAGAGCGGAGCGTGAGAGGAGAGCATCATCCCGAGCATCCCCATCTGGAACGCCCGGAACAACCCCACGCAGGCCAAGTCCTGTGCCCTAAGAGGGAGGGACACACAGCACCTTCCCCAGCACCCCAGCCCCATCCCTGGCGCAGAACCCACCTCGGAGCGCGGAGGAGAAGCAGAAGGCATCGAAGCGGTGGAGGTGCCGGTGGCGCGGGCCGTAGCTGCGGATGCCCGGGGCGAGGTGCACACCCCCGCAGGGCTTGCGGGGCAGGCGGATGGGGTACTGCACCGTGCCATCGGCCAGCCAGCCCGCGTTGCACCAGTCCAGCCCCTCGCTCCACGCCTGGAAGAGCTGGTTAAAGTTGGCGAGGATGGCACCTTGGTCCTGGCACGCTTGCTCGGCTTCGTGGAAATTGAGCCTGTACTGCCCGCGGGGAGGCTGGTAGGGGAACACGATGCCTGGAGGCAGATGGGACACTCAGCTGGCTCCGTGGGCGACTCACCCAACCCGAACCCAGCCCCAGCAGGAGCCATAGGAGTCCCTGGCCCCAAATTCGGGCTCTGGGACAGGGACCACCTCCGTGTGCGGAGACAAGGCTCAGGCATGCGGGGATGGGGCCGCTCTGGACGTGCAGGCGCCAGCAGCGAGTTGCCAGCGACATCTGGTGGCACAGGGACACACGGGCTCGGTGCTGGGGACACAAGCCCCCCCCTGACGGGGACAGCACCTGCACATACAGGGATTCACAGACTATGCAGGGACCACCACCACGGGGCTGTACAGACCGCGGTCCTGGGAACACACAGACAGTGGTCCCAGGGAGGCACGGACCACCCCTGCAGGGATGGAGAGATCGTTGTCATGGAGATGCACAGGCTTCAGGAACAGGGATACAGAGGTCAGCATCCTCATGATCCCAGGGGACACATGGACCACCAGCACGGGGATGAATGAACCTCTGTCGTGGGGATGGATGACAATAGAACCACGGGCATCACCACTTTGGACACAGTCACAAGGACCGGTAGGGACGAGTGACTGTGGGAGGCAGGGCCAGGGGCCAAGGGGTGGGGCAGGGACAAGCACTGGGGACATTTCCACAGCTCTGAGCTCCAAAGCAATGTCAGGGCTGAGTCAGGTCCCTCATGACAAGTGAGCAAGAGAGGCTGGAGCAGTCACCAAGGGTCATCACAAGATGCATTGGGCTATCCAGAGCTGGGAGGGGAGGGGGCAGCTCTGCGTGATGCCGCACAGTGGGAAGATGGGTGGGTAAAGGCAGGAAATGCTGCGGCCATAGGGTGACTCCAACAGCACCCTTGGCATCCCAGCTGGGCAGACAGTTCTGGGCTCACTCACTTCTGAGGCCAGAACCAGACAGCCCCAAGCCACTGTCCCATCAGACCAAGCATCCCAGCCCTTTTGTGCCGTGATTAAGCTCCACAACCCCCCTGCCTTGCTGTGTCCCCAAAGGAGAAGGCACCAGAGGAAGGCCAGGCTCACTGGCTTGGTGCAGAGGGTCATGTGGTCCCCAGCATGCCCCCACCTTGCAGCCGGAGGTCCACAATGTCGCTCTCATCCTCCAGCCCATCGATGACCTCGCATCGATATTTGCCATCGTCCTTCAAGCGCACATCGCTGATGACCAGCGAGGCCTCGTGCCAGCTGGTCTCGCCAGCCTGACGGATGTGAGCACGGCCCTTGAAGTCCCCAAAGGCCACATTGGTCTTGCCAATGGCCACCATCACATCCTGCTCTTTGGTATAGTCGTCCCGCAGCTTGGACCACTTGATACGGATTTTCCGCTTAGGTCCCTGGTCGGGCTCGTAGCGGTAGTGGCAGGGCAGGGTGACATTGGCACCATTGTAGCTGTAGACAGGGTCTTTGGAGGCTTCCACCACTAGTTTGGATCCACTGAAGTAATCCACTTGGGGGGAAGAAGGAAGGTGTGACAGGCAGGTCAGGATCCAGGGCTGGGCAGCATCCCCAAATCTTCCCTCCACCCACCACCTCTTCTGCCAAGAGCACCCCTCAGGTATCCCTGAAGCATTCCTACTGGTCCTCTGGGCCTCACATCTCACCAAGTTATGGGTCTCCACCCCATCCAGAGGCAGAGGGGTACTTCAGCCTCCTATGACAACCCGCCAGCCCCCATTGTCCCCGATATACCTTTGTCCTGCTCGTCGCCATTGTCATTCATGATGTGGTTGTAGTAGAAGCCATTGTGGAAGGGGTGGTAGAAGCCACTGGCCAGGTGCAGCAGGGTGGCCTTCAGGAGGAGTGGGAGCAGCAGCATGACTGGGAAGCAGGCCTGGGCTGCAGAGGGGGAAAGGACTGCTGTGACACCCCCAAATAGCCAGGAGAAAGCCAGCACTGCCTGGCAGGGGTGCCAGTCAGACTCCATACCAGGGGTGCAAGGAGAGGGGTGGAAAGAGGCAGCAGAGCAGCTCCAGCTCGCCTGCCCGCAGGGGAGAGTGCAGGCAGCCTGAGCCGTGCCCCTAGACCTGCCCTCCAGCCGGTGCTCCCAGTCCCCTCCATCCTCATCCTCCCACCTGGCTCACACTGCACACCGGCACATTCACCCCTGCTGCCCATTGTGGGGGTGCCCATTGTGGGGGTGCCCATTGTGGGGAGCACCTGGCCCAAGAACAAGTTGGAGATGGGGCAGCTGGAGAAATGGGATCCCAGGGTGTCCTTTGGGCAGGGAGTACTGGGAAAAGGTCACGTCGGGGTGCAGGGGGAGAGACGTGGCTGAGACCCACCGGTTCACAAGAAGCAGCCGAGTGTGCAACCTGACCGAGGAGTGCGGGAGGGAGCTCGGGCTGCCTCTGCTGCCCCGGCTCGGGACACAGCCCAGCAGCACTCACCATCCTGGCCAAGGACCCCCTAGTCCAACCCAGGGCTGCCACTCTGCATCACAGACACGGCGAGCACCGACCCCACGCAACACATTTGGCTGCCAAAGCACGTCCCATCGGTGGGGGGTAGCCTGGCTACCCCACGACACCAGGAATGTGCACTGTCCCGAGTTCTGGGGGCCAGGACACTCAAGGGTGCCCTGCACGGGGCTCACCCAAGGTGCTACCAGCAGAATTGGCTACTTGTGAGCATTCCCGGAGCCGGCAGAGGGGGCCCGGCACCCGGCAAGCCGCCGGCAGACCCCTTCCAACCCCGGCGGGGGTCTGACATCTGTGCCCTGCTCGGACAAGGCTCACGAGTGCTGCAAACACACCCGGGGCCAGGGGGCTGTGGGAGAGCCGATGCTCAAGCCGAAAGGATCCAAGACGGGGTGCGGTGGTGCTCTCCAGGGTCCGGGGCGTGAAACCGGCTGCTCTCACCGCAGGTTGCTCAATCCCAAACTCTCCTCTGCAGTCGGTGCCTGTGCTCACCACGGAGTGCAGCCACACTTGGCACCCAGCGGGGCAGCAGAGCCGGTGCCCGGGGTGCAGGGTGTGCCCGCTGGAGCACGGGCACAGCCCCGGGAGCGGCGTGGCGCTGCTGGCACCGGAGCCGCGGGGACACCGCCACGTGCTGCCCACGCGCAGGGTGGGCTCGAGGCACGGCAGCTTCACACCTCGGTCTGCAGGGCACCAGCCCTGGTCCCCCTGCACCCCAATGCCTGGTGAGCCCCCCAGAGCCCAGCGCTGCAGTGATGCGCAGTGTGCCCAGTGCTCTCAGCTGCAGCGCCGTGGGCATCGCGCTGCAGCGCCCGGCACAGCGATGCCTGGCACCCATGGCAGCGATGCACGGCTCCCTCCATGGCAATGCCATCCCCCCCTGCCCTTCACGGCAAGCAGGGTGCCCACGGCCCCGGGGTGCCAGCCCTCCCCTGTCCCGGCACTGGGGCCAAGCCCTACTCACACTGGTTGCGGGCAGGCTGCAGGCAGGCGTGCAGGCAGGCTGCAGGCAGATGCACTGTGTTTAGGGCTCTTGCAAGGCTGAGAGGAAGCAGCTCCAGGGCCTGCCTCTTAAAGGGAAACACACGCCTTTCCCAACCCCCTGCTCAGAGCCCAGAGCTGGGGTGGGTGCCCCTGGCCCCCCGCCTGCCCACCATGCCCGGGTGATGGCCTCACTGTGTGTCCACATGCTGCCCACATGCTGCCCACACGCTGTTCACACACCTTATCTGCGGTGTGCCAGCTGCCTGCACTGCCCCCGACTTGGAAGGGACAGCAGTGGAGAGAAATGTGCCCTGTTTGGGCTGGTGGGATGCTGTGATGTCCCAGGCAAAGCCCCAGTGAAGCCACTGTGCCAGGGAAGAAGAGACATCCCTTGTCCCACATCCCACTGGAGGGCACTGGCCACACTCTCCAGACAAAGGAGGTGTCCAACACACATGTGGCAGGAGCACTACAGGCACAAGCAGCTCAGGACAGGTAGGCTGTGGCACGGAGGGATCTGTGCCAGTGCCTGCCTGCTCTGGAATTCAGGAGAGACAGCTGAGCTGCGGGGCTCAGCCTTTTCAGGGTCTGCTTGATGCTGTGGGGACAAAACAGAGGTACAGAAACCAGGGCAAAAACTCTGGGGTGCCCAGTTGCACCCATCTGTGGGGGCATCATCCCTAAACTTGGGTGATACCCTCCATGCCAGCTCCCACTGGCACACAGGCAGGCAGATACAGCTCCGGGAGGATCGAGTCCTCAGGAAGGGCAGCACGGCGGTGGCACCGCCGAGGGATGCCGGTCAGGGGATAGACAGAAGGGACAAACAGAGGAACCACGCTGCGGCGTGCGCCCTGACCCATCGACCCACCGCCCCAGTCCAGTGCGCCGCTTCACCCCCCGCTTTGTTGTTTCACGGCAAGGAAATGAGGCGTGGGGGCCCCGGTCCAACTCTTGCCGCCGCTCAGGATGGCTTCAAGCCGGAAAGAAAACAACCCGTGTAAAAATAAACGTCCCGAGGCTGGCTGCGGGGTGAAGGGGGCCGGGAGCGCTCGGGGGGCGATGCTGCAGCACGGAGCGCTCGGGGGGCGATGCTGCCGGCACGGAGCGCTCGGGGGGCGATGCTGCCGGCACGGAGCGCTCGGGGGGCGATGCTGCCGGCACGGAGCGCTCGGGGGGCGATGCTGCAGCACGGAGCGCTCGGGGGGCGATGCTGCCGGCAAGGAGCGCTCGGGGGGCGATGCTGCCCGCACGGAGCGCTCGGGGGGCGATGCTGCGGGCACGGAGCGCTCGGGGGGCGATGCTGCCCGCACGGAGCGCTCGGGGGGCGATGCTGCGGGCACGGAGCGCTCGGGGGGCGATGCTGCGGGCACGGAGCGCTCGGGGGGTGATGCTGCCGGCACGGAGCGCTCAGGGGGAGATGCTGCGGGCACGGAGCGCTCGGGGGGAGATGCTGCGGGCACGGAGCCCTCGGGGGGCGATGCTGCCTTCCCGTCGCCGCCGCGCTGATAGCGAGCAGCCAGCAAGGAAACGGCGTTATCTGCCGCCAGCGCCGCGCCACAGCCCCCGCTCCCCGCGGGAAGCCCCGGCCAGGGATGGCGTCTGCAGGCACTGCTCTTCCTTATTCTCCTTCTCCCTGCGCTCCCAGCAGCGCTGCCAGCCCTCCCCGCGGCAGGACGCGGCGGGGCCGGGCTGCCCCGGGACACACGGGGCTGTGACGGCCGGGCGCGCCGCCTGCCTGCCCGGAGCAGCCTGCCCCGCAGCCCACAATGGAGGGACAATTACACCTTCCGGCATGGGGCCACTGCACCGCCTGCATCCTGGCCGAGGGTCCCTGCTACCCCCGGCCCTGCCACTTGGCCGCAGGAGGTGGTGGGATGGTGTCCCAGCTGCATCCTGGCTGTCAGCGTCCTGCTGCTGCTGCTCGACCAAGTTGTTCTAGTGATCCAGCGATTGGGATGGTTCCCTCCAACACAGACAGCCCTGTTGGGGCACGTTGCTCCCTGGCATGGCTGTCCCATTGTTCCAGAACCGAGGAACAAGCCCCAGTGTCCTGCACTGCCTGCACCCAGCACCTGCCAGCAGCCATCCTCTGCCTCGCCTGAGGAGGGGAGCAGCAGCAGGGAAGGGGACAGGGATGCCTCCTGGCACCTCTTTTCAGAAACAGCTCCTGCCACACCTTAGGCGACTCTTGTCTGGACGTGGCCAATGATTTCTCCATCTCCTCCTAGGGAGCAGAGGCATGAGGAAGGATTTGGCCACCAGCAGTCCTTGAGGAAGATGGGATCTCCTTCATTCCTTCCCACTTCTCACTGTCTTTTTGTTTTCTATTCCCAGAGATGTACCCTGGGTGTGACCACAGGTTTCAGGTTGAGCAAAGCTGTGCAGGGTCAGGGAGGCTCATGTTTAGGGCACGTGTCTAGGGCTGGCTGAGCATTTGGTGAATGGGAGCCATAAACGTGTCATCCTCATCTTCCCCACCTCAAAGCCAGCGCCTGACAGCTCTGCTGTGGCCTCACCAGAGATTTGCTTGCACAGGATGATTCCAGCAGGAACACTCACATTCCTGGTGGGATGGGAGAGCTTGTGATCTGTGCTGGGCTTTCCGGGTGGTGGTGAGAGGATGCTCTCCCTGACGGCTGCTTCCTGAGGAACCAGCTCCCAGCAGCTGGCAGCAGTCAGCAGGGTGCCACAGCGTGCCGGCCATCCCGGCATTCCTGCTGTCCCAACAACCCAGCCACGTCCGGGAAGAGCATCCGAGGGATAGGGACAAGTCGTGAGGGGCTGTGCGTGGTGGGGAGGGCACTCTGGCTCTTCCAGTCCCCCCATCCTGGGGCTCTGGGGGATGAAGGAAATGCCACAAGGCTGGGAAGGGGCTCAGAATCTGTCAGAGGGGCTGGCTTGGGGGGTAGCAATAGGCAGGGGGAAGCAGCAGCCGGGGGCTGAGGATGCACACCCCGCTCTGATGTGCAGCATCTGCTCCTGTCACCCTCCTCATGGAGCCTCTGCCAAACCCCTGGCTCATGGCTGGCTTGGCTGGACTCGAAGCAAACTGCTCTTATCTCTGCCTCAGCTTCCCGATGATAAGGGTGGCATGTCTGGAGGTGAACTGGGCAGACTGTCCCCCCTGTCCCGGGCTCTATCTGTGGCTGCTATTTGTCACCAAGTGCTGCAGCCACAGCCACAATGAATTCAGCCCAGTCTTTGCAAGCAGCTCCTCTGATGCCCACAGCTGGCACTCCATTCCCAGGGCAAGGCAGGAGTCCACCTCCCATAGGCATGGCCCAAGGAGGAGATGCCTGGCTGGGCAGGGCACTGCTGGCCACAGGGAGGTGCAGGAAGATTGTCCAGAACTGCAGGGCCAGAGAGCTGTGGTAAGACATAGGTGACACTTGGCTACTCATGCCAACTTCAGGGGCCCCTGCCCAGTGTGGCAAATTCTGGACAAGAGCAAAACTCCCCTGTCCTGTTCACCACAATGCCTCCTCCCTCCATGGGATCACATCCTCAGTGCAGGCAGATCCTGCTCCAGCAGCACCCATGCCCCAGCCCTCCCAAGAGGACTCTGCTGGGAACATCCCCACAGGCAGCCCTTGCAAAATTCACAGCTCCCTCCAGCCCTGGGAGCGTGCTTGGGTGTAAGAGCCCGTCCAGCTCCAAGCTGAGGGATTTGCTCCAGGATCAAAGCCAAAGGAGGAGACACAGGGTGTGGGGTGCTGATAGAGGCTTCCCCTCCCCAAGTCCCATCCCGCCACGCCTGGCCAGCTGTGAGCAGTCTCCAGCAGCTGCGACAGGGTGGAGACAGTGGGAAAGATGCACACAAAGCCCTGAAATACCCTGTTTTTCAGACAGGGAAGGGAGCTAGGAGGGTCTGTGAAGGTAGGAGAGGTGCAGGGCCAGCACAGCAGCTGGCCACCCCATAGGGTGGAAGAGTTGAGGGGCTCAGAGGGAATCCTGGGGGATCACCAGACCAGCCAGGCTTTGGGAGATGGCCTTTGGGGAGGCACAGAGCAGACAAGTCAACACCCCCAAAAGTTTCAGCTGGTTTTAATACTGTCAGAGACACCCCAGAGTGGGGCCATCACTGCCATCCCACTCAGGCTCCCTCAGTCCTTGCCAAAGCAAACCCACTGCCAGCCCAGCCCCACAGCTGCTTCACATCCCAGCAGGCAGGGGAAGCAATGCTACCAGCCCAGGACAGCCTGCCTGTGCTCCCACCTGGGACTCACTCATCTCCTACTGCTAATCCTGAGGGCTCGAGCATTGCAAGTGGCTCCCCTCCACCCCATGTACAGGGAAAAAAAACAGGTTACAAAAAGGGTCATGGCACGGCTCTCTGCCCACTGCATTTGGATGGTTTAATTACCACCTTTCCCATCTTTTCTTCACATCCTTCTGGCTACAAACCAACTGTCCCCACCACCAGATCGTAGTCCCCCCGGTCACCACTGGGCTCTGAGGATAAGGGATGGCCAAGCATGCCAATCTGCAATAATCTGGGGATGATGGCAATGCTGAGACTCGGGAGGCTGCTGGAGCTGGCATCCCAGAAAAGGGAATGGGCAGTGCCTGCCAAAATGCCCGCTGTGGTGCCTGCCAGGCAAAGCCATCAGTGGGGATCTGGTGCCTCTTGACAGGAGCTGTCTCATCACTCCACTCGCACTATGTGGTGCTGACATTGCAGGCAAGGAGACTCAGGGCCTGGCAAAATGGGCAGGAGACAACAGCTGAGGTTTTTCAGAGGATTTTCACAGCCCCTGCTTGCAGACAAACAGGGAGCAGGAGGGACATTGGAGGCTGTAAGCCAGGGGAGCCTGCCCTAAGACCCTGAAAACAGCTGAGACCCAAGACACAGTTCAGGCAAGGGACTGCCACTGGCTGCAGCCTCTCTGCTGGAAGCAGAAGCAAGAAGGAGAAAATTTGTCCCCAGGCTTAGCTGAGAAGAGAAAGCCAAGCCCGGGTTGCAGGACAGGGTCCCCCAGCAAGGCCTCATTTGCAGGATGGTGTCCCCAAGAAAGCCCCAGTTGCAGGAGGGGGTCTCAGCCCTGGCTGGAGCAGCAAGAGGGCGGGAGCCGTCCCCACATCCCACCTGCACGGGCCCCGTAAAGTGCAGTGCTGCAGCCCCAGCACCAACGCGGGGCAGGGGAGCCCTCTTGGCCACCTCCTGAGTGTGGGGACACGGAGAGGGGGGTGTGAGGTCAGAGCAGGAGTGGGCAGGGGCAGGCAGGGTGCAGGCTGGGCAGCGGGGAAGAGCAGCCCCGTCCTTCTCCCCCGTGCTACTCATCGCAGCCCAGCAGCTCCACGCGCAGGGTGATGCGGTTGTTCCAGGCCACGGGCAGGATGCGGACGTAGCGGGCATAGAAGGGCACATCAAACACGTTCTTCTTGTGTGAGTAGTTGTCATTGTTGCCATGGAAGATCTAGAGGAGAAAGCTGGGTATCAGTGCTGCCAGGACCCCAGGGCAGAGGCCACAGCACAGACTGACAGAGTTCAAGAAGCCTTTGGACAACGCTCTCAGGCACATGGTGTGACTCTTGGGGTGCCCTGTGCAGGGCCAGGAGTTGGACTCAATGACCCTTGTGGGTACCTACCAACTCAGCATATTTTTGTGGTTCTGTGACTCAGCCCCCCCACTCATCCCTCCCCACCACGGCATTCCTGAGCCCTGGGAAATTGCCTTGCCCTCCCCACACCCACCTTGGTGCTGTTTGTCTGAGCATCCCGGTACAGGGTCCAGGACGTGCCGTTGTCACTGTAGGCCACCTTGTAAGCTGCCACGTACTGGATGTGCCCAAAGTCGCGGGCTCCTTGTGTGATGATGCCTGTCACCTTCTTCTGGTCCCGGAGGTCAATCTGGCAGAGACAAGGCTCGTCACAGCTCCTTGCAGGAGCAGTGCTCCCACCCTACAGCACCCTTCATGCTCCAGAGGCAGCCAGATAGCGCTGGCCCTCGGGGGTCAAGAATGGAGAAAACACCACTTGACCCCCATGACAATGCCCGACAAATCATAAAACACAACTGTGAAATATTTGATCCTTCAACACTCATAGCATCCCTCAAAGCAACCAAAAGTGGGTACAAACCCATCTCAGCTCCCTTGCCCACCCCTGCCACCTCCACAATTTTTCCTGGAAGCACCAGTGTGGAAAGGACAGCAAAAAATCTCAACTCAAAAAAAAAAAATACAGGATTCATGGAGGAAATGCGTTTTCACTGGAAAGTAATTCTGGCTGAGAAAATATGCAGTTCAACACAATCTGACATTTGGGTTCTAAGTGAGATGCTTTCTATTCTCTTTACTCTGCCACACTGTGTTTACTGCTGCTGGCACGTTACAGGGTAAACCACCAAAGGAGCTGAAAGCCTCATTAATTTAGTTCTGTTTTCATGCTCATAGAGGGCAATTCCAGCTATACAATACACATAAATCCTGAGTGTACATGTAAATCTATACACACATACACAAACAGGCAGCCTGTGGTGCAACAGCCCAACTCAGCGTGTCATCCTGACCCCGTCATCAGCCAATGCCTCGATAAGCTGGTTTATTTAGAGTTGTGAGACAGCTGCTTTTAATCATTTCCCAAATAAAAAGCGGGACAAATATCTAAACTGCTTTGTCCTATTATGTCATGGAATCATGTGAAAAGTACAAAAACAGGGGAGCAAAGGAAACTGAGAAGGAAATTTCAAAACTATTTGTTTCTATTCCAGGCTGGGAAGAGAAAAGCAAGCCTGATTTTTTTCCTGCAAAACAGAAACATGGTGTTCTGGGCAGCCAGAGGGTGTTGGGACAGTCACTCCAGGATGAGATGACATTTCCTTAGAGGGTGAGACAGAACTGGGGTGCTGCAGGCTTGATGCACCCCACAAGAAGGTGCAGATATGGCACCACTTTGTGCCTATGAGCACTGACTCTGACCCAGATCTCCAGGACTGCTGTTAAAACCGGTGGCTGTGGTCCCATCCTGACCTGCCCCTGTGATCCCTGCTCATTGCTGGACTTTGTGACCCACAACAAGGCTCTGGTCACACCAACCCAGCTGTTCCAGCTACCCTGAAAAAGGAGATAGCACAGCTGGAGGACCTGGTGAGGAAACATGAGTGAATCACGATTTTAAGGGGTTAAGATTTAAGCTGAGCGTTAGAACTAATTCATATTGAAGCTAGATATACCAACAATAGGTTAATGATTATTAGATGCTTAAGTTAAAACTAATTGTTATATTATGAGCTCATTTGTAGAAGGAAGTGGAGCAAGTAAGCCATTATAGGAACATACTGAATTTGAGACCACCGACCCAATTAAAGAGGAGAATTGCACACATGTGAAGGACTAATAACCTCATTTAAATACAAAGCGGGGATGGGAGGTGCTGGGGTTATGCATATGTATTACTTTGGGAAATAAATAGAAGACAAAAATCCTTCTGCAGTGCAGTCACACATTTCAGGGACAATCCCCACAGTGCCGCCCGCCGGGGTAATAAACATACCACTTTCTAACTTTGGCTAGTTAAAGAGTCTTTGTCCGTGATTTTTGGTTTTAAGGATTCATGAGGTTACAGAGAGCAGAGACCCACCTGCAGCCACTCGGACTGGTCGTTGTTCAGGGCTGTCCAGGCGTTGGTTTTGCCCGTCATGTCCAAGCGAGCGTAATGAGGGTGCCAGGTAAAGGCATCGATGCCCCAGGTTTTGAAGACACTGGAGGCTGTGATCTGCTGGTCGGAGATGAGGTGGGATTTCATGCCCAGAGGCTCCGAGCAACCTGCCGTGTTGAAATACACTGTAACACAACAGTTTACACAGGCAGTGAAAAGGAAAGAGACAGCAGCACCGCTGCAAGCAAAACCCCACAGACCTGTCAGAAGCCATCCCCACATTCTCATTCCACTGCCCAGAGCGGCACCAGAGCCAGGCAGGGAAATGCTCAGCAGATGCGCAGAGCTGTCTTTTCCCGGGATTTTTAGCTCCCAGCTATTCCCTGGCTCACAGTGCCTCCTGCTGCAGGGATGAGTAGATGTCCCCACAGCCCAGCCCTGGAATACAGAAAGCTTTGGCAGGAAGCAGAGAAGGAAAGAGCAACGCAAAGATATCCCCAGCCAAAAGCACGGATGGCACCACAGCCATTCAGCAGCAGGACAGGACCCAAGCCCCCACAACACCCCACTCCCACACTGACACACGAGTCCACTCAGTTCCCAGGCATGTGCTGCAGGGCAGGAATGCAGGAGGCACAGGGAAAGGGCTCAGACTGATGATCCTTTACATTTCCCAGAGGACTTTGATCCTCTGCTGCTTTTCAAGCTCTCCAGCAGGAAAGAGCAGTGGGTTCACAGCTCAGACGGGGAGGGGGCACAGTAAAAACCCCTGGCTTGGGAAGGTGTTAGCAGCGTGAGAATGCAGCTGAGCCGATGGGATTAACAGCTTGTGATTCCCAAACGCACTCCGGGGTATTCCCAGGAATCACCGTGAGCAAAACAAGCACCACCAAATCCCTTGTTCCGAGGGATCAGAAGCAGGCCAAGGGGTGATGCCCTGCCCATGTCAGCCCTGCCCTGCAGCCCCGGGAGGGGACAGCGCCGGCATTTACCGTTCATCTCGCAGCCGATGAGCTCGAAGCGCAGCGTGCAGGCGCGGCGGCACATCACGGGGTAGATGCGGATGAACTGGGCCGTGATGGGAGGGTTGAACATGTTGGTCTGCATGGTGCCATAGTCCATGTTCCCCTCAAAAACCTGTAACAGTGACCAGGCCTCAGTGCCCCAGCTCTCCCACAGTCTCCTGCAGCAAATCCCTTGCACAGCAGACAGAGAGATCTCGACACTGCCAATGGCAAAAGAGCACAGAGGGGGAAGCTGGGCTCTGTTTTTGTGCCCTGGAACAGTGCAGGACCTTGGAGGAGCTCCAACACTCTCAACAGAGCTTTGCAACATTCCCTGCTTCATCCTCACCCCCACAGAGCCACACAAGCAGCAACACCCACTACCACTTCTACAAAGCTCCTCAAATCATGACAAGCACAGAGGTGGCTCAATTTTTTGTTTTTAACATAATATATAGAATCAAATTGCCTTTCATGCACTTTTTCCACTGCTGCAGAAACAAGGGGAATTTTTCTAATTTTTTTTAAAGCAAAGCAGATACTCCCAACCATTCCCTGGATGCTCAGAAAGCCAGCAGGAGACACTTGCCATAAAGTACTGCAAGTGGAGAGCATGGCAATCTGTAAGTCACTTTGAGAGACACTCTGTCAGCTGGTGCTTGTTGCAGATACAACACATAATACAAGCTACCCAAACATCTCAGTAGTACTCCCAGACCAAGCCCAGTTCCCACAGGGTGTCAGTGGTAAAGATACTATCTGAATGACCTAAATCAGGCAGTGCTGCTTCTTTGGTTATGCTTATTATGGTCAATTAAACAGAAGCAGGGAGCATTGCTTGGCATTGGAACCGCCTGTGCCATCTCACTGCCAGGAGAGTTCCCATCGGTTCCCAACGCAGCTTTGCCCCAGGTCAAAAACACTTTCCCACACACAGGGATGCAGCTCACAGCCACTTCAGCACCCACAGCACCGCTGGATGGGGGGAGCTGGGACATCCCCCATACAGAGCATCACAGCCCACCTTGTCTACATCCTTCTTCTCATCCTTGAAGAAGGTGAATTCCCGCCCATCCAGGCTGTAGGCGACTTTGTAGGCGCGGACAAACTCCTGCTGTCCCACACGGCGCGCGCCCTGCGTGATGATCCCGCTCAGCCGCATCTTCCGCAGCAGGTTGGCCTGTGGAGGGGAGAAGAGGATGAGTGGGGTGCAGTGAGGATGGGTACACAGCCCTTGCACCCACCAGGACCACCAAGTCTGGGTGGGAGGGTGGGCACTGGGACAAGGGAAGGGGCTGCCCATGGCACTGGAGCTCCCTTGGGGAGGAAGCAGTCCATCCCTCCAGCCTTGCATCCCAAGGTGGGCAGAGCAAGGGGGGACCATCAACCCATGTCCCACCTTCCTCCAATGGACTTGCCTCCTCCAGGCACATCCCAAGATACCCCTGGGTGGCAGCTTGATGCAACAGTTTAGCCCCACACTTGCCACCAGGAACAGTGAAATCCCGTGAGAGCAGCACTGCAAGACCAGCCATGGCTGCTGGGGCTGCTCTCTGTGCTGGCATTCCAGTCCTGCCACAGGTACCTGGATCCAGGGGTTCTTATCATAGTTGCTGGAGGTCCAGGCATTGACGATGCCGTGGTTGTTGAGGCGGGCAAGCTCTGGCCCCCAGCGCTGGAGGCCAAGGAAGCCATAATAGACAGAGGATGCTGAGAGCTGGGCGTCAGAGATGGCTCTTCCTTCCATGCCCAGGAGAACAGCACAGCCTGGGGGCAGAGGGGACATCAGGATCAAAGAGAGACAGTAACGAGGGAGCAGAACAGGTCATTTGTTTCTTGTCTGGGGGCAGAACAGGAGAGGGAGGCCTCTCCTCCTCATCCCTCAGCCAAAACCACACCATCCATCAGCCCCCCTCACAGCACAGAGGTCTGGAGGAGAAAGGACCTTCCTGGGGCACTCCAGAGAGGAGAAAGCCCCTTCTTGAGGATGCTCCCTCCATTAGGACCAGTCCTGCTGGCACCAAGGGTAGCCACAGCTGCCCTCCAGATCCCCTAAACCAGCTGGTGAAATCCCTCCTGGCAATGAGGGACAGACAGTAGGGAATAGGAGGGAAAGGGAATTCAGTACAGTTGGTGCCAAAGACTTACGGGCATGGCAGGTCTTCCCCAAAAATGGAGAAGGACACTTGCAGGTGTAGTCACCATCCAGGTCCAGGCAGGTGCCTCCATTTTTGCAAGGCTGGGAGGAGCACTCATTCTTGTCTAGGAGAGAGAGAGGAGGAGCTCAGGAGGAAATCCCAAAACCAGTCCTGGAGAGGAGACCCCTCCTTCAGCACAGCAAGAAGAGGGGGAGGCATCCCCTGAACAGGGGCCATGGCAGGAACCTTGAAGAGAGGGTGGCACAGGTTGAAGCTCTAACCCAAGGACCCGTCTATGCTGTGTCCCCACTGAGTGCAGCCAGGCAGGTGCACCAGGACACACAGTCACATCAAGGCTAGGAACATTCATGGAACAGGCTGAGCCCTGAGGCACCAAGTCCCTCCAGAGATGCAGAGCAAGGCTGAGACATAACCTGTGCCCACACCATGGTCCCTCCCTCCACCCTGCAAGCTCCAAAACAGCCTTGTGCCCCACACAGTCACAGCTGCTCACACCCCCTCGCTGTCACCCGAGGGGTCCCCAAGCTCTCAGTGGAACAGCTTCCCCTGCTGCCCCTCCTGTACTCACTGTTCTGGCAGTGCACCCCATCGTACCCCGCAGGGCACTTGCAGATGTAGTCAGTGAAGACGTCGCCCCGGTTTGGGACCAGCTGGCACTCACCATTGTTGTGGCAAGGATTGGGGTGGCAGGGCCCTGAGGAAGGGGAAAAACAACAGTAATATAGGCACAGGTGGAAAATAAAAGCATCCAGTGGGCTTCCACTCCCCACAGATGTTGCATTACCCCCAAGTGCATCCCGTCACCATAGCCCTACTCAGATCTGTGCTCTATGTGTCCATCAGCCATCAGAAGGGCTGAACCCCAGGGCCAGTGGTGCAGGGCCAGGACAAGGACACACTAACTATTAGCAAGGCTCCTGTCTGACATGGAGCACCTGGGAAAGGGTCACCTCCTCACCTTTCTCTGTCTCATTGCAGTCAATCCCAACATAGCCCTCAGGGCAGATGCAGAAGAAAGGGGCCTCATTAATCCCAGTCAGGCAGGTGCCCCCATTCTGACAGTGGTTCACGTCGCAGAAGTCACCTGGAAGTAAAGCCAGGTGTCACTGCAAGGGTGTCACCCTAAGGCACCAATCCACCAGAGCCCCATGCACACAAAGCATCCCAGCCCAACAGCAGGAACTGGTCTGCTGCAAATCCCACAGGGAAGGAAGCACCTGGCAGGGACAGGCTGCTGGACCTTGCACAGGGCTGCTGGCATTCCAAAGCAGTGGCTGAGACTGGGAGCATAACCAGTAGCAAGGACCTGCTTTGTGCTGCCACATTAAAAAAAAGATTGAACAGATGCTATATGACAAAGTGAAGACAGGGGAAACCCAGGTTTTGGTGCATTAAATGTTTTTGCCACTTGGCTGGGAAATGTGAGTGGCCAGGCTGGGGCTCAGTGAGGCACGAGAAGGACAGAATGATTCAAGGGGATGGGGCTGGTGCTGTTGCTGGGTTTTGCTAATGTAAGTTTGTACTTGTAAGAACACCAAAAAAAAAAATCATTGTAGGGGGAGCTCGCATTCCTCAGTTCCCAGATGCTGGAGTCAGGCAGGGAGGAAGCACAAGGTCCATCTCTGCAGGACGCCTGCCAGCCCTCCATCATTCTCCAAGCAGCTCCCACAGGGCAGCCCTGGCTCACAGGCAGGTTCCCCCAGGGAGCTGCTGGGGCTGCACCATTTTCCCTGCCTGTGCATCCATCTCCAGCACCTGCCACGGTGTAGGGTTTATGTGGCAAGGTGCTGGTGGCAGGGGGCTGCAAAGGGGGCTCAGCAAGAAGACAACAGGAGCTGCTCCCATGCTGGAGACAGCCAGTCCCAGCCAATGCCAAAACAAACCCTCTGCTGCTCAAAGATGGTGCCCATCACCAGCACGGCTTCTGCGATAATATATCCAAGATAAAATAAAAAACTGTGCAGCAGCTGTAGAAGAGGAGTGAGAAAAATGTGAGAGAGACAGCCCTGCAAAAACCCCCGGCAGAGAACAAGGAGGGAAAGGAAATGATCCAGGTGCAGGAACAGGGATTCTACTGCAGCCCATGGCGAAGATCTGTCTCCCTGAAGCCTGTGGACCACCACAGGGGAGCAGATATCCACACTGCAGCCCACAGATGACCCCAGGCTGGAGCAGTCTCTTCCTCATGGAAAGTACCAACACCAGAGCAGTTAATGAATAACTGCAGCCCAGGGGCAAGACCCACTCTGGATCTTTTCTTTTCCCCACCCTGTCCTGTTGAGGAGGGAAGTGAATGATGTCAACCCACTGCACCCTCCAACCTTCTAAGCTCCATTGCAGGACTGAATCAGATTGCAAGAGCTGGGCTGAAATTCCTCCCACCCTCAATTTATTCTGCCTAAAAGCTGCAAGGCAGCAACATTCCATAAACGTAGACCAGATTTCTACAGGACTGGTTGAAAGCATCAGTAACTCCTTGTCAAACAGGACAGCACATCCCTTGATGCCAGGCATTTCTCTGCTATGCTGCAGGAGTCAGAACAAGGGCTGAACCCACGTGGAGACCTAGGAATAACCCTTCACTACCTGCATGACCTGGAGAAGGTGGAAGTTGATGACCTGTGGGCTCACTGCCCAGACAACACCAAACAACAACGCAGCTCTCATTTGCCTAAGCTACTACTCAGTGAGCTCCTACTCATTAGTCCTTTAATAGCAGGACTCCTTTGAGTTAATCCTTCTCTTCCTGACACTCCACATGTGTAGGGTACACGCTGGTGGCAGGCAGGCCAGCATCAGGTGGAGGTTTCCATAAGGATGCTGTAGCTCCCTTAGCCCAGCCTCAGGAGGCAGAAAAACTTGGGCACCAGTTCAATTCACTGCCTGTGCTGCCCAGCCTGTTCTGCATGACCTCATGCTCCATCAATGCGCTGCCATGAGCTGCAGCATGGGAGGAGAGGGCTCTTGCTGATAAGTGGGGATGCCTTTGCTCCATGCCCCTCCACCCCTCCGCAGGTCTTGGGCACATCCATCCACCCCCATCCCACAGATCTCTCCCAGCAGCCAGTCAAAGCTGCACAGACCAAGCTACTTCTGTTCAACAGTGGGAGATGGTTGATTCCTCAGGCACAGAGGGTCAAGGAACAGATGCTCCCCAGCATCAGTGCTGCCCCCAGCACAGGA
This sequence comes from Taeniopygia guttata, assembly GCF_048771995.1. Taxonomy (NCBI): domain Eukaryota; kingdom Metazoa; phylum Chordata; class Aves; order Passeriformes; family Estrildidae; genus Taeniopygia; species Taeniopygia guttata. The sequence goes on along the minus strand of NC_133035.1, from coordinate 13,233,090 downwards.
GTATCTGGGGTGTGACATGGCAGCAAAGCAGCAAGGTCTCCTCCCAGTGTTGGGACAGGAGTGGTCCAAGTTTTATACTTCAGTTATTGCAAGTAAGTGGACTCCCTTTTATCCCCTCCCAGGAATAATCCTTTACATGGTGGGTGTTGGTAACCAGGCCCCTGCCTAGCAGTGAGGCACACAGGTCACTTTTTCCACTGCAGGAAGCAGTTTTAGATGCTCCTGTTTCTGGACTGTTTCAGGCCTCGTTTCAGAGCTGTTCAGCATCTCCATCCTCCACATACACATTTTTCTCCAGTCAAGGACAGAGCTGTCACAGGCTGAACACTCAGGAACCAAGGCAACAAAGATCAACCACTGCATTTGGAAATGTTTGCTTATACGAACCCACAGGCTGGCTGGGAGGCAAAAATAACATCCTCCGAATACTGGGACAGCTCATCCCAGCGGGGCTGGGGGAAGTCAGGTCTCAGGAGGGCAAAAAGGGCACCTCAGCCATCCAGGGAGAGCAAACATAAACAAGGCCTTCCTCACCCCTTCCTGCTGCCCTTTGTCCCTGACCTGGAGGCTGCACTTAGGCTTAGCTCCCTTTTCCCTGGTCTCGTCCATCCCTTTCGGAGCCGAGCGCCCCAGGCGCGCCCCACGGGGCTATGATGAAGCTGATACTCCCCGGGGCTGCCCTGGCCAGGCCAGCTGGGCGCGTACCAGGCGGTCCCAGGGACGCTGTTTACATTGCCAGCAGGGTTATCTGAGCCTGAAAGCCCAGGACAGCCCGGCTGAGAGACTCCCGCCTCGGGAGAAGGGACGGGGCCGTGGACAGGGATCCTCCATTCGGGCAGCAGCAGCCCTGGGGCTGCGGGCTCCACTCGCACTGCGTGTCCCGCAGCCCGCACCCAGTCACCTGCACCCCCAGCTCCTCTCGCTACACGTCCCGATCTCGGGCTCTCCCGCGTATCAGACAACCCCTACACATCCCCTACAGCCCGGACAGCCCCTGCACCCCGGATCCCTTGCACTCCACATCCCCAGCATTCCGGGCTCCCCCGTATTCGGGATTCCCGAAGCTCACCCTCTGCTGCACCGCGGATCCCCTGCACACCAGGCAACCCCGCGCTCCAGACTCCGCACTCCGGCTGCCCCGCGCCTCGGTCTGCGCTGCACCCCGCAATCCCTGCGCACCGGACACCCCAAATCCCTACCGCTCGGATCCACAGCATTCCACCTCCACCCAGGCTTCCCTGCACCCGGACCCCCGAGCGCTGGCTCCCCGGCACCCCGGAATCCCGGCTGCCGGCTCTCCTGCTCCCCGCTTCCCCGGCACTCACCGGACACGACCAGCAGCAGCGGGAACGCCACCGCCACGGCGAGCAGCACCCTGAACAACCGAGCCGCCGTCATGCTGCGTCCCGAGCCGCGCCGTGCGCTCCCCCCGGGCCGCTGCGCTGCGCTCGGCTCGGCTGGGCTCGGCTGGGCTCGGCTCGGCTCGGCTCGGCTCGGCTCGGCTCGGCTCGCTCGGCTCGGCTCGGCTCGGCTCGGCTCGGCTCGGCTCCGCCGCGGGCTCGGGGCGGGCAATGACTCAGCCCGGCCCGGCCCGGCGCGGCCCCACGTGCTCCGCCGCCCGCCCCCGGGGCGGGACCGGGCCGGGACCGGCCCCGGGTGAGGCAGCGCGGGGGTACGGGCAGCGAGGCGGGGAAAGCGTCTCTGGAAGCGGGAGCCACCACGGCCACGCTGATGATGCTTCAGTGGGGCACCGCTGGCTCACCCCACGCCAGGTCTTGGCCCTCGGGTGGCCGGCAGGGACTTCCCGAGCCTGGCGGTGCCCATGGCTCCTGGCCCTGGCTGGCAGGCAGAGGGTGCAGAGTTGGACCGGAATGTACTGGGCGCTGCCAGCACTTGGCAAAGGAAGAACTGTTTTGCAGCACAAACCCCAATTTTTCTCTCCCTGGGTGGGATGAAAGCTGGAGACGGCTTCCCCTCTGATGGACAGTGAACACAAGTGCCCTGTGCAATCCTTGCCATCCAGCGCGCCAGTGGCATGGGGTTTTCCCAAGCTCCTCCTAACTAGCACCAAGAAAATGAGCTTGCAGCCAGATCCGGCAAATATGTGAAAGGGATTGGGAGTGACACAACAGCTTTCTGCCCAAAGCACTGCACCACAGCTCCACTGGTTTGGCCACAAACAAGCTCCTTTTTGAGCTGTGCCTAGCCACCAAGACCTGGAAAAGCCCAGCCACGCTCTTGAGAGGAACTGGTGCCCTGTGGGGAGCTCTGGCCTGGAAGGCAAAAACATATTTAGCCCTGGAAGGCTAAAGCATATTCAGGCTAAATCCATAATCAGCAGCAAATTCTTTGGAAAGGAGCACTACACAGCACAGGAATGCTGGATCCTTTGACCCTGTCATGGAAATCCACTCCAAACCCTCCTCCTCCTAAACGTGAAGCTGATCTTATCTCTTCTTGCAAAACCCTCCACTTCAGCATTAACTAACCCACCTCAGACACTTGGGCTGCTCATATTTATGTGTTGACTCTGCCCAAGTGTTGCTACATTTCTGCCTTTGGCGATGCAGCCACGCAGCCATCCGTGAACTGGGCAGTCCAAAGTGCATGCCATGCACTTTGACCAGTCTTCCCATCTCCACTCCAGTGTCCAGCTAATGCTTTTGTCAGACACATTCAACCAGTGCCCATGAGAGCACCCAGAGCACGAGCAGCACCCTAGGGAGAGAGTCAGTGGCAGGTCCAGCCGCACCACTGCACTGGTGACTTCTCAGGGCAACACAGAATGAGAAACACATGGAACTGGACACGTATTCCCACCCACACCCACCACCCTCGCTGCTGGTGTTTCCCTAAATTAGTAACAACACAAAGAAAACTCCAGGTAGAGTTTAACTCCAGTGTAGGGAGAAACAACAGCTGGAAAGGAGGGAGCACACAAGACACAGTATTTGCTTTCGAATAACCCTTCAACCTCAGGGTAATTACTGCTGTGGTGTTCAGAGGAAAACAAGGTCAGGAGGAGGAGAGCGCAGGGCAAGATTCCCAGGGCTGTGCACAAGCAACTAGGACAAGGGTGTTTGTTCGGCCTTTTGAGGGGCTACTGCTTGTATTAGCCTCAGAGAGAATGCAAGACCCAGAGGGAGCTGCAGAAAAAGCATCAGCCTCTCTAAAAACAGAAAGCAAAATGTTTTCTTTCTGTCCCCAGAGGCATGAATGCCAATGTCCTAGGAGCGTGCATGGGAAAGGATATTAAAAAGCGAGTTGTGGAGGCCAGATGGAGCAATACTCTCCACAGGGACAGTGCATCTTGCAAGTTCCAGTGGATCTTTGAATGATGCAATGGAGAGGGGCATCCCACAAGAAACTACACTTGGGAAGTGTTTCTGTTGTCCCAGTGGGCAGAGGGAAGCTCTGGACATGGGCAGCAGAGAAGAGAGAGGAGCAACCTGTCAAGGACAGGGAAGAAACGAGGAACAGAGAGAGCTCCCACGGGCAAACACCACGCCCGGGCTCCTACAGCCGCCAAGTTTTTGCAAGGGATGGCTCTACTTGAAAGAATTGGGTAGGTCGAAGGACAGGCATAATTTCACTCCCTTCTGCAGGGACTACTTAGGGCCTTGCTATTGCAGTATTTACCACTGGGTTTGGTTTCTTCTGCGGAGATCTGCCAGATTCTGCTGTGCGTAACCCTTTCCAAGCTGTGCTGATAGCAGATAGCCTGGGTAGCTGGGATGATAAAGAGGAAAATAGGTGAAGATGGGGGCCATGCATTTCTCTGATGCAATCGTATTTATTTTCCAGCTTATACAAAGGTGTTTTCCTGTGAACAAGAGAGGTGAACAATGCACAGGTGATCCCTTGCCCAAGCCCCCATCAGCCATAAAATTGACCAGGCTGATCATCATGGTTGATGAATGTGCAGTGACAGCTTTGGTATCAGCATAGTTTCATGTTCCTTCCCTCCACTCCCTCTCCGAAACTCACAGGACTTCTCCCGCCACAATCAGGTAGCAAAGATGCCCCTCCACCCCCAGCTCAGCCCTTGAATGGATCTTTTTTTGGGTAGCAGCTCCTATTGTTTCAACTATCTTCTCTGTAAAGGAGTTCACTAGCTTAGGTCTATCTCGAAAGTCAGCTGTTATACCCCAGAGGGACTCCCCACCCAAAATGCTCCCACAACACTCTTTGCAACATGGATTTCCTCTCTCACCCAAGTTTTGAGAGCCCCAGAAAGATCCCTGACAAAGGTAGCCCTCATCCTCCACAGGCATGACTCTTTTTAAGAGTTCAAAGTTGTGGTTCAGGCCACAACACAGGTCCTGGGAAAGTTTCCTGCCACATGGGATCAAATCTCCCATCCTGCCACACGTGTTAGCCACTCCGAGTGGGAAGGAGAAATGATCTGTGGCACCACAGCAGTGGATTAAGCCCCAGTCTGCTCTTAATCCCTCTAACAGGATAACCAAGGGCTTGTGCCAGCATCTCTAACCTCCTGCAGCCCCAGCCAGCGTCACTGCCCGCTGGCCTACCAGCACTAGGTTTCCAACAGCTGCTGAAGATATCCACTGGCTGGGACAATCCTTGTGTAGTATATGTTATGGAATAATTCGTGCTTATGTAAAATATAAAGGAAATAAATTGTGTTTGCACAAAAGATTCTTAAAGTTTTAAATAAAAAGGAAAGATTCTGAAACTACAGATGGCAGCAGGGAGAGAGATCTGATTTACAAACAAAAAAACGTGGCTTTGTGAGGAGATGGGCCCTTTCCTGGGACAATCCAGGAGACACCCAAGCAATGAATACTCAAGAAATATCTAAAATCAAGATAGTCAGAGTTGCCAGGAGCTTGCATCCCAGTACCAGGTTCAGGTAACTCCACATCAGCAGTCTTCACTTCTCAGAAACATCTTTGTCCAGCCCAGCACTGAGAAAAGGAGACCTCGTGAATATGTGAAGCAACAAAAAGAATAGGAGAACCTCTGCCCCAGGCAGAAAAAACTGTATAAAACTAACCCAACAGAGACAACATTGGTGAACAGAGGGGATCTGAAGCTGTAGAGCTCAGATCAGTGTTCACCCAGCACTGAGCCCGGGCTTGGCACTGTCCCTTTGATTGTGGCTATCAGAGACTGAATCTCAGTCGTGAAATAAAAAACAATTTTTTTATTATTAATTCAGCTCTATAATTTTATTGCCTATAACACTTGCATGTAGCCAGACTTCTCTGTTTAGTTTCTTGAGAAACAAAAGTCTTCCTCACTGTCTGCCCTTTCCACCAAAAGAGTAATAGTTTCTTTAAATGCAGCTGTACACTTAGGGATGCTAATGCTTAGGAATTGGAACTTCAGGACTAATCAAAAAACCTGGATACTGAATATCCTTGGGGCATGGAAAGCTCCATAAGGCTACTGAGAGCCCTTCTGGATAGCTGAAATTTTCCGATTTAAAAGGAAGAAGACAAAGGGCAGCACCGTCCCCTGGTTTTGCTCTGCTGCCCGCTGCTGATCTTGTCGGAGCTCAGATGAGATTCCAGCCAGTTTAACTTCAAGTCCTTTGCTCTAACCTAAATAAACAAGATTATACCCAGCTTAGAGCTGGTGTGTCTGTGTAAGGTACTTAATATAAGCACCTTTATATAACCCCCTTCTCTGAATCCTTTGCAGTCTTTAAGGATTTATACATGCTTACCTCCAGCAGAAAAGGTGTTGCCATCATCTTCATCAGGTAGGTAGGAAACCAAGGGCTCAAGGGAAAGGACATATCTCCCTTTATTTTGTTCATCCAAAAGCTAGACATGCAGGCTTGGCCTCTTACACACATGGCCTCCTCAGCACCACTTCTAAAGATCATTTGTAAATGCCCCAGCAGGAATTACCCTGGGAAATACCTGTCTCCTCACTATGATGGATTAGCATTGACCTCAGGCCAGGATTAAAGCCCTTGGTGGTGGTGGCTCCCTGTGGTGCTCATCTCAGAGCACAGCCCAGGACAGATGGGGCACACTCCACAGCCCAGACCTGCCTTGCCCTCTGCAGCCTGTTAGGTGGGAGCATCCACCTGTAACAGGAGCCCACACTCCGTGGTACACCACGGTGCTTCATCTGCTTAATTGAAACCCCTGATGGATCAGAAGCTTCCAGCAGCCTAACCCTGCCTGAGCACCGAGTAGATACCACAGGAAGATAAACCATGGCTCTTTGTTCTTTTTCAGGAAGCTCTTTGCAAGCTCCTGCACTAAATTGTGTACTTGACAGCTTTATTATCCAGGTCCCTCTGATAACCCAGGTTTCTGTGGCAGGTTTCTGATCCTCGCCCTGTTACCACGCTCACAAGACCCTTCCTTACTCAAGTCACCAATTTGGTGTATGTGCTTCTGGCATATGCTTCAAGGAAGGTCCTCCAACGCCTGCAGGGCTTAAGGCGAGCTCACAGTCTGATTAAACACAGGCCTGATGGCACTAATGCTGTATGAATATGGAACAACACTAATGAACTCTAACGAGCTAAACCACAGGGTTTGTTTTCAAGAGCCCAGAACCTGTCCTACCTGCTGGTGGAGAAGAGGCAGTTTGCTCATTACTGCACGCTCCCCTCCCGCCCATCCATGCCGAGAGAGGCTCTGCCCAGGTGGAGGCCTTATTAATTTGTGAAGTTGTCTTTTGATCTCTGTATCTCGAAGCATAATGAGAAGGTTTGAACTCTGCCCGTCCCACCCTCTCCATACCTCCCACTTGCTCTGATCCCCCAGAACCTGGCAGACAAGGGGAGAACTGCCACAGCTCTAGGATTCACTTCTTCCTGGAGAGAAGCATATTTGTGGCCTTCTAAAATACACTTCAGTAACCACAACCATGGCTGATGTAGCAGGAAAGCACCAGTCCCTGCACATCTTCCTCTCTCACACACACACCTGACCCTGTGAGGGAATCCAGGGTGACCACATCTCAAAAGCAGCTCCTTATTCCCTTGGTTCCCCCAGGCCAAAGCAGCTCTCGGAGGCCACCTGGAGCCACTTGTGCTCCTAGGTGGAGAGGCTGGTGACCACTGATGCAGGATGTTGGCTCCTGTAGGACCTCTGCTCTGGAAGGAAGTTCCTGGTGACCAGTGCCTTCCGCTGGAGCTGCTGCAGGAGCTCCTGTGCTGGCAAAGATCCCCCTCATCCCATCAGAGCCTTCCCCTTATGATTCTGTCTCTCTCCCATCCGGGATTGATCCTGCACTGTTGGCACACCAGTTGAAGCTCCTTCTCAACCACTTCCTGCCCCTTGGGCTGCAGCCTCCAGAGCCGCAGCGGAAACCGCAGCAAGAGCTCCCTTGACACCGCACTCTGTGTCCAGGAGAGCCGGCTCAGCCACTCAGTTACTCCTCTCCCATGGCTCCTCCTTCTCTCAAAAGGAAATAAAATCAAGCTCCAAGGCAGATGTGTGTCCTCAGTGAAACCCATCTGTCAGAGCCATCGCCACGGTCTCACCGGGCTCTTGCCCGGTCAGGGCGTCCAGCCCCGCCATGGAGAAGCGCACGTAGCCAGTCCCAGGGGCAGCACGCACCCAGGGAACACGAGGCTGGAGCATGCCACGGGATGGCCAAGCAGCTGTGTCCTCTCCGAGCACTCTGCCTGGGGCTGTGCTACCTCCTTTCTCAGCAGCGACAACAACTTCCAGGCAAGGAGCCAGCTGATAGCTCTGCACATCCACAGATGTCTCCATGCAGTTCCCATACACACTGTCTGGAGTGGTGAAAAACTCCCTAGAAGAAACAAGAGTAGGCTGATGGGCAGGGGTATCCACCCATCTCCCCCAGCTGCTTCACCAATTTCCTCCAAGTAACATTTCCTAGCACTTAGTTGTGTGAGCCTTTTAAAGACTCCAAATGTTTCTCCCTCCCTGCCAGGAGGTTTATACCAACATGTTTTTACAACAGGCATTCAGTTAGTCATATTCCATATGTCCTCTGCAATCACCCCTCCTTCTCAGTGGGATCTCCCATCACATCAACTACTTTGTCCAGCCTCCAACAGAGCCTTTATTAGAGCATGAACCCATTTGCCTTCTGCCATCAATTGCCCCCCAGGCATTTTCACATTTGACTGTTCCCCCTCACTTCCTTGTTCTGCCCCACAGATCAGTTAATAATAGTAGATCCCACCTATTCTGCATTCATCCAGTGCTCTTGGAGAATTAAGCAGCTGTAGCTCCAGTGCTGAGTCTCTCTACATGTCCCCAGCTGGCAATGGGCTGCTACCCTGAGAGCCCCAGCAGTAAAACCAGTGACTCTCACTGCAGACATCAGAGCAGACACAGAGTGAAAACATTTGGGTTCAACAGCCCCTCAGCTCCTATCAGGGCTTTGCAGTTTACCATAGCATTCCCTTTGGTCTATTTTCTGGGCCAGATTTGTTTGTACCTCTTTAAGGTGTCCCTCAGGGACCTACAGATGCAGCCCCAGCACCTCCCTCAGCAGGTGTGGTGGGGCCAGAGCAGTTATTAGGGGCTTGTGTGGTAATCTGTGTCCAATTTAGGAAGCTCTCTTCCACTCCTTGCTAACCCACCTTAGGACTGAGGTAGAAAACATAATGGACACCTGCATCAAGATCTGATGTGGTTCACTTCTGTGATCAGGGCTGCCTTCTTGACACTGTGCTGTACACACCATTCACCTGGAAGTACCCCAGAACCTTCCCATGACCCTCCCAGAGGGAGGTGCAGTCCCTTTAGCTGTGAACAGGGTAAGCCCTTTCTTTGCAGTCTTCCTCCTCTGTTGTCTGCCTGCATCTTCTCACTTTTGGTAGGTTGTTTTCTGCAAGACTTGAGAAAATAACATACCTACCTGTGCTTTCTCCTGCTCCAGCTCCGCCTGCACATCTGCCCTGGCTGCTGCAGGCAGGGAGAGCAGCTGTGCCAGCTGTGAGGACGGTGACCCCAGCGCAGGCAGGGCTGTTTGGCAGAGCACACGCAGCCCCACGCAGGAGGCACGTTTGCTCCTGCTGCCTGTGGTTCCTGGCAGGCTTTCCAGGGAGCAGCCCTCGGCTCACAGAGCTGCTTGTTCAGGAGCATGGTGTGTTTTTGCCTGGGCTTGCAGCTGCCTGTCAGCTGCTGTACAAACACAGCCCTGTCTCCCATCTCCCCCCTGGCCTCTTCTCAGCTCTGCTCTTTGCGGTGCTCAGGATTAGCCACACCTCAGCTGGGTAAACAGGAGCTGATCCTGCCCCATCAGCCAGGGGCTTTGCAGCCTCAGCTGCCGCAAGCAAGAAGTGCTCCTTTATTTTTCTCCCAAGTAAATCTCCCTTTCATCATTCAGCAGATCTGAAGCCCTTAATTAGACACAGCAGTGAATGTGATCTTCTGCATTGGTTTCATCTTCTATTTTCTTTCTCAATCCTTTTATTTTCTTTCTTCACCCTTCTATTCTCTGCTTTTATTCCACTCAGCTTCCTTATCTTCTGATCTGTTACTCATTTTCTCACTTCTTTTACCCACTTTTTGCTTTTACACCCATCTGAGAAAAGCCACCCTTCCTTTCTGTATGTCACCTTCTGGGTGCTAAATAATGAACTAATGAACGACTCTGGTCTGAAAAAAAAAAGCCCTGGAGGTTGTTCGCAACTCCAGCCAGCACCTTAGTCTTCATGTCAGCTCAGAGGCAGCATTTCCTGCAAATTCCTACCTGGCTCTGAAGGGATGCTGAGCAGGGAAGGAGGAGGACACCCATTCCCTGCAGCACAGCACCCTCTAGCCTCCACCAGGGCGGTAGCTCTTTCCTGAGCTGCAAGGAAGGAAGGAAGGAAGGACCTTCACCATCATCACTCAGCCATGCATCCTTCCATCCTGACACACTCCCCACACATCCAGCCCTGCTCCCTGCATGTCCAGCCCTGCATAACTGCAACAAAATCCTCCTGCAGCATTACTACCAAATCCCAGGATGGCTTTCATGGGAACTCTGGAGGTCAGGATCTTAAAGCTGGTCTGCTCTGAGGAGACGTGTGGCAAATCAGACGTCATTTCCCAAAAATTGAGACATCAGTTTTGCAAGGTGAAGCCCACAATGAGCCAAGGTGGAGTCAGCCTGGCGATGGGGTCATTACAGCATCAGCAGCACTGTTTATTTCCTCCAGCCCATGCAATACATTAACTCAGAGATGGTAGAAAGGGAAGTGCTACTCCTGCAAAGCCAAGTAAGGTCACCCAGAGGAATGGAGTGCAGTAGCTCTGCAGCTGCTTTGTTTTCTTGGAACACTGATCTGCAGCCTTCCAGGTGCCTGTGCATGGAAAGGGGTGGTCACCCCCAGCTCACCCTTGGCCATGGTGGCAGACCTTCCCTGCTGGGTTGAGGCTGCCAGTGTATCTCCAGGATGTCATCAGGAGATGGAGATGCTCTGGATTAGCCTTTCATCCCAGCCATCCCACTGCTCTTTGCAGCTTCCTGCTCACCTACCAACCTCACCAAACCATGCTCCCATGGACCCAACAAGCTTCCCCCACAATCCTCCCTGCACCAGCATCAAGCCTGTTTCCTCTCACTTCTGCTTTCCTTCTACACCTCCAGGAAACAGAGCTCTGGCCCTCTGCTCCCAAACACCATCAGTCATTCTCCGAGATCACAACTGTAAACATTTCTTTTGTACTCATCATCATTCAAACACTCTTGTGTTCTCCCTCCCTCCCTTCCTCCCAGATCTATCCCAGTTCCCACTATTTTGGCACAAAATCAATCTTCCGCCTCCACTCAATTTATTTCCATTAATATCGCTCTCTAGGAAAAGGCCCTTCCCCGTTCCTCAGGCAATACAAAAATTTGGATTTTCACAAGGGGCTGCTAATCCCATTGTTCAGTTCACTGAACATTTCAGTTTGCAGGATTGCAACCCTGCATTCTCCTCAGGCACCACTACTTCTATGGAAACTTTTCCACAGAAAGCATTTTGCAAGCAGCCACTGAAAAAAAAAAAAAAACAAAACCAAAACAAAACAAGAAAACCTATAAAACTGTGGCCTTAGCAGACTCCTTTGCCAGCTTTCTGAGGCAGGACAATCACAGCCTTTCCAGACTCCAACCTCAGGAACACACTATAGTGGCAAATGTCAGACAGACCACTTGGGATTAAACAGAAGACCAGTGGTTTCTTTTATTCAGCAAGACATCTTGGAAACTCTCCAGGAGAAGCTCATACATCCTTCTGGCTCTAGTACATCCACTTATTGAATCCACTCTGCTTTCCTCAGAGACGCCTCCTCTCCCTGCCCTCCCTGCCTGCCAGACACCTGCTGCTCTGATGTCACCTTCCCTGCACAGAACCCCTCTGCTTCTGCAGGTGGCTTTAGGGACAGGTGCCACACCAAAGCACTGCCTGGCTCCTGCAGCTGTATCTTAAGTTACCAAAATGTGTGAAAGGGGCAGAAACAGCTCTAACTGAACAAGAGGTGGCATTAGAGGTGGCTGCAGGGAGCAAGTCTGCTCAGCCTGGCAGCTTTTGGTGCAGAAGGTATCCTGAAGGTAGGAATTTCACCTAACCAGAATCCCTGGAAAAATCAGTAGTGTTGTGGCACAGGTTCCTTTCAGGGAGATACAGATGGATCCTTCTCCCAGACCACTGAGTTTGTTTGTGGAGCCAGGCAGTGTTCAAGTGCCATGGAGATCATGGAGCAACCAAAAGCAGGACCAGCAGCACTCCTGATACCAGGGAGTGGTTTGCAAAACCTCTTCTGGGCAGCAGCTGTGGCTGGATGTGGGATAAAAGCAGTGAGCTGGCTGCTGGGAAATTGTGGACAGAAGCAGCAGAACACAGCCTGGTAAAGTGCTCATCATCGCAGTGGCATTTCTCTTTTGGCCTAAGGAATTTGGGAATGCAATAGCCCATCTGCTCTGAAATGATCAGTGATGCTCTCTGTAAGCAGTCTGAGCCCTCTCGAGTCTGGGAGAAAAACAAAAAAAAAAAATGAGTCATAAAGTCTCTAGCAATGGCTTTCAGCCATTAGAGGAGACCAGAGTCTATGGCTTAGAGGGGACAAAAAGGTGGCGAGCAGTATTCAGAAGGGCTGAGGTCAGTCACTTCAGTTCTATAATTAGGAAATAAATAGCATGCTAAATAAACCCAGAGTAGAAGCTTTTGAGGAGTGTGACAGAGCTGGAAGTTGGCAAGGAGCAGCTGAATGAGAATGTGATGGAAAAATACTGATCAGGTGGGCCACGTGCCACCTCCCCAGCTGGTTTGTATGATGCAGCCGTTCTCCCATCCCTGGCATTTGCATCTGCACATTGCCAGCTCCTCAGGACAGAGGCTGGTCTATTTAGAGCTCTGCAAAGTGCCCATTACTCTTTTAGACACCATTTTCAGAAAATATGTAAGAGTCCAAAGAGCACTATGCCTCCAGATCCAGCAGGCTTGGGAACAGCATGGCTCTGCAACCCACAAGCCAAAGCCTCACTGGCACTGCAGGGAAGGCAGAGCAGGGGAAGGGGGGAAAGCATTGCCTTTATTTCCATCTGCAAAGCTTTTTTGTGCTCACATGTCATTGACAGGCACTTTGCTTATTTTCAGCTGGCAATCAAACCCTGCCTAAGAGCTGTTTTCCTTTTTGCTCCTGCTACACACTGCCATAGATGAACACCCTGATGTTTCCTCTGGCAAAAAGGTTTCCTCAGGGGTGCAAAGTCCGCAGGAGTCCTTCAGCACACAGCATGTTTGCTGAGTAGGAGAAAAGCTGGGCTGGGGGAAATGAAGCAGAAAAAGAGTTCCAGAGTTGTGGCAGCAACAGCCAAAAGAGAGAGGGATGTGAAGAACAAAAGGTGATTGTCACCACGGTGTTGCACGGGGGAGTCTCAGGTTGGTTCAGCAGCACGTGGAGTTCTCTCTGCCTGGTACCTTTCCAATTGCTGCATTTAAAAAGATGGGATTTTATTAGTCTTTTTTTGGCCTCTCTGTACAGAGGTTGCCTTTTGGTGCCTGCCCAAAGCACAAGGCAAAGCTGCATTCTTCCTGTGCTTGCAGTTTCCAGCATGTACATTTGTCCACTTTCACAGTAGCCAGACTGCTCAGAGTGGGATCCTCTTTTCTCCAAAGCATTGGGGTGTTCCTGGACACTCACATCCCACCTCTCAGCAACACCAGCAGGCAGAAAGATCTGAAACACCAATGACTTGTACTGGTTTTTCCCTCCCTTTCTGGAGACACAGCACCTTTTCTATCACTTCCCTCCTTGAAATCAGCACAGCTCAGCATTTTGGCTCCCACTGCCACAGACACCTGTAAATTTATGCTGCCGCCTCTTCAGTGTTCACCTCCCCTCAGCAAGAAGTGAGCAGCAAGTTTGGTTTGCTTTGTTCCGTGACAGGTCCATAACAATGTTCTCTTTTAATAGCCGAGATTCTCTCAGGTCAGAGAAATCTCCAACAGTCTCAAAGACTTAAAATAAAAGCCTTGCCTGGAGGCTCAACTCCGGTTTGAGGCGTATTTTCCTGCCCGGATCTGTTTTTTCCTGCCTGGATCAGATGGTGGAAGAGCTAAGGTACACCTGGAATCAATTGGGACAGCAATTTTCTGCAATCAACCTCAAACACATTCCTCAAATACTTAAAGTTGAGTCTGATACCGGATGGGATGTTTATCTGCTGAGCCTATCTGTTAACTTGATCACAAGCATAACTCACTGCCTTGAGACACACCAAACCTCAGCCCAGCTGAGCCACTGACAAATTTAGCAATCATAAACCCTGGGTATTTTCACAAGGTTAATTAAAAGATAAAGAATACAACTCTGTTTGACTGAGTGGTGTGGGATCACACCTGTAGCAAGTGTGGAGAGAGGAGGATGTTGTTTGTTCTGCCACCTTCATTGCAGAATTTCCCCTCTGCCCTTCCCCAGAGCTCCCTCCTCCTCTGTGACTCAGGCTACAGCAGTTACTCATCTCCCCATGTACACAGGCCCTGGAAAATGTGACTTGCTCCTTGAGAGCTTTCTCCACGTAGGAAGCTCCAACACCCAGTAAACAGAGGAAGCATTTAAAATATCTGAAATGAGAGGAAGGATTTTTCCATCCAGTTATTTAAAGCAACCATTAACACAGCTCAGAATGGTTGATGTTCCCAGCAACATAACGCCGGGCTCTTTTGGAAGAATACAAAAAAAGTAGGTTTATAAACACATTGTGGACAGGTTTTTTTTATCTTATCATTTATTTTCCTCCTAGTGCCTTTCAGGTGGGGCAGGGTCCATGTATCAGAGCGGATTTCAGCCAAGGCTGCTCCCAGCGCTTAGCACCCAGAGTGGTCTATGGGCCCACCCTAAACAAATCCAACGTGCTGAGAGCCCAACCACCATTTCTAAGGCTCGAAGATCCAGTTTCTAAAAGACGCGGTATTATATAACCAGCACCCGGTACAGCACACGGCTTATCGGCAGCTTGGCGGGATTTTTAGTCCTCAAGACCACCGAGCTGCATGTCACTGAGGAGCAACCGTGTGCTCCAGCTGGGACCGCTCCCAGCGCCACGGGCGGTGTCTGTGGGGGCAGGAATCGGTGGGGCTCCCGCACCCCTCGCACGCCTCGCACGCCTCGCACCCCTCACACCCACCGCCCCGGCCCCGCTCTGTCATGGCCGCGCCGCCGCCCACAGCCCCGCCCCTGCCCGCCGCCGCCAATCACCGCCCTCCGCCTGACTGACAGGCGCCCGAGCCAATGGACCCGCCGCGTCCCGCCCCCCGCTCCCCCTGCAGCCAATGGCACCCGCGCGTCACTGATGGAGCATCCGTCCCCGGCTCGCCTTCTGACCAATCGACGTGCGGGCCTGGGCGGAAGCGGCGCGGCGGTGGCCAATGGGAGGGCGAGGGCGGCCCGTAAAGGGCAGCGGGCGGCGGGCCCGGGGCAGACGGGCGGGAGCGGCGGCGGGAGCTGGCGGGGCCCTTCGCGCCCGCTGGCGCTGCAGGTGAGGCGGGAGCGCCTTCCCGCAGGGCTCGGGGCGGCCGAGCCTCCTTCCCGTTCCTCTCGGCAGGCCTGGGGACTGCCCCGCGGCCGGGTCTGTCCCTGCTCAGCCGCCGTGCGCCGGCTGCACGCCGGGCCCCGCGTGTTTCGTGCCGGGGGGAGATGGGGGTGTTCCCCGTGGGGCGGTGGCGGTCGGTGTCCGGTCTCCTCGCGGTTCTCCCCGGCGTTGGAAGCTCTGGGAAGTGGCGGTGTGGTGACAGCTTCCACCGTCGCTGCCTGGGGGTGCGAGGCTGTGCAGGAGCTGCGGTGGGAGCAGCGCATCCCTGTGCTCGCAGGGAGGGAAGAGCGAGCTGGGATGCGATGGGGGAGAATGCTCCTTGCGCGAATGAGAGCCAGGGGGAATGTGCCCCTGTCAGGTCACACTGCTCCTGCCAAACGAGCCTCTTCCCTGGTACCCACGCTCCAAGGTCCTGACCCTGCTACAAGCATCTTGTATCAGCTTCAGGCCCCCTTTTCTTGCCTGCTGTGTACCTGCTTGTTACCCTGTGTGAGGGGACTCTACTCCATCCTGCACCTTCAGGTGTAACCTGTGACTCTCCTCCAGCACAGGAAATGTCGAGGTGTCTGTCACAACTGATGAGTTACAGCTGCTGAGCTCTCTCACCTGATGCTAACTTGATTACAGAGGTACGTCAGGAGCAGCTTTATCCATGTCCTTGTGGCTGGAGGGATTGCATTCTTTACTTTCAGTTTGTGTAGGTTCCCTTAGAGAATTCATAGCAGCTTCCTCTTATTGTTGATGAACAATTGTCACTAGTCTGGCAAGTATAAAGATTCCTGTCAGCCCCTTAGATTGCTTTTTGGCTTTCACAGCACTGGTGTGTCCTTCTGTAACAAATGTTCCTGTCTTTTTAGTCAGCTAATGGTACAGTGTGTTCATCTTACATGCCTCATTTATCAATTATTATCATGCTCAACCATGTTCATAATATTGCTTAGGTTGACATGTTCTAGTCCCTGCTGAGGTGGTGTCCATAGAGCAGTCAGTTCAGTTGTTTGCATTTGTGATATCTTGTTTTTAGACTTTCTTTGATAATGTTTATTTCCTGTGCAGGGAGTTTTGTTGATGAGTAGTCTTTGGTTGCTGTCTTATCTTTCATGAGTCACCTTCTGTCTGCGGTGCTTGCTTAGCTGTCATATCACGAGAGAAGTTTCAATAGCTTCTCTTCTCTCTTCTCAGATCAGTGGACATGCAGCCATTCTTCTTATTCTAGACATCACTTATTTTGGTCTCAAAGTCAAGAGTAAGAACAGGAAGGATATGAGAAGAGAAGTAAAAGCTAATGTTTGAGTTCTTCCATTCTCCTGTCTTAGTCTTAAGAATAGTTGCTTTTGCATGGGAGGTCTTCTGTGTTACTGAGGGAATTAGCTGCACAAAAGATGAGGCTGACCTAAGATTGTGCCAGACTGTCTTTTTTAGGCGTGGAAAAGATGTGAAGGTTGTGGATAAAACCTTCTATCTTGCAGTTTCTGAAGAAACTTAAAAATTAGCTTGTTCTACTCTTCCTGTAAAAGCTGCATTTCTCTATTCAGAAAGTCAATAGCAGCTTAAACTCTTAGTGTTTCATAAAGCTGCTTTATTAAACTTGTCATGTGAAAACTCAGAGATTAACACATTGAAAGAGTTGTTCTGGGATGTGGCAGTGGGAAGGAAAGATAGCAAAATAACACCCTTTGACCTTGACAGAGGCATATGAAGATGTTTTCTGAGTCTAAGTTCCAGCCATACTCCAGATGGAATTTGGTGTAGGATAAGAAATGGTTAGAGTAGTGAAATGCCTGGGTGCTACTGGTTTTACATTCCATTACCTTTCTTCTTCCATATCTTTTGCCTCTTCATCCAGACTTTCACACTGCTAGCTCTGGCAGTACCGAAATTTGGATTAAACAAACCAAGAATAGGATTTTTCAGTCTCTTGTAGGAATGTATGTGCTGGATTCTTGGCTGCTTGTAATTACTACTGAAAGGTGCAAAGACCAGCCTAAAATTAATCACTTGGACTTTTCAGCAGAAACCTAAACAATCGTGGTTTGTTAGTACTTTGGAGTCGTCTTCTGAGTTTCTCTGGAAGAGTGTGTTTCATCATGTATTGTAACTCTGAATTGATCTTCTGTGAAAGTATTTACCCTTCTTCTGCCTATCTATCTTGCAAAATATAAGCTTATATGCAGTTAAACATCCAATCAAACTCTGCTGATTGATTTAATTTCAGTGTGCAAGGGCACACTGTCCTTCTTGTGGAGAAGCAAAGTCCCACTTGCCCAGCATATATGGGTGGCAGTGATGGTGCCCTGTGGGGCAGCTATCTTAGTCTTTTCTAGCTCTAGGAAGGCTTCTACACCCAAGGGCTTAGCTTTCCTTCAGCTCCCTCAGTTGACTTAATAATAAAGATTGTTTCTGACTGCCAGCCCTTACTCTGCCAGTATCAGGCAGCAGTAATTGAAAATGCTTTGCAAAGCAGTTCAGTAGAAACCAGGTGCTTGAAACGTCATTGAGCCTGAGCTCTTAGAGGTGGTGGCAGTGGAAGGCAGTGCCAGACTTGGCAGAGAACAGAGTTTTATCTGTATCTCTAGACTGACCAACAAGTGCTGTTGCCTATTGCTCTCTCTGCTGTTGAAAAATGCTTTCATTTCTCCTTATCATGGGTTCAGTCTGACTAAAACAAATGACATTGACAACTTCCTCTGCTAATATGGGTTGAGCTCCTGGAAACACCGAACTTTTCTGAAATGTCTCATGTCTTATTTGCAGGTAACTGAGCTACAGCCCTATTCAGGGCATCAAGTACACAAAAAGTGTAGTCCAGGCTCCTCATAGGAAGGGACAAGTGACTGCTGCTGAGAGGCTCACTGTTGAGTAGCTTGTCCTGCTTCTAAACTTACCTCAAAGCATCCTCAAAGATACTTTTGTATAGAGCTGCAGGTTCCAAAAAGCTTGTGCAGAGGGGATTCAAGCTTGGCTGTCCTTTATCTGGAACACAGTTCTGTGAAGTGTTGGTTGAGCATATGTGAACATGAACGGTTGTACTAAGTGAAATAAGCACATGCAGAGTCATTACAGCGAGCCTCCTTGTAAAGAGGTAAGGACAAAATGTCCTAAAACACGAGCCTGTAATACCCCTAGCCTGTCACACTGATTCAGCAGGAGAGAGGACCACAGAGCTCTTTGCACATTGATTTGCTGGTGACTGCTGTAGTGCTCCAAACCTCCTTTTTGTTGCAGTCTGGGAGAACCTGAGTATTCAGCTGTGGTGGTAGCTGTGTAGTTCTTCTGTCCTGAAACGTTTTTGCTTCATTTTCAATGTTACTTGTGTGAAATGACATTACTTCTCTAGTGTGAACCTTCTATCTGTCATGGGCAGGCTGTGAGAGAATGACTCTGCAAATCTGCTCCCCTGTGGAGAGGAGCTGCTCATCAGGGAAACAAAGCAAGCAAGGTGTTTAAAGACCTCAGTGAAACAGCACCTCAGCTTTTCCTCTTGTTCAATATAGGTGTTCTCAGGCTGCTTGAACTGGACCCTTCTCAAATAAAGTTCTCTTATGTGTGTTGTGCTTTGTTATAGGTGGGCTCTCCCCGCTGTGTGTGGTGCCTGTTCCTCCCTTATTCAGCCCTCTAGCTGAGCAAACAGCTGTGATGTGTTTGGACCTTGAGCTGTTCCTCCAGTATGTTCAGCTGAGCCCTGTGGCAGTGTGGGAATGGAGGGGTTGCAGTCAGAGGATAAATGAGGCTTTAACAATGTGATTCTTCAAAATATAATGAAGGAATAGAGCAGACTTCCTTGAGGAGGGTTGGTCTATAATGCAGTTTTTATTAGCTCACTTAGCTCAGTGTGGCTTGATTCCAGCAGCATTCCCTCAACTACTGAGCATGGTTTGTTGGGTTCTCTACAGTCTGTGTACTCCATTTCTTCCCTGGAGCTTAATGCTGCTCCCTGGCACAGTTATGTGGTAGGCAAGGGACACCTGCTAATGCTGTAGGACTGTGCAAAGGTGTTACCCAGCATTTCTCTCTGTACCTAAAAGTTATCTTGACCTCTTCTACAAGGACCTGTAGTTGCATAAGGTAGTGGATGGGGAGATAGTCCCAAGTATCTGCACCTTATCTTAAAGGAAAGGCTTATGTTATTTCAGCAAACATAATTATTTGACTACTGCGATTAATTTCTGTGAAGTCAGCGTCTGATCCTGTCTTGGTTTAATCGTGTTCATGAGGTGTGTGCAATTAAAGCCAATGCAGAGCTTTTCAATCCATTTGACATAAACAGCAACTAGGATAAGGTGATGTAACAAGGACTCTACATAGCAACCTTAGCTTATGTATAAAAGCTGCCTGTCCTGAAGTGGAATTATTTCTGATTAGTTAAGATGATATTGTGGGGAAACAAAGGCAGTTTCTGTAGTTAAAAGGAAGTCAAAAACAGGGCTCATTTGACTGTAAATTAGCATTCTTGGATACGTGAGAGTGCTGAAGAGCCTTTGGCCCTCTTGGCTATAGACTTATTCTTGGGTACTTTTTTTAAGCAACCTGCCTTGGGCTGTACACCCAGCCCTCTGAGAGGCTTGATTTCTGCTCTGAAGGTGTAGAATTCCTCAAGGGCAAGGTAAAAAGCTCGTAGATCAAGGCACTTGTCTTTCTAACTGTGCTGATGGTTCCTTGTGCTATGAACTTTGTCCTTGTAACCTCACGGTACCTCTAAATTTAGCGTGAGCCAAGTGTGTAACTGATGAAAAGGTCAAGTTCCAGTGAAAGCACCAGCCAAGAATATTTTTTAGAACAGGGTGTAAACAATAGTTGTTGGTTCTGTGCTTGCCAACCAGCCAAATCCTGGCCTGGTATGGCCCTGGCACAGGGAGGGAGTTGCACTGAGGACTTCAATAGTCTGTCCAAACAGTGTCCTTTTAAGCATTCTTGTGATGGGGCATGTCAGTGTGCCCTCTTCATTTGGAGATAAAATCTGTCACAAGTTGGACAACAACATGGGTGGGCTTTGCCAAACTCCTGAGGGCTGCACTTTAGCTCTCATGGCCACATCTAACCCTAAACTTAAGTGCCTTAAGTGCTCAGCTAATTCTTAATTATGCCCTCTGTGCTTTGAGGTCTGAGACTTAGCTGGCTCTTTTAAATGGCCAGAAGTACTGAGTGATGCATCAAGATCTCAGCATTTGCTTCTGATGTGTTCTCTGAGCCACACTGAAGGTCATGGGAGGTTCTGCACGGGGTGAGCTTGGGCTGGGTAGATGCCAGTCTCAAGATAAGTGGTGTTATGACTTGGTTTTTGTGCATAAGCTGATGAGGCATAGTATTGGTGTGGCCCTAAAATACCTGTGTCTGTAATTTTCAGGCAACAAAGCAGTTTTGACTTAACCCTTTGCCATGAAAACAAAGGCATTTTTTGTACAGGTGCTGGGTAAAAGGATATGGAACTGTGCAATGAAGCTTGAGGCTTTCTTCATGAGTCCTCTTCCACAGGTTTTGTACTTGTGTAGTTTGTCCTCCAGTGCTTAGTCTGGCAGCCTTTCCCATCAGGACATGTACTTCAGAACCTTTCTCAAGTGGATTCATCTTCATCTGGATGGTCTCTAAACATCATCCTCTGCAGTTAAACTACTGAAAGCTCAGCAGCGTGGCACTGCCGTGCACTTCCTGGAGTGACATTTGAGTAATATGCTGGCATAAAACTTGTCTTTGTTTAAGAAACTATGCAGTGCTCTACTTTTACCCTTTCCTCAAGTTCCTTTCCCCATAATGTGGTTCTAAATATCTTACCTGGTAGTGACAAGCCTGTGCCTTCTGGTTTTGCAGTGTATCTTTCAGAAAAGTCATCAGCTTCGGCAGATATTAAAGATGATTAATTTCCTGGAAACATTCCATAAAGAACTAACTTCAGCCTTCCTCTGTTAAAAAGGTTGGAAAAAAAACCCCACCTTATTTCTGATCCCAGTCTGCCTAGGCACAACTCTTCAGAGTAGGGTGGGTTTGCTTTCCTCTTGTCTGATATACTTGTTTTCAGGGTTTTATTCCCAAATAGACACTAAAATATATGAAACCAGTCTGAGAAATGCCTGATATGTTAGTTAATAAAGTCTGCCTGCTTAAATCTGTCAGAAATGGCCTCTTTGGCTCTTCTGAGTCATAGTGGGGAAGAATATTGCTCTGCTAGGTGAGCTGTTACTGAATAGGAAAGGTTAAAGACTCTCACTGTTGGCCAGGCATGTTTCCAGTGTTGTGGTCTCCAGCTGAGCTCTGAGAGAATCAGTGAGCCAGAATGCTGAGGGGTGGGGAGGCATCCATGGGGCTTTTGTACCAAGCTGCCCTTCCTGGAAATGGCATTCCTTCAAGATTCTTCAGTCCATGTAATGGAGAATACCATATCTCATTAGTGGAGCCCCTTTCCAAGAAGCCTTTGCTCTTTCTGTTCCATAAAGCTGCATCCTTGTATTAGCCCAAAGCATTTCTAATGCTTCAGTGAAATAAATGAGTCTGCCAGGCTTTCAATGGCTTGTTAAAAGGCCTGAGTGGGGAGGATCCTGTGGGAATGGCTTCCTTTAATATCTTTGCTTTTTTAATGTTGGCTTCCCAGTATGAAGAGTCAGACTCTGTTTCTGTGGGTGGAGGAGCTGTAAAGCTTTGTAGCTACCAAATCCTGTGCGTGCCCTGTTGAGTCACAGTGACTTCTGTCTCTGGAAGTTTCCACAGGAAACCTGAAACTGAAATGTGTACAGGTCTTGGATTTGTTGATAGTTGTGAATTCACTTACTGTACAAGTAAATATTTTGATGCTGGCTTTTCCAAGAACCCAGTGTTCTTGAAAGGCTACATAAAGAATCTGCTGTAGGTCTGCTGGCTTTTGTTGTATTTGTCTGTTTGTCTGCAAAGGGTGAGACTTGGGATTTTTTTCTCATTATACTTGTACAGATGAAGTGCACTCTGTTAACAGCAGTGCTGAACTGTTTCCTGTAACATGATTTTCAGCTTTTTGTGATGAAAGGGCAAATTAAAAGACCATAAATCCAGCACTTGCTTTCCTATGGTTGATTTTAAAGTTATCCCTCAGTTAAAATTGGGATTTAACAACATTGCTTAAGAGGCCTGCAGGTCTTTGGGTCTGTCATGCCTGTAAGTGATTAAAAAAATTAAATTGTGCAATGAAGATGCTTCAAAATAACATCCTTGGGGCCAAGAGCTTCAACTTCCTTGGGTTTCTCAATGTGGATCTCAAATGCAATCTCAAATGATTGTTTCCAGTGGTATGCTTTTTGGTAATTTTGCCTAGCCTCCCAGAAGTGAATCCAATGTTTTGTATATAGAAAAAGCCAAATGTTTGTCCATTTAGATTAACGACGACCCAGTTAGAGGAGATTCTAGATTAAAATTTGTTTGGCTCAACCTTGTGGTTATCTATTTTTTGTTTAGACAAGTTTATTGGGTCAGTGCAAAAAGGGCTTAACAAAACAGAAGTAAGGTGACCTCATCCCAGCTGGTTAAAGAGGGAGACATCAGTCCTAGGTGATTAGAGGCTCAAATCCATTTTAATAATATAAACCCTTAAAATTTTAGAGTTGAGTGCCTTGACTCAGCCCTTGCACATCTGCCCTGGCTGAGACAGGTCCGTTTAGGTGTTCAGAAATACCAGAATTTAGAGGAAGTGCCTCAAGTGACACAGCTGAATCCATGGGGCATGGAGTCTTCATGGGCTGGATGCACTGCTTAAATAATCACTGCAGAAAGCTGTGCAATTGAAGCAGTGACAGCTTTGTGTTACATCTACAGGCTGATCTGAGCTTTTGGGTAAAGATCTTGACAAATGCATAAACCTCTAGCACCTGTTTGTGGTGTAGGTTCTGTGAATGTGTGTTTTAGATTGTCTAAAATGGAAAATACATTTCATAAGCATCAAAGCATAATCCTGCCTACCAACAGCTGATTTTTCTGAAAGTAATGGCAAGCTGGTATGCTGTTTTAAGGGAGTGGCAGGCTAACATGAGATATAAAAGTGTCAGAAAAGATGTGGTGTGTTTGTAATCTGAAGATTATATGGGAGAGAACATTCTCAGGGAGATAGGGTTTAGTTGGTTTAATTATATTGAGTCACTAATACTGACTAATTGTGCTCAGTTTTATTTAAAAAAAAAAAATAACTTAGGTGAAAGTTATAAACAGCAAACTAGCTTAAAATCCAAGTGTCAGGATGGTCTCAGGTATTGGTGCCTCTTAATTTTCTGAATAACACAATTATAGGAAGATGTCAATAGAACTTCAGGGAGTTTGCTACGAAGGAGTTTTGCTTGAGCACTGATTGTCCTTGAGTTCAGGAACCTGGTCTGCTCTTCAGCCAGTTGTACCTTCCCTGGTGAAACCATTGCTGTTGTTTGCCTGTTGTCTCCTACAGAACTGATGGTTATGTTGGTGAAAGCTTACCAAGCAGAGATGTGAGATAACATCCTGCAGCTAAACATTGTACTGGAACTCCTCTCAGGATGCCCATGCAACCTTCTGAGCAGAAGAATAGAAAGCTTTCTGTGGCCCATCTTCTCACTTCTACTGTGGAGCTCAAAATTGGAAAACAAAAGCTGAAGAGTTGTCCAAGATTAAATGTCTCTGCTTCCCTCATTCTGTTCTGCTATGCAGATGGTTTTGGTGGCAAAAACTTGCAGCTTTCCAACATGGTGTTAGTCAATAGCTGATGTCACACGTGTTTTCTTCCAAGGGGTTTTGGTGTAGCTCCACTGAGTACAGAAAGTACTCCCGAGGCTCTTTACTCCTGCTACAAAGGAGAGTAAGGCTTTGGTAGGCTCTGCCCTGATAGTGTGTTTTCTGTTGGGAAGCAGCAGCTGTGGTAGAGAGCAGACAGTTCTGGAGCTTTTCCTGGAAGCTCCGAGTCCCCATCGATTTGTTGTGCCTGTGGGAAGGCAGCTCTAACAGCGAGTATTGCTTACACTTGTATGGTCACAGGCTGAAAGCTTTCTCTTTTATTGGCACCATCAAACTCTTGTAACAAGCCTTCTGCGTGTGCACTGGTGTTAATTAGGTGGCTGTGTCTGAGCCTCCTGTGGCTCCCAGCGTGTTGAAGTGTGATATAGTGTAACATCTCAAAAAGCAAGTGTGGGAACAAGCAGAGACTGTTTACGAGCTTCCATCTGTAGGAGTGAGCTGCCTTGCTAAACCAGAATAAAAGTAGCAGGAACTCCTTTCAGGCTGGCTTCACACTTCAGTAACATTATAGATACTGCAAAGTTTAGAAGAGTATCCTGCTAATCCTGGTCCTTTAAATAGGAAAGATTTGGGTGGGTTTTCTGAATGCAATATCTTGCTGTCTTGCGGAGATGGAGTCTCTCTGCTCCTGAAGTTGCATTTGCACACTGGAGATGAGTTGATACCCTATAGGCAAATGATCTAGTCTGGAATCTGTCCACTGGCAATGAATTTCTGATGCAGATGGATCAGAGTTGGTTATGACTGACTAAACAAATAGCTTGCCATGTTTGCAATGGGACCTTTGTATAAATTTGTTTTCATCCTTTCCAGCTGAGAAATGCAGCTTGATCAGTAAAAATCAATTTGCTTTCCATCCCCCACAGGGTAGCTCGCACAGCACGTGGATCAGTGACAAGACTGCTGAGGACTGGCAACTTTTTCTAGCTTGAAGAAAATTGAAATTGGTAAGACTTGGCTTGTCACTTATCTTACTTGGGTTACCCATGTTACTTAGGAAAGATCCAGGGAAAAACCTGTCCCTTCAATAATAAATGCAGCCAGCTGTTTGAATTGTATGTTCAAAATAAGCTGGATCAGTATAAGAATTTGATTTCAAACTGGAAGGATTTATTTTTTGTATTTCTTTGCTTCCGTTCTTTTACTCTGAAGCCCTTGAAAGACTAGATATTCATCTAGTCCTTCAGCTGCAGAACCACAGTGAATAGAAAGAAATGCTGAAAATGCCAGTACATAAAGTGACCATCTTAAGTGCAGGCAGGATTTAGTACCAGTGTTCTCGTGGAACTGCAAGATTCAGGCTGAGGAGCTGACACAGTAGTTCTTTCAGGTGCTCCTTTTCAAGTCTGGCTTGTACACCTGTGAAGAAACACACATCCAAAGCTGCCAAGGTGCCTTTATAGCCTGTCTTTTCGCCCAGCTTCTGTTTGACCTGGGTAGTCTTGGCCAAGATCCTGCATGCATTGGCTGGCTGCTGATACCTGAGATGCTGGTGCAATTCTAGGGCAGCACTGATTAGGAATAAATCTCCTTCACAGCTGATCATCCAGTTTTTCTTCTGTTGGTCAGGGTGTTTAGAACAATACCAACTAAATTTTCTTCAGCTTAAAAGTTGCTAGTCAGAGTTGGTATGCTAAGATTTCCTGGCAGTGTTGACTGACAAGTTTAGTTGTATATTTAACATGACAGTTGATATTCATATCCAGCACTATATTTCTAAAAGCTTTAACATCGTTTTTTATCTGCAGGCTGAAAATGAGTACAATACTGGAAACCTCTGAGCTGCCAGCAGTGTTTGATGGGGTGAAGCTAGCTGCAGTTGCTGCTGTTCTGTATGTTATTGTTCGCTGCTTGAATTTAAAAAGCCCGACTGCCCCTCCTGAACTCATTTACCAGGACTCTGCTTTGGCTCGCTTTCTACTCAAATCCTGCCCACTTTTGACCAAAGAGTAAGTGGTATATTTTTTCCATGCTGACCTGTATTATTGGAAGAAGAGCTGCATTTAGCCATTCTTCCTCATGTGTTTCATAGACTTGGGTTCAAATGAATGTCAGGGTATACTCTTACTAAAATAAATCTTTTCTAAGTCAAGCATTTCTTTATAGTCTCAGGTACCTGGTTTTATGACCAAGCTTTGTTGTGTAGTTTTCCACAGGTGCATAGAAAAAGTCATGACTGTCCACCTTTATAGAAGCTGTATGCTGGTATTATACTGTACCAGCACCAATAGCCCACTGTCTGTGGAAATGGGGGAGGGATGGATGCAGTTAGCACTTGTTCATGTTCTTGTACTCCTTTTTGTTAGGGAAAGAATCTGTTGGGACTCACATTTTCATGGTGTGTCAGTGCCCTTATAATGAACACAGGGCTGGCTATTAGTTTTAAAGTGCCTGCTCTTATCTGGAGTACTTCAAGTTGATTGAAAACTAATGAAATTTATTACTGGTAGAGCACATCCTAACTAGTTTAATAAAGTAATGACATAGAGGCCAGTTCTAAGCTTGTTGAATACACTTACACAGCTGACACAAGGTCAATTTGAATTTGAGCAAGCTGATCCCTGATCTTCCATTCCAAGACCTCCAGAATCGGTGCAGCTGCCCTTAGCTTCACCAAGAACATTCTCCAATAATAGCAAGCATTTAGTACAATTTCATGAGTCTTTGGAGGGACAAGGACTTTGATTACACTATTTCTCTTCTGCAATCACTTTGAAAACTTGCAAGTCCTATTTAGAAGCTCTAAGTACATCAATTATATAGTAAGTGCTGAGTGCAGCTGCATGAACTTTCCTTTTGGATCTCAAAAGTCAAGCTGACTTAAGGATAGTCATTTTAGGGGAGATGAGAGGCTTTTAGCGGTGCTGTGTTAGGTGCCTTGATTACATAAAGTATAAGATGTTAGGCCATGGGGTCTGTAAACTTCTAGAGGAAACAAAGCATTATCTGTTGAAATTGGAACCCAGAGAGGGTTTTGTGATGTACTCCAGGTTAGTGGCAACATAAATGTGTTTGGATTCTTGATTATGTTTACTGCCTTAACTGCAAAGCCATTCCTTTCCTAAAAAATACATGGAGGAGGTTTGAGTTACTTGGTGCTTCAGGTAGTTGCCATCCCAGTGTTGCACTCCAGTTGGACATGCCCCTAGTCACTGAAGGAGCAAGCATGAAGCTGATTACCAGCCATGAAGGCATATTCATATCAGGCTAGTCTTTGGAAATGGATTGTAAGCTAATTTAGCATCCATTTCCCTGCTACTTCAGCTCTGTTCTCACAGCACAGGCTCCTAGCACTGCTCTATTATCGACTTTCAGTTGGAGAACAAAGCATTCCCAAAAGAGTGAAAATGCAAAACATGTCTAGCAGTATTTAGGCATCTGTTGTGCATTAATTGCAGGACTGATGAGCTGCTTGCAGACCCCTGGTGTTGTGTTGATCGTGTGCATCTTTGATTTGTTTGCTTTCTCTGGATCAGCTGAGCTCAGGCTTGCCAGCTTCTCTGAAGATTGTAGAAGTAATCTCCAATACCTGGTTCTTGGGCAGAATATTGTCTGAAAGACTTCCATGACAAAAGGAAGCAAACTCGGCTGAAACAAACCAGAACAAAATGTATCAATAGGTAGCTGTTCAGTCCTCTTACCTCTATATCTCTGTTAAGGAAGATAGGACTGTTGGGAATATAATTGCTATTTGGAATTCAAAGAGTTTACAGGAAAGACAGCTCTAAGATGTATATGTGATTATTTCTTTTTACTGTTCTAGTGATATTATCACAGACTTTATTTTCAATATAGAATTTTTTAAAAAAATCAAAGAAATCCCGTCTTTAGGCATGAAAGTCACCTGGAGACTACAGGGGGACAAATGTATTTAAATTCCTGCAATTATGCATGAAACAGTTTGTAGGATAATTAGGAAAAAGCTATGTGAAAACAGCTTGTGCAGTACTCCACTGAAAATTCTTCCAAGGCTTTGATTACTTGCTAATTATTCAGAGTGTTAGGAAAGCTGATTAAGCATCTCTTTTCAGATTCTACCATGAAAGCAAAATAAGTAGCCCAGCAATCCCTTCTGTTATATTAGGACTGGGTTTGTTGTCAAATCTGTTATAAGACCAATTCTGTGCAGAGGAATGCTCATAGCTGTGAGCTGACTTTCAGACCTGGTTTGTTCAGCTCCTGCTTAAGGGAGGAAGGGGTGAGGGCACTGCTGTGAAAAACAGGCTGGCAGGGAGAAAGAATAACTTTGCTTGTTTCTGCTATCTATGAAGATGTTTAAAAATTCTTCGAGTAAACACTTTTGGACTTTATTTTCCCTTTATGGCACAATCCTCACCTCTGGCCTAATTCAGTGCATTGTCATTCAGTAAGCCAAGTGTTGGTGGATGAATAATTTAAGAACTTTGAACTGTAAAGCTGCCTGAGATGGCTGTGTGCCAGGTACCTTGCACTTGTAGATGTTAGTACTGGTTTTTACAGTTCTATAAACTGCCAGAAACTTTCTACATATCTCCCAAACATTGGGAAGCAAGAGAATCTGTCTTCCTAGAGCTCATGTTGTCTTACCTCTTTTTTCCATTGCTCTGACCCTGTCCAGCTCTGTACTTTGACTTACCAAGTGGCATAATCAGACCCTTTTCCATTCAAATTTTTGAATTTTCCATTCAAATTGCTGCTGCTTATATGGAAGCTCTTGCAATTCAGCACAGCTATTGGTGCCCTTGAGCACTTGGGCCTAACTGCTGGTGGCAGCTGTGTCCTTTTCCTGCCTTTCAAAAGGGTACAGAAAGTCCTTCATCTGCTCTTATTCCTGTAGAAATGCAGTGCTGGCTCTTTGATTCATGAGGGTAAATTTGGCCAGTGCTTGCTGTACTAGGCTAGACATTTTTGGCTGTTTATTCTAACAAAGTGTGTGTATCTTTATTTCTGTAGTGATGTGGCACGTGTCATCCGTATAGAAAATAATTATCCTTGCTGTCTGCTCACTTTTTATCATCAGTAAAGGCAAGCTCCTCAAAGATTGAGGCAAATGACTGTCAAGCCTGTTAGTAAATACTGTCAAAGATCCAGCCTAGATCCTTCTTATCCTTTGTTTGCACACCAACCTATGTTGGGTGAGCAGGCTGCCTTGTACCAGAAGTCTCTTTTACACTGTCACTGCTTTTCTCTTAGATGCAAGGAGATGAGGAGTCAGAAAAGCTGTCTTCAAGCTTTTCAGTGTTCTTTTCTTCCCCCTAATGGCAAGCAGTGTTTGATCCCTGTCAACTCCTAGGTGTTTTACTCTGGGAGGAACACTTCCAGGAGAATAATAAACTAGAAGAACAGTGTTACCCCTGAAGCTTTGGCAAGTGAACATGCTGAGAGGTAGAGGAGAATGGCAGCTCCCTGTTGGTAGGTTGAAGCATTGACCTTGCAGAGGAAGCAGCCTCGGGGGTCTGAGTTTTTGCTGCGTGGTGTGGCATTGACAGCAGCTCTTATCAGCAAGGAGGATTCTAAGTGCTGTAAATCCTCATGCCTTGTTTTGACTAAAATACTTCTTGTAGTCACAGGTGGGGGAGGAGGACTGTGATGGGCACTTGACTAAATAAAAGCCTCTTAAATGGTGAAGGAGGTGGTTTAGCCAAGGAGGCCAGTCTGTACTTTTAAATAGTTCTGGCTTCACACAGGTACTGTGGGCAGCAAGCAAACACTTCTACTCCATTTGTTTCTTTTTTGAGACTCGGGAAATGTGGAAGCTCCATAACTTGCTTAAATTTTTTATTGCAATTTTTGTGCTGTGTCCATATCACATTGAGCAGTCTGGCTGAGCTGATGCAGAAAAAGCTGCTTTCTACATATTTGGGGCTGAGGGTTGAACCTTGAAGACTTTTATATGAGTTTCCTTGATTGGAATTCAATTTGTATTCCCTAGAATCAAATAAAGGACAAGACTCTAACAAAGTTTAATTTTGTAAAGCATTCTTTAAATAACTCCAAACTGCTCTGTAAAGGGGAAAATAATCTCTTACCTGTTGTAATGCAGGCAAAAGTTCTTAGACTATCCTGACATTGAGAAGTTGTAGGCTGTTTTCTCACCATCAGTATCCAGTGTGCACATAAAGGCCATGTAAGAGTTAAAGTGTTAATCTCCTCAGATGAAATGAAGCAATGCTCCAGAAATAAGCCTGTTGCTGAACTTCCACTTCACATCTTTGAGGACCTGAATGCTGATGCCTGCTAATAAAAATAGCACAGTTTTTATGTGCTTTGTGTGAGCTGCTTATGCAGCTGCTGCTTTCCTAAATTCCTGCATACTGGATTATGTATGTGCTCTAAAATGATAATCTACTGCCTGAGAGCCCCTAAACTTAATCTACAATCACATGCTGGAATTGTTTTAAATATTAAAATGCCAGGGGAAATTTTTGGGAAAATCTAGGAATTGTCTTGTTCTCGAGCACTGTGGGCAGCCACCTATCAAGATGTGAGGCTGTGCTGTTGGAATGCAGGTTTGGAGCTCAAACACTAACATTGGTGAGCAGATTTATGTAATTGGGTGTGAATTCACTCTAGCCACTTAAGAGTGGTGAACTCTTACATGTAAGTGACCTTCCATAATAAGTAAATGCCATCCCCTGTCTTCTGTTGCTGAGTCCTGTTACTGGAAGTTACAGGGCTGGTTACTGGAAGACATAACTGCTTCAAATATTTATCTTTATTCAGAGTGTCTGCTATCTATTGCAACTGACCAAAACGGGGAAATGAATCAGTTAAAGGCCTTTGTGTCTGGAGAAAGCTCAGAAGCTGTTTTTGGTTCACAGAAATAAAAATCTCCATTTTTGGTACAGCACAACTTTTCCCTTGGAATTTTTTTATCAGTACATGCTTGTCTGGGTTGTTGTGTTATGCTGTCCTTGTCCTCATGTGAAGGCCTTGGCAAGAGGTCCTCCTGGCTGGTGTTCACTGCTCAGCTCCTGTCACCATAAGCCACTATTGCATAACAGTGGAAATGCTGCTTATGGACATGGTGTTTGTTCCTGGACTCTTGCACATCTGGGAGCAGCTTCTCTGGAGCAGGACACTGAGGAATAGGTGCTGAACCATCTCCATGCTGTGCTGGAGTAAACTCTGCAGTACCCTGCTTTTCACAACCACTTCAGCTTGTAGCATACATAGGAAGGAGTTGAAAATCTGCTGTGCCCTTGAATATTTTTCTTCCAATGTTATCAATGCTGGAGGAAAGCCACCTGCTTTTGAGTGAAGGGCCCTTGTTTGGAAGACAGTTAAATTTAGCAGTAATTATAGGTTTAGCATAAAATCTGAAGGGCAGTACTCAAATACCCCTTAGACTGAATACTGCTTAGTTGCTCAGTCTGCATGGTTGTGTTTCCCTGTGTTGCACCCTGCTGAGCTTGTTTTCTTAAGGTAAACCACAGAAGAATGCCCTGAGTACATCCTCTTCTGTCTGCAGGATGGTTGTTTTGGAGAAGCATCTTTTTTCAGCTGTTCCCCAGGACGAATGTTGACTTCACTACAAAACAATCTGTTCTAGCTCTTGCTATCAGCACTGGGTAGTTAGGTTTTTTCAGCTGGGTTGAGGATAGAAATGTCTCTGGAATTGCTTTTCACATAATAGGCTTAAATAACATTTATCTGATCTGTCCTTTCAGAGGGTAAAGGCTTTTGCACAATTCCTGGCAAGTTTTTTCCCTCACCAGTGTAGTACCATGCACCTTCAGGACTGAAGAGGTCTTTCCGTGCTCTCTTCTTTGAATGGGTTTAGTAAAAGCAAGCTGAAAATCCACACAAACCCTGTATAAAAAGATGACCCATCCTTCAGCCTTGTACAGTCTTGCACCATTAGGCTCAGTACTTGCTCTTGGAAGTTCTTGTGGACTTTGTCTCAGCAAAAGACATAAAAGTCACATGAAGATTTCAAAAATAGATTTGCCCATTAGAAAAATGGAGGGTCAACAGAAATAGTGTGACAGTCAGATCATATGTCTGATTCTGCTATAGATTATAAGGATACCTTGTCCTCAGCTGAGAGCAGATTTTACCTTAATTCAGTAAAAGAGAGGAATCTCTTTTACTGTCAAGGCTTTACAGGCTTTTTTTAAATAGGTTAGATTGGCAACTGGTCTTGGTAAACAGAAGTAATATTTTTATTAGCTGCTTGGTTTTGTATCAGTCTGGTAAGGTAAATTCCAATCTGTCTTAGTTTTTCACTGAGAATAGGAGATCTGTACTATCTGGGCAGCCTTCTTCCTTTTCCCTGTTAAAGTGTTATGGTGTTCAGTCTCCTGAGCCTGGATACTTAGGGGGTGTATTTTGCCTCACAATGGGCCTAAACAAAGACTGGTGAGATAATAACCTTCTGCCTGAACACTTGCATGTATTTCAGAGTTTCAACTGCTTTAAAACTTAGGTGCAAACTAGAAATATACCTAATGTCTCGGAGGAAGTTACAAATCTCTGCATTAGAGTACAATGCACGTTACTCTGCTGAAGGCCTTTGAATGGTTATCTAAAAGAATGCAGTTACATGCAGAGTGATCTTTGCTGCAGGCAGTGATGCTTAAGCAGCTGACTGGAGTTGGCATTATCAAAGATAATCTGAGCATTTTACTTGGTCTATAGGATGCTCAAACACTTGTGCCTTCTGCAGGGAGAAACAGCGAATGCTCCCTTGTCCATAGAGTTTCACACAGTTTCAGCTTTGAGGGAAATGTGGAAACTGTTCTTATCACTTGACCATCATTTTGGATGGAGCAAGGGGATTCCTGCCTTAAATAAAAAGCGTGTCAAGGAAACTGCATGTGCTGTTTGCCTCTACAAGCAGTATAAAGGTTTGTTATGCTGCTTTGACTGTAAGAAGTCCCCCTCATAGATGAGGGAAAAGAATGGGGAGAAAGAGGCCAAACTGCTGCTCTTGTCTTGCTAAACAACCCTAAGTAGTTTTTTATTTGATAGGAAGTTTTTTTAAGGAGTGTGTGGGAGGGGAGGGAGTTGCCTATATGACACATGGGGAGAAGTCCAGCTGTATGAATAGGTGGTGTCAGAGCACAAAGGTAGGGTTTCTGTCACATTCTAGTGGATTATGGGCTTAAACAGTAAATTTGAGCTGCCTAGTTTTTTGTGAACAGGGAAGAACATGATCTCTGCTTCATATGCTCTCTCAAAGTCAAAAGGAATAATTGCAGGAAGCCCTAAACATGACAGGGAGGGAGTTGCTAATCCCTTAGGATCCAAGGTGAAGTCAGAAGCTCTCAAGCTTCTTCTGGACACTGTGGTCTGTGCACCAGTGACCAGAGTTCATTAACTAGAGTTGTGTGCCTTGGGACTGCTGTTCTTCTCAACAATAAATCATTCATGCTGTCCTGTTCAGAGCTGATGTAACTCTAATTTTCAAGGCATTGGCTCAGTCTCCTTTGCCGAGTGACCAGGTGATTTGCCCACATGGTGGTGGGGCTAGGGCACAGTATGTTTCCTGTTAAACCACTTGCAGCTCTGCTTGTGCTAAAAAAAATCTGATAACTAAGTCTTTAATGCTTTCCAGCTCATAGCTTTGTTTCTCACATATCTTTTTTGAGGGTTTGTAAGCCAGGGAGAGACAATCTGCTTTGTCACAAAGCTTTAAATACACACTTGATAAGCATAAGTAATTGGTAGACTCACCCCTCTTACTGAAAGGGATTTGTTATTCAGTGGAGTTTGGTCAGGTCTGACTGGTTCTCTTAACACTGTCCCAACTTCTAATTCTGAAAGGCAAAATCAGCCTGTACTGTGCTCTTTGCTTAACTTAGTAAAGCAGTTCTGTGTAAAATGGTCCCAAACTAGCAAGTCTTGGGGCTTTCCATTTTCTGGAACTTGGTGTGAATCCTGTTGTTTCTGCCACTGGCTTGTACAGTTAAGTGCTTACACAAAGTTCATGTGGTTCAACCCAGGAGACTTCAGTGTTTCAATTAAAACAGATTTACAGCACTGTACAGTTCTGCAGGTCACTTTGGTTGGTTGGCAACATGCACTCCCAATCTCACCGAGCCACAAGGCCTCTGTGTATTTAGTGAGAAGCATTTGTTCCTCTAACATCTCAATATAGGGAATGTCTGGGTTTTGGCTTCTGCTGCTGCTGTCAGTGCTGATTTTTCAGCTTTGGGAATGTTTTGGTCTCTCCTCTTGTGTAGGGCTGCAAAGATCACTGCTGCCAGTTCAGTCAGAGCAAAAACAATTCCATATTTGTTACTCTATTTGGGAGCTGGTGAGATCTGTTATGGGAGTGTGTTCTGATGTGTTCTCAAGAGCTCATTAACACAGCAGGGGTAAGCAATTAAATTACTGCCTTTCAGGTACGTTCCACCCCTCATATGGGGAAAGAGTGGACATATCCAGACAGCTGTGTATGGAAAAATGGGGAGAGTGAGATCACCACATCCAAATGGACTTCGCAAGTACCTGACGATGCCAGATGGAGCAACAGCCACCTTTGATCTCTTTGAGCCACGCTCTGAGCACTGCACTGGAGGTCAGTCCAACAGCTGCTGGCTGCATCTAGCTGCTAAACTTGATTCTGTGCTCTGGGGTACAGATGAGGGTAGAGCCCATGGCTCCCATTTGGCCCTCAGAAAAAGCAGATTTCTTTTTTAAAATGGTCAGTGTTGAGATCTTCATGGTACAATGCTGCACTGGAACAGTTATTTTATCTTTATTGTTGTGAGCAGTGCTTTTCTAATGAGATAAAAATTCAGTGGCTAGAGCTGGTAATGTTGGAGCTTTGCACATGAGAGTTACAGTTAATTTGAAGTGCATATGATAATCCTGAATGTAATTTACTGTGCTTACTTGAATTACAGCAATTACTTTCTTGGTTGATGAAATGATATCTTGTTAAACCAGCGAACAGTGTCAGCAGATCAAATATCATTAGATTAGCCACAAAGTAGATGATGGTTAATGTCAGCTGATCAGAATGCCTGTGTTTAGCAGAGCTGCATTTGGAAGATCTGCATTACACCCAGCTCTAGAGGGGAAATGAGGGGGAAATAGCATAACCAGTCTACTTGGAGTGCTGGGCTCCACAGCTTCCACAACACGCTGTCGGAAGGCAGAACATGTGTAACATCAAAAATGTCCTTCAGACAGAAGAATGTACTCTGGGTCTCTAGGCAGTGCCTGGAGAACTGTCTGCACAGCTTTCCCTGAAGTTAGAAACTGTTAATCTCCCATAGCATGAATTACTTTTTCACATCTGTAGCACTAGAGCTGCTGGTCTCCTGTCCCATAGAGGATTTTTGGCAGACTAGTAGGAATTCTAGCTTGCTTGTGGTAGGTGGCTTCCCACGGATCTGAAATGGCAACCTCCTGACTCTCTTAATTTGCATGAAGTGACATTTACTTAACTTCCCTCTCTCTCTGAGCACAGAGGATGTCACGATGGTGATCTGCCCGGGGATTGCTAACCACAGTGAGAAGCAGTACATCCGCACCTTTGTTGACTATGCCCAGAAAAATGGGTACAGATGTGCTGTCCTGAATCACCTGGGAGCCCTGCCAAACATTGAGCTCACTTCACCACGGATGTTCACCTACGGTAGGTACTTCATGGCACCTGGGGAACTTATCTTCAAGCTCATGAAACTTCTAGGGATTGATCAGCCTCTTTCAGAATAACAGAACTGCTGTACCCCAGTGGGGCTAAAACAGTGTTGTGCTGTTTCTTAAGAACTAAACTAGACTTAGATGGGAGGAAGAGAGGAAGCTAATATTAAATTAGCTTTTGTCTCTTCTGCCAGCTCTTACACATGGATTCTCATCAAGGAGAAAGTTTTTTGTAAGAAACTTTTGGGGAAAAAACCCCTTCTATGCCTACCCAGAGCCTGTTCAAATTATTTTAGAGATAGTGAATTTGCCATTTTCACAAAATGTGAAACAAACCTGCCTCTGAAGGATAAATGCCACTTTTGAGGCTTTGTAAAATGCAACCTGAGAGGAGATTGTACCAGCCTATCCAGAAAGTACCTTTATATCTTAGGAGGGACAAGTGAGGATTTGGTCCTGGATGTAACACAAGTCAGAAACAGTTCAGGAGTGTAAAGCTACAGAAGTGGTAGTGCTTAACTACCATGATTATGGCTCTCACCTTGAGTATAAGGAAGTCTTTCTTAACCTAGAAATTAAAAGGAATAAATTATTTGAAACTGTGTGAAGGGTGACTCTAGCTTGTCTTAACTGGCCTTTTGGTGAGTAATGTGATCCTTGTAGAATGGGCCTCTTTGCCTGTGACCTAATCTGCTTGTTCCTGAGCTCTTTTGAGCCTTCATCTCCTTCTTTTCTGTAAGTATCTATAGGTACCCTGCCAATTGTGTGTTTAGCAGACTTGTGTTAGGCTTTATTTTTTAAAGCTAGCTGAGCTACTGCTTAGATTTGGATTAACAGAATAGTTATCTTGAACAGTTAAATTGTCAAAACAGAAATACTGTGCTTTGAGGTGCCAAAGTCTGGCAGACAAATAGGCTGTAATGCTTTGTTGGTTGTTTTAGAATTATTAAATATACTCCTCTTTGGGAAACACTTCAGGAATACCAAATACCCTCATTTGTAGTGAGGCTCTGGGCTGTTATGGCTGCAAGTCTACCATGTCTTGAAAACTAGATTTCAATGCTAAAGCGTTTACTATTTTGATAGAAGTTAAGAGTTTGCTTTCATGAAGCTTTGCTTCAGGCCTTAGGGTGTTATTCTGTAGTGCATCTCTTGAGAAATACCTTTCTGAGTCTTTTATAGCCTTGGAAAGGGCAAAGAATGCCTAGCACTTCCTTTGAGTAAGACAGTAAATCACTTGGCAGAGTTGCTTGTTAAGTGCCAGCAAGTCCAGTAGACTTTACTCTGCCACCTACCCAAATAACTCAGTGCTGTTTCAGCTTTGCTGTATTCCAGGCATACTTGTTGAGGGCCAAGTAGCCTAAATTTGGGATTCACTGAATCCCAGCCTCTATATCAAGCTTGACCTGTTGCTTTTCTGGTTTTGATTTCTGAGCTGCCCTGAAATCATGAAGGTCAAACACTAAAGTATTTTGAGTACTGGCTTCTTCCAGAGGAAACCAGAGCAGTGCAGAATTTGTCTTGAATTAAGAATGTTCACAAGGAAGTGCCCAAACTCTGCTGAAACACTCAGACAGGAGCTTGCTGCTCCACTGAAGCAAACAAACCCTGGTGCTCAGCGTTTACTCCAGAGCTAGGTAAAGTTGGAGTCTGATATCTACTGAGGATGCTATAGCTGGGGTAGGGGCACAGTGGATCAGTGTCAGGTTAGTAGAGAGTGGAATGCTGGAATCCTAGGATTTATCTCCCTGGCCAAGTTCCACAGAATAGAGCTGAGTTTCTGACTCTGGACAAGAATAAACATCTGGAGTTTTATTTCTGTTGTTCATGTGATGCCTTCTGTGGTTTGCAGCCTTACATGCAAAGGGAAAGTTAACAAGCTGCATAAACACTTTAAATCGTGTACTAATGCTATCACTGTTGCAGCTGCTTCTCCATATCTCCTTTTCCCATACTCACAAGCAGGAGAAATAGTTGTAGGTACATAGGTTGTATGTGTGGAGGCCTTCAAGTCTGTCAAACTGCCAGAAACTGGATCCCTCAGTGCCTGCAGCCTGTGGGATGCAAGTGGGCGTTTGCTGACAGTGGAACAGATCTCTATAGAGACACTTAACTATTCTCTTGATGTGGAGATGCCCGTGTGTCTTTCTTTCAGGGAGGTGCAGTATCTTTACCTTTCCACTGGTTACAAAGGGTTGAATATCTCTGCTTTAACACTTCTCCTTGATCCCAGAGATCAGGCTCTGCAGCAGTTTGCTGGAAGCTCTTCCTGACAAGCCACTCCTTTCCCCTCCCCACAGCAGCTGGATTTAGAGATCCATATTGGTCTTGCTTAAAAACAAAAGAGCAAACTGCATTCCAAATACCTCACTTCACTTTCGAAGTGGCAAACTGCCTCAGGAAAGTAATGATGTGTGCTGCTTTTGCATGGTAATGTCAAGCTCAGAGTTGCTGGACTCTGCTTTTTAAAGCTGTTTTAGAAAGGAAGAATTTTGATTGTCACGTTAACTGTCACCATGATTTTTAAGCAGCTAAATTTCATCTTGCTTTGGCATTCTGTCAGAACTAAGCATGAGTTAAGCTCTGCAGGACTCACAGATGTATGAACACATGTGAATCAGAGCTGTTAAAACTTTAAGGCTATTGAAAAGTCAGGTTGAGAAGCTGAATTCAAAGCACACAACTGAAGCTTCAAATCAGAATTTAAATATGTTAAAAGATGTTTTTTAACTTTCTTCTTCTTTTTAGGATGCACCTGGGAATTTGGCGCCATGGTGAATTACATCAAGAAGACCTACCCTCAGACCCAGCTGATTGTTGTGGGCTTCAGCCTGGGTGGAAATATAGTGTGCAAATACCTGGGAGAGAGCCAGGCCAACCAGGAGCGAGTCCTGTGCTGTGTCAGCTTGTGCCAGGGGTACAGTGCCCTGAGGTGGGTCTGGAGTCTTCTCTGTGCTGCTCTCTTCTGGGAGTGCAGGAGGGAGCAGATCCTTGGCAGAGCAAGGTGAAGATGGGTGTTTCCCTTGCACTGAACTGGTCTGACAGATCGTGTAGGATGGCAGCCTCCTGAAGGAGCTCCTGAAGCTTTGTTGATTTACAAGCACGAGTAAACCTTGTCAGCAGTGCAAACAGGTTTTGTGTACCTGGCCAGGTACATGCTGGCAACTTCTGGACTGTGCATGTGATGCTGTCTCGTGGCTGGAGTGTCTGAAGAGGAGGCATTCCCTGTGCCTCCTGGTGTAATTAGGCAGGCTGGGCAGCGTGACCAGCTGCTGAGCTGATGCCAGGTTTGCAAGCAATAGTTTACACTGTCTCATCACTCTGAGAAATATCCCATGGTTTGTAATAGCTTGTTTGGCTTCAGTGTGCAGTTTCATCTGGCAGCTCTTACCCAGGGAGATTGGAAAGACACAGCACAGTCTCTGTCAGTCTGTGCTCCCCTCTAAATGTGTGTCACCGAAACAGTGCTGTGGGTGATCGAGGGATGGAGAGGTGCTTGCAGCTGTGTTATAGGAGTGGGGAAGGCAAGGAGGAAAAGTATTACAGCCCTAAAGTCTGAAAATATTAATGTTTCTCTGCCTGGAGGACCAGATTGTGGCATTTTAGGAGCTGTGATGGCTTTACTTGCATTGCTTGAAAACTGGACTCAAGTAATGTATTTTAACCTTTCCATATATGCACAGGTAATGAAGATTCAAACTCTGTAACTGGCTAAGCTGCTGTTTTCAGTTTTTACTGTCTGTACATATGGGCAATCACTAAGGTGCAGCTGACTCTGCAGTAATTTACCTGCAGTTTTGAGCTGTGAGACTACTACTTACAAGCCAAAAGGAACTGTTGAGACTCAGGTGTTTGGATCAAGATCTTTTGGGCTGATGAGTGGTGAAACTGTGGCAGGTCTGTAAGGGGGTTGCTATGGAATTCAGCCTCACAGCCTGGCCAGGGTAGCTGGAACTGTTGATGCTGATGATGCCCTGCCTGTGTAGGACCAGTTTGTTATTCAGCAGTCTGAGGACACCTTTTATGGATCAGGCTTTTATAGGTAAAAGCAGAAAGCTTTTCTGGAAGCACTAAGATGTGAGTAAAAGCTTGACATGCTTGTAATATTCCAGCTATCTAATCCCTTTTGAGGTCAGATGTGACTACTGCTAAAAAAGTGTATAATCTGCTGATAGTTCACACCCTTAAAATCTGAACAGATGCTACAGGAACAGCTGTTCTGTTTTGTTTCAAGTAAAATGTTCTTAGCTGTCCTGGGGTTCTGGCATAGAGCACAGAGCATCTTGAAGCCAGCTCCTTAATTGCAACCATCAGAGAGGGTTTGCAGGGGTAATATCTGGCTGAGGTCCAGTCGGTTCATCTTCTACAATTATGCAATATTGTATTCCTGATCTCCAAATTGCTGTTGTGAGTAATGCTGTTATGCTTGCATGGCAAGGACAACCTGATTAACAATTCTCCACTTGGATATTTGTGTGGAAAAACAACTCACTGGGTTTTTGGTTTCTTTTTTCCCTTGAGTTTATTGTACCCCATGGTGTGGGCTGTGTGGATTATTGAGCTCTTGCCTCCACCTGCTGGGTAAACATCTCCTAGCAAACCTCCTGCCACAAAACATCTGCTCTGTATTACTGGACAGCCAGCAGGAAGGCTTTTCAGGTCTTGTGTCTCTCTTCCTAATACCCACATCTGCTGTAAGTGCTAATTAGCTGAAGAACTAGGGAAAGGCAACATCTACTGAGCAAAAGACAGGAGGAGGGAGGGCCTTGTGCCCTGGTAACAGGAGTAGGAGGGAGGAGGTCTAAAGCAGCTCCAGGTAGAATGGTGAAGCCACTGCCTTCCTGGGCTTGGTCTGGTATGTGAAAATAGCTGAC
Organism: Taeniopygia guttata; assembly: GCF_048771995.1. NCBI lineage: Eukaryota > Metazoa > Chordata > Aves > Passeriformes > Estrildidae > Taeniopygia > Taeniopygia guttata. The sequence goes on along the minus strand of NC_133035.1, from coordinate 13,192,945 downwards.
TTCAGCCTTCAGGGCTACATGGAAGTGGATTACCCTGATAACATAACCAGTTAGTTTACAGTTCCACTTTTTAAAACATTGGTTTGTCCAGCATTATTCCCCAAATAAGTTTCATAAGCAAAGGAAAAAGTTTTAGTGAGCAAGGTGAACCAAGGATTTCTAATAGGAAAGCTTTTCCAGAGCAGCAGCAATACTAGGAGCTGCCAGAAGAATGAGACTCTTTAATGAATTAACACAGTCTAGGGAATGTGTTCCCTGAGGCTAAACAGGGACAGGACTCCTTATTCCTCAATCTCTGCCTGCATAGGCTTGATTCTGCTTCTTGATCTTGTGGAATGTATCTTCATCATAGCTGCAGGCTGTGAGGAGAGACCTCAGCTCTGAAACCTGGGCAGTCCTCAAAATACTGGAAGCTGCCTGTGGTTTCTTTAACGTTTGCAGCTCTTCATATTAGGAGTTCTGCTGTACACACAGGAGCTGCAGGGAAATGTAGTAGCTTTAACTTCAAACATCTTGTGATAACTTAATAGGTTTGCTTGGAAAACCTTTTGTGAAGAAAGAAATGTGCATTTTCCTATCTTCTTTCATTCTCCTGCCCTGGCATAAATGTGGTAGGTATAGCCTGGTTAGACAAAAAGGTAATGGATTTTTCTTTTTTTTCTTTTTTTTTTTTTTTTTTAATCCATACTCTCCAGCATGGCTAATTCCAAGAAAACAGGTTGCTCCTGCCTGGCAGGCTGTAGCTTGGAAGGTCATGCTAAATCTACAGTGGTTCTCATGGTATGTTAATGTTTAAGTGATAGGGAGAGCTTCAGTAGCTGAAACTGCTCCCAGCATTCTTCAGTCTCTCAGTAAATGATAGTGTGTTCCCTCAGCAACAGCAAACCATGCTAGGAGTAAAGCTCTAACCTGCCCATGACCCTGCATAGCAAAGGAGTGCTGGTATCTGGCAGAGCTCACACAACTCTGGATGGCTTAAATTCTGTTTTAACAACAGATAAGCTGAGAAGTGCTCTTCTGCTTTGAGAATAGGTAAAGACTTCAGCTCAGATGCCACTTGCAGCTGCAGCTAGTATTTATTCCTACAGTTCCTGCCAATGAACTGAAACAATAATAGTAGTATCTGTACATATTGGAAACATCTGCACAAATTATTTCCTCTGCAAAGCTGTATTACACAATAGACAACACAGTTGAGCAACAGGTTTTAGCCCTTTCCTTGAAAGTGCCATTATGTAAATTACATTGAAGTTCTGCAAAGGGATACTAAAATCCTCTTGTCAGTGTTATGGATCTTGATTGATGGCTCTTAAACGCTCCGATCAAAACTGCTAATTGCATTGTGCAAGATGAGACTGCAGATCTGTTTCCTGATACTAACAAACTTCATCAAAGTGGAAGTCATTTCCTGGAAAAGGTTAAGCTGTGGCAGAGAAGGCCTGGAGGTTTGTTTACACAGCCCCCAGGCTGCCATAAGATGTTAACAGTGTATTAATCTGATCTTTCAAGAGCTCCATTAACAGCTGTGTTTGTTCTGCTGTGTTTTTTCTAGGGCACAGGAAACCTTCATGCAGTGGGACCATTGTAGAAGATTTTATAACTTCCTCATGGCAGACAACATGAAGAAGATCATCCTTTCTCACAGGTACTGCAGTACATCACTCACACTGACAGTATTGATTGGGTCAATTGCTGTATTGGATTTGTCTGCCAGGTCCTTTAAAACAGGACTCCTGAAAGGTTTAGCACAAGTTCCTTGCTAGATCTTTAGATGAACCAACAGAGAAGGTGAGCCCATATCAATCTCATTATATGTAAAATAGACAAATAAGCTTTGGCCATTTTGTTAGAAAAAAGACATTGTTGTCTTTTTGTGTTCTGTGGAAACTTGTTTAATGAATAAACAAGACATGCACAGGAAAACATTGCAATTAGACTTCAAAGTGGAGTATTCTGCATCTGTTTTACTTCTAGCCAAAGAATTCCCTATTGAAGGAGCCTCTTGTTCTGCCACCTACCTGAGGTAGGACTAATCTTCAAGATCTGCTGTATGGAGTTGCTGCTTATGAAATAAGCAAATAGTCAAACCTGTAGCTCTGGCTTCTAGCTGTTCCTCTAGAAAGAGCATGTAGCCAGTAAAACACTTAACATTGCTGTTCCTGGAGTGCAAGTGTGCTGTAGGATCCTTGTGCTGCTGCTGCTGATCCGTGGTTCTTGCATAACAAAAGACATTTGTGTGCTAAACAGGTGACATGCTCGATGTTGGTGTTTTCCCCATCAAAAGTTCTCTGGGTGGTACTTTTAGGCAAGAAAGTACCTCATCCTAATCTGTGTGTATTGGGAGTTGCCTGACTGAGGGGAAAGGAGGAGAGTATCTTAAGACTTACTTCATTGAAGGAGCATGTATCACTTCAGACTTTGGTTCTTTGTTTGCACTCCGGTGCAGCATGAAACATTTGTAGAAGGAGGGTAGCCAGTGTAGGATGATCCACATAATTCATTCCAGGTTTACAAATATTTAGACAACTTGAACAAATTTGACAAGTGAAGTTAGGTAAGCTCCCATTAAAGTGTACTTGAATTCTTAACCCAGAAAAAGCTGGTGCTGACTTGAAGGGAAGTGTGTTAAGCAAACTTTTTCCATAATCACTTGTGCTCTATCTTGCCCAAATCAAACCTAGCCTCCTGCTCTGCCCTGCAGCTGCCTCTCAAAGGGACTAAAAAGCCCTTTCCAACTTGTGGCATTTGTTCTGTTTGTTCAGGAAGAAGTTTGTTGCGGTAAAGAAACACATCCTCCCTTGAGGGCAATAGCCAGCTATGACGAGTGTCCATAGTAAATAGCTTTCTGCTAAGAGAATACTCTGAGTAATTTCTGTGTGTGGGGTAGCCTGAAGTCTGTGATGGGGGGGCTTTAGAACCAGATGGTGCAGGAGATGCTATGCCCAGCATTGCTGGTGCTCTCACCCAAACCACCCACAGGTTTGGGCTGAAGCCAAAGAACCCTCCCTCTAACCTGTAGCTTCAAGTCCAAATACCCTTAGTGCTCTGTTCTGGGAAGTTTCTTTTAAGAGGGCCCTCTCATGCAGTTTTTCAGTAGATAAGGAAAACATTTTTTCCTGCAAGGAGGCTACTGGGGTTTGTTATGTCTCGCTGCAAAGGTAAGTGGACAAACAAGCTGGTTTTGCTCCCAAGGAAGCCTCATGTTTATGTAACCCACTTCTAATCTTATCTTGTCAGATTTGATAAACTCAGTTGTCCTTGAACAGGTCACAGTTTTGCTGCCCTTGTGTTATTTGGATGTAATTCTTGATGTCACTCTTGCAGGCAAGTTCTTTTTGGAGATAGCAACATGAAGAAGCCACAGAGCCTGTCAGATGCTGATCTGGGCAAGCTCTACACAGCAACATCACTTATGCAGATCGATGATAACGTTATGAGGTATGAAGGGCAATTCTCTGCTCCCCTACAGAACTCCAAGTGCCTTCTCATCCCAGTGTTGTTCTTGCATGCCCCTTGCTGGGCCTGTAGGAGTCTGCTGAAATACAGTGAACACAACTTCAAATTCTTACTTGCCTCCACATTAAGGAAAACTTAGGGGAAAAACACAAACTTACTGTTTACAGTCACATCTTCTTTAAAATCATCCAGGAGGCATTTATTTATTGGTAACATCTGAACCTGCAGCACCTTCCTACCTTCCACTAAGGTAGGAAGAGGCCAGCTCTGCTGCCAAGCTCTAGTGACAAAAAAGGGGAATGTGGAAAGAAAGAAGCTCAGAACTGCTCATGGATTTCCATCACTCTGTTTGAAAAGTCTTCTCCCCATAAAACATTTCTTCTTTCTCAATACACAATAGGGCTGGCTGAGATAATGCAACCTTTCTTATTTGTCATACTAACACCTAATTAAGTGCTCTGCTTTAATAAGCAGTAGCCTGTTACTGCCTGTGTCCTTGACAACAATACAGCACTTTAAGTGGCAGTGTTCACACCATGGCATGTTCTGTATCAGGCATTGACCCTTTCCAAAATAAAGCTGTACAGTGTTAGCTAAAAAGCCATGACACTTTTGGCAAACTGGGAGCATGGTTGGCTGCTTATAAAAAAAACATTCATTGGGAAATCTCCCTGCTTGTCCTCCATCCCCGAGGCCTTTCTAGTTTGAACCAACATCTATGTTATCCCTTATATTAAACAAAAAGGCATTTTAATATAGGCTTACTGAATTCTTGGTTTGGGATGGTGTGAAGGGATTTGGCAAAGTAGAACCACAGTAAATTCTGGGGAATATGTCCAGCAAATTTAAGGTTTATAAGCTATGCTGGGTTTGTATTTGAAAAGACTTTTAGGGAAAGATGAACAAAATCCTAACTTTTTTCATCCACGTGTACAGTTAAGTGAGCAGGGTGTTTCTTTTAAAACAGTGGGGCTGCTAGTCTTCAGTTTGCATGTTTGACTTGCCCATGCTCTCAGAATGTTTGAGAAAGCACAGAAACCATCAAGGCATGTGCTGCCAAATGGTTTTGCAAAGAGACTGGGTATTTAAAAAGTTATCTGTGAAAATTGAGTCATCGTTCCTGTTTCTGCATGTGTCCTCACTTAAAAGTAATAGTGACATGGCTGAAACAGGTGATACTGATGACAATCTGCTCTATTTCAGGAAATTCCATGGCTACAACTCACTGAAGGAGTACTATGAAGAGGAAAGCTGCCTGCATTACTTGCACAAGGTAAGCTCTTGCAGCACACTGCTCTTGCACTGGAAAGAAAATACTCTGTGGGTTTTTTTTTTTTTTGTTGATACCTGCAGATGTTTTAGCTGGGATTTTCAGAAATAATCAGGCACAGTATATTGGAGTGGGATTTCAGATCTTGCTACCTCTAAAACTGGGGCTAAATTCTCTGGGCTCTTAAATGCATTTAACTCTGGCAGGTGATAGCACCCAAGAGATGGAGACAAAGGCACACATTCAGCTGAACTGCTCTGAGTGTCTGAGGATAAAGTGGGAAATGGGTGCCTTGCATGGAGCCTGCACCTTCAAAGGAAGAAAGGTTTACTGGATTCTCTGGAAGAGACTCAGGACACTGACAGGAAGATGCTTGAGCAAAGTTTTGCCAAAGTGTAACTGAGATCAATTCCTCCTTTTTCTACTGAACCAGAGAATGGAGATGTTCCAAGGCAGTTTCCTGGACTTTAACCAAGGTGTCCATAACAGAGTTGGCAATAGCTGCCTGATGTGCAGAGCAATGCAGAGTAAAAAAAGGGTGTAGTTATTTCAGTTCTAAGAATGGGGACTCAATCTGCTTACTCTCTGCCTCTTTCTTACAATTGGGTTAGAGGAAAAACTTACTGAAATAAGAGATGTTAATTGAATTATGCTAAGATACTTTTACAGTTGGTAGATTGACATTAAAATACTAAACCCTTTCTGTTTTGGTTTTTTTCATGTCATGTTTCCTGATGCAGATCTATGTTCCTCTTCTGTTGGTTAATGCTGCTGATGACCCTCTTGTACATGAGAGTCTTCTATCAATTCCAAGAGCTCTTTCAGGTATGCTCAAACAATCTCCTCAAGCTGGGCGTATTTGTGTACCTACACCTAGCTTACCACATCAGAATTCCTGATTTCAGAGGATTTCAGAGCTTGACTTGCCTCCTTACATCTGTAATGCTGTGAGAGGTGTGCTAAGCCTCTTTAAGTCACCAGTTGCTAGAACTAACAAGGCTAATCCTGAGCAGGAAGAGCTTCAGTCCTTTCAGGCACCTGTTGCTTCTGTTGATAGCAGTTCATTCTTGGATGAAAAAGGTTTCTTCACATCTCCATTGCTCACTGGGATGTAGTAGGAAGATGGGTGGTAGTGACAGTCTGGATGAAGCACAGATTACTCCCCTTTGTTGATGAAATGGGGACAGTGCATGCATGGCTCTGTCACTTGGCACTGAGCTGGGATCTCTCCCTTGAAAGGAGTTGAGCTGTCTATCTTCAAGCAAATGTAGCTTCAGCTACACTTAGAAGCTCAGAAGAGGGAGCTGCTGCTGCTTCATCACACAAAGAGGGGGTGCACAGGGAGGGAAGCAGGGTTCATTCTTTTCCTGGTCAGAGGCTGTGAGCAGAAGATTTATCCCCAGCTGCTTTCAGACAGAAGCAAGCACAGAGAGCTTTTCACTGTCCATGCAACAAGATGGCTGATGCACTGTCAGAGCTTAGTGCAGCTTGACATGATGCAAACAGTCCTGGTTCCAGTGGATGTGAGTTAAAGGTGCTCATTTGTTAAAGAATGACCATTTTACAGCAGTACAGATATTGCTATTAGGGCCCAGTCAGCAGCACCTCTTGGGCAGCCTTTGTCCTGGCAACTCAAGATGCTTTCATTCTCAGCTTGAAGATGTTATCTTGGAACTTTCTGCCTCTTTTTCTTTTACAGAGAAAAAAGAGAATGTCATGCATGTGCTGCCCCTTCATGGAGGCCACCTGGGATTTTTTGAGGGGTCTGTGCTGTTCCCAGAACCTCTTACCTGGATGGATAAGCTCGTGATACAGTATGCCAATGCCATCTGCCAGTGGGAGAAGACAAAGCCTCACTGCTCAGATGCTGAGCAGGCTGACTCTGGTCAGGAGTAATCGACCCAAAGACTCTGGATCACTTCAGTATCTCTCTGTTTGGGAATATCTTGTTCCCTCACCTGCTGCTTCAGGTTTCCATTCTCCTTGATATCCTATGGCTGGGGTTTGATCACCATGTGTTTTTTTGAGTTAAAGAAGAGGTTGACATCTGGTCAGAGCCTCTTTGGATATCCAGTCACGTGGATTTGTAATTTACTGCTCTGCTTGAAGAATTGGGTTGCTGTCTTTAGCTTGTTACAGGGCTACTGAGCTAAAGACTGCTTGCTTTAATATAGCAGAAGTTTCATATGTCAAAATCTCTTTACCTGCTGGTCAAAAACTTGATCTGCCGAATTTGTTAGGTGTAGATGATGGGATAACTGTGGGTCTCTTCTCTGTCTGGGTGCTGGAAAAACCCCTGTACCAAGCCTCAAGCCAGTGTGTGGTTCAGTCTGTAAGCCACTACAGTGTGGCTTGGAAAAACAAACGCTTGACTGCAAGTGTAGTGTCAGCTTTGCACCATCTCAAGGGAAACCTTTTAGAACCTAGGAATGCACTTGCACAAGTGAATCACTTTAAAAATATTTTCCATGCTGGAGGTGTGAGTGGATTGGGCTGGCTTTATGCTGTGTCTCCAAGTAGAGAAAAGCTGCAGCCTGGTAATGCCAGTTAATGTTTCTATGTAAACATGTTCTCACTTCAGGACCTGATCAGTCACCTTGTTGTCATCTTTGCCTCTTTTTAAATACTGTTATCTTTTCAGTACTGGATTCTTTGATTGACCTGGGTCTTTTTAAAACTGGCTCTGGCTTCCAAATGGAAACCCATGATTAAGAATCTGCAGATTCCTTTCTGTGAGCTCAATTTGCTTGAAAGAATATTTTATGGAGAGCTGTTGTTCTCTCTTAGGGATTAATTAATGGGGGAGTAGGGTGTATCTATTTAGATTTACTCCCCTTATGTCAGGGTAAATAACACCAAAATTGTTCCCATTAGCTTTCAGAGCATTAGGTGAGTTTGAGGCATGTGACTTGCCTTACAGTTGATGTGGAACTGGTGTCCCCAGCCTTGTGCAACTGAAGTGACATCTTTGCATGGCTGACTACTTCCAGATCTGTGTAATGCTGTAGGATTACTGGCTCCAGTAAGACACTGGGCTCTTTCTCACTAGAATTTATTTTCCACAACCAGACATCCCCTTCTAGTTCTAATGTGCAAAGTGAAGTGTGAAAGCTGTTTGCAGGAAAGCTGGCTACTCACCTGTGCTTTTCCCTCAAGTGGCAGCTATGGTCTGTGCCAAGATAGTTTTAAAGGAAAGTTGTCCCATGACAATCTGGAGACTGAAACTAGTGGTAAAAATCTTTTTTTTTTTCCTTACTGTTTGTTCTCTCAATAATGCAGTGTCATTATTTCATCCATAGGGTTTCTTTATCAGTGTCAGTGAAGTTCTTTTCCTGTCACAACTTCCCTCATCAGCACTTTATTGCTTCAGCCTTGGTCTGCATTCCAGGCACTTTAATTTATAGCTTAAGGGTGAAACAAGCTGCAAGTCTTCAGTCTGGATCAACAAACCTAGGGAACAAGCCTCCTGGACTGCCCTGTCCCTGAACTTCAGTAGGTTGAGTAGGTGGAGTTTCATTTGAATAAAGCAATAATTAACTATTGTAGCAAAGATGCATTGTCATATCAGGAAATTCCTTTCATTTGCCTTAGGCCAAACACCTTGGCCTGTGATCCACTATGAACTGTGGCTATCTGCACATTCTCCTAGTCAGTAAATCTGGGCTTCTTTTTTCTTCAAAGAGAAGATGAAACTAAGTAAAGCTACAGGAATATTTGGCTGTGCTTGTGGCTGTTCGTTCCTTAAGAACTATTTTAGGGCATCAGTTAGCAAGGATATTCTTAGCTGATGGATATCTTGTCTCTGTGTTATGTTCTTATTCATACTGCATCACTAAAGTATGTCATAAAAGGCATTTCAGGTTTTTTTGCTTAAGTAGTGTTCATGTAATATTCATTGGGTATGACTTAAATATCTTCTCACTTCAGCAGAAGTGGAGTGTAAACAACACATGTACACATCAAATAGATACAGTATAAATTTAGGTGTCTAAGTCTCCCAAAATGAGGTGAGCAACTGGACAGTTCTCAGAGCAGCAGGAGCTGTAGCTTTGTCTAATCAAATAGAGATTTTTCTTTAAACTTGGAGAGCCCTTCTGAGAAGTACTCCTTCCTACCCACAACCCAAGCCTTCATTCTTCAGCAGTGCCAATGCTGTGGACTTTCTGAAACTCTCCACTACAGAAGTACCGTGGGTCTCTGTCTTGCTCCTTTGCCCTGGTTTTGCACTTGAATCTAAAACTGTTCAAATCACTTGTGACTTGACTGAGTCTGGCTTATTTGGGGAAGGACAACTTTTGTGGCTTTTTTGTGCAAGGTTTCTGGAGCTTGAGGTTCAGCTTATTAAGCCTGTAGGTGGAAGCAGTGTAAAAAAGAAAACAATCTGTTCTCTCCATCTCAACAAATTTGATGCTTCTTCCAAAGCAGTACTTGTATTCAGACTTGCAGTCAGTCACTTAGAGGCATTGGAAAACTAGGAGAGGAGAGAATTAAGCTGCAGTTCATGTTATCTAAATTATTTATTAAATCTTGCTACTGACAATGATAGATAATTGATACCTAGTGACACATGAGGCTTTGTCCAGTCCTAATTTGAAATACTGTTATCTCCCAAAATAAGACACTACTACTCTTGTTATGTGGGCAGGTGGTCTTTATTTGCCCAGTGAACCCAGCCTTAAATGCACTCTGAATTTTTCAGTCTTAGAGGTGAAATCTTTCATCTCTTGTCAAAACACATGAGGCTGCTGAAGTGTGCACTTGTAGATCACTGCAGTGTGGTCTGATAGAGTAGTTCAAGATTACAACATGGTGAATCTGACATGTGCTCTGCTTAGTTTCAAACTGGGATTAGAAAAATCGTTAGGAGAGCTCTTCCATGGTTGGTCTCATGGTAAACACACCTTCCCCATCACTGAATGTAAGTAGCACTTGAACATGAACCCTGAGGACCCTCTCAATCAGACAGCAAGTTGCAGAACAATTACTCTTTGATGGTTAGGCTGGTCCAACCATCACCTTTGCCATTTTTCTGGAAGATGGTAAATAAGCAGCTCAGACTTGCTCTGACTGAACACAAGGAACTTCAGCTTCCACTACAAGAGCTCTGCCAGCATTTTTAATTGTCCCTTTGTTCTAAATCAAGGTGTTTTCAGGTGGGTCTGGCAGTGTTGTAGTTGCACTGTAAAGGCAAACAGTGAACTTCCCTGCAATCCTTTTCCTGAGTGTTTTTCTGCAGTTCCTGTTTATGAAGGTATGGGTTACAAAGACAGGGCATTAAGTAAAAATGTTGGGAACTATTAACTCCAGTACTGAATTTTGCCAAGCTACCTGTGTGTCATCTGTCCTGGGTCTGTCACAAGTTCCTAGACCACAGCCCTTTGACACGTGGTGCCTTGCCCTTTTCCTCCTCCTCCCTTGACATCAGCATATCTAGAGACTTCACTAACAGCTCTGTCAGAGCTTTTGGGGCTTTGGTTTTTGGTAAATGAATTTTCAGACACTATTACTGAGACACGCCAGTGATGCACACAGCACAACTGAGTGCTGACTTCAAGGACCTCTGTGGGCAGCCTACTACTGGCTACAGTCAGTTTCAAGGCTGAAAATAACAATGTATATAAGCAGTGGATCACTTTCAGCTCTCTGCTCTTTTAGCAGTAGGAATTGAGTCATAGAAGCAGGGTTTGTTTTGCTTGATATGTGACTTGTTATCTTGCAGTCCCAAAGTTTTTGTCTGTTAACACTCCAGCAGCATAGCTGGAGGTAAATTGCTCAAGTGGATACATCTCAAAGGAGAGAGCAGAGAGTACCATCTTCAGGACTTAATTGCCAGTGTAGTCACCGGGATTGCTTCCAAGTTTTTCTGGAAATACTATGCTCATCTGGAGCTTAATGAAATCCTTCAGGTTGTTTTTTTGTTTTTGTTTTTTTGGTTTTGTGAGACCAGAGAAGGCCTGAGCCTTGTGCTGCCTGTGTATGTCACTTGTGAAGAACATCTTGTGTCTGGCTTGAGTCATGCTCCATGTGTCCATATCCCTTATGTGGGCTGGTTCATTTGGGAAGGTGCTGGAGCCACAGTGACTCAAAGCAGTGTCTCTTCCATGGATTCTAGGTGGAGAGCAAACAGCCCTTCTTGACTTTATGATTTTTCTCCAAGCTTAGAATGCCTCAGAGCAGCACCAGCCCAAGGGAGGGTGCCCTGTTTTACTGTACCCTCTTCTCACTGGCAGTGGGAGTGACACTGGCCTGGACTGCCTCAGCTGCCAGGGGAGCTTAGGCACAAGTGCCATCAATGAGTCAAAGCAGTGCCAGCTTTCCATGCTGGAAAGGTCTCTGGAGTTATGCTGAACACCTGTACAAGGTGCCACAAAGCCCCTTTGCTTTGGTCTGACTGACGAGTTTCCATTGGAATCAAAGTCCTTGCATGACCACAGAGGACATACAGAATTTTCTTCTTGGATCTCCACTATAGTTCTGCTGGGATATTGACCCATCTCATGGTCCCTGCCAACTGGAAAGTCTTTAAAATTAAAACAAAAAAAAAAGCCAAATAAAACCCATTTGTATTTGTTATAAGCCCAAGTCAACACCTTTCCAAAGGTGCAAATTGTGTCATTGTTACATGATAGCTTGACTGTAATTCCCAGTGACAGATCTCTAGCCATTCTTCTTGAGAAAAGCATAACCTCTTTCTCTGAAAGTTCCTAGCCAAAAAGGTGTGTAAAGAGCTTGGAAAGAGGAGGCCTGTGCCCTTGTTTTTCTCATGCAGCTGTGTTAGAACAGGCAGAGTGACTTCCAGTATTCTTGGTGAGCAGTTGACTATGAAAATATTTTCAATTTGGCGAAGTTATAGTCTGTAACTATCTCTAAATGCTGCCCTAAAGAAGCCTGTATATTGAGACACCCTCCCTGCTGCCATGTTCTGAGTCAGATTCTCTGGAGCTGAGAGCTGCAGGGGAGATGATTTGCAACTAGCAATGCAATTTTTCTATATCTGCTGATGTTTACCTTTAAAATTATATATAAATATATATAAAACTGTCTTTGATTTTTTTCTTTAATTTTTGTTCTTGTGTGGTGTAAAATGGAAGTCATTGCAGAACAAAATGTAATTTTGTTATCTTTGATTCAGTGGGGTTTCTTTATTTAAAAATAAAGGACTTATTGAAGTCTGTGCTACAGCTAGTGCCTGTGTGTGAAGTTCCATGTGTTGGCAGAGGCTCTCAGTCTTCCCTGAGGCCCAGCTTGGGGGGCAGGTGATAGAAGCACTCGTGCTCAAGCCTTTCCTGGTTTCTTTTTGTCTTCTGGCCAAGAAGAAGTCTTTGATGCCACTCTGGTGGAGAATAGGTATAGCATCAGCTTAAAAAACCACATCTGCTGTGAAACTACTGAAAAAGTTATTTTTGCCAGTGGAATAGAGCATTTATTTTTCTCTATGTGAGAGCAAGCGCATGTCTTAATCTTTGAGCTGCTGGCAGAAGAAACACAAGCCAGCATCTCTGGCCAGGACAGTGACATCTTCGAGCCTAGAGCATACAAAAGCCCTGGCAAAAGCTCTGCTCAGCTGCCCCTGACAACTCTCCACTGTGTGGTTTGTTACCTAGAGCCCAGGGGAGGGAGCTGTGGAGGGTAACTGGGACTGGTGACCTGCTGGGGCAGCTGGACTGGGTGATTTGTGGGACACAATGGGCTTCATCTGTAATTGAGTGGCTGTTGTGAGTTAGCTGTTAGATCCACTTCAGAACTCCTTCCTCCCTTGGTCAGTCACTCAGCTCCCAGCTCTGCTGGGCTGTTCCCTGTCTCCCCATCACAGCAAGCTCCTGGCTGACAATTTGTCACAGGAGTGGTGAGCAGCCACGGGCACCTCCCAAGAGCCGAGACTATCCCAGTCTAAACCCCTGGGCAGCAATGTGATACTCCTGTCTGTGTGAATGGGTTTGTTTCCCCTTGTTCTGTTTCCACAAGCTGCAGTTGCTCTGCATCCCAGGCAAGCTGTGCTGTTGTGTTTGCACTGGCCTGATGCTTGCAGGGTTGTCACACAAGGTTTCCTTGGGATGGCTCCAGGTGCAGAAAGGAGCCAAAGGAGGTGGAGAAGTGCCTTTTGCTCTGTCTCTGGACTCTTGCACAAGGTTGGCACAGCCTAAGGATTGGGACTCTCCATGCATGGACTCAGCAAGCAGCTGAGGCTGGAGCAAACATTAACCCCAGACAGACCCTGTCCTCCCTGCAGCTTCAGAGCCACTGTCCTGTTTGGTTTGAGCCTGAGCCAGGGCCCTGATGAATGTGGCTCTTGTCAGCACCCTCCACCTCAGCCAGCTTTGGGTGGGGGGGCTAGGCTGGCTGATGAAAAGGACCCGTGTGGAGTCCCTCCCTCCCTGGGAGGGGGGACGGGACCCACTGTGGGACCAGGCTCAGGGAGAAGGTAACCTGGGCAGAGACCCAGAACTTGTTCCTCTCTGAGCCCTGCTGCTGGCCAAGGGAGCAGATGGTCAGGGAATGGGTTTGGCTCTTTGGAGGAGATGCCTCGTTCATGAACCAGAACTGACTCCCTTGCTTGGGAGAGCTACTTATTCCTCCCTCTTCCCCACCTGAGCAAGGTGTAATTAGTGTCAGCTGCAGCTTGTTTGCTGCACAGGTACCATCCTTTGCCCTCCATGGTGACTTTTGGTGGGGCTTCCCTGAATGAGCTCCCTTTCACAGTGCAGTGCTAGGAGAAACAACTGTGCTGATGCTTTTGAAGGATTTAGGAGGGTACATTCTGATTTTCTTTCAATTATTTTGCGATTGAAATCCATCTCCTAGTCTCAATGGCTCCTGCCCAAGCAGGAATTAGGCAGAGACAGCTCCACCTAGGACCCTGGTTGGGTTTTTGTTTGCATCTGTTTTCTCTTCCCTGGTTAGAGCATATGAAAAAGAACTGGGGGCCCTTTCTCAGGCAAGAAAGGGACTTGATCTGGAATGCAGGGAGGATGGAGATAGGCGGTTCCTTGATTCCAGTGCCAAAGTGTAGTCAATGATGAGGGGACAGGAGTCTCCTGCCAAACGCTGGTACTCCTGATCTTAGAACCAGCAATGCAGCCAGCACCCAAAAAGCTGTGCCCCTGTTCCTCACCATGAGGGACCGCAGAGCTCTGCTGTTAAACGCTTTATTTCTCCCTCACTGTAGCACTCCCTTCCCAGAGCAGACGCTCTCCCGTCCTCCCCTTGCAGCTCCAGGAAACGCTGTGGGAGAGGGCTGGTGACCTCCTTTCTCCAGCAGCTCTGGAGGGAAGGATCTGTGCCTGGGAGGGACAGCCCTCTGTCTGGAGTGGGGACAGGAGGGACAGGCATGGAGCAGCACACCCAGGGTGCTTCAGCACGAGCACTCACTCGACCGATGCTACAGGAGGGAGGTGGCTGGGGTTAGAGGGCCACCTCTGGGGTTAGAGGGCCACCTCTGGGGTTAGAGGGCCACCTCTGGCGCTGCGGTGCAGGGGAGGGCAGCAGGCTCCTGCTTTAGAGAGCCGTGTCCTCAGATTCGATGCGAGGCCCAAAGAGCTTCTCTGCAGTTGCTTTGCCATCGTACTTGGGCAGGTTGCCACCAAAGTCTGCTGGCAAGATGTCAGCGTCGATCTCCTGGTAGAAGGATTCCAGCTCCTCGCCATGCACAAAGACCTGGAGGGAGATGGGAGTGACCCTCAGCAGAGGACCAGGGCAGCTCTCCCCAGCTGCTCTGTTTCACCCAAGGGCGTGCCTTTGCCTGCAGGTCCCTTTCCCACACTCACCCTCTCCAGCAGTTTGCTCTTCAGGAACGGTTTGACCACGTTGTAGGTGGTGGTGAAGTACCAAGGCTGGTGGATGAAGTGGACGGCCTTAAACCGCGCTGGGAAGGAGTCCTAGGATCCCAAACCCAGACACAGATGGTTACAGATGGTGATCTCACTTTTGCTCAGATCTTGCCCAGATCTGAGCAGGCAGCACTGGATACACCAGCACTGCCACGGCTGTCCTTGCTCCATGTCCCCTTCTCTATTTGATGGCCCTTTTCTGTTCTGACCCAGAGCATCAACCATCCTGGCCTCAGGAGTACCAGGGAGCTGAAGAGCCTCCCAGACAGCTCACTGCTCCCACTCCTTGAGAAGGACCTCCCCTGGGAAGAGCCGAGTGTCTTTGGCATTTGGTCCAAGGGCAGAAATTCTGGAGTCTCCAGGAGTCTGTGAGTCTCCATCCAGCTTGGGCCAGGCTGGGCTGAGAGGCTCATGAGGAAAGCCCTCCAGGCCATGCTCTAGGATGCTGCAAGGAGTGGTAGTACTGCTTCTGGCCAGCCATTTGAGGAGGAAGATGGGGTGGGGAAGATTTTGCAGGGTTAAGCCAATTAGCTGGCAAGGCAGGGAGAGGGTGGTGGAGCCTCTCCACGATGCTTTTTCATTGTTCCAAACCCTGCTAGCCCTGCCACCTCCCTTCTCTGAGCTCCCTGCTTCCCCAGGGTCCCCTCTGCCACTGCTGGGTGCAGACTGTGCCACCTCACCTGCAGCATGTCCACCATCT
Source organism: Taeniopygia guttata (assembly GCF_048771995.1). Classification (NCBI taxonomy): domain Eukaryota; kingdom Metazoa; phylum Chordata; class Aves; order Passeriformes; family Estrildidae; genus Taeniopygia; species Taeniopygia guttata. The sequence goes on along the minus strand of NC_133035.1, from coordinate 13,177,692 downwards.
TCTTGAGCTCGGAGGGTTTGATCCCTGATGCCTGCTGCATGGTGAAGCCCTTGAAGTTCTCAATGATGCAGAACCCATTGATCTGGGTCTCTTCGTTCTCCAGCAGCTTCTCCAAGATAATACAATAGGCACGAAGGATCTAATGGAGAGGAGAGACAGCAGGGTCTTGTATGAGGTCTCACCTCCCACAGACCCTAGGGGGTACTCTGGGAGCGTTATCCAGGGTCTGTTGGGCTCCAGCCTGCTTGTCACCGCCAGCCCCCAGATTTCAGAGCAGGGAGGGGGTGATCACATTCTCTTTTCAAGTCATGAGCTTTAGATCTGGATCAGTGATACACTGAGACCAGATTCAGGGCTAAGCAGAAAAGGAAACCATGAGAAGCTGTGAGTTACATGTTTGGAACCTCTTTGCCAAGAAACCCTTTTCATGCCCTGGGCCTCAGTTTCCTCCTGTGCCCTTGATTTAATGGTGTGGTGCCTTTCTGCAACCCATGTTACATGGGCTGGGGGATGCATACCCTGAATTTGGCATGCATCTTGCACTGCATCCTTTGGGGTAGACTGTTGCATTGTGCTCATGGGCATTCTGTTCCCCATTCCCCGGGACCCTGTGACTGATCAGATAACCCTGGACCCTCCTTCCTGCCCTGACAGGGTTGGTGGAGAGCCAAGAAGGCCTCCCTGCCCAAAATCTAGATAGACCCCTGACATTTCCTGTTCGTTCTCTTTTGCCCCACTCTCCCCATGGGCATCACAGAATAAAGAGCTGAACCAACATATATTGGGGTAAGAGCCTCTTTTGGAAATCTTTGCCATCTCCTGATATTCCTCCCCTCGCAGCCTCTGATCTCTGGGCTAGCCTGATAATTTAGGGGCTGAGAGGGGAGAAATATCAGTAGACCATACTTTCCCAGGCTCCCTCAAAGGATAAATACAAAGTGCTACAGACTTACTTCCACCTGTATGGCTGGACGGACACACATGTGTGTGTAAGGAGGATGTGCTCACGTGTGCCGAGCGGGACAAGCCCAAAAGCAGCACCGCTGCTGTGGGAGCAGCCTCTGAGCTGGGCTCACCTCATCGAAGGTGATCTCCTCGTAATCCCAGTTCTCGATGTTGAAGAGCATCACCACCCGGCCGTACTTGTCCCTGCTGGCCAGGATGCCGGGGTAGCCGGCCTCGATGGTGCTGCGCACGGCCTCGGGGCTCAGGTTGTCGAACAGCTCGGGGTACTGCTGGCGGAAGTTCACGTAGCCTGGAGAGAGGAAACAACTGCAAAACCGCCTGTTTCCCAGCCTGCTGTCCCAGCCTGCTTTCCCAGCCTGCTTTCCCAGCCTGCTTTCCCAGCCAGAGACAGGATGGGCTGATGGTGAGATGTCAGTGCTGTCTGTGGCCCACATGGGTCAGGTCTCCTCCAGCAAAGGGGGAAAGAGAAGCTCAGCAGCAGACCAGCCCCAGCATGCTTGGTGTTACCCCTCCCCTAGCCAGGAAACTCCCACACCTGCTCTCTTTCCAACTCCTTAACAAGTAGATAAAGTAATTTCCCCCCTCATTTCCCTTCTCCCCTTCCTCCCTGTTTGGGTGAAAACCCCCATCTACCCTCTCTTGGCACCTGGCAGGCACGAAATAAGGAATTTCATCCTGGGAAAATGCAGGCAAACAAAACAGCTCGTCTGAGAGCCAGCACTGATAATTACAACTCATTATCCCCATAGCTGACACAAAGAAGAGCAGAGCTGGAGCCAGGCAGGTTCCAGTCAGCAGCCACCCTCTAGGCTGCTCTTCTGTTCCCCCTCCATGCCTATGGGTCACTCCCAGTGTGAGGAGAGGGTGCCACAAGCACCCCAACCTGTCCCCAGACCTAGAGGTGCCCCAGGGGGGTGCAGAGCCTCCCAGGCACCATGCACAGAAGCATTGAGGGTGCAGAACTGGCTCCTTACAGGGGTACAGAGGGGGGAGTGTGGGGCATGTACAGGGCATGGGGGTCTCCAGGGGATGCAGCCCAAGCCAGCTGGGTTTGCTGCACGAAAAACACCATCACCAAATGTGAGGGGTTTTTCCATTTTGTTTGAGTAAACTTGTGAGGAATGGGATTGTCCTGGTGCTGCAGGAAGCCTGGTGTCACCCTCATTTATTTCTTTCCCCATCACAACTTCTTCCAAGCCCCTCAATCCTGACTTTTTCTATTCATACCCTCTCTCCAAACCCTGAATTTTTCTATTTATCCCCTCTCTTCATTCCCTTCCCATGTCAGGGTCCTGCTTTGCCAGCACAGTCCAGTCTGGGCTAGGAGGCACCAGCACAGGACTGGGAGCTGCTGGGGGATGTGTACCCTCATCCTCACACAGCATCACAGCCCAGGACCCCTCCCCACCTTTCAGCAGGTCATAGGCTCTGTGGACGTCGAATTTGCGAGCACGGATGAAGCGGAGCAAGAAGGAGTCGTCCCTCTCCTGCACCTTCTCGGCCACCTTCTGGCAAACGTCCTCGCTGCCCGCCCGCTCCTGCACCAGCTCCCGCAGCGCCTTCACCGCCACCTCCCGCTTCTCCTCCGTCTCGTTCAGCTCATCCTTGGCCTGGGGGGACAGACAGGGGACCCAGTGATGCCACACACACATTCTAAAACACCCCGAGGGTCGAGGAGGCACCCAAAAACTGGGGGAGGACAGGAAGGCAGGGTCACTCAATCCCCAGCTTGGAGACATTTTGGCAAGTGCATCCCCCACCAGTGCAAGAGGCAGTCGAGAGTCTCCTCTGGCCCCTGAGGAGCAGGAGCCTCGGGCTGCAGCTGCCCCCCATTCCCCACAGCCTCCTCACCTTCTGCAGGGTGTGTGGGGGGATCTTCTCGCACCTCCCAAAGACGGGGCCGTGGTCCTTGGTGGTGAGGCGCTCCAGCTTGGAGCGCAGCGCCTGCTCCTCCTCCGACACGATCCGGAACGTGCCCGTCTGGGGGGAGGAGAGGATGTGGGGGCTCCCCAGACAGCCCCCCAGCTCCCTGCCCCACTGCAAGTCTCCTTGGGAGCCACGGGGAAGGGGAGAGGCTCCACACATGCACGCTGGGGCTGGGATGGATTGTGTGCTGCTAGGACTAAGGTGCACCCTGTGCACCCCATCCCAGCACTGCAGGGAGGGCATGGTCAGAGCCCAGAGGATGGGGCAGCGTGGGGACAGTACTCACAACTGCAGACATGTTGTCCTCTGTCTTCTGTTGGCAGCAGGACACTGGCAGAGGGAAGGAGGAATCAGCATGGATCCAAATGGTCTCCACGGCCTCCCTTGTGCCCCATTCCCTGATATCTTGCACAGATGGGGGCAGAAGTGGGTGTCCAGAGGACACCCCCAGCCCTCCTCAGCTCCATCACCTACTGCCTGCATCTCTGCCTGCCCGAGGAACCTGAGCAGCCTGGAGAAACACCAGGGATGTTTGCAAAAGCAGCTTAAAAATCTGTGTATTGATCATCTGATACCTTCACATGTTTTTCTCACTCTGCCTTTCCTCTTTGGGCTGGGGGCATCTCAGCCTGCACTCACCCAGGTGGTCTCAGACCACCTTCACATTGGCAGAGGCGAGCATCCAACTTTGGCCAGGCAGCCAGCTCATCCTTCTATTTCTGCTACCAAAATAAATAGTATTACCAAAATAAATACTCATCTACAAAGTATTTCCCAAACTCTCAAGTCTCACTGCTCTACCAACTGCAAGGCTGGACTGTAAACATCTCAGCATCTTTCCAACACAGTCTGGATGAAACACCTTATTCCCATACATGAGAATCCTTCATCCTACTTCCAGCATCTACCCCTGTAGCACCAGCTCCAAGCCCAGGCTGTGTGAGGGATGCTTGGCTCCAGCTCATCCATTTCCCAGGGGCATTCTCTTTCTCTCCACCTTCTGGGAAATGGAGAGGCATCCCCTTGTTCCAGGCATCAAAACCAATTCAAGCTCTGGAGGTGCCAGGTTGAGTGAGGGCTGGATGATGGTCTTCAACACAGTCCTTTCAGCTGAAAAATGTCCTGGATACTCACCAGGAAGAGGAAAAGCTGAACTGTCCTCGGCAGGTCAGTGCACGGAGCTGAGAGGGGAGCAGGGATGGCGAGGCCGGAGTGGAGCAGCAAGGAAACCGGGCGAAAGCTTTGTAGAGTCACCGGGTTGGGATTAGACCGTCACAAGGCATCAACTCACTGCAGCTTTGCAATTAAGTCAGCCCAGCCCAGGAAAGAAACCCCATTAAAACATTACAAAAGGCAACTGAGGAGAGGGAAGGAGGGAGCTGGGGCTCCACCGCCAGCCGGAGCGTGCGTGGAGAGGCGGGCTGGATGCCGGACCGATTAACAAAGTATAAAAGCTCCTTGTTGTGTAACTCGCTCATTAGCACGGGGCAGGGGCAGAGGCAGGTGGTGGGCAGCCTGCCATCCCGGCCTGCTCCCCAGGGTGAGCAGGACAGGTCTCTTCCCCAGCTTCTGCCCAAAAAACCCTGGCAAGATCCTGCTGTGAATCCAGCCATGTGGGCAGGGTCTGGCTGCGGGGATGGGTCTGCAGCAGAGGATGCTCCTGGGGCTCTCCAATTCCTCCCCTATGAGGCCTCTCAAACCAGCATCCATACAAGGCCCCTTTCAGCTTTTACAACAAAAAGACATGGGCAAAATTTCTACAATACCCTCAAGTGATGATTGAGTGCTCGGAGCTCTGGGAACTGGAAGCCATCCACCCCCAGGGAGATGCCACAGACCCATAGGGAGGGGAGCCCCAGGATGTGGGAGAAACAAAGGTCAGTCCACATGTGGGTGCAGCAGGATGGCAAAATGGGTTCTCTGGGCTGCCCCAGCATGCTGAAGCTATAGGGCAGGAGAGCCCTTGCAGCCTTCATTCTTTGGGTCAAGGGTTGTGGGAGCTGCATGAAGATGTGGAGAGGATGGAGCTGTGCTCAAGCCCAGGAGAGGAGCTTGGCCAGGCTCTTGCCATGATGGGGATTTCGGGGAGCTGGCAGGGCCAGGCTAAGCATCAGAGCAGGGCTGAAGGGACTTACACAAGGCATGTTTTGTAATGCCTCTGGGATTTAGGGATTTGGTTTCCACACGGGGCTGTCCTGCAAGCGGAGCTGAGACCCCAATGTGAGGGAGGGAGGAGGAGGAAGGCACGAGACTCCAGATGAAAGGCTGGGGTGCTGCTGAGGGAACATTCAGACCTGTGCCAAAACCCTGAGCAATGCACTTTGTGGCCTGAGGCCCTGTGCACTGCTCTTCAGAGGAGAACCCAGCCCTCCCATCCCCTTCTCACACCAGCCCTGGTGCAAGGCTCAGCTCCCTCCTACAGCTCGTTGGACCTTTGTGCACAGCTCAGCGCAAAACAGTGCGTAACAGGGGTACATCATCAGCATGGGGTTTCCCAAACAGACCCAATAATCTCTCTTGGGGTGCCAGAGAGAACCTGTGACCCCTGAGGCACCTGGCCAGCATGGTCATCACAGGTGAAACAGTTTTGCAGACACATGTACAACCCCTGGCATCACGAAGAGAGTGTTTTGTCCCGGGTGAACGTGTCTCGGGAGGGACTGTGACAGAGCCTTAAGTGCTCCTCTCTCCCAGGTCTGGTTATCTCCCTGCCCACAGCCCCATGTCAAACCCGCAGCATCAACCCCTGCTCCGTGTGAGCACGGGGCTTGCGAAAGCTCCCACGCTGGGCTGGCACCGCATCCTTTGGCCAAATCCCGCAGCTTAAGGGAGGGCTACACCTCCTGGTACGCCAGAGGCCACCCCTCACATCCCCCGGAATTAAGGGGTTTACCCGAATGTATCTGAGCCGCACGTGGGTGGCACTCGCTGCCGATGCGGGGTGGCCCTGAATGGGCACTTTGTGCCCAAATGTGGGTACCCCGGCTGCCCACCCCGCTCCAGGAGCAGCCGTGGAGTTTCCCTCACGGGAGACACCCCAGGACCATCGGGCTGCAATGCTGTGCCCGTGCTCTGCGCAGGGAGGCCGAAGCAGGATACCCGCCCCGGGAGGCCGGAGCAGGAGACCCACCGCGGTCCCTCCCTGTGACTCGGTGTCACCGCCCCGCACGCCGCTGGCCCCCGCGGGACTCGAACCCGCGGCGCGGCGGGAGGGCGGGAGCTGCTCCGCGGGTGACGCGCGGGCACTTCCGGGCGGGAATTTCGGGGGACGGAGCGGCGGCCGCGGGCGGCTCCCGGCCCCATGGCGCAGCGCATCCTCTCGCTGGCGGCCCAGGACGGCCCCGAGCGGCTGCAGGAGGCCCTGCAGAGCCTGGCGGAGGGCGAGGTGCGCGCTGCCCGCGGGCCGGGCGGGGAGCGGGGCTGCGCCGCAGCGGCGGCTCACGGCATCCCCCTGTCTCTTGCAGCTGGGGGACATGGTGACCAGGCAGGCCCTGAAGGGGAGGGAGACGGCGGCTCTGCTGAGAGGGATCTTCAAAGGTGCGTGACGAGCGCGCTGTGGGCCCAGCCCTGCTGGGGGCCGGTGGGTGCAGCTCTGCAGCGCAGGGCAGCATCACTTTGGTAAGAAACCGCACAGGGAAGCGTCACTTTTGGTAAGAAACCGCACAGGGAAGCGTCACTTTTGGTAGAAACCCGCTCGCCAGGGCTGTCCCAGCACGACAGAGATAGCAAACCGGACTGGAGTTGTGGAGAGCCCGCGGTGACTAAGGTTTACTTTTGAGAGCCCTTAGGGACCTTGCAGTAGCGCTGAGCTGGGCAGGTGAGGAGAGCTGGTTGCCAAGCTGGTTCTTCTCAGAGTTTTGACACCGGCTGCTGTTAGCACATCCTGAACCACAGGATGTGCTAACAGAGTGGCCGACTACTTTATCCAAATATCTCGTTTCCTGTTCTCTGGGGTTTTTTATTTATTTTGTCAGATAGGTAAAATAGGAAGTTGCAGCCAGGTGACAGTTCATCCCTGCTGATTTCCTGTAGTTCAGCAACATATTACTTGCATAACTTTTCTCCCCATTCTTTTGTCCCTCTATTTTCTGGCTGTAAGGCTCCCCCTGTTCCCAGAGAAGCGGTGTTCTCAGGAGACTCCAGGTTTACAAGCACTGTGTCCCACTAGTGGAATCAGGGGACCTGCATTTGAGCAAGGTGTCTGAGATCATAGGACTGCTGATGCTGGAGGTAAAGCTCCTTTGGGCTGGCTTTCCTGTGATCTGCTGAGTATAATTTAATATGTAAATTGAGATATTTCTCTAAACCACTGAGGAAAATTAGTTGTATCCTTTCCATGGATCTTCCTTAGACTAAATTAGCTGGTGTTGGAGTTGGCTCTGTGTGTGAATTTTATTATCTTTAGATATTTAATCTTAGGCTCAAAACTCTAAACCTATAATCACATAATCTTGATTTATTGCTCTGTTCTGTAAAGAACAGTACAAAACAGAGATCTCAGGGCTGAATTTTCCTTTAAGGGAGCATTTCCCTGTAAGAAATTCTGTCTTCTGCTGGGTTTTGGTGACAGTTTGGATGTTTGTTGAATTCTGTGTACTGCCTCAGGCTGTCTCCTGTTTGTGTTCTCCCAGGCCCGCCAGCTGCCAGGCCACGCGCTAGCAGAGCTTGCCAGCCTGTTTGTGGATGTCATTAAAGGGGGCAGCCTGACCAATGGGAAATCCTTGGAGCTGTTTTCCACTGTTCTCACGGCCCTGGCCAGTTCAAAGGAGAACCTGGCTTATGGGAAAGGTAACCCCCTGTCAACTCCTTCTCTGCAGCTTGTACTCCCTTCCTCTGGAATCAACTCCTAAGACTTTTGCTTTTTCAGGTGAACTGACTGGGGAAGAGTTTAAGAAACAGCTGATAAATACCCTCTGCTCCAGCAAGTACGTGTGTCTGGCAGGTCTTGGTTACGTGGCAAAACATTGTATTTCACATTGTGCTTGGGAAAAGCATCACCACGGGCTGTGTGTCCTGTCATCCTTGAATCTGTGCTCTCTCTGACACTGTCTTCTCTAGCTGGGAAGGCAATGGAGTACCCTGTTCCCAGATCTTGTGAGACTGTTGCATGAACTGGTCTCAGGAAGTGCTTGGTTTTATTCCTTTTCTGGCATTTGTTATTAAAGGGGCTTGGGCAGTTCAGAACTATGGAAATGTGGGTAGTTAGATTGGTGCTGATGATTTCTGGTGGAAATCTGGCTTCTAATTTTAGTATCAGAATGTAACAGGGAAATAGTGTCATTGAATAATTGTGTAGGAGGGGAGAGTTAAATGATAGTCCAGCTTGCTGACAATCTTCCAACATATCTTTGTTTTACCAGGTGGGATCCTCGGTGTGTGATACATCTTGCCAACATGTTCAGGTAATTCTTATTATCTTCAACATCAACTTGTGCCATGGTTCTGTCTGTGTCCTATTTCATAAGCAGTCTGGGGCAAGTACAAATAGGAGGGCTGACTATAGCAGGCAGAGCACCATGGATGGCTGGTCAGTGAGCATCCACACCAGATATGGATGCAAAACACATCTGGGCATGGCATTGTGGTTTTTGTTCCATGTGTGAGTGAACCTTGGCAAATAAACAATGTATTAATGAAAAAAAAATCTTCTATTCAACAGGGATATTCCACTATCAGGAGAGGAGCTGCAGTTTGTGGTGGAAAAGGTCCTTAGGATGTTCTCCAAGTTAGACCTGCAGGAAATTCCCCCTCTGGTCTATCAGCTGCTGCTGCTTTCTGCAAAGGTAAAGCTCGCAGGAGCTGGAATTCCCCCAGGTTTAGTCCAACAGAAAAAAAAAGTCCAGAGTGATCTGTAGTCTGGATTTTGGCAGGGATTCTGATTGTTCCCAAACCACGCTGTAGGGACACAACAGAACACCAGCAGGTTTTGTTTCCTCTAACTCCCTCTAGCCTGAGGAAGCCGACTGTTCAGAGAAGGGTGGGATCTTGGTCTTCCTTGTGGGAAAAGAAGCAAACCTTTGGGAAATAAGGGATGAGCACAGACCTAGCAGACAGCAGAGAGGATTGGTTTTTCTCAGTGTGGTTTTGCTCTCTCTCTATGATCTGCATGCTACAATAATAGCTCATGCACTAGGATTGTCTCCTGGGCTGTAGTCTGACTTGTACTGGGAATGTGTCATCTCTTGTGCTTTTCTCCAGAGCAAGACTGCCAGGGACATTTCTGCCCTTTGACAGGGTGATCTGGCTCTTTTCCTTGCTTCATTTGTGACCAAGTCAATGCCAAAATGATCCAAAGACAAAAATTATATGTGTGTTATAGAGGGTCATTTGGGTCCACTGGCCAAAATGTATTGTTAGATTTAAGGTTAGGAATTTGAAAGCCTTCCCAATTGATTAAAACATAAAGGAGTCTTTCTAATTAATAACAACTTCAAAAAAAAAAAAAAAAAAAAAGAAGACAATCAGAACACCTGTGAGCCTCAGTTTCTTCCAGCTATTCTATAATGCAGTCAAAAGAAATAAGTGCAGTCAAAAGAAATATGAAAGCTGGAAATCTGGAAATGAGCCATAGAGGAGTGCTCACCTGCGTGAGCAATTTATGGAGGGAAGTGAAGGATACCCTAAATTTGTGATAGGTGTGGGAATTGAGTTTTGTTCTCTGGGGTACTGCAGGCCCTGCAATGGCTTAATGTAATGTCCTGCCTTGCAGGGCAGTAAGAAGACTGTTTTGGAAGGAATCATCAGTTTTTTCAATCAGCTGGATAAGAGACAGAAGGAAGAACAGAGGGTTCCTCAGTAAGTCCTTACCCTGTCCCCCCTTTCTTTACTACCTGGGTATTTGTAGTCACACTGCTCCTGCCCAGGCCTCCCTGAATTTGAACACTTAAACCTTGTACAAGAACATCCTTCTTGATCCCTAAGGAATGATTTCTGGCTTTGGCTGGCTTGTTATTTTCTGGTAAAACTTACAGGTCAGTGGACCTTGAGGTGGCCACAATGCCCCTGGACCAGCTCCGTCACGTGGAAGGCACCGTTATTCTCCACATTGTTTCTGTCATCAACCTGGACCAGGACCTGGGTGAGGAGCTCATTAGACATCTGAAGGTATGGCAGAGATGGAGCAGCCACTGTTCTTGAAGATACTTCTTGAAGCAGGGTTTGCAAACTTAATTTATCACCTGGACAAGGGATTTAATAATTTTTATGATTGCAGTCATGTTCTCTTTAGCGAGTGTTGTGATATGTTTGAAGAGACATGTGCCTGATGGCTTCCTGAATTTCCAGGGTGTTTCAGTAAAGACAGCAAGTTTTCTCACTGCTCCTTGCTGTTTCCTAGACTGAGCAACAGAAGAACCCTGGTAGAGCCCTGTGTCCCTTCAGTGTGGCTCTTCTGCTGTCAGTTGCTGTAAAACACAGACTGCAAGAGCAGGTATGTGCTTGATAAGCTTGCAGAGAGCTTCCATGGGGATGCACTCTGCACTCCCTGTAAAGGAAAGGAAGCATGGTTAGCTCAGAGTCCCATCAGATTTAGGCTTAAAATGGTTTCAGGATGCTCGTGGGTAGGCAATTAGATCATTGGTGTATGCTGTACTTTACTGAACACTCTAAAAGACCCCAGAGCAATATCACAATTTTCCAGAGTAGTGATTCCTGTGGGTTGGTATTGTAGGATGAGAAGAAAAACAGTCTGTTTTTCTAATGTTTTGGCTCTGTGGTGGCCACATGAAGAGCATCTGGCAGCAAGTCACCCTCCTTGAGGCACTTAATGAGACTAGTGTATTTGTCCTGACAAAGAGGTGAGTTAAGATTTTTGGCAGGCTGTAGTGGAACTTGTGTCTGGCTGGTGCTCTTACTGGAACATACCCAAGACTATACAGGTCCCATTTCAAAGATCATTTCCTCACACGTAATGATTTTATGTTCCAGATATTTGATTTCTTGAAAACATCAATCACAAGAAGCTGCAAGGACCTGCAGTTCCTTCAGGCCTCCAAGTTTCTGCAGGATTTGTTTCCTCAACAGTATGATATAACTGCTGTCATTCTGGAAGTGGTGAAAAATAGGTGAGTTGCTGCCACGTGCTGCAGAACATTCAATGGGCTTTAGAAGTGGGGAGAGTTTCAGCTTTGTTAAAACACTCTAGGATGCTAAATACTTCTGACCATGTGCTGGCAGGGATCAGTGTCAAAATCCAAAGGTTTTAACCCAGTTTTATATTAGCGAATTAAAAAAAAACCCAAAAACAACAACATGTGGCTGTATAAATCTGCTCCTTCTACCTCAAATCTCAGGGTCTGGTGGTACAAAGAACTAAACTGATCAGGGCCTAATCTGCAGTGTGAGTCATGCTGCTGGCTGTAGTTTGTGTTCTGATCAAGGGATGAAGAGTAGGTTCACTGGTTAGTCCTTTAAACATCCTGTGGAATAGCTCTGGACTGTCACCAGTTGACCTTTAGTTTGATGGGAGGCATTCCTCTTCTGTTTTTCTCCAACTTGAAGATCCTGACATCAGTAGGGTACTCATGCATCCCAGTTGTAGCCTGCTGTTATGTTCAGGTCAGACCTGAAGGCACATCATTCCCCATGGTGAGGAAACCTTCGGGTTGGAAACAAATTCTGATGGAGAGCCAGGACTGCAGAGATGGGCTGAGCACCTGTCCCTCAGCCTAAAGACAGTCACAGGGTTATGGGGGCTGTCATCTTCCCTGCTGTCACTAAGTGTCTCTCACTGGTGCTTTGGACCCTGGAATGCCTGCAGAAGATTTTACCTCTGCTCTAATCCAAACTTTCCTATGACTAAGTTGTTTCTTTCCTCTTCTATTTAATGCTTTCCTCAGTGCATTTGGTTGGGACCATGTTACTCAGGGCCTGGTGGATCTTGGCTTCAGCCTAATGGAATCCTATGAACCAAAAAAGCCCTTTGGAGGAAAAGCTGCTGATAACACTTATGGCCTTTCAAAAATGCCAGCCCAGCAGGCTTGCAGACTGGGAGCAAGTATCCTGCTGGAAACGTTTAAGGTAATGTAGGTTTTGGAGAAGTTGTTTTTTTTTTTTTGGTGGGGGGAGAACTCTGTTCTTATTCTATCCTGGTAAACAGTGTCAAAACCTTGCCTGCTATATCCACTGTGAGTGTTTTGCAAACAATGCTAGATTTTGTCTCCTATTTGACCCTTTCCAGCCATCCTCATGAAGAGCTAATTCTAATCTGTTCTAGCTGTCATGATACTTGTGTAATCCGTATTACAGTTTCCAAGAAACTGCAGAAGTAGAGAAGGTAGAAAAATTCAGAGATACAAATAAAATCTGACAAGGTGGGATTGAAACCCATTCATCTTCACCAAAGTGGTAAATTTTCATCCCATAGATGATTGGAACCATTATGTTCTGAGTGTACTGTGTGTGCCTTGATGTGCTGGTTCTGATTGTTCTGGGATGAAATCTGAATCAAGTAGTATGGATTTAGCTGAAATGGGACTTCTGGTGACCATCCTTGCTTACCTATCAGATGTGGATTTGCTTTGTACTGTACAATGCCTGTGCTGTGAAGTACAGGAGTATCTTAAAGGTTTTGATTTTTATTTATTGTTCTTCCTCATTCAGGTTCATGAGCCCATCAGAAGTGATATTCTTGAGCAGGTCCTGAACAGAGTCCTCACAAAAGCAGCATCTCCTGTCAGCCACTTCATAGGTAACAGAAAAGAGAGAGAAATGTGCTCTGCTCTGTGGACACACAACACAGCTCCTCAAAACATGTTATAGAATCACAGAATTGGGTTTGGGTTGGATGGGACCTTTGAAGATCATCTAGTCCACTGCCTTGTAATGAGCATGGAGATCTTGCACTAGACCAGGTTGCTCAGAGCCTCATCAAACCTAACCCTGAATGTTTCCAGGGATGGGGCATGCACCACCTCTCTGGGCAACCAGTGCCAGTGTTTCACCACCCTCACTGTAAAAAAAATTCTTCCTTATATCCACTTTGAATCTACCTTCTTTTAGTTTAAAACTATTAGCCCTATTCTTATCACAACAGCAACTGATAAAAAGTATGTCCCCATCTTATAAACTCCATTTGAGTACCAAAAGGCTACAAGAAGGTCTCCCCAAATTTGGCTTCTCCAGGCTGACCAACCCCAACTCTCTCAGCCCATCTCAATACCAGAGGTGCTCCAGCCCTCAGAGCATTTTTGTGCCCCTCTGGACCTGCTCCAGCAGGTCTCTGTCCTGCTTGTGCTGAGGACTCCAGAGCTGGGCACAGTACTCCAAGGGGGCTCTCACCAAAGTAGAGTAGAGGGGGAGAATTCCCTGCTTCAAGCTGCTGGCCAAGCTGCTTTTGATGCAGCCCAGGATGTGATTTGGTTGCCAAAGTACCTACTGAAGTGACCTGAAGCCAAGAAAATCAGTTGTTCCTTCTCCTCTGACTGAGGTATCAGCTGCATCAGATTGCCTTGTATTCATCACAGGTGAAAAATATGTTTGCAGGCAGTTGCCATGGAACAGCTGACGCACAGAAAGTTAGAATCATCAGTCAGTTGCCTGTTCCACGTTCCCAGCCTTGCTTTCTCCTTGTCCTTGGGCTTGGGAGCCACTGGGGCTGCTGGGATGTCAGTGCTGCAGCCTCTTCCCTTGCATCTCAGTGCCCTCTGGTGGGGCGAGGCCCTTCAGCTGGGCTGGGAGCATTTTTAGTGCTTGGTGTCTGCAGTAGACTCAGTTTGTCGATGCTCATTTTATCATGACCTCTGTGTGTCATGGAAGGTCTTTGATTAGTCTGTAATTGTTAGCTCTGCAGACATCTTCTGCTCAGGCTTTTCTGGCCCCTTGGCATCAGCTGTTCTTTTTGTCCTTTTATTTTTCAGACTTGCTGTCCAATATTGTTGTGTCTGCTCCTCTCGTGCTTCAGACTTCATCCTCCAAAGTCACAGAGACCTTTGACAATTTGTCCTTTCTGCCCATTGACACAGTGCAAGGGCTTCTCCGGGCAGTACAGGTACAGCTTTGCATTTCTCCATGGATCTCCTTGCTCTTTTAGTTCCAGTGACAGCTCTGGGCCACAATTATATGCATGATCTGATAACCCTCCTCATTAAATAAGCCTTCATTCTCTGCTGTGGGTTGTTTGGTGTAGCATGGAACTGTTCTTCAAGCATGGATTTGCATGTGCCCTCTAGCAAAAGGCATATGGTGTGGTCTGGCACAGGACCAAAACTGCTCTGTGCTGACCCTTCATCTGGAAGATGCCCAGATGCTGCACCCAGTAGAAAACTAAATCTACAGTGTTTAGCTGAACAGCTGTAGCTGTCACGTTGATTTTTCTCCTTCCAAGCTGCATGTCAGTGTTCCTCTTTGCCTAGGTTGAGATGCTGCCTTGGTGTTTTAACTTTTATCTGCTTTGTCCAGCCTGGGGATAACAGTTATTTTCCTAAGCCCTTACACTGTGTCCTCACTAACCTGCTAAGGTGTCTCACTGCCACAGCTCTATGGGTTTCCTTGTCTATTTTAAAATGTTTTGGTCTTCCTACTGTACTGATGACAGTACTGGAAATGCAGGGCCAGATGGGCCTGAGGAAGATGAGCTCATATGCCCCAAGGGCTTGGCATGCCTTAGTGCTTTTCTCTCCAAAGGTTATTTTCCTTTCCAGCCTCTGCTCAAAGTCAGCATGTCAGTGAGGGACTCCCTGATACTTGTTCTCCAAAAAGCTATCTTTTCCAGGTAAGCTGGGGAGAGGATTCTTTGAAAAATTTTCTACAACTCATTTATGGTTTTGGAGCAGAAGTATTTTTATTTTGGGCTAAGTATGTTCTCAGAATATTCTTCCCATTACTAGATAGTGACATCTCCTGTCCCTTTAGCCTGGAATTGTGGTGCAGTCACAGCTTCACTGAACTGAGACACAAATCCCAACCCCCATCTGAATGAATGGGCTTTGCAAGTTCAGAAAACTGTTGGGAACTCCAAATACATAGGCAAAATTAAAACCAATTGTAACATGTATTTAGCATAGCTAAATACATCCAGGGAAGGTCTGGAAGGAGCCATTGATCAAAATGCTGAGCTGCCACATTCCTTCTGATCCCTTACAAGGTGTTGTCTTGGTCATGCTTTGAGCAAAGCATCCTGCTGTGATTGTAGACTGGATTTTGTTGACCACTGGCTGCCTAGTTATGAGTATAGAATTCAAATTTTGGGATTATTTTTCAAAGCAAGGGACTTGGTCTTGGGAAAGACTTGGCATTTCTGTGAGTAAAGCAAAACACCAGGTTTTTATTAGAAATTTTTCAACTCTGAGGTCTGTGACACTCTCCCAGCTTTCAAGGGATATTTAATACTTGGGTCTTGGCCTGGGCTCTCTCTGAGTGTGAGCATTGTAAGGACAGAAAGGAGATTGAATATTGTGAGAGTGTAGAGCAGGGGAGTTTCCAGCAAACTGCCAGCTCTAGACTGTTTGGGACTGTACTACCCTTTTGGGAAATACAGTTGTACAGGGCCCACTCTCTCTGTATTTGTGGCCTTTTTTTTCATTGCTGAGTTGATATTTTATGTGCTTCTGAGCTTCCTGCTTCCACGTTTCCTTATGTAACCCTTTTTCCTGTCCCAATTTCCAGGCAGCTCGATGCTCGTAAAGCTGCAGTCGCTGGCTTTTTGCTGCTGTTAAGAAATTTTAAGGTTCTGGGCAGCTTGGCCTCTTCCCAGTGCAGCCAGGCCATTGGTGCCACTCAGGTGAGTGCTGTCCTGCAGTCCCTGTGTGGCCTTGTGAGACAGTCTGGTGTCTAAAATGCACTGTTTGAAACAATTCAAAAGGGAAGTGTTCCCCCAGAATGGAAATACAGCTTTAGGAAGGATTAGTCCTGGAAATCCAGCAAGGATTTCCTTCCTGTAAGGAAAGCTTTAGGGAGTGCAATGTGCAAAGAGAAGCTGGCCTGGAGATGTTGCTTCTCAGAGTCATTCTCTCTTACAGCACCAGTGCTCGGGGGAGCACTCCCACTGCTCCATGACAATGATGAGGAGCCTGGCAGCACAAGGACTATCTCAGTGATTGTTCAGGGGCCAGACCCTTACCCCTTGCTCCTGTGTTGTGGTATTGTAACCAGTATAACGTGACTAATGTTCCTTCTCAGGTCCAGGCAGATGTTCATGCCTGCTATAATTCTGCAGCTAATGAGGCCTTCTGCCTAGAAATCCTGGGCAGCCTGAGGCGATGTTTGAGCCAGCAAGCAGACGTTCGACTCATGTTATATGAGGTAAACATGGTTTCTTCTGTCTCTTAAACAGCCACAAGCTCTTCTGTGGTCTGATTCTTCTCTAGCCTCAGGTAAATAACAATCATGTTATTGTGGAAAACAGCCTTTCAGCTCGGTTTTTTTCTTCATGGGACATGTGTAACATGTTTTCTCTCCTTCTGTTGCTGTTTTTTTTTGACTGTTATGAACCCAAAGACACCTTGATGTATCTTCTTCAGCTCATGCATTGTTTAAGAGCAAAAATATATCAAAGTCTGTCTTGCTGTGGTAGGGCCTAGGGAATGAGAAGGATATTTGATGCCCTATGAAGAGGAGAGATATAACAGGCACTGGATAGATGTGGAGCTGTTGAGAGTTAATTATGGACTCCAAAGAAAACCCTGTCTGGAGAGTATGGAGAAACTTCCTTAGAGACTGCATCAGGGATCTCTCTTTTCTCCTCTTCCTTTCCAAGTTTCTATAAAAATTTGGCTGTCCTTAGGTCTGTTGTGATAGGCCTGTTATAAAGGGCCATTTTTGGGTGCATATCTCAGGTTGTGTTATAACCATGGGGGTACCACCTTGAGAAAAAACCCTGTGCCAGTCAGGGAGGTTTTGTTTCCTTCTTGTCTTGGGTTGGATTGACCTTTGATGAGCTGCAGGTTCTGGGTGTACTCATCACTGTTGCTAGAAAACTTGTGCTTGCTTTATCCATCCACTGAGTTTTCTCAGTCTGCAGGATTTGTTGCCTCCTACAGTTTCCCCGCTGGCTTGTTTTGCCTTTGAAGCAGGGTTTCACAGTTTGAAGTTGGATCTTGTGCTTGTGTTAAATAGCAGTGAAAGTCACTCTGGGCTTGATGCCACCGCTGCTAGGGAGATACAGCTTGTGAGAGGGCCCCTGTGAGGAAATTCATACTTTTTCTGATTCATACCTTCTTTCTGTGGTGCCCTGGCTTTGCCAGGTATGGAGTTTTACACTGAGCACATTGTTACTTCCTCATGGTTCCTTGCAGTGCCAAAGTGTCATCGCAATCTTATGACGCCAACTTCTTATGCCTGTGGTTCATTTTCTGTGCTGTGTCAGCCAACGTGTCCTTCCTTCCTGTCTCCAGGGTTTTTATGATGTCCTTCGCAGGAACTCCCAGCTGGCCAGCTCTGTAATGGAAACACTGTTGTCTCAGGTAAAGTCCTGCTCCATGGTGGGGCTGCAGAATTCTGCACTTCAGCCAGTATGGCAAATAATTCAGGTTAAATATTGGGGAAATCTCTTTCCCTCACACTGGAAACATGTTTGGGTGCTGTGACACTTCCCTAAAGAGGCTTTCAAACCCCTGCTACGCTGAGAGAGCAGACTAGGTAAACGTCTGGAGACGGGTTCATTGCCTGCCATAGGGTGGAAGAGGAAGGATCTCTTGGAGCTCTTTCCAACCCTTCAGTTCTTAGGTGCTGTGGAAAGTGTTAGCCCAGAGAAGTTCTTTGTGCTCTCCCTGTTCCTTAGCAGTGCACAGCAGTTACCCTCCCATAGTTCCCCAAGGATATGTGCTGACACAGTAATTATTGTTGCTGTCTTCCCATCGGGAGAATACCCAAGTCCATGCAGGATCTGGGAGGATTAACTCATCCCCCAGCAGTGTTGCTCATGGCAACAAGACAATCACATTTCCTCAATCCATTGGACAGGCTGTGCTTTCTTTGAGACAAGTAATTTTCTTCCCTTTAATCATCCAAAGAGTTCATGCTGACTAATTCCAGCTTTCCCATGACAGTATAGGGTCTGAGAAAGGAACGTGAACAGAGCTAAGACAGCTTTTGGGTAACAGAGGGCACTTAATAGTAAGTTGGTGTAAAGGCATAAAATTTTATAGCATCATTATGTATCTATAACTTTCTATAGCAGCAGCAGCTATTGATCCTCACTGTTTAAAGGAGGGGTAACACTGCAGGTGGGTTGCAAGTGATGTTACTTGTTGAAGCAACACAACAGCAAGTGGTCAGCTAATCCTGTTTTAGGGCACTGACGTGTCCTGGCTGAGGTACAGGAGCAGCTCAAGAAGGGATTTCAATCACCAGTAGAGCAGATGACGTGGCTCATGTACTTGTACAGTCCCCTTATCACAGTGGCAGGTTTTGCTCTCTAGAATGGGGTACAAAGATTATTATACTCTGTTTTCAAACATCCTAAGAGGCTCAGTTACTAAGTAACTGGTTATTTTTATTTCTTGTTTTCTGTGACAGATAAAGCAATATTACCTGCCCCAGCAAGACCTCCTGCCTCCACTCAAACTGGAGGGATGTATTATGGCTCAGGGAGATCAAATCTTTCTGAAAGAACCACTGGTAAGAGCTATATTGGTTGGCCACAGCTGCAAGCTCATCTATTACTAGCATTTTAGTTGTCCTACATGAGCTGAATACCTTGTGCTTCTTCAGCCTCTTCTAGCCTGGAGCAATTCTTTTAATAGCAACAGAGCTGGGCATCTCACCCCTGCCTCAGGCTATTTATTAGAGCTCCCCAAGCATAGTGGTTGTGGGGACCTGTGTGAAAAATGCTCTAGGAATAGTGTTCTTCTGTTATCCTCCATTGAGTTCACCCTACAGGGATTTTTTCCCTCCTTTAATTTAATTTCACATAAAATAGTTGTGCAGTGTGTGTGTGTAGCAGGGTGAAGAATTTGTCCTTTGGTTTTGCTCCTTTGAAATTGTTGGAGATGAGACCTCAATGATTTGTTGGATTTCCAAGGGAACAAATTCAAATTAATCATTTTGTTTTCCCCTAAGGAAGCTTGTGTGCAATAGCACACCCGGGAAGGGCACAGACACTTCAGCTAGAGTGAGAGTCCCTTTGGAAATTCCCTTTCCATCTCCTTCAGTACCTGAGGTGGCTGGGTGGAAGGAGCAGTGGGAGTTAAGTCTTTACACCCCATCTGGAAAAGCTCAGGCACAGAGCACTGTCTGAAGCTGGAAGTGAGTAGCTCTGTGTGAGATTACTGATCCCCTCAGTTTGGGAATGAGGCATATCCTCAAGACTCAAGGCAGTTACAAAGGCAGCCACAGCTCCTTACATCCCACCATAACAGTCTGGCCCATGTCTGCTGCTGCCAGTGACCTCCAGCTCAGAGGCTGAGTGTGATTGTGGCTGCTTTCCTCCTTCCAGGCCCACCTGCTCTGCTGCATCCAGCACTGTCTTGCCTGGTACAAGAGCACTGTGCGTCTGTGCCAAGGAGCTGAAGATGACGAGGAGGAGGAGGAGGAGGAGGGTGTGGGATTTGAGCAAGACTTTGAAGAGATGTTAGAATCTGTCACACGACGAATGATCAAGAGCGAGTTGGAAGACTTTGAACTGGTAAATCAGATCTTCAGTTTGACTCAGTGGGAGAAGATGCCGAGTTTTTGTCAGATTTTAAAAAGATTTTTCACTTGTTTCCTTTACCTCTCAGGATAAATCAGCAGATTTTTCGCCGTCTTCTGGTGTCGGTGTGAAAAATAACATCTATGCCATTCAGGTGATGGGAATTTGTGAGGTTCTGATTGAATACAATTTCAACATCGGGAATTTCAGGTAAAACATTAAATCTTACCCTCTAGCACTAGCTGTGCTATTATTTGCCCAGCTCTTTGGAGTACAGTCTCATTGCAGGCACAGGATGGTAGTGCCAACACAGAATCAGTGATCTGAGTGTGAGTGCCTCATGGCACAGCCACTCACAGAGCCTTGGGGAGTGTTTTCCTTTGGAATGTCATGTGTTATGGGAGATGGGATCTGACATTTTGTAGAAGAGCAAGTTGAGGAGGATTGGGTGAGGTATACACTGTTATGGGGGCAGGGGGATGTAACAGGTTTCATCATTTAGGAAGTGTCATGGTGTAATTTGGCAGGGGAAGCTTCAAATAGGGAACTCCGAGAATGCATTTTCTCCATTAATGCTTTCTACTATTTTATTGCAGTAAGAACAAGTTTGAGGATGTCCTAGGCCTGTTTACATGTTACAACAAACTCTCTGAAATCCTGAGGGAGAAAGCTGGAAAGAACAAATCTTCTTTGAGCAACAAAACTGCACGGAGCTTCCTGTCCATGGGTTTTGTATCTACTCTGCTCACAGCTCTGTTCAGGTGAGAAGGAGTCCCAGACCTCTGTGGAGCAGAGCCAGACATCAATTCAAACCATGTGTTAGTGTGCTTGGAAAGGCTGGTGCAGCTCTTATCCTCTGTTCACTACAAGCTACCAAAACAAAGGGTCTTTTCCACCCTCAGTTCAGCCAGGGATTTTATTTGCAATTTCATATTAAGTTTGGGATCTCATAGGCCATCCCTGAGCTTCCTGTGAGCATCCCCAGTTCTCTGACAGTTCTGGTCCTGCAGGGACAATGCCCAAAGCCACGAGGAGAGCCTGGCTGTGCTGCGCTCCAGCACCGAGTTCCTGCGCTACGCTGTCAGCGTGGCTCTGCAGAAGGTGCAGCAGCTGGAGGAGACGGGACAGACGGACGGACCAGATGGACAAAATCCAGAGAAGATGTTCCAGAACCTCTGCAAAATCACGCAGTGAGTCCGTGTGGCGTGTGCAGACATCAGCAATGCATTTGGGGGATTTTTGATTCTCAGGGAGGGTTTTGAAAGGAGAATGCAGTCCGTAACTGTTTGGAACTGTTGTTGTTGCTGGGTTGAGGTCACTGCCTTTCTGTGCTCCTGAGAAATCAAGTGGAGGCACTACAGTCTCTGTGCCATACTGAGTGATACAGCTTTAATAACTTGGCCTGGAAGAACCAAATGCCATCAAATATTTTCAGCCCCTTTCTGACTTCTTGTTCATCACTCATTGTCATGGAGAAGGTAAGATGATTACAGGCTGGATTCTTGAGGCCTCTGGAATGCAGCAAGTTAAAATTCACTTCGAACTACGGAACAAAACAGATGTATGAGGGACACAAGCTTTAGAAATCATTTGTTTAGGACTTTTGCAAGATGCTTGAAGACATTCATGCATCTAATCCTTTGGAAATCCAAGAATGTGAACCATGTAAATGTCTTTTGGAATCTAGGTCATATCTGCATGGGGTCTTTTCAGAGCCCAGTCAGCAGAGAGCACAAAATGCAAATTACCCCTGCCATGCATAATGCCGGTTTTGTGTCTCACCCCAAATAATAGAGGCTATTTTTGTTGCAGTCATTAGGACTACATGTGAGCTACATGTTTTGCGTGATTGGACATTGAAACAGAATAAGATCATCTGTGCAGGCAACACAACTAATGAGAAGCAAGGAGAGGGAACAAAAAAGGGAAGAAGTGGGGTTAGGGAAGCAGGAAAAAGATGTTTGCCTACAAACAGAAAAGTCTTCTTTGGGCCAAACAATTTTGCTTTCCTCACAGCTGTTTACTTTGCTTTGCATGTCTTTACCTTTCTGATTTTATTTATAGAGAGCCCTGTAGTGAATTCTGACATTCCACAGAACCAAACTGCCACGAATAAAGCTCTTTTTGTCACTGGTAGATTTGACACCAGTGGTCATGGTGGTCTGAGAAAGAGGGAAAGCAGGGTGGAAGAAATGAGTGTAAAAAGATTGACTTGAAATGGGATTGGAAGGTCCCTTGGCACCTGGAAAGAATTAAATTATTTAGCTGTGCAGAAGGAATGCAGTAGCTGTTTTGCTAACATTGAAATAAAATCTTCTTAAAAAATACCTCTTCCCCTGCCCTTCTTCTATAGGTAAAAGACCTTCCAGTTTAGTTATATTAGAAATATTATCCTAAGAGTAGATCTAATTCTTGCCCTGTGCAGCCAGCTTTACTGGAGTAAATCTCATCTCCCATCCCACAGGGTTCTGCTTTGGAGGTACACTTCAATTCCGACCGTTGTTGAAGAGTCAGGGAAGAAGAAAGGCAAAAGCATTTCACTTCTGTGCTTGGAAGGTTTGCTGCGGATCTTCAACACGGTGCAGCAGCTGTACTCTGCCAAGATCCCCCAGTTTCTGCAAGCCCTGGGTAGGCACATGGTACCATTCTGCTCTGGTTTCTACCCTCCAGGTTCCAGCCCACGTGTGGGCAGGTACAGACCCAGCACCCTTTATCCATAACTAGGGAGAGATGGCTCTGGTTCTTGTCTCTCAGGAACAAGGTGGGCTTAGTAGCATATGTTTTCACACCAGAGACAAGTTCTAGAGATGTATTTTACCTGCCTTTATAATAGAGCTCTCAGTCTGTCAGCAGAGGATAGCTGGGGCCTGATACAGCATTCTCTATTTGAAGTTTGCCTTTAACATGTTTTTCAGCTCACCGTGGTTCTGCAGTCTGTATTCCTCCTCTAGCTGTGAGCAGTCTTTCCCACTTTTGGAAATAAATCCTGTATTCTGCTCTTGGCATTTAGCTTTTTTCTGCACCTTTCTGTCTCTGCCAGATATTACTGATGGTGACGCAGAAGAAACGGATATTAATGTCACAGAGAAAGCTGCCTTCCAGATCCGACAGTTTCAGGTGAGTACCACTGTGTGCTGCAAGTGTTCCAAAGCATTTGGGATTCTGGCAGGAAACCCTGCTAGCTCTCTGTTGCTTGACCACAGGGTTTAGTATGTGATAGCAACTGTGGCACTGATTCACTAGCACTTCAGGAAAGTTTCTGGTCCCTAAGGAAAGCTTCTTCAGGGTGGGTGGATGTGCATGTGTATTTACAGAACTCAAGGTTCTTCATTGCAGGATAAACTTATCTGAGTATTCTAAAAGTCACACTGACCATGTGCAGGCTGTATGTAAGCACTCCTTTCAAAAATCAGCACTTGTTCTTGAGAAGAGTCCTGTTTTTGTACTCTCCTTCTCTTTTGTACTCTCTTCTGTCATTCTCCTTGCTGCTGATCCCTTTATCTGCTTGCAGCTTCTGGTTATTTGCTTATGCAACACACATTCACACTCAGGGGGTGTTTTCCTTCCCTTAACCAGAGGTCCCTGGTGAACCAGCTCAGCAGTGCTGAAGATGACTTCAATGCCAAGGAAACACAGTCACTCATCACTGTTCTCTCCACATTGTCCAAACTCCTGGACCCAGCCTCACAGCAGGTATTCCTCATAGCCATGGGTGTGGGAAGGAGATTATCAGATGGGGTTGGCATCTGTGGGCTCTGGCATGTGTGCCCTGCCTCCTCCCACAGGCCACCCCAGGTCAAAGGGACAGTTCTGTTACACTGTGAAGAGCTCTCCTGTCACACACCTGCAAGGACACTTCAGAGAAAGTTGTCTTGCCATCGCACTCCTGCACATTCTGATCCTACCTTTGAGCACCTGAATGATTTGTTTGCCTGAGCATGTTCTCCTAACATAGCCTAGCTGTGGTGTGGCCTCCACATGGGAGTAGAGGCAAAAAAGGCCAGCAGACACATGTCTAGTCCAAACTGGCTCAGTGCCTAATTCCTTCCGTGCAGAAGTCATTTTCTAAAGTGCCCCAATTTTACAAGCTAGGAACTGCACTAACTGTGCCAGAAGTCTGGAGTCATCATTTGCCTTAAATTAAATGGAGCTGTTACTCTGTCCAAGGGAATGTATAGCTATTACCCTGTCCAGGATCTCAGTTTTTGACTTGTTAGTAGGCTAAGTGTCCCTTGTGGAACTTCACAGAGCACAGCTGGATTCCCTACTCATCTTCCTCTATAATTAATTGTCTTGGATTTTTATTACTAGTAGTAGTTTTGTATTTTGAATTCTGTTTCAAAGTCATGGTATCTTTTCTCCTCTTTAATAGTTCCTTCAGTTCCTGACTTGGACAGTCAAAGTTTGCAAAGAAAATGCTCTTGGTAAGTAAGCTTTGAGGAGCACATTTAGATGTGATATGTCAGGTCTGACATTAGACCCTTACATGCTCTGTCCTGGTGTTATCTCTTTGTCAAGATACATTCAAGTCCCATTCTGTGGCAGATTGCCACAACATTGTGATATAAGTACAAGTATTAGAGAGGGAGCTCCATCTCTAAAACTATTAGCATTTCTGAAGGAAAGGAAGCCACTCACCTACTTGACTTTTTTCCCTTGTTATTTAGTCTCAAATCGGGATTTATACTCTGCCAAGACAGTACTCTTGCCAGGGTTTGTATTGCACTTCCTCAGTGCTTTTGGTCACCATTTTTCTGTGACACAACAGCTCCAGTGGGCCATAGTTCCCCTTGCACTATTACAAGGGATGCCTGATGTTTTAAACCCTGCTTTTGTAGCTGGAGTGTTTTGATAGGATTTTCACCTACTGTTGAATCCATACTGAATCTGAGACTTTCCCTCACTGAATGTCTGATGTTCCTAAGTAGCTAGGCAAGCTCTGCACTTGGCACTGTGTCACTTTCTCTTCCCTACAGAGGATATTTCTTGCTGCAAGGGTTTGCTGTCTCTGCTCTTCAGTGTCCACGTTGTCTACAAGAGCCCTGTTGGTCTCCTGCGGGAACTTGCACAAGACATCCATGCCTGCCTGGGAGATATAGATCAGGTATGATGCAGGAGCAGCTGAGCTCTTCCTCACACAGTGCTGTCAGAATTGAGTGCATCTCTGCTACAAACTATGTGACAGCAGTTAAAGTCTTACCAGAATTTGTTTTCTGTCCTCTGCCCAGGACGTAGAAGTGGAGGGTCGGTGCCATTTCGCCATAGTGAATGCCAAGACTGCAGCCCCCACTGTCTGTGTGAGTCAGAACAGCATATGTGTGACACCTGCAGTATCCAGGGCTACTGTGCTTGGAGCAGCTTGCAGGTTCCTGTTGTGCCAAACTCCTCCAAAAACCTGTTTTGTTCTTGGTTTCTGTCTCAGCTGCTGGTTCTGGGTCAGGTGGATAAGGTCCTTGAGGAGGTGGATTGGCTTATCAAGAAACTCACCAGTCTGGGGTCAGACACATCAGGTAATGAAAGTGGTCCAGTTCTTACTGTTACACCTCTGTCAAAAACAGGTAAAGACAGAGAGCAAAAATACATTTGAGAATTTTGAGATAGCATCATCTGAGGTCAGGTTAAGCTCTCCCTTGAGTTGGTTCCACATGAACAAAGTAAGATAAGGGTATTGTCATAAAATCTCTCCAGTGATTATTTTCCCCTTACCCCACTGGGGCTTTATGCATCAGACACAAAGATGGTCTTTTGTGCCTCGCACCTGCACAACTGAATTCATTAGATATATATTCACCAGATATTCACCTCTTTCTTCTAGAAGACTCCTCTCAGGCATCAAACCAAAGTCAGGCTCTGGAGAAAGGTGTAATTCTGCAGCTGGGAACTCTTCTGACAGTCTATCATGAGCTGGTGCAGACTGCACTCCCAGCAGGGAGCTGTGTGGACACACTGCTGAGAAGCCTCAGCAAGACATACGCAATTCTCACCTCCCTCATCAAACACGTGAGTGTGCTCTGCTGACAGTGGGCTGCCTCTGAGCTAAAAACCTTCTCCCCACCTGCTGCAGCAAGCTCACAGTGACCCCTGGCAGCAGCCAGGCTCAGGACTGGGCTGTTGATCTCTTGAAGGAGTTGAGCCCTTGTTCTGTTGGCTTTCATGCCCAGTTTCATGACCTTTCTGAGCAGTGATAGTTGTACCAGTGGAGATAAAAGGAAAGCTTCTCTCCAGCTGAATTTGGCTTTGCATGGCTTGGAGTTGCTGTTTCCAGTGTGAGCTGTGGGTTCCTCTACACAACTGTGTGCACAATGAAGGGCACTCACAGTGTTCTCACAGTGCTCACCAGCCCTGCCCTTGCCACTCATTTCCATTCCCTGAAGCAGGACCTGGGGGAGCTGAGCCATGAAAACTCCACAGGCCTGTGGAGCTCCTTTGAGACGAGGTGGTGGCTGCCCCAGAGCTCTCCTCTCACAGCTCTGGAATGCAGACATGGCATTTGGGATATAACAAGCCACTGGGGAAGGTGTCTGTGCAAATCCTGCCCTCCCCACTGTGCCATTCTATGAGCTGCTTTGAGCTCTGCCTGGATACAGGATGGGAACAGCACACCTAGAAGAAACTCCTTTTTTCCTTGCAGTATATCCAGGCTTGCCGCAGCAGCTCAACTACCATCCCAGGAAGACTGGAAAAGCTGGTGAGTGTGAGCATATTTCTGGGGAAATGGCTCATTGCCTTGAGTTAGGAGTAACACCAGCCTCTCTGTCTGCTCCTTTACAGGTGAAGCTCTCAGGTTCCCATCTGACCCCACAGTGTTACTCATTCATTACTTACGTACAGGTAAGGCCTAAATTAACTGGCACAATCACAGCCAGTCTGTCTGATGCTGAGTGGTGTATCAGCTCCAGTACACAGGCACCCTTGGGGATTATTAATCTTCTTGACATGACCTGAGTTTCATAGAGTTCAAGCTCTACTTTGTCAAATATAGCACAAGACATTTCAGCACCATTGGGACTGAGCATGCTGATTTCTGCTTGAGCAGGGAAGGAGCTGGGTTTTAGCTGGGTTTTTTTCCCCTCTGTTCATGTGGGGTTTTTTGGATGAGATTAATACTGCTGTTAACCACAATGGCAAATAAAGGTCAACAACACTGCAGTCATCACAGTGTGAAGTAATGTGGGTGCCAAAGACTGCAGTGCTGGAGCTGGGATTTATCTGCCTGGAGAGGAACTGGGTACTTGTGTGAGGACCACAGGAATTTTACAACATATTGGGGAAGGTGTCATGGTGTGCAGTTATCACTGCTGGGGACTTCTCATACATGCACAGTTCTGAATGTATAAATTAGGAAATTAGTTTCTTTCTTGTTGTTTTTTTTTTTTTTTTTTGATCACACCTGATTCTACCCTTATAGCACTACCTTTCTGTTATCTAGCTGGTAATGCTATTAGCTGGAACAAAGACTTCTCTGGCCTTTCTTGGCTGTCCTTTCTTCCCTGCTCACCCTCTGTGACACATCTTTTGGCATTCTCCTTCAGAACATCCACAGTGAGAGCTTAAGCTTTGTAGAAGAGAAGAAAAAGAAGAAGAAAGAGGACGAAGCTGCTGCAGTCTCCACAGTAATGGTAAGACTGACTCACTTCATGACAACATGGGCTGTAGTTGCAGGATCGATACTTGTGGTACCTGGTGGCTTCTTACAGATCACCAGGTAATTTGTCATTTGGGCCTTTAAGTAAAAATCAAATTTAATATACTGTAATTTCAGAGAAAAGTCTAAAAAACCACAACCAAACAAAATACAACCAAAAAAAAACACAACAAAAAAGCCATCTTCACTAAATGCAGCTTAAAATCTCATGGACATGAAACAAAGGTCAATCTGGATAGTCTGCCTTTTCTGGTATTTTTACCATTTGGGGTAAGCTATGAGATTAGAGATATGGGCTAATTTATTGGAACCAATATTGCATCCTCTTTAAGTATTTCTTAATTTTATCAGTACATTTCAAGATGAAGGAAGGAATGGATTCCACTGAAGTAAAGCAGTCAAAAATGACTAGATTGTTTGTTTGGGAGCAAGTGAACAGGCTGGCAGGTTCCTGGTCCTTGATGTCCTTTGTTTGTGCTCCCAGATAGCATTTCCTCCATCTCGTCAGCTGTCCCAGACATTCCTGTGATGTTAAGGGTTTAAAAAAGCCACAAATATGATCTCCCTAGCTTTTCCCTGAGTGTATGGAAATGGGCTGAAATGCTGCATGTCCTTCACCACTCTGTCACCGTGGGGAACAAACACCAGTGGTGTCGAATAACCAGGACAACAATGTGGTGAAAAGTCAGGGTGCTCCTTGCTTGGATGGCTCGTGCTTGTGCTGCCTTGGGAGAGCTGGAGCAGAGGAGCTGCTGACAGGGATGTCAGGGCTGTGGACTGCAGGCAGAGCACAAAACAATGCATGGGAGAGCCTCACTGCAGAACCATCCTGGGAGTCAATTTAAAGTTGCTGACAGGGCTGGGTGGGACAGGACTGGTACAAAGCAAGGCTACTGAAGACTCTTTTCTAAACTGGGAATGTTGTGCTCTTCATGTCATGCTACAGTGCCATTGTGCCCTTCCAAATCTGACCCATCTCACATTTCAGGCCAAGGTGCTTCGGGAGACCAAGCCAATCCCAAACCTGATTTTTGCAATTGAGCAATATGAGAAGTTCCTTATCCATCTCTCCAAGAAGTCAAAGGTAATGTAAAGCAGAGAGATCTTCTGTGACCTGAACCTGGTGCAACAGTGGGATCAATGGCATGGTGGAGGGCTGTTGTTAAAGTCTCTTTTAATGCTCAAATTAGGAAGGTGTAGGGACCTTTCAGCCCTTGCCTGTGCTCCTGGCCCAACACTGCTGAATTGTTGCCTTATTGATACCAGCCCGTGCCAACATCAGTCCTGCCTGTGACCTGTGGTTCCTGCTGGAGCAGGAACATGCACACTTTGTGTCACCTTTCCTCACTCTCCCCCAGTCTGTGTCATGAGATGTACCACAGCGAGGTCCTACATGAGAGTGACAGTAGCTGGCAATCACTTGGCTTTCAGGAGAATGTGAACAGGCCCCTGGACTGCCCGGGGGCAGGTGCTTTTGCACCCACTTTGTGCTTCAGTCCTGCATTATTACTGTGATGGACTCTGTCCCAGTGCTGTGCAAAGGACTAGGCAGGGTAGAAAACTAAACTTAAGATGCTCATGGCTGAATGTTTTCCCTGCCTGGTTTCCCCTTGGCTGCTGCAGGTGAACTTGATGCAGTACATGAAGTTAAGCACCTCCCGGGATTTCCGCATCAACGCCTCCGTGCTGGACAGCGCCCTGCAGGAGCGGAACTCGGAGGATGCTGAGAACGAGCCACACAACGACCAGGTCAGCATTCATTTGGCTGCTTTTACTGATAGGTTTCCTCCTCTTTAGAAGCCAGCTGTATTTGTGAGTTGTGCAGGAATGTGTGAGGTTAGAACAGCTTGTCTTTCCTGGGCTAGCTTTCACTAGGCTGATAGGAAGGAGTGAACAGCTGCTCTCAGAACACCCCCTATACCCCAGTCCTCTGCCTCAAGCAGCCTTTATTGTCATGCACCAGCTCTGTCCCTGATCTTGGGAAGTGAAACTGTTGGCCAGGATCAGACCTTTGCACCACAATACAAAGTGGGTTTTGTACGCAAGTTTTTGTAGATAAAGACCTGGCAGGGCAAATTCTGCAAGGCATCATTCTCCTCAGACCCATCTCTACTACACAGTGCTGGTGAAGGCAGTGCAACATGCTGGCTAAGAAAAATAAAGAGTTTACTCTGCTGATTGTCCAGGATTTTATTGGTGCTTCTGTCCATATTTTCCTGAGTATTTCAACAAGCCAAAACCCAGGACAGAATCCCTGTCCTGTGCCACTGGTAGCCCGTGGTCTAAGTTCCAGCATGAACTGGGGAGGGGGTGGCCCATGGGGAAGGTCTCAGTGGCTGACAAGAATCTCATATTCAGGTAATTTTGTTAGTGAGAAAAAAAGAGCTAAATTCTGTTCTGCACAGCTGGCTTCTTGCTCTAGGTAAACATTCCTTAGACTACTCACACAAAAACAATCACACTCTACTGCTGCTCTCTCCCTCCCCTCTCCAGAGCAGCACAGCGGAGCAGACAGAAGAGAACCAGGAACCCAAAAAGAAGAGACAGAGAAAAAAATAAACTGGGGTTGCTGCCACTGCCTCCTCTCACAGTGCCTGTTCCATGGTGGACTTGTTTTGGTCTCAGAGGCTGCAGATATGGAGATGATGGTTTATTGCTTCTCTTGCCAAATACTTATGCCTTCTTCTTTTGTGTCCACGGGAGCGACTCTGGCCCCTGTCTCAGGTTTCACAGCTGGCTGCTGCCATCAGAAGTACCTCTGCTATTTGAATCTTCCTCAGACACATCCCTTCTTACAGCAAAATGGAAAGGGAGCAGCTGGGATCAGTCAGTCCCTGCCAAAAGATCGGCTTCTGAAAGGACAGGGAGGCTTTGGCACGTGGTGTGGACAACTGTCCTGGCACTCTGGTGTCGTCACTGCTTCTCCAGCGAACCTTTGGTTATTTCAATTATCTGATATATATCCAGTGCTTCCCCTGGAAGACAAGGGGACAGTCAGTTCCCTGCAGTACACTCAGACTGCGACGCAAGAGAGTGATGGTTGGGATTCACTTTAGTTCAGGGCATCTAGCACAGAATGCCCTAAATTTATTCAAACTTCATTTTTGGGTGGTGGTGAGAATGCAAAACCCAGCACCAGCAGGGAGCTGGGAACATGAGCTGCTCTGCCTTGGAGTTGAAGCTGCTGTGTGCATCTCCTGAGCAGCGAGAGGCCACAGCTTCCTCTGCCCAGGCTGGTTTTGCTGTTACATTTTTGCTGACCCTGATTGTGATGCACTTGTTCAGTTTGCCTTGTTGTTGGTGAAAAGTGCCCTTTTTGCCTACAGAGCACAAATCCTGTTTCTGAAAGCACCCTTTGCCTGTAAGAGTCCTAATAAAGGTTACTTAAGGGCAGAGCATCTGATGTGTGCAGTGACTGAGAGAACAAATCTGAGGCCAGGTTCTTCCCTTATCTGGGAAAGAGCTGCTGCACAGTGAGGAGGAGCTGCTTTCCTGGCCACGAGTTAAATGTTTGCTTGCAGCAATTGGAGGGTTACACTGAGTGCAGACAGGGATGACTTGAGGCCTTGGGACAGCTGAGGAAGCACCCAGCAACGCCAGAGCAGTTCTCTGAACAGAGCTGTGCTTGTTCAGCTGCTAAGGGAGAGCAGGGAAGGAGGGAAAGAAACAAAAGATGGAAAAGTTTGGGTCTGCAGGGCAAAATAGACAAAGCAAGGTTGCTGAGGTGCTTCCTTTCAGAGAAAAAGAAATTAAATTTGGTTTGTGTTAGAAGTGCACAGGAGGGCTCCTCCAAGGGGCACAAAGCAAACAAAGAGTGGGCGAACAGAGCCAGGCCTGGCTCATCACTGTCACAAATATTTGGAAAGCAGCAGCAGGAACGCTGGAGAACTGAGGAAAGAGGGGCAGGCTCCAGTACTGGGGCTGCCCTGTAGGTCAGATGATGTGTCAGGAACCAAGGGGCTCATGAGGTGCCTCAGCTGAGCAGAGCCCTCAGGGAATGACTGCTCAGGCCAGGTGCTCTGCTTAAGCCGGGAAGGCTCCTGCAGAGGAGATCACAGGGGCAGCTTGCAGGTGGAGAGGAGATTACAGGGAACACTGCTCACCTTGAGGGATATTGTACTTCTCCATCCCCATGGGATTTGATGGTGTCACACAGTTCATGGTCACCTCTTTCCTTAAGCACTGGTCAATATCCACTGCACTGAAGAAAGCCACTGACTGTGGCAGATCCTGGAGGCCCAGTTTGTAGGCAAACATGCACCTGGAGAGCAAAGAAAGCAGGTGGGACAGTGCTGGACACCACCCTTGGCCTTGTCACACCCAGTTCCAATCAGCCACATTTACCAACACTGGCCAGGCACCCCTCACAGGGTATTGTGCACCCACATCAGTCAGCAGGTGGGAGACAAGGTGCTTTCTAAGTCCTGGATAGCAGAAGAGTCAAGTATTGCTAAAGTGGGCATGGGAGGAACAGTAATGGTGCCTCCTTGGAAGTAATGGAGCCTCCTTGAAAAAAGGGAAGAATTTTGCTCCTCACTGCTGGCTAATCCTCCCTGGCAGGCAGAGCAGATGCAGGATTTTCCCAGCAGGAAGCCCTGTGCTCACAGGAGCCAGCACAAAGGCAGGAACGTCAGGGTGCCTGCCCCGCTGTGGCTGCAGAAAGGCTGTTTGTGTCATTCCTGCCTCCACACAGGAGAAACAGCTCACCTTGGCCAGCTCCTGTGTAACCAAACACCCCACAGTGCTGGGAAGGGGATTTGGCAAAGCTGGCTGTGCCAGAGCTGGATCAATGGGAGCTCTTGGAGATCAGGAGCTTTCTAGGCTGAGCTTAGTTCTGCATGGGGCAGGAAGCAGCAGGAGCAGCCCAGGCTGTGGGAGGGGTGGCAGTGCTGGTGCTCACAGCAGAGATGAGCCATGTCCCCTGCAGTCCCCTGAAGGCAGCAGGGGATGAGGGATGGGACAGTTTCAGGCTCTCAGCTCCTCAACTAAGCCCAAAGGCTGCTGCCATGTGACAGCTGCAGACCTAAGGGAGCAGGAAGAAATGCACTTGAATCCCAGCAGAGCCAGTTACTGGCTCCATCCCTGCAGGGCCAAAAGCTGATGATAAAAAAAAAAAAAAAGCTTTTGCCAGCACATTATCCCTGGAAATCAAAGCTGAGGTCCATTTATAGCCACCTGAGTCCACATGAAGGAACTGCAGCCCCCAGTGCTGCTAATTTGCCCTGAGCAGAAGAAAACTGCTCTGCACCAGCTTGCTGTAGGCAAAGCCAACCCCAGGGGCTTGCCTGTCCCACTCCAGTCGCTGCTGCTCCTCCCCAGGAGACACCAGAGCCACCACATCTCACCTTGTGAGGAGGTTGGTGATCTGCAGGGCCAGGGCTGCCCGGTAGCGATCCTGGTGCTGGACCAGGTACCGCACCTCGTCGTGGATGCTGATGCAGAAGCGCCCGTTGATGTCAAACTCCTCAAACAGCCACTTCATGGCTACCAGCATGAGGTGCAGGTAGTCAACAGCCGAGCTCTGCACCACCCAGTTCACTCTGCTGGTCACAAACTGGGGAAAGGAGAGAGCTGGACAGTAAGAGAGCACTGCAGTCAAGGGCACGGTACCCGTACAGGACAGCTCCCAGAGAAATCTGTCCAACTCAGGGCGGCTGGGTTTTCTTGCTGGCATGGAGATAAAGGCACAATGGGTTTCTGAATGGCTACAAGACCCTAGCAGGCCTCCAGCAATCTAAAAGGGGCTGAACATCAGGTACCCACCTCAGAAAAGATAAGCAAAGCCAAAATCTCAGCATCTCAGAGCTGCATCCTTACCTCCCCCTTGACCATGGCAGGCTCCAGGGCCCTGCTGATGTGACAGCCCAGCACTGGGGTCTGTGGGGAGGGGGATAGGGCAATGCTTTCCAGCTTGTTGAACATCTCAGACTCGGTGCCTCCAGCCCACACTCTTTGCTCCACCACATTCCACTTCTTCTCCCTCCTGGATCTGTGGGGCAGAGGGGAGGTTTGCTGAAAAAGTGAGAGGGGGTTGCAGGTCCCCTGTTGCGACCCTTAAACACTCCCTACTGGTTTGGGGCTGCAGGATGAGATCCTGCTAATTGTTCACTGGGAAAGTGGGTGAGGCTGACAACTTCCAAATCAAACCTCCTTGGCCCTGGAGGAGCAGGAAGGGCAGACCAGCCCCATCTCTCTTCTCTGGCTAATGCCCATCAGGCTGCAGCACTCTCCCCCTCACATCCCCATGCCACTGAGCCGTGCAGGGTCAGACCATCTCACCCTTTCATGGCTTCTCTCTGGATCCGCTGGACATCCTGGGCCGACACCGATCCATCCTCCGCCCTGTCCACAGCCAGGTCCAGCTTCGACAGCAGCCACTCCCCCTCCTCAGAGAGATGAAACCTGGAAGGGAGAGCGAGTAACCCAGCTCCTCTGGGCGGAGCACCGCAGCAGCCCTGTCTGCACTCTCCCGGGCAGCACCCACCTGCGGATGCCCTTGGTGACGGCGTACATCTGCTGGGCCTTCTCCCGCGCCTGCTGCTGCGTCAGCCGGTGGTTGAACTGCATCAGCAGCCGCTCGGCAAAGGGCAGCCCCGCCCCGTAGATGCGCCCGTAGTTGAAGATCTTGGCGTGCTCCCGGCTGATGCCCACGGTGGCGGCCGTCTTGCTGTGCAGGTCCGTGCCGTTGCTCTTCTTGCCCTGCAGAGTCATCCAGCCGAAGGCTGTGCAGCCTGCGGGAGGGGAGCAGAGGTTGGACACCCCACGGGATGAGGATGAGGATGGGGGGATCACCCCCCTGCCCCCTGCCTTGCTCTGGCTCACCGTGCATGCCAGCGAACTGCGCCTCGCCGAGCACTGCGGCGATCCACAGCTCCTGGGAATCCACGTCTGCGCCCACCAGGGCGTAGCCAGGTGGCACCTGGACCATGGCTTTCAGCTCGCTGCCCACCCGGTCCGCCTGCAGGACACGATGCCCAGGTAAGCACATCCCTCTCCTCCTCCATGGCAGAGGAGCAGCCTTCCTCCCACAGCCACAGAGAGCTGGCACAGCACCCTGTGCCCCAAGCTTTGCTCTCCATGTCAAAACTGGGTTTAAGTCATATGGACCATCACCCACTTGGTTACTCCAGCAAAGAAGGGAGCTTGAGGAAAGACAGAAACTGGTATGTTGCTGTTTTCTTCCCCTTTGAGCACATCCTAAGCTCCACAGTCCCTGCCGACTCCTTCCTTTCTCCCACACGAAAGCACATCAGCGAGACGAGCCCAGCTCTGCCCTGCCACCCCAAATCCCAGCATCCACATCCAACACCTATTCCAACCCAAACACCTCCCATCAGTCCAAAACACAGAGGGAGCCCCAAAGCACTCCCACAGGGATCCAAGCATGCCATACCCGGGCGTTGCTGGCTGTCAGCCAGGTGGGCTCCACCGCCCGGCGGGTGACAGTGCCTGCGGTCACCACCTGCGGCAGGATGGCCCCGTAATCGTCCTCCTCGTTATAGTCAGGATGCCTGGGACAGAGGCAAGGATGAGCATCACCCTGCAAGAGCCCTCCTGGCGCGGGCTAAAGGGAACAACAGTCCAGATCTGGGCACCGTACCTGGTCACCGCACGGGGCAGCTCCCCTTTCTTCAGCCACACCACCATCTGGGAACTGAGGGGACGCACGGCAGGTGAGATGCTGAGCCCCCGTGCACCCACACAAACTCCCCTGTCTCAACAGCCTCCACCCACAGAGGTGTCACCACGAAAGCAGCTGCTCACCTGATCCGCTTGTGAGCGTTTCTCCAAAATGAGATCATTTTGTTAATCTCGAGGGCTCTTGTCCCGTGCGTGCGGCCCACAGCAGCCCGCAGGGTGCCATCCTCCATCTGGGGCAGGAAATCCTTGGCAAAAGGGCTTCCCACGTTGTTATCGTTCCCATCCTTTAGCAGCAAAAGAGGTGTCAGGGCCCAGCAAGCCACCGCTCCACATCAGCAAAGCTCTGTGCATCCTCCTGTCCCGGCTACAGAGATGGGTTTCCCCCACCCAATCCCACGGAATGTGATCACTTGGATCCCAGCAGCACTGGGGGGACAGGAAGAGCCTCAGGAGCCCCAGCTTGCCTTGTGAGGAAGTTTGAAGAACCAGCACCCAGGGATGTTGACATCGTTGTAGGGACCATTGCCATGGTGGAACGAAGGCTTGCTCTTCATCTCCGCCCCCCTCAGCTCTTCCATCTCTGCCTGTGACCAGCAAAGTAAAGCAATGCCAGGAACATTTTCAAGCATGGCAGGAGGGGGAAATCAAGGAAAGAGAGATCAGTCCACCACCCCATTCCACAGGAAACCCTCCTTACCAGCACCAGGCTCCCGTCTGCTTTGCTCATTTTCTCCTCTGGATCCACTTCAGTCCGGCTCAGCTCCTCCATCTGCAGCAGAGAGGGACCATGGGGGAGCCAGACCAAACACCAATCCTCCAGTAACCCTTCTTAAAGGGAATTTCTTACTTGCAGCCCCACACAGCACTGGTTACTGCGTACACACAGGAGAAGCACAGCCCCACACCTCCCTCCCACCAGGGAACCCTCCATGCCCTCCTTCACCTTCTGCCATATCGTGCTGCTGTCCATCACCAGCAGCTCGTCCTCCACAGCTGCCTCCAGCCCCGGGGGCTGCTCCTTGCCCTTCTCCAGGCAGTGCTGCCTGTACAGGTCCTCAATCACCCTGCAGAGGAGAGGGCAGGGCTGACGCACCCACAACGGGCCCAAGGCTCCTGGGCAGCACCTGGGCAGAGTGCCAGGGTGCCAGGGAGCTCCCAAACACCCCCGTGGGGCAGCTCCCAGCCCAGCCCAGCCCCCCATTACAGCCCTCTCACCTGTGTGGGCAGGAGGGGCCGTCAGTCTCTACAGGGGCTGTTGGCAAATTGTCCTGCCGTCCTGGCACCAGGTATCCCCAGCCGTGTTTTTCTGAGTAATGCAGGGGGAAGCCGTCCCAGGCCAGGCGCATCAGCTTTGGGGTCACCCTCATCTGCAGGCTGATGAGGCTGGGGCCAGGCACCCAGCCCTCCTCCTCCAGCCGTGGGCACAGCTTGCGGTACCAGCTGGGGAGCAGCAGGGACGGGTCAGAGAGTGCAGGGCGAGCCCTGGGGACACTCAGGGTCCCCAACTCACCCCGGGTGGCCCGGCAGGTGCTGGAGTCTCTTGGGCTGCAGTGCCACCGTCTCCTTCAGGCGCTCCAGACAGAGCTGGCTCGCAGAGACTTTCAGCTCCTCTTCCTCACTGGGGGGACCAGGGTCTGGTGGGGCAAGGAGAACTGGCTTGCAAAGAGCCTTCTGTGCCACCCTTCTGGGGACAGGGACATCAAACCAGTCCCCCACCACATGCAGCAGCATGGAACACAGGCCAGCAATGATTCACCCTGCAGCACCAACAAACCTTGTCCCTTTGGGCACACCGGGAAAGCAGCACTGGAGCATCCCTCATCCCCAGGGATCATCTGTGCTCACCCTCCTGCCATTCCTGTGCTGACTCTCCTGCATCCATTGCTGCTGGGGAGACTCGGCTGTTCCCATCCTGACCTTTCTTCTTCTTCCCTGGATTCTTCTTTTGCTTAAACTCCTGTGTGTCCCATTCGAGATCCCAGAGCCAAGGGTCATCCTTGTACCTGATGACACACCATTGTCACACCACGGCTTTGCTCCTGTCCCTCACACCCACTCACAGCCCCCCACGGACCACCTGGTGCCTGAGCCCCGTGGTACCTGTGCTCGTGCAGCAGCTGGCAGGCATCATTGGCCAGGTTCATCAGGGACTTCTTCATCTCCTTCTGCAGCTCCTCATAAATACCCTGAGCATCATTCAGGTACCGGTTCCAATTCCCATTGACTGGCAGGTAGGACACTCCCATCTCCAGCATCCCTGCAAACGTGACAGGGTGGGGGCACCTGGACCCCAAAGCAGCAAGGAATTAGATATCTGCCAGAGGGGACAGGCCCTGGAAGCATCACACTACAACAGACATGAACGTGTCTTCATCTAGAGCTTCACAGCCTCACACAACCCTCAGTGTTCTTCCCCTAAACCCTATAAGGATCCCTGTATCTTCTGCCTGCCCTGTGCAACAACCCCAAAGCTGCATGGCTCCAGGCTGCCTCAGGCAGCCTGCTCACCTCCCTCAGCCACTGTGCTGCTGTTTATTCCTGGTCAGCTACACGGGAGGGGTCTGAAGTCCCTCCTGGAAAGAGTTTCAGGACACCCTAAGGAAAAGATGAGCTACATCCCACGCCCAGAGGCACCATGACCCTCCCCAGTGCCCACCAAGCCCACAGCCCCTTGGCCAACACCAGCAGCTCTCACCTCTCCATGAACAGTGGCAGCTGCTCTTGAAACACCTCATGGGTGGCCTGGACATCACGGGCACAGTACGACACCAGCTCCTGGGGACAGCAGCAGGTGAGAGCAGGCAAAGCAGCCACCCCTCTGCCAGCACAGGGCAAGGCATCAGGGCTGTAGGAGCACAGAGCAGGTCACAGCCCCATGCACACCCAATGCTGTAAGAAAGGGCAGCAAAATGGAAACTACCCCAGCAGCCACTACCACCCTGGTCCCCTCTCCAGCTCCTGTCAGGGACGGCCTCCTGCACCTGGAAGTTACTCCTGATGTCAGCCATGGTGCCCTTGACAAAGATCTCCCGCGCCTCCTTCTCCAGCGGCTCCCCCCCGACGTAGAGTGCGTGCACATCCGCCAGGTTGTTGATGCTGCTGACGTGCACCCAGTCCCACGAGGTGACCTGTGACAACAGGGGGGTCACACAGCGTGGGAGGACAACCAGCTGCAGCCAAGATCAGGAGGAGTAAAGGATGCTGCTGCTCCAGCTTAAACCAAGGCCGCCTTATCTGAAAGGCGCCGGGAGAGCTTCACTCGCTGCAGCTGCTCCAACAAACGGCCCCGCCACGGGAGCACACGGTGCCCTGCACCCCCAGCACTGCCAGCAGCTCAGCAGCACTCACCGCCAGCCCCTCAGCCTTGCTGCGTGTCCTCTTCATGTGCTCCTTGACCTGCTGCAGCCCCTTCCTCTTGCCGTGCTTGGCAGCCATCCAGAGGCTGCGCTGGAAGCCCGTCAGCCCCGAGATGGCCATGTGCATGCTCATGGTGTCCAGGAAACGCATCTTGGAGCCCTGGGACACAACACAGCGGGAGAAAAGAGAGGGTTTAGATATGCTGGAGGAGCTGCAAGTCCTCTGCTCAAGCTGCTTTTGCTAAGGGAAACTTTGCCTCCCACACTCCCCTTTTGAGAGCCAAAAACACCCCCAGTGCAGGCTGTCAGTTGCTCAAAGGTTCCTGCCACATCCCCAGCTGCCACCCCGCAGCCCTACAGGGTGCAACAAGCTTTTCCTCTAAAGGGATACAGCCTCATCCTGTTCTGCAGGACAAAGTGAGTGCAAACCTGGGGTACCTGTGCAGAACAGCATCTGTCAAAATAACCCTCAAGAGCCATTGCAAATGATTCTCTGGGTAAGAAATTGCAGCTGCCAGAACAAAGCAAAGGCTCAGTGGATTACCTGGATAAGATACTGCTCCTTGATGAATGCCCGGTCAAAGGCCACGTTGTGTCCCACCACCACTCTCTCCATCCAGTCCTGTTTGCTGGCACAGCTGGCACCTGCTGGGCTCTCCATGGGAATGAGGTCGGCCAGGGTGAGGTGGCTGGACCAGGAGTAACGCTGCTCCAGCAGCCGCCTGCTGCACCACGAGTACCTGGGGGGGACACACGGCACCGCGGCTGTCACAAAGCAGCCACGGGGTGCTGAGCAGGACCCCAGCTGTGCCAGGGAGGTGACCAACCCAGGGAGTGCTGCTCTTGCCAAGCAGGACACACACCCCACACCCCAGAGCCACGCTCTGGGGCTTTGTTGTGTCCTCCCTGCAAGCCAGCAGTGGGCTGCAGGACGAGGCTGCAGGACTGTCGGAACTCAAAATGTCCCTCAGACATTTTCAGAGGTTCCAGGCCTTGGTCAGAAGCATTTCAGACCCTGGCAAGCAGCTGGAAACAGCTGTGATTTTGAGTTTGAGCCATGGAATGAGTTACCAACTTTGAAGGTGGAACAAGCGATCACAGAAGGTTAGATGGTATAGTAAAAGTAATTACAAACTAGAGGGGAAAATTTTTTAGTATTGTATAGGGGGGTTTTAACACCTGTACAGGGGGGGTTTTACTTTGTATAGGGGGGTCAGAAGTTCTAAGATGGAGGAAAGTGGGCCTGATCCTGTTCTTCCTCCTTCTTCTTCCTTGCCTCCATGTTATTGGTGATGTTGGCACTCATGGATTGGTTTAGAGTAGAAAAGCACCTTGTAACATAGATAGTAGGTATTGGGGAAAATCTCTAAACATATAATATGTAATATATCATATAAAAGATAGCAGCAGCCCTGGGCGGGGAGAGAGAAGAAGAAGACACCAGACAGAGAGGGTGTCAGGAGTGTGTGTGTCTCTGCCTGGGCCGCTGACCAAAGCAGCCGCAGTGGGCGAAGACAATCTTTTAGATAACTACCAATAAACTAGAGACCGAACAACAAGAGGCTGCGGAGTTTTCTTTGGAAGCACAGGTTGGAGGAGAGACTTTACCACCACACAAGACCCCTGAACCAATCCCGGCGTCTCACCAGGCGTGCGGGGAGACCGCCACGGCCAGCGTGGGGCAGTGGCCATCGGCCACGCACACCTCCACGTCCAACACCAGCGCCCGCTCCTCGGGGAAGCCCACGGGCTCGGCTCGCCCGTCGGGGCCGTAGCGGGTCCAGCCCAGCTGCCAGGCCCAGCGCTGGGGCAGCGGGGGCAGCCGGCAGCGCAGCAGCTCCTCGGCCGCCTCCAGGTAGGGCAAGCTCTGCTTCTGCGCCAGCAGGCGAAAGTGCTGCTCGATGTTGTCCCCGTACATGCGGGGCAGCTGCAGCTCCACGTCGGGCAGCGTGGACGTCTCCTTGCCCCACAGCTCGTGGCGCTGCAGGTGCCGCACGCTCCGCTGGATCTCCTCCGCCGAGTAGCGCACCTGGGCCCCACGGAAGATCTGCTCGTGGAGGGTCCTGGAGAGCATCTGGATGTTGAGGGGGTTCGTGCGCCGCTGGCCCGCGGCCGTGTCCCGGTTCGGCTGCTCCGGCAGCGGGCGGCTGGCCGAGGAGCTGGACCGGCACCGCCGGGGCTGGGGGCTGCAGCCCCGCGCCGAGCGCATCCACGACACGCGTCTCATCGTCCCCCCCGCTCCGGGATGTGCTGCGGGGGGAGAAAAGGAGCTCAGCACTGATCCCCGCCATGCACACGCTGTCCTCTGCAGCCACACACTGCTCTGTACAGCTGCGACCCCGTAGAGCTGCGTCCCCACACAGGACTTTTGTCTTATCTAGCTGTGTCCCCATACAGATGTTTTCCCGCATACAGCCGTGCCCCATACAGATGTTTCCCCATACACTCCAAATTACTCTCCAAATTACACTCCAAATTATACTCCCCATATTACTCTCCAAAGCGTAAATAGCAGATGTTTTCTCCCATCCAGCCGTGCCCCCAAGCAGATGTTTCCCCATACAGATGTTTTCCCCCATACAGCCATGCTCCCCATAGAGCCATGCCCGCCACACAAATGTCCGCTCGTACAGATGTTTTCCCCCATACAGATGTTTTCTCCCATCCAGCCGTGCCCCCATACAGATGTCTGCCCCCCATACAGATGTTCCCCCCCAAATTCCCCCCGGTTCCCACCTGGTTCCCGCAAGCGGGGCCTGGACCGGCGGGCCGATCCAAACCGGGGCGCCCGGGGGAGCTTCCGGCCGCGGTGACGTCCCGTCCCGTCCCGCCCCCCTCTCCTGCCGCGCATGGTACGGCCCGGCGGGCTCCCCTCAGTAGGGCCCGCGGGGAGGCGGGAGTGGAGGTGGCCGCGTGGCCTAATGGATAAGGCGTCTGACTTCGGATCAGAAGATTGCAGGTTCGAGTCCTGCCGCGGTCGCGCTGACGGGCGCCGTGCTGGCGTTCGTTCTTTTGCTCCTCCCGCCCGTGCCAGTTTTGTGCTGGTCCGGTACCGAGCTCACCGCGCCCACGGGGCCCCTTTTTTTGTGCCGGTCCGGTACCGAGCTCACCGCGCTCACCGGGCCCCTTTTTTCCTCGAGTTTCACCGGCCCGAGGAAAGAGGAGCGGCGCGGGAAGCTCAAGGTGGCGGGGCCAGCACGCACCGCGCTTGTCACCCTCAAAGCCCTAAAGCCCGGGCTTGGGGATGGAGCAGTGCGTGGAGAGCCGAGCATGAGCGCAGGGTGGGGGATAACGGGCTGTAGGGTGCTGGCAACAGGGTGTGGAGTGCAAGGAATGGATGTAGAGTGTAAAGAATGGGATGCAGAGTGCAAAGAATGGGATGCAGAGTGCAAGGATTGGATGCAGAGTGCAAGGATTGGATGCAGAGTGGAAGGAATGGATGTAGAGTGAAAGGAATGGATGTAGAGTGCAAAGAATGGGATGCAGAGTGCAAGGAATGGATGTAGAGTGCAAAGAATGGGATGCAGAGTGCAAAAAATGGGATGCAGAGTGCAAGGAATGGATGCAGAGTGCAAAGAATGGGATGCAGAGTGCAAGGAATGGATGCAGAGTGCAAGGATTGGATGCAGAGTGCAAGGAATGGATGTATGGTGCAGGGAATGGGATGTAGGGTGCAGGGAAAAGGCCACAGGTGCAAGGAGTAGGATGTAGGGTGCTGGGAATGGGTGTTGGGTGGAAGGAATAGGATGCAGGGAAAAGGCCCTAGATGCAGGGGTGGAAGGCTGGGCATATAGGGTGCAAGGAGTGGGAGGTAGGGTGCAGGACGAAATGTGGGGTGGGAAGAATGGGCTGTGAGGTGCAGAGTATGGATGTGGGGTGCAGGGAAGGGCATGTAGGGTACAGGGAAAAGGCCACAGGTGCAGGGGATGGGATGTAGGGCAGGGGATGCAGTGTGTTAGGAATTTAGGGTGCTAGGATGTGAAGTACAAGGTATGGATGTAGGGTACTAGGAATGGGGTGCAGGGGAAAGGTCGCAGGTGCAGCAAATGCGATGCCAGCTGCAGGACAGGTGGCTGCAGGGCGCTGGGGATTCAGGGTGCAAGGAACGGGATGGAGATCGACAACGAAGGGAAATAGGAGGTGCGGACAGGTGGGTGCAGGCTCCGTGGAGCCGCAGGAGCTGTTGTGGCCGGGCCGGTGGCTCCTGACACAGCCCAGCCCGGCGCTGATATTGCCGTACCGAGCCGGGCCGGGCCGGGCCGTGCCGAGCCGCCAGGTGGCGCTGCGGCCCCGCCGCAGTGGGACGGGCCGGGCCGGGCCGGGCCGAGCCGGGCCGGGACCCGCGGGGCCGTCGGGGCGCGGACACCGCTCGGGTCCCGTCCCGCTCCCGCTTCACCTGCGGGCACCGGGCAGGGCCAGCGGGCACCGGGACTCCCCTTCGCCCCTCCGGCCCCTGCGGAACTCTCCACCCCGGTTCGCCTCCTCTCCAATTCCCCGCTCCGCACCTGCCCGTGGGGGTGCGGGGCCGGCGGGATGGGGGTGAGCACCCGCTGCTGCCCTCCGCTCTCCCAAAAGGCAGAACCAGCGTGGGAGCGCTGTGGGATGTGAGGAACCGCGATGCGGGGTTCTGCGGCTCGGAACGCCTTTCACAGCCCCTCCGTGCCCCGCAAAGTCCCCGCTGCGCCCCAGCTTGAGATTCGATGTGCGGGTTGTGCTTCACCCGGTTTCACCCAGCAGCGGGAGGCTGCCAGGAGCCACGGGGGTTGCCTGTCCTCGGCCACTCCGGACCGGGGACTTAAGGTTTCAGGGGGTTTCTGCGAGAGCTCGGCGGGCGCGGGCTGTGGAAGCGGCGGGGAGAGATGCTCCACGACCGCGGGTGCTCTGGACGGGATGGACGAGCCATGAGCTGCCCTGGAGTGAAGGGAAGAACGGTTTAGGGACCTCTGGGTGCACTTGTTCTCCCCTCCGATGCATTGTGTTAACGCAAATTTCTCTAATTTGACGTCTTTTATCTCCTTATTTTCATCGCGTTCGCAAAAATTTAAATTCTAAAAAATCCATACCCACCCCATCAAAAAAATTTCTCCTCTCTCCAAAGCGTAAATAACAAAAATAAATTCTCCTCTAAATGTTTCTCGCGGCAGCGCTCTGGGAGGGACGATGACAACGAGCTCCGCTGCCTTGTCTGTAGGCAGGACCGGGCCAGGGCTGCCTGTGCCTCACCTGAGTGCCGGCAGGAAGGTTCGACAAGGCAGGGAACCACTGAAAAAAAAAAAAAAAACAACCAAAAAACACTATGAACAGCCCGAAATAACCTCAAAAATCCGCCGCTTCAGCACAGCTGGCTGCAATGCAATGCATAAGTCGGAATGGGGTGTGTATCGTCTTTTTTTTTTTTTTTTTTTCCTTTCTTTTTTTTTTTTTTTCATTCCCGAGGTTTTTTGGTTTTGTGTCTGCCATGCAGAGAAGCATCCCCATCCAGGTGCGCCCCGTCGGGGTCCGGTACCGGCGGTGGGAGCTGTGACTTCTCGCCAGCTTCTTGGAGAGCCCACTCCCCGCCGGGAGCTCAGTGCTGTCTGTCGGATAATG
Source organism: Taeniopygia guttata (assembly GCF_048771995.1). Taxonomy (NCBI): domain Eukaryota; kingdom Metazoa; phylum Chordata; class Aves; order Passeriformes; family Estrildidae; genus Taeniopygia; species Taeniopygia guttata. The sequence continues at coordinate 13,134,002 of NC_133035.1, read as the reverse complement.
GGGCGGTGGGACTTTGTTTAACCCCGTTGCCCCTGGGGCCAGGGGTCAAGGGCTTCCTCTTCCCCCGGGACACGGCGGAGACGCCGTTGGTCACAACAGGAGGAGCGCGGCGAAGAGGGGGAAGCGGTGGCCGCAGTGTCCCCCTGTCCCCGCCGCGGCCCTCCCGGTGCCACCGGCGTGGAATCCCGTAAAGCTCCTTCTCTCCCCGCACCGAGAGGCTGAGAAGGGCTCCTGATGGGTGTTTTGGGGGAGCAGGTGGAGGCCAAACATCACCACGGGGCAGCGGGTGATGATGCAGAGAGGCAGCCCCTGCTTTCCAGCATCCCCCGGTTCTGCTTTCCCCTCCCAGCTGGAGCAGGACGTTCTGAACGGGGTGCCGCTTTTAGCGGTGTTTCACCCCCTCCCTCCACAGGTAGAGATGTCTCAGCTGCCCCCCCGGAGCCAAGAAACGGGAGAAACGGGCAATTTTTATAGGTGACGTACGGGCTTACGTGGAAATCCGTGCCCAGCACTGCTCTTTCAGCTTCTTTTTCTCCTGAAATAACCCTTCCGAGAAGCTCGTACCCCCCTATTCCAGCTCGCAACCCCTTTTTCAGGCTGGGGAGGAGTCGGGAAAGAGGGAAGGAAAAGAGACAAGAAAAGGACCCCAACATCCCGCTCTTCCCCTGCTCGGGAAGCGAGCCCCGGAGCTCCCAAAGTGAGCGCTGAAGAGGGCGACAGGAGACAGGCGGGAGCCGGCTCCGAGCTGGAGGGGTCGGGGGTGGGATGAGAGCAGAGGAGGACCCTCCTTTTCGGGATTAAGGGAGAACCAGCGAAGGAGGGAAGCTGGCGGCACCGCGGGCATCCGAGGTAAGTCCCTCTCCTGCCCGCAGCGGTGGTACCTGAGGCAGGGCGCTGCTGCGGGGGATGCTTTGGGGGTTCAGAGGAGCCCGATCCCGGGGGTGCCCATTCCCGGGGCTGCCCCAGCACAGCCACCGGGCTCTGCGGGGCCGGGGCTGCTTTGGCGGCTGTGGGATCGGTGCCGTTTATCCCGGCCCGGGCGCTGCCGGCAGCCCCTGCCCCGCTCCGTGCCCGCTCCCTCGGGGTTGGGTCGGGGTCCCCCCGGGCCGAGCAGCCCACGGATCCCGCTCCCAGCCCCCGGGGCTCCTCCCGTGCGTGTCTCAATTCGCTCAGGCTTGACTTGGCAATAAGCTCTCTCAATAGGGTGACAATAGAGCCCCGGTGGGACCCGAACAAAGAATTTGAAAGTAGTTAAATTGCAGGACACGTCCATCGCCTGGGTGCTTGAATTTAAAAAAAAAAAAAAAAAAAAAAAGAAAAAAAGAAAAAGAAAAAAAAAAGAAAAAAAAAGAAAGAAAAAATCAGAGAAAAGAAAAAGGAGAGAGACTTTTCTTTGGGCTGGTGAGAAAATGCTCAGGGTAAAAGTTGGTTTGGCGTCTTCATTTCAGCGACAATGGAGCAGAGCTAATTCAATAGGAAACGCGGGGATTTTTTAATGAAAAGACCGCCGGGGTTACACCGAAGTTAAGCTCTTGTGAATTAATTATTAGGGCAAATAAACTGGGAGGGGGGGAGCACTCGGGAGGGAGTGTTGCAATTTCTTAATATTCTCCTTTTCGTGTTTAACGACAATGCCATTAGGTTTTCGACTCTGGGTGAGCAAAAGGATTTTCTTGCACTCCCCGGGAAGAGGAGAAGACGTGCTTTTTTTTTTTTTTTTTTTTTTTTTTTTTTTTTTTTTTTTTAATGGTGTTAATTGCTTTTAAAATAAAATTCTACAGAATTTGGCAACGAGCTCCGATTTCTGCTGGCGGTGGCATTTGGGGTTGTATTTCCTTTCGTGGAAACTCGCAGATGCAAAAAAGGAAAATAACGGGGAAATTTAAAAACACGAATGTAAAGGCGAGGCGGCGTGTTCGGCTATTGCAGATCTCTCGGGCTCGATCGGTTTATTTTTTCCTACATAGAAAACCTGTCTGGGGATCCCTGTGTATTCATCGGGGCGGCGAGAGACTCCCCAGAGCCGCTCCGGGGCATCGGTGGAGTGAATCGGAGATAAAAATTAGGAGCCAGGTTAAACGCAGGAAGGAAGAGGAGAGGTCGGAAGCGAAGTAAAGGTGTGCCAGGAGGGATTGGGGTGTGGGGGGCTGTGGGGTTTTGGGGAGGGCTTTTTGAGCCGTACAGCAGAGGCTGCAGGCGGTGCAGTGTGTGTTGATGCTGTAAAGACGAGAGGGAAGATAGAGCCGGAGGGGAGAGGAGAGGGGCGCGCCGGCGGGACCTGCGTGCCCGCTGCCAGCTCGCTGTGCCCCCGAGCCCTGCGCTGCGGCTGGCGGGGCGAGCCGGGCTCCGCGCTCGGCCTGCCCGTCGGGGATGGCACGGCACGGCACGGCACGGCTACAGGAGGGACCGCTTTTCCAGGGATGGGGACTCGGCCCGGGGCAGCCTGTGCCCTGCAGGCGGGCCGAGCCGTGCCGTGCCGAGCCGTGTCGGGCCGGACCGGGCAGTCGTGGGTCCTTTCAGCATTTGGACAGCGGTGCGGGGCCGGGAAGGCGGCCGGGGGCCGGTGGGAGCTGGCCGGGCCAGGGAAGGGTTAGGGGCGGCCTCAGCCCTTTCCCTGTCCGCCCTCACGGGGTCCGTGCCTCAAGGGATGGGGGGCACCGCCAAGAGGGGACTCGGGTGGCGGGGTGTGGGGGGAGCTGGCCCCGCTCTCCCCACCGAGAAGCGCTTCTCGAGGCCGGGGGAAGAGCGGGGTGCCCGGTGGGGCGGCCAGGTGAGCGACAGCGGCCCCGGGGGAGCCGGAGGCAGAGGGGCTCTCCGGGGATAAAAGGGGGGTACACGGCCCCCCTCCCCCGCGCAGCCCCATCCTCCGGGGGTAATTAAGGGGTGAGGCGGAGGGGCTGCGCTTTCTGCTCGGCGGAGCCTGCCAGCCACCAGCCCCCGCCGCCACCGCCGCCTTCCTCCCGTCCTCCTCCTCTCCCCCTCCCTCCCACCGCCTCCTCCCCTCCCCCTCTCCCTCCTCCTCCTCCTCTCCGCCATGGTTGGAGTGAATAGGCGGCTGCCGGGCTGACGTCAGTGCGGGCAGAGCCTGCCGGCGGCGGCAGCTCCCGGCCAGCGACCAGAGCCGGCACCGGCAGCAGCCGGGAAGACGCGCGGAGCCGGGGCAGAGCCGCCTCCGCCGCCCCCGCCGGCCCGCGCCCGGGGCTGGGGGCTGCGGGAGCCACCGCTCGGCCGGGGGCAGCCCAGCCCGCCCCTCCGCCCGCCCCGGGGAGGGGAACGGCCCCGCCGCCGCTTCTCCCGGGACCTCCGTCCTGCCCTCCGCACGGCTGCAGAGTGAGTGTCGCGGCCGGGCATCGCCGCCTCGGCGGGGCGGCCCCGGGGAGGCGGGAGGGTGCGGGGGACAGTCTCCTCCGGGGGGACACACCGGCTGCCGGAGGGGGAGGAGGGAGGCAGGGAGAGAGGAAGGGGGACACGAAGTTGGGCCGGTCCCCGCCGGGAAGTTGGGCTCCTCCAGGTGCCGGCACCACGCGGGACCGGGACAGCCCCGCGCCGCTGCCCGGCCCCGCTCACCCTTCGCGGGGCACGAGTGGAAACACCGCGAACCTTTTGCTGCCGGGGACGCGTTTGCTCCGGCAGCTTCTCCCTGGATGCCCGGGACGCTGCAGCTCGGGAGAGGGGCCCGGGACGGGCTGAGCCCCGACGGGACGCGGGGAGCTGGGGCCGAGCGCTGCCGGGGGCTGCCGAGTTTCCCCCAAACCTCCGCTCCCGCCGGCCGGAGAAGCGGCACGGGCCAAAACGCCCGGATGAGGCCGAGCCTCCCGGGACAGCCGGGCTTTAGGCCGCGGGAGAAATCCCGGGCTCCCGAGGAAGTTCATCCTCCCGGTGCAACGGGTGCTGCTACTGGGCCTGTTTTTAGGGATGAAGGGGAGAACATCAGGGCGTCCCGCTCCCCTGCTCGGATTTACCCCTGAGGACCAGCAACGGGAACGGGGCTACCGCTGCTTGTGCCCTGATCTGCCACCGGCTTCTGGTGCCAGTGGATTATTTTCATTTTTCATTTGCTGTATGCATTTCCTTTGCTTAAAAAAAAAAAAAAAAAAAAAAAAAAAAAAAAAAAAAGAGAGAGAGAGAGAAAAAAACATTTTTATTTTATCCTTGTTTATAATAATTTTATTTTTCTTTCTGCTTTTACCCTCGTTTTTAAAATTTTCTATATTCACCCCCATTCATTCTTCGTTTTTGCTCCCTGCCTTCTCGTGACTGCTTATTTCCTCGGGGATCGTTGTTTGGCTTTTGTGTTTTGTTTTGTTTTTTTTTTTTTCCTGTTATCACCCTGGAAGTGAAACGCATTTTAGGCCTCAGCCTTAAGGAAACCCGAATCATAGCAGTGCAGGTGGCCTGAGACTCTGCACCTGGCCGGATCCCTTCGACGTGCCTCCACCCCCGGCCCCCGGCCGGGCAGCACCTCGCCCCGCCAAGCGAGGAAGGTCCGGGGCGGTCCCCACCCGGGTCCCGGCCCCGACGGCCGGAGAGAAAAGAGGAGCCGGGGGTGAGACGCAGCCGCTTTCCCTTTTCGGCGCCGGGGCTTGCTCAGAGGCTGCTTTTAATTACTAAACAAAGCAACGCGTTTACTTCACGCCCGGCGGGAGTTGCCGCTTCTTTGCCAAGCCCCGATGGTGAGGGGAAAAACAACCCCCCCCCTCCCAAAAAAAAAAAAAAAAAAAAAAAGACAAAAAAAAAAAGAAAAGAAAAACCATCCCCAAAAAAACAATTAGGAGAAGATGCAGCTCGAGGCTGCGAGGCGTGGGGGGTTACTCCAGGTTGGCTAAAAATAACTTCTCCTAATTAAAGAAAAGTGACGTCAGACGTGCAGGACGTAGAAGAGGGGAAGGCAGCGGACTCGTTCCTGGGCGATCACGTTAAATAATTCAGGGCCGGCCTGGTGACCGGGCTCTTCCGAGGTGCGGTCAGCGGGGCCGCCCGCCTTGCCCGGCGCCGGGGTCACCCGAGGAGGGAGCGGGCGGCGCGGCCGTCCTGCCCGCGGGCGGGCGGAGGGTCCGCAGGGCCGGGGCCGGTGCAGCACCATGGCCAGAGCCACGCCGGCACCGCCGTCCCTCCCCGTCCCGTCGGGCCGCCCGCCGCCGTGGGTGCTTTTCTCTCGTGCAGATGGAGGAGAGTCCCGCGGCCCCCGTGGGCGGCCCAGGGCAGGAGGAGGAGAGTTGGCTCCGGGTGATGCCATCGGAGCTCCGGAGCCAGGGCAGCCCCGCCGATGCCTCCCCAGGCTTCTCGATGGTGTTTTGCGCTGTGCCAAGGAGCCATTTTGTACGCATCTTGCTAAAATTGCGCCAAAAAGAAAGCCCAAACAAGCCCTACCCGCCACAAAAGAAAAAAATAAAAACCAAACCCAACATAACCAGAATTAAAAAAAAAAAAATCCCACAATACCCAAGCCTAACAACAAACAAAAATACCCCGAGCTCATGGTATTCTCTCCCACGTACTGGGGCTCTGCCTATACGGAGAGAGAGGGTCAAGGCGAGAGCTCCGAGCAGAGCAAAACATTGCCGAAAAAGAGCAGGGAAGAAAAATAATATAATATATATTTCTGCCAAGAAAATCACCTCCTATGGCCGGCAGAGAGAGGGGATCTCGTCTCCAGCCCCGAGAAGCCCGGCGAGGTGCGGTGCTTTACCCGCAGCATCCTCGCCTGAGCGACACGGCGGCCCGGGGGCTCGGCACGGCGGGCGGGAGATCTCGCACGGCGGCAGCCGGGCAGAGCTGCGGCTTAGCAGGGCTGGTTCTGCCCGTCTGGGCCCCCTCGCCGCTGCCGCAGGGACAACGGGGCTGGAACGGGGCCGCATCGCCGCCGAAACGGCCCCGGGAGTGGGGAAAGCTGTCGGCGGCGCCCCAAGCTTCTCCCCGCCACCGGGGCCCCGCGGTGAGTAACGGGGCCTCCCCCGTGGGGGTAAAGCGAGGCCGGTCCCCGGGCACGGCGAGCCCTCCGTGCCCGCTCGGTGCCACCGTCCCCGCACCCCCGGGCTGCGCTCCGAGGCAGCGGGGCGGGCGGGCGACTTCCCCCGCTCCAGCCGCCAGCATTCTACCCGCGACCACCCTAACAGCGAAACCGATAAATTAGGAGAAAATCCAAGGCCGTAAAATTAAGGAGATCCCATTCATGGCAATTTTTTTCCCCCCTGTCTCCAGTATAGATTAAAATAAACGCCGACCAAGTCCCCTCCCGGGCGGCTCCGGGCCGCGGGGGTGGCACCGAAGGGCTGGAGACAGAGAAATTATTTCTCCCCACCTTCTCCAGCCCCGTCGGGGCGGCCAGAGCACACCGGGGCCCGTTTCTCGTTGGGCAGGAGGCGGGAGGGAACGGGCAGTTCCCGGGAGCCAAGCGGCGGTGGCCGGGCTCGCCTGGGCGCCGGGAGCAGCGCCGGCTCGCAAAGGGCTGGCAGCCCTCGTCCTTTAGCTTTTAGCCTGATTGAGCTCGTAGATTTTATTTATTTAATTTTAAATTTTTTTTTAAGGGGATGGCGGGGAGGGGGAGGGCGAAGAGAGGGAGAAATAAATAATCCGAGCGGAGCTCGCCGGGAGCCGGAGGCGGCGGGACCGGCAGGCAGCGCTCTGCCGCGGCTGCTCCCGCCGAGATCGCTTCGTTTTGTAGCAGGTCACATTTAACCCGCGTCTGGGATTTAAAGAAAGGCGATATTCAGAAGCGGCGAGGGATTACAATTCTAATTTTTTTTTAATTTTTAATTTTTTTTTAAATTGAGGATAGGTCAGTTAAGCACTTCAGATAATCATATTTAGCTTCTGGCATTTTAGTCTGATTATTGCTGCTGTTATTATTTGTATGTGCCGGATTCGCCGCTACACGCACATCGCGTTAAGAATCTGTGCAGGAAATAGCAGAACCTGGAGGGGAAATAATTAAAAGTGTGGGGAAATGGGGAGCAGAGAGGATGTGTGGGGGATCGCGGGTGCGTCCCCGGGGCACGTCTCGGGACGGGCGGGCCCCGCGTTTGGCTGCAGTGAAAGGGTCTTTCGGGCTGCCCCCAGGTGCGGAGGCCGGACGGGAAGGGATTGCTGGGGGGGGGGGAGAAGGTGTGAGAGAGGCACGCTGCATGGCGGAGTGCATGGCGAGGAGAGGGAAAAATGGGAGAAGGAGTCGGGAATATGAAAAGAAAATGGATGGAAAGGGAAAAGGTGGGGAGAAAGGAAAGGCCAGTGAAAGGGAGAGAGTGAAGGGGAGAGGGAAAAGGAAGAGAGGGGAAAGGAAAAGGGGCGAGAAGGAGAGAGGGGAGTGCCGAGGAGGGGGAAAGGGAGGTTAGTTACAGGTGCAGGGCTGTGCAGGGGTGCCGCTCGCCTCTCCCGCAGCCCAGCGGAGGTGCCGCGGGGGCACGTCGGGGCGGGAGGAAGCGGGCAGGGGGTAGGGGAGGTGAGCGAGCCGCGGCACAGGCCGGGCAGGGCGGGAGGAGGCGGCCGGTGGCGGGGTGTGGCGGAGGGCCCGGTGCCGCCCGGTGCCGCCCGGTGCCGATCCCGGCCCGGCCCGTCCCGCCGCAAAGCCCATCCCGGGCTGGAAAGCGCGGGAAAGGGGGCGCTGATTTAAATGAGGGCGCGGGGATTGGCTGGGCGCGGCGTGACGTCACTTCCCAAAGGGGGCGATTACCATGCGAGGGGAGTAGAAGTTGGGCAGCGGGGCGGGAGCGCGAGTGCCGCTCGCCGGGCCGGGCCGGCGGGCTGGGCACCGAGCACCGGCCCCGCGGCCAGCCCGGCCCGGCCCAGCCCAGCCCAGCCCCGCGCTGCCCGGCCCGGCCCGGCTCGGCTCAGCTCAGCCCGGCTCAGCCCGACCTGTCTCGGTACGGCGCGGTTCGGCTCCGAGCCCCCGCGGCAGCCCGCCGTGCGCCCGTGGCTCTGCCCCGGCTCATCTTCTCTGCTTCATATTTATCTTTTTTCTCTCTCTCTCTTTTCTTTTTTTTTTTTTTTCTTTTTTTTTTCTTTTCTTTTTTTTTTTTTAATTTTTTTTTTTTTTATGTGTGTGTGGTTCCCGGTGGCAGCTCCTGGCCGCCCTGCCCCGGCCGTGCCCGCACCTTGGAGCGGACGGACGGACGGACGGATGGCCGGCATCCCCGACGGAGGGATGTTTCTGTCTTTGGTTATCTAGCTGTATGAGTGTTGTGGAGCCATCATAAAGCTAGATAACCGAAAGTAGAAATGACTTCCAGACCTGCTCGCCCAGGGGAAGCGGCCGCACCGGGACCGGCAGTGCAGAGACGGCCCGACTCGCCGCCCTGGGGGCTCCAGGTAAGGGCTGCGGGTCCGCGACCTCCCCGTCGGGCCGCTCCGGGCAGCCCGGGGCTCCGCGGCAGCAGGCGGGAGGGACGGGGACAGGGAGGCGAGCCCTGCGCCAGTTCTTCCTTTGCCAAATAAATCCGAGGTTTAATTATCGGTTAAAAGCACGCCGAAATTCACTCCTAGGCTAGGGGGTGTTGCGGCTCTGGGAGGATGGAGAGAGCGAGCACCCTCCCCAAATAAACCTTCCCCCGCGTCCCAGCCTACGGGTCACACCACGAAACTCCCCAGCTTTTCGATATCTTTCCTTCTCTCTCTCTTTCTCTCTCTCCTGCTCTATTTTTTCGGCTTTGGATTTGATCCTGGCCTCCCTTTGGAAGGTCAAGTTGGTGAGAATGTGATCACTTTTCTTGCGTGGTGGCTGTTGCTTTTGTTCGTAGCTGCGGGGGGATGCCTAGGGAAGGGGTCCCGCTGCTGGGTGCACCCCTCCAGCATGCAGCCGCCCGGCCCTGAGGCTTCTTTGGAAACCGAGCGCTTGGCAAGGCACAAAGCCTCCCTCACCTCCGCTGCAAGCCCCAGAAGTTGAAACATAATATGTATTACAATGTCTGGCAAATAAAAAAAAAAAAAAAAAAAAAAAGGTGGAAAAAGAAAGAAAGAAAAGAAAAGAAAAGCAATTGGCACATCTGCATTCCGTTCCCATGGCGACACAAAGCACCGTGCTCTTCGCCGAGCCTCCCCGGCACGTTTTCCCAGCTGGCGTGGGGCGAGCGCCCCTGGCCGGGACCGGGCTCTCCCGGGCCCCCCGGCACCGTGGGGCGGGCTGGGAGCATCGCCACCAGCCCCTCGCCCGGCGCTGGCCGCCCGCATCCCGCAGGGACCATCCCCGCGCTGCCGCCAACCCAACCCACAGGGGCCGCGACAGCTCCGGGAAGGCTGCGAGAGAAACCTTCCTGCGGCAGGGCTTGCGAGGGGGCTCTGTGCTGGCCCTCTGCCCCCCGGGAGATGCTGCGGGAGATGGGGAGGGCTGGGAAAGGCGCTGCCGCGTTCCCGCTGCTCGGCGAGGTGGAGCGCGGGTACCCTGCCCCATCCTCTGCCGTGGGCATCCCTCGCACCGCAGGGCCGAGCCGCCCGTGCCCGGCGGGGCCGGCCGGAGGTGGGAGCCCCCCGCACCTCGCAGGAAGGTTTTCCACCTTCCCTTGCACGGGGTAATGGCGCCCGGTGCCACGTAGGCCCGCAAAGCTAAATCTGCCTGTGCACCCTTCCAGGGCCAGCAAAGCACCGCCATAACCACAGTAAGGAAAAAGGATCTCAGCCTGAATTTGGCTATACCGGGAGAAAGAAAAGTTCTGAGAAGCTGTTATTATATATATTCTAATGAGAAGTCATTGGAGAAATTAAAAAGGGCAGAGAAAGACGAAGACGCCAGCGCTAATTCCGCAGGAAGCCTCCCAGGGAAAAGGCTGTGTGAGTGTGAACGCTGAAAAGCATGAAGGCCTGGAATTAGACTATCATTTAGAAAGCGTTACTAATCCGAAGTTACAGCAGTAATTCCATGATTTGCTGGGTCCCACACGCAGCGCCAGAATTAAAGATACGGATTTTCTAGAAATGTAACTCAACTGTGGCACCGAGTCTCGGCAAGATCCGAATGAATCATTCATTCCAAAGGCAGCGAAAGACGTGTCATTAAGAACCAACCTCCTTCTCTCCAGCCCATCTGGAATATGTATACTCGATGCAATCCCAGAAATTGTGGAAGAGATCGGAGGTGGGGAGGAAGGAATGTAGTCCTTTCCCTCCTTTATTATGTTGGCTATTTTTAAGAAATAATTTTCCAATTATTTTCACAATATTGTGAGTG